>NW_027507685.1:111314598-111932098 GCF_037356315.1 Lithobates pipiens | reverse complement strand
AAAAATAATAGATGTATTTATGCCTAAAAATAAAAATAAAAATAATAGATGTATTTATGGCAAAAAAATAAAAAATAAATAATAAATAAAAATAATAGATGTATTTATGCCTAAAAAAAATAATAATAATAATAATAATTATGAGTTCTGTAACCTCCGTACATAATCCCGCACTGCCCCTGCATGTTGTGTATCATCATATTGATGGAGTAAGATAAGTGATCCTGCTGACTAGTATTATAAACATTTTTTATACGGGTCGTTCGGGGCGAGGAGGGGGATATTTTCACTAAAGGTGTCATTTTTCAAAACTCACAGGTCTAAACGCTAAAATGACAAGCAGCCTAATGAGCGCCATAATTAGCAGCCAAATGAGCTTCATAAACAGAAACAGCTTTTAATGACCACAAATTGTACCCACACAGGCCCTTTGTCTCTTGCCGGCCGCCGGTCATTCATCAACATTCTGTAAGTGACACCAGAAAGGTACTCGTGAGTTGTGAATACCTTAATTGTGTTGTTACTGGAACAAAAAAAAATGATAGAAATACTTATTTTTACTTATTAAAGCTGAACGCCAGGAAGATATAAAGGACACACATGGTTGCGGCTCTGTATTCATAAATATATCATGGAATTCATTTTTTTTTCTTTTATTCAAACAGAGTTACAGAGTCAGTGAATGTGACTTGATAATCAGCCTCTTGCCATCTACTGTACTGGGAGAGGGAGCAGCAACACAAGGAGCCAATCATGGGGTATCTTGATAGGAGGAGAGAGCAGAGTGACAGAGATGAACTCATTATTGTCCATTCAAAGAACGGGGGTGGGGACAAGGCCTACTCAGGTATCCAGGGTAGCTGTACTTATATATATATATCTACATCAACTCTTCAACTCTTCTGGGAAGGCTGTCCACAAGGTTTAGGAGTATGTCTACGGAAACGTTTGGCCATTCTTCCAGAAGCGCATTTGTGAGGTCAGGCACTGATGTTGGACGAGATAGGCTTGGCTCAGTCTGTTCTAGATGTTCTATTGGGTTGAGGTTAGGACTCTGTGTGAGCCAGTCGAGTTCCTCCACCCCAAACTCGCTCATTGATGAAAATACTAAGACCAGACATGCCTTGGAGTTAGTCTTATCCTCGTTAAAGGTACATCCTGTTCATGACACCTACTCTGTGGCCAGAAGATTGTAGACCATCCTTCCATTGATGGAGGTCAGGTGTCTCCAGTGAATGATCCTGTTAATACACCATCATATAAAGACATTGTAGACAATTGTACTCTTCCAACCTTGTGGTAACAGTGTGGTGAATACCCTTTTCTGTTCCAGCATGACTATGCCCCCGTGTACAGCTCCATAAAGACATGGTGTGACCAGTTTGGTGTGGAGGAACTCAAGTGTCCTGCACTAATCCCTGACCTCAACCCTAATGAACACCTTTGGATCTTATCTCTACTGTGGTTTCTCCTTGATGATCATCTGTGCCTGCTTCTGATTCCGGCCTGTTTCCCAGCTACAGTCTTTGAATGTTGGTCTAATACCTCACTGCCCACATGTTGCTGGTCCAGCCTGTTCTTCCATCCTTGTGGCAACAGTTTGGGGAAGACTCTTTTCAGTTTCAGCATGACTGTGCCCCCTCCCTCTGTACAAAGCCAGCTTAATAAAGTTGGTGTGACCAGTTTGGTGTGGAGGAACTAGAGTGCCCTGCACAAAGCACTGACCTTCACTCTACGTTTGGAAGACCTTTGGTATAAGGTAATCTTATCCAACATCAGTATCTGCCCTTATGCCTAAAGAACACCTTTTGGGATGAGGTCTTCTTACCCCAAAGGTGTTCACTAGGTTTGAGGTCATGGAGAAACTCAAGTGTCCTTCACAGAGGCCTGACCGCAACCCTACTGATCACCATTGGGATGAATTGAAACACCAATGGTGAGCTAGGTCTTCTCATCCAACATCAGTAACCGACTTCACAAATGGTCACAAATTCCTACAGACACCCTCTAAAATCTTATTGAAAGACTTCCCAGAAGAGTGGTGGATGTTATGACCACAAAGGACATGCAGGGTTCTATATTAATGCCCATGATTTTGAAATGTTATATCCAACAAGCTCATATAGGTTTAACGGTCGACTGGCGATGTTATAGCTGTAGAGTGTGCCAGAACCATCCAGAACCATATTAATGGGCTAGTTTTGAAATTGAAAGTTTGACCAGTTAGGTGAGGAGAAACTCGAGTGTCATGAACAGAGCCCTGACCTCAACCCTACTGAGCACTTTTCGACCTCAACCCTACTGAACACCATTGGACCTCAACTCTACTGACCATCTTTGGAATGAATTGGAATGCCCATGGTGATTCAGGTCTTCTTATTCATCATCCGAAACTGGGCTCAAAAATGGGCACAAATTCCCACAGGCACCTTTCAAAATCTTGTGGAAAGTCTTCCCAGGAGAGTAGAGGATGTTATTAGGCACAAAGTGGACAATTCCATATTAATGGCATTGGTTTTGCAATGGGATGTCCACCAAGCTCATATACAGTAGGAGATGGGTGGAAAAACATACATGTCCTGCAACTCAACCCTACTGAACACTGGGGGTGGGATGTATGGACCACTGATGGTGAGCCAGGCCATGGAATATCCAACAAGCTCCGAGCCCTGACCTCAACCCTACTGACCACCTTTGGACCTCAACTCTACTGAACAAATTTGGACCTCAACTCTACCGAACACATTTGGACCTCATCCCTACTGAACACCTTTGGAGCTCATCTCTACTGAACACCTTTGAACCTCATCTCTACTGATCACCTTTGGACTTCATTCCTACCAAACATCTTTGGACCTCAACTCTACTAAACACCTTTCAAACAAATTGGAAAATCTTGTGGAAAACCTTACCAGAATAGTGCAGCTCATGGTTTGGACTGGAATATCCAACAAGCTCCAAGCCCCAACCTCAACCCTATAGAACACCTTTGAACTTCATCTCTACCGAACACCTTTGGGCTTCATCTCTACCGAACACCTTTGGACCTCAACCCTACTGAACATCTTTGAACCTCAACCCTACTGAACACCTTCAGAATTAATTTAATTAGTTAATTAATTAGTGAGAAGGCCTTCCCAGAAGAGTGCAGGTCATGGTTTAGATAGGAATATCCAACTATTTCCAAGTCCTGACCTCAACCCTACTGAACAACTTTGGGAACAATAGGAAAATCTTGTGGAAAGCCTTCCCAGAAGAGTGAAGATCATGGTTTGGAATGGAATATCCAACAAGCTCCAAGCCCCGAACTCCACCCTACTGAACACCTTTGGCATGAATAGGAAAATCTTGTGGAAAGCCTTCCCAGAAGAGTGGAGGTCATGGCTTGGAATGGAATATCCAATAAGCTCCAAGCCTTGTCCCCAACCCTACTGAACACCTTTAGGATCACTAGAAAAATATTGTGGAAAGCCTTCCCAGAAGAGTGGAGGTCATGGCTTGGAATGGAATATCCAACAAGCTCCAAGCCTTGTCCCCAAACCTACTGAACACCTTTAGCATCAATGGGAAAATCTTGTGCAAAGCCTTCCCAGAAGAGTGGAGGTCATGGTTTGAAATGGAATATCCAACAAGCTCCAAGCCCTGACACCAACCCTACTGAATACTTTTGGGATGAATAGTAAAATCTTGTGGAAAGCCTTCCCAGAAGAGTGAAGGTCATGGTTTGGAATGGAATATCCAAAAAAACTCCAAACCCTGACCTCTACCCTACTGAACACCTTTGGACGTTAACTCTACTGAATGTCTTTGGACCTCAAACCAATACCTTTGAGATGAATTGGAAAATCTTATGGAAAGCCTTCCCAGAAGAGTGGAGGTCATGCCTTGGAATGGAATATCCAACAAGCTCCAAGCCTTGACCCCAACCCTACTGAACACCTTTGGGATGATTTGGAAGATCTTGTGGAAAGACATCTGAGAAGGTTGGAGGTTATGGTTTGGAATGGAATAGCCAACAAGGTCCAAGCCCTGACTTCAACCCTACTGAACACCTTTGGGATCAATAGGAAAATCTTGTGGAACACCTCTGAGGTGGATTGAAACACAGATGTTAAGCCAGCTCTTCTCATCAGGCATCACATCGGTACCTGACAGCACAAATTCCCAAAGACACACTCCAACAGCTAGTGGAAAAGTCTTCCCAGAAGCGTGGAGGCGGTTAAAGCTGCAAAGGGTTGCAGAACTATAGTGTGGTTTTTGGATTTGGATATCCAATCAGCTCATAAAGGATTGATGGTCAGCTGTCTACAAACAGTTATATTACAAATTTGCAGAAAGCATTGTAGAATTTCCCAGGATGACCATTGTTTATGTCTTCATACCCATACAGTAGCACCAAGCCATATGTTCCCTCATCCTAAATCATACCGGGGTGATTTGTTCTGAAGGTTTTATAATGATTTAATTGCCTATTCTTCACACCGATCAGCGACATACATTACATGGCACATATAATCTGTAATGCAAATGACCCTCATTACAGTTACGTAGGAACTACAGATTCATCTCTCATTACTCTTGAAAAAAGCTTTACGTGTCATCAATAATTAATCGTCTACACGAGGGTGGCATCAGACCTCAGTCTGAGTCTCCTTATTGATATTTAATTCAAATAGATGTCACTAATGGAAACGCAAATCAAAGTATATGGCATAAAGTAATAAGAAACTGCAAATACACATCAATGCATGATATATAATTCAGAAGAGAAGTAATTAATTCATACGTAGCCCTAGATATAGGTTAACAAGTGACAGCTGCTAGCAGGTACATGCCTAATAGCAAGTGGCACAGCGTTCTTAAATGAGGAAATTGGTACTATATTATTTAATTCAACTCATCACTGACAGATGTACTTTAGTGCTTTATGTTAGTTGCTATTAAGCACAGTGACGTCTACAAGGAGAGTCACCCAACAATTATCACAGATCATAACTGCTGCTTCTCTCATCAAGCGAGCATCACTAATGGATTTTCAATTGTGTTTGATAAAACAGAATGTCTTTCTGTCCAAACTGAATATCAATCAGTTTTTTTTAACGGTGAACATTGCTGCTTAAAATAGAGGTCCAATATGTATTACATTTTTTGGATATTCATCTTTTGGCTGGTCTTATGCAAGAGGTTATTATAGCTTCAACTAATTAATAAATCAAGGCCAAAAGTGGACACCTGACCATCACACCTCTATGAGCTTGTTGGACATTCTATTCCAAAACCATGGCTGATAAAATGAAGCTTGGCAATTTTGCAATTATAACATCCTCCACTCTTCTGGGAAGGCTTTCCACAAGATTTTGGAATGGGACGGCTTTCCACAAGATCTTCCTGTTGATCCTAAAGGTGTTTAGTAGGGTTGGGGTCAGGCCTTGGAGCTTGTTGGATATTCCATTCCAAACCAGGACCTCCACTCTTCTGGGAAGGCTTTCCACAAGATTTTCCAATTCGTCCCAAAGGTGCTCAGTAGGGTGGAGGTCATGGATTGGATCTTGTTGGATATTCCATTCCAAATCATGACCTTCACTCTTCTGAGAAGGCTTTCCACAAGATTTTCCTATTCATCCCAAAGTTGTTCAGTAGAGTTGAGGTCAGGGATTGGATCTTGTTGGATATTCCATTTCAAACCATGACCTCCACTCTTCTGGGATGGCTTTCCACAGGATCTTCCTCTTCATCCCAAAGTTGTTCCATAGGGTTGGGGTCAGGGCTTTTTAGCTTATTGGATATTCCATTCCAAACCATGACCTCCGTTCTTCTGGGAAGGCTTTCCAAAAGATTTTCCTATTCATCCCAAAAGTATTCAGTAGGGTTGAGGTCAGGGCTTAGAGCTTGTTGGATATTCCATTTCAAACCATGACCTCCACTCATCTGGGAAGGCTTTCCACAAGATTTTTCTATTGATCCCAAAGGTGTTCTGTAGGGTTGAGGTCAGGGCTTGGAGCTTGTTGGCTATTCCATTCCAAATCATAACCTCCAACCTTCTGGGAAGTCTTTCCACAAGATCTTCCAATTCATCCCAAAGGTGTTCAGTAGGGTTGGGGTCAAGGCTTGGAGCTTTCTGGATATTCCATTGCAAGCCATGACCTTCACTCTTCTGGGAAGGTGTTCCATAAGATTTTCCAATTCATCTCAAAGGTGTTTAGTTGAGCTCCAAAGACTTTCAGTAGGGTTGACGTCCAAAGGTGTTCAGTAGGGGGGAGGTCAGGGTTTGGAGCTTGGCTTTTCCATTCCAAACCATTACCTCCAACCTTTCTGGGAAGGCTTTCCACAAGATTTTCCAATTCATCCCAAAGGTGTTCAGTAGGGTTGGGGTCAAGGCTTGGAGCTTGTTGGCTATTCCATTCCAAGCCATGACCTCTACTCTTCTGGGAAGGCCGTCCACAGGATTTTCCAATTCATCCCAAAGGTGTTCAATAGGGTTGAGGTCAGGGCTTGGAGCTTGTTGGATATTCCATTCCAAGCCATGACCTCCACTCTTCTGGGAAGGCTTTCCACAAGATTTTCTAATTCTTCTCAAAAGTGTTGGGTTGAGGTCCAAAGACGTTCAGTAGGGTTGACTTCCAAAATTGTTCACAAAAACCCTAAAACCATGTCTATATGGAGCTGGTTTTGTACCCAGGGTCAACAAGTCATGCTGATACAGAAAAGGGTCTCAGACAAACTGTAACTACTAGGTTGGAAGAGCACAATTGTCTACTATGTCTTTGCATGCAGCAGAATTAACACTTGGGAACACCTGAAGTCTATCACTGGAAGGATAGTCTCCAAACTTCTGGCCAATTATCTACAATGTCTTTGTATGATGTGGTAACAGAGCCCTTCACTGGAAATGCCTAAACTCATTCATTTGGAGGGGGGTCCATATATGTTTGGCCATGTAGTGTAGCAATTAAGAGAGATGCCAAGCTGGTAGAAAGGAAGAACATCAGGAACAGGCTGGATCAACAACATGTGGGCAGCGAGTTATCAGACCATCATTCAATGATTTTAGCTGGGAAACAGTCCGGAATCACTAGCAGGCACAGATGATCATCAAGGAGAAACCACAGTAGAGATAAGATCCAAAGGTGTCCATTAGGGTTGAGGTCAGGGATCAGTGCAGGATACTTGAGTTCCTCCACACCAAACTGGTCACACCATGTCTTTATGGAGCTGGCTTTGCACACAGGGGCACAGTCATGCTGGAACAGAAAGGGGTCTTCACCAAACTGTTACCACAAGGTTGGAAGAGCACAATTGTCTACAATGTCTTTATATGATGGAGTATTACCAGGTTCATTCACTGGAGACACCAGAACTCCATCATTGGAAGGATTATCTACAAACTACTGACCATAGAGTAGGTTTCATGATCAGGATCTATGTTTAACATGGATGGGACTACTTCCAAGCCATGTCAATTCTTAGTTTATTCATTGCAGTGCATGCATAAAGGCACAGCCACCCTGGACACCTGACTAGGTCTTGTTACCACCCCTACTCTTTGAATGGACAGTAAGGAAGTGGCAGTAGACTGATAACTTCATCTCTCTGTCACTCTGCTCTCTCCTCCTATCAAAATACCACTTGTGAGCACACAGGCACTGTTACCCGATTGGCTCCCTGTGCTGCTTCTGCTTCCATACTGATGGAGTATTATTGAGAGCCTTCAATGGAGACACTTGAACTCCATCACTTGAAGGAAGGTCTACATAGTTTGGCCATACAGCGTGATGGTCAGGTGTCCAGAAACCTTTGACTATATAGTGCATTTGTCCCCTTATTTTGCTTGATATACTTTGTCTAGCCTGACTCTTCAGCTTAAGTAGAAAGCTTCACTTGGAAGTAACGCTTGATCTAAAGATAGCAGGGAATGATGATGTGGAATATAATTGGAGATGAAAAAAGCCCAGTAGGCAGCCCAGTAGGCAGCTTGTAGACCACAGATATACTCTATACAGGGATATGCAATTAGCGGACCTCCAGCTGTTGCAGAACTACAAGTCCCATGAGGCATAGCAAGACTCTGGCAGCCATAAGCATGACACCCAGAGGCAGAGGCATGATGGGACTTGTAGTTTTGCAACAGCTGGAGGGCCGCTAATTGCATATGCCTGCTCTAATATATTCTCCCTGTTGAGGAATTGTAGGAGAAACTTTAGAAGTGACGAGAAGTGGAGCGCCAAAAGGATGAATCGGTAAGTTGGTTGAGGTTAAGCAGTCGTGTTAATTAAAAGGTCTGTATCCAGAACATTTTGGGGGTTAAAGAATTTCCCTTTTTCAGGGTTCAAAACAATAGAGTCTATATCATAGAGCTCTATATATATAGAAGAGCACCTTTATAGAGGCAAAACAACCAAATGTTGCGCCTCTAATGCTGCATACACACGATCGGACTTTCTGGCAACAAAACCGTGGAATTTTGTTCGAAGGTTGTTGGCTCCAACTTGTCTTGCATACACACGGTCACACAAATGTTGACCAACAATTACATACGTGGTGACATAAAAAGATGTACGGCGAGCCAATAAAAAGAAAGTTCTATAGTCATGTGATATCTCTTCATTACGAACGCTAGTTTTACAAGTCAGAGCGCTTCCGGGTTGTACTTGATTCCAAGCATGCGTGGACTTTTGTGTGACGGACTTGAGTACACACGGTCAGAAAGTCCGACAACAGAAATTTGTTGGTGGAAAATTTGAGAACCTGCTAGTCAACATTTGTTGGCGGAAAGTCACAGTCGGACTTTCCGCCAACAAGCTCACATCCAACATTTGTTGTGTGTATGCGGCACTAGAGTAGAGATGAACGGTGTTTTCATTTCCCAACAATTTTGAGTGAAAATTTTTGGTGAAAATTAGATTTTGGTGAAATGCCACCATTTTGGTGCAATGCGTTGCACTCAATGGAAAAAGTAAAAATTTTGGGTGGCTTTAAATGGCTTGAGGGTTACAAAAGTTCCTCTTAACTATTTTGGACCTGTTCCTGGCAAAAAAATGACCCATTGCCCCATCCTCATTGTTTTAGACACAAAGAAAAAACAGAAAGTGGAAAAACAAGTAAAAAATAAAAATTGTCTACACAGACGAGCAACTAAACAAACTAAACTCCCTAAATACACCTCCACGAAAAACACCCTCCAATCAAAGCAAAAATTTGCCTAAGCAGCTTAATGAGCGAAATTGTGAGTTTTAAGGAAACGTATCCATGGGCAAAGTTGGGAATTTAGCCGTAAATATCACTTGGCTCATCCACACTATTAATTTGAAGACTATGACACACGTGGAGAAGACTCGTGCAACAGTGGCTCTATGATATCTTCATCCTGACAGAAGTTGGCAGGAACACGTTTTTTTTAATAAACGTAATTATGAAAAGCAGTAGAAAGAATTTATCAATCAAAGCGTGATCCTTGACTGGTGTCACTGAATGAGCTTCCACGTTTCTTCACTGACTTTCTCTGTGATAATATCTGTGAAAGTTTTTCATGCTGCCTCCCTCCTCCTGAGATTGCATAACATAGCAGAAGGCCATAATTAGGTGTCAGAAAGACAGCAGCAGGACTTTTTTTTTTAATAGACATTATTATTCTTGTTATTATCATTATTATTACTAAAGCTTTACCCACTCTAATTAGTTTGCAGCATTTGTAGAGCATCATACAAACGGTAAAAAGGGAGGCTATTCATGAAACGCAAAACTTGACGCCAACACTTTGGAATATAAAAGGTGAATTTTTAACAATTGCAAATTCTAATCAAAGCCAAAAAAAAATAATCTGTTACAATGTCCTAGGTACAGAAAGTTCACCTTTTTCAAGGATGCGATCACATACCAGGTTGGGGGCCAAGATGATGAGAGGGCGTCTCCTTTCTGGAGTTAGGTTTGGTTGTGAGATTCGTGTGCAGACTGACAGGATGCTGCTTGGGAAGAGGAAGACCAGGCAGCAGCTGGCCAGGACACTAGAACAAAACAGCTGTTAAAGAAATTTCACCTTTTCAAGGATGCGATCACATACCGGGTTGGAGGCCAAGATGATGAGAGGGCATCCCTCACAACCTTTGGCCCAGGCTCCCCTGCAGAGGAGCACAGTTAGTGAGAAGGCACAGTGGCATGGGCGCCAATAGTCAAGTCCATGGAAACTCCTTTCTGTAGTTAGGTTTTATTGTGAGATTCGTGTGCAGACTGACAGGATGGTCTTTGGGAAGAGGAAGACCAGGCGGCAGCTGGCCAGGACACTAGAACACACAGCAGACTGGAAGTGAGGTCTGGACGGGTGGTGATTGCTGACTAAGAAGAAAAAATAAGTAATCTAGTTAAAGAAAGTTCACCTTTTGAAGGATGTTATCACATACCAGGTTGGAGGCCAAGATGATGTGAGGGCATCCCTTACAACCTTTGGCCCAGGCTCCCCTGCAGAGGAGCACAGTTAGTGAGAAGGCACGGTGGCATGGGCACCAATAGTCAAGTCCATGGAAACTCCTTTCTGGGGTTAGGTTTGGTTGTGAAATTTGTGTGCAGACTGATAGGATGGTCCTTGGGAAGAGGAGGACCGGACGGCAGCTGGCCAGGACACTAGAACACACAGCAGACTGCAAGTGAGGTCTGGACGGGTGGTGATTGCTGGCTAAGAAGACAAAAAAGTAATCTAGTTAAAGAAAGTTCACCTTTTGAAGGATGCTATCACATACCAGGTTGGAGGCCAAGATGATGTGAGGGCATCCCTTACAACCTTTGGCCCAGGCTCCCCTGCAGAGGAGCACAGTTAGTGAGAAGGCACGGTGGCATGGGCACCAATAGTCAAGTCCATGGAAACTCCTTTCTGGGGTTAGGTTTGGTTGTGAAATTTGTGTGCAGACTGATAGGATGGTCATTGGGAAGAGGAGGACCGGACGGCAGCTGGCCAGGACACTAGAACACACAGCAGACTGCAAGTGAGGTCTGGACGGGTGGTGATTGCTGGCTAAGAAGACAAAAAAGTAATCTAGTTAAAGAAAGTTCACCTTTTGAAGGATGCTATCACATACCAGGTTGGAGGCCAAGATGATGAGAGGGTGTCCCTTACAACCTTTTGCCCAGGCTCCCCTGCAGAGGAGCACAGTTAGTGAGAAGGCACAGGGGCATGAGCACCAATAGTCAAGTCCATGGAATTTCTGGAGTTAGGTTTGGTTGTGAGATGCTTGTGCAAACTGACAAGATGGTCCCTGAGGACAGACGGCAACTGGCCAGGACACTAGAAAACACAGAAGACTACAAGTGAGGTCTGGACGGGTGGTGGTTGCTGGCTAAGACAAATACCGGGGAGGGAAGAAGGCAGAGTCATGGTTAGAAGGCAAGCTGAGGTCACACCACAAGATGAGCAAAGAGAGCTGAAGTCAGGAATTAGCCGAGGTCAAAATCAGAAATAAGCAGAGATAAGCCTTAGTAAGGGTCTAGTCAAGCTCAAAAAAGAATCAGCTGAGAAAAGCCATGATCAGGAACTAGCCTAAATCACACCAAGAATCAATGAAGACACCCATGCTGAGGATCTAGCCAATGTCAAACTGGGAATCAACGAACATAAGCCATGACTGGTAACTAACTGAGGGCAGACCAAAAATTTGCGGTGACAAGCCATGTTCATGGTCTAGCTGAGGCCAAACCAAGAATCAGCAAAGACAAGCCATGTTCAGATAAGCTGTGGTCAGGAGCTAGCCAAGTTCAAACTGTGAATCAGCGGAGACAAGCCGGGGTCAAGAATAAGCCAAAGGTAGACCAGAATCCAGCAGAGACAGGCCATGGTAAGAGTTAAGCTGAGGTGAAACCAGGAATCAGCCGTGCTTAAGATCTAGCTAAGGCCAAAATGGAAATCAGCAGAGAAAAGACATGCTCAAGAACTAGTCAAGGTGAAACTGGAAATCAGTGGCAACAAGCCATGGTCAGGATTGTAATTACCCTACATCATACCAGGAATCAGCGGGAACAAGCCATGCTCAAGAACTTGTCAAGGTCAAACCGGGAATCGGTGGAGACAAGCCATGGTCAGGAATTCGCCTACATCATTCCAGGAATCAGCGGAGCCATGCCATGGACAAGATCTAGCCAAGGTCCAACTGAGAAACAGTGGAGACAAGCCATGGTGAGGAGCTAGTCGAAGTTACATAGCACCAGCAATCAGCAGTGACACTTCCTGCTCAGGCACTAAACATGGAAAAACTGGGAATCACTTTAGACAAGCCATGCTCAAGAACTAGCCAAGGTCAAACTGGGAATCAGTGGAGACTAGTCATGGACAGGAACTAGCCTACGTCACACCAGAAATCAGTGGAGACAAGCCATGCTCAGGAACTAGTCAAGATCAAGCCAAGGATTAGTGGAGACAATCCATGCTCCAGAACCAGCCTACATCACACCAGAAATCAGTGGAGATAAGCTATACTCAGAACTAGTCGAGGTCAAGCCGGGAATCAGTGGAGACAAGCCATGCTCTGGAACTAGTTGAGGTCAAGCCAGGGATTAGTGGAGACAATTCATGCTCCAGAACCAGCCCACATCACACCAGAAATCAGTGGAGATAAGCTATAATCAGAACTAGTCATGATCAAGTGGGAATCAGTGGAGGCATCTATGCTCAGGAACTAGTCGTGGTCAAGTGGGAATCAGTAGAGGAAAGCCATGCTCAGGAACTAGTCATGGTCAAGCAGGAATCAGTGGAGACAAGCCATACTCTGGAGCTAGTCATGGTCAAGTGGGAATCAGTGCAGACAAGCTATGCTCAGGAACTAGTCATGGTCAAGCAGGAATCACTGAAGACAAGCCATGCTCAGGAACTAGTCGAAGTCAACCTGGGAATCAGTGGAGACAAGCCATGTTTAGGAAGGAAGTAGTCGGGGTCAAACCGGGAATCGGTGGAGACAAGCTGTGGTCTGGAACTAGTCATAGTCAAGCAGGAATCAGTGGAGACAAGCCATACTCTTTAACTAACCAAGGTCAACCTGGGAATCAGTGGAGACAAGCCATACTCCAGAACTAGTCATGGTCAAGCAGGAATCAGTGGAGGCATATATGCTCAGGAACTTGTCAAAGTCAAGTGGGAATCAGTGGAGGCAAGTCATACTCTGGAACTAGTCATGGTCAAGTGGGAATCAGTAGAGGCAAGCCATGCTCAGGAACTAGTCATGGTCAAGTGGGAATCAGTAGAGGCAAGCCATGCTCAGGAACTAGTCATGGTCAAGCAGGAATCATTGGAGGCAAGCCATGCTCAGGAACTAGTTGAGTTCAACCTGGGAATCAATGGAGGCAAGCCATGTTTAGGAAGGAACTAGTCGTGGTCAAGCTGGGAATCGGCGGAGACAAGCTGTGGTCTGGAACTAGTCATGGTCAAGTGGGAATCAGTGGAGGCATCTATGATGAGGAACTAGTCATGGGCAAGCAGGAATCAGTGGAGGCAAGCCATGCTCAGGAACTAGTCAAGGTCAACCTGGGAATCAGTGGAGACAAGCCATGTTTAGGAAGGAACTAGTCGTGGTCAAGCCGGGAATCGGTGGAGACAAGCTGTTGTCTGGAACTAGTCGAGGTAAAACCGGGATAGCTCTCCTGATGCCTTCCTGACAGACTCCTATGCAGATAGTAAAGATAATTGAATGTAAAAGGGCGGACAGTTGATAAGGGAGCCGTTGTCAGACTTCACATTGACCTCTGACCCTGGACCCCCAAGCTAAAAATTCAGACAGGAAAAAGTAACTAAAGCTACAAAAAAAAACAAGGGGGGAGAGAAAACACACATCTTCCATAAAACATTTCCCGCACTTTGCCGGGCTCAGAGTGAAAGTCTGAAGAAGTGGAATTTATAATGTTCTTCTGGTTTTGTATTCTCTTGAGATATATATATATATATATATACATATACATATATATATATATATAGAGAGAGAGAGAGAGAGAGAGAGAGAGAGAGAGAGAGAGAGAGTGTCTTCCATGCGATTTTTGGGAGATTTCCATTGGGAGTGCAGATCAGAGGATTGCCGCATGTCAGCCGAGGAATTCCATGATGGTTCCCAGCTGTAGAGAGCGGTGAGGAGAAAACCTTCACATACATGACCGGCACAATGATAGGCAATAAAAATATCTCCAAACCGGAGCCAGGATCAGAGATATTTTGTGCTATTGCCATTATATCCCGGTATTTATTACCCCCCACCCCATTCCTTGCCCTGACAACCCCTTCATCTCCTCTCCTCTCCAGGAAGACAGCACCATCTTTGTTCAGGCATCGGTTCTTGGCGGTGTTCACAAATGTCGGACACAAATCAGCCCCTGCTGCAGCCGCTCACCTTGTGGAGAGACCGAGGAAATGACTCCTCCCCTTCTACAAAGTTACAATGGACAGTCTGATCACTGGGGGGGAGAGACTGAGGAAATGACTCCTCCCTCTTCTACAAAGTTACAATGTACAGTCTGATCATTGGGGGAGACTGAGGAAATGCTTGCGAGCAGAGTCCTGCGCATCTCCTATATAAATTCACACGGGAAGCTTGTGAGTGGAGTCCCACACAACTCCAATATGAAATTTCTCTGGAAGGTTGTGAGCAGAGTCCGAACTTCTCCTATATGAAATCATATGGGAAGGTTGTGAGCGAAGTCCCACACAACTCCTATATGAAATTTCTCTGGAAGGTTGTGAGCGGAGTCCCGCACATCTCCTATATGAAATCACATGGGAAGGTTGTGAGCAGAGTCCCACACATCTCCTATATGAAATCACACATCAAGGTTGTGAGCGGAGTCCTGCATATCTCCTATATGAAATCACATGGGAAGGGTGTGAGAGGAGTCCCACACATCTCCTATATGAAATCACAGGGGAGGGTTGTGAGCGGGGTCCCGCACATCTCCTATATAAAATCACATTGGAAGGTTGTGAGCGGAGTCCCACACATCTCATATATGAAATCACTCTGGAGGGTTGTGAGTGGAGTTCCACACATTTCATATATAAAATCACTCTGGAGGGTTGTGAGCGGAGTCCCGCACATCTCATATATGAAATCACTCTGGAGGGTTGTGAGCGGAGTCCCGCACATCTCATATATGAAATCACATGGGAAGGTTGTGAGCCGAGTCCCACACATCTCCTATATGAAATCATACAGGAAGGTTGTGAGCAGAGTCCCGCACTTCTCATGTATAAAATCACATGGAAGGTTGTGAGCGGAGTCCCACACATCTCCTATATGAAATCACAGGGGAAGGTTGTGAGTGGAGTCCCGCACATTTCCTATATGAAATAACAGGGGAAGTTTGTGAGCGGAGTCCCGCACATCTCCTATATGAAATCACAGGGGAGGGTTGTGAGCGGAGTCCCGCACATCTCCCATTTGAAATCACAGGGGAAGGGTGTGAGCAGAGTCCTGCACATCTCATATATGAAATCACAGGGGAAGGTTGTGAGCGGAGTCCTGCACATCTCATATATGAAATCACAGGGGAAGGGTGTGAGCGGAGTCCCGTACATCTCATATATAAAATCACAGGGGAAGGTTGTGAGCGGAGTCCCGCACATCTGCTATATGAAATCACAGATGAGGGTTGTGAGCGAAGTCCCGCACTTCTCATATATGAAATCACTCTGGAGGGTTGTGAGCGGAGTCCCGCACATCACATATATGAAATCACATGGGAAGGTTGTGAGCGGAGTCCCGCACATCACATATATGAAATCACATGGGAAGGTTGTGAGCGGAGTCCCGCACATCTCATCAACTATTATTATCCCATTAGCTGGGAATAAAGCATCTTAAGTGCTGGCCCTTTGCGTGGCGTATTGCCGGATATAAATAACGCGCTCATCACAAATAGAAACCGCCACTTCACAGTTAAATAAGTGCAAAACTTCTTAATTGGGAGATGCTCTTCATTGCGATGCCGGCCCAGCTATCTCCAGGATTGGGCTCCATGCAGAGTGTCCTCTCCAGCTTGTTGATGATGTGTGTTGGCAGCGCGGTCTCCGAACCCCCCCACCCACATGAATTATGAGGCGCCTGTCCATTAATAGGACCCCTCAAAGACAGGGTGGTCCAATGTGTCGGCACCATCCCGGGCCCCCCACCCTGGGGCAAATAATAATAAGTATTTGATCCCCCAAGCAAAACATGACTTAGTAGTTGGTGGAGAAACCCTTGTTGGCGAGCACAGAGGTCAGATGTTTTTTGTAGGTAGTGACCAGGTTTCCACACATCTCAGGAGGGATTTTGCAGAAGAGCAGATTATCTCTAAATCCTTAAGGTCTCTAGGCACCTTGAAGTTTCAGCTCCCTCCATAAACTTTCTAGAGGATTAAGGTCTGGAGACTGGCTAGGCCACTCCATGACCTTAATGTGCTTCTTCTTGTGCCCCTCTGTTGCCTTGGAGGTATGTTTTGGGTCATGGTTATGCTGGAAGACCCATCTACAACCCATAATCAGTGTTCTGGCTGAGGGAAGAAGATTCTCATCCAAAATTTTACAATACATGGCCCCCGTCCATTGACCCCTCAATGCGGCAAAGTCGGCCTGCACCCTTAGCTGAGAAATGGCCCCAAAGCATCATGGTTCCACCTCCGTGTGTGACTGTAGGGATGGTGTTCTTAGGGTCATAGTCAGCATTTTTCTTCCTCCAAACACAGAGAGTCCCCTTCCTAAGAAGACACATGTACAAGACCGTCTGAAGTTTGCCAATGACCATCTAAATGATTCAGAGAAGGATTGGGAGAAAGTTCTGTAGTGAGATGAGGTCACAATTCAGCTCTTTGGCATGGGCATGGATGGGCACTGATAGGCGGCATGGATGGGCATGGATGGGTGGCACGGGTGGGCATTGTAGTGTACAGTACTGTATAGGGATGGATGCCAATCAGTGCCAAACAATAATGCATGCCAATCAGTGATGCCCATTGTGGGCACCGATTGGCATCCATTATGGGCATTGATTGGCATCCATTTGGGCACTGAATGGCATCCCTGGTGGTCTAGGGGGGCATACCTGTTGCTGGGCATCCCTGGTGGTCTGGTGGCGTCCCTGGTGGTCCAGTGTGGGCATCCTCGGGGGGGCTGTGCTGATAATCGATCAGCACAGACCCCCCCTGTCAGAGGAGCAGCCGATCGGCTCTCCTCTACTCACGTCTGACAGACGTGAGTGAGGAAAAGCCGATCACCGGCTCTTCCTATTTACACTGTGATGAGCCGTGATTGGACACGGCTGATCACATGGTAAAGAGCAGGGGCGTAACTAGAGGGGGTGCAGCAGTTGCGACCGCAACCAGGCCCTGTGATGCAGGGGGCCCATGCAGCCCCCTCTACATATGGCTGCTCTTTAGTTGTGCATTCCCCGCATGACCTGTGTCCTCAGCCGGCTCCTCAGAGTACCCCTCTCCTGCTCCATGCATTGCCGCTCAGTCCGATATCTGTTCTCCCCAGCCAGAGTCTCGCCCACCCCGAGTCCGGCCCACACTGCACTGCATACTTCTCCCTGGTAAACAAACTTTAAGCACACAGATGCAGTGCAGCCCTATGAGAGCCAGTGTCCTATCATATAAGGTCCCCCATTGGATAGTGTCCGCTGTGTACTGCGCATGCACAGTACACAGCAACACAGATTCCGAAAATTGCAGAGGATGAACGGCACCTGCGCCGTGAGTCCAGGTTCTATCCCCACCATCCAAGTGGACATATAAAAGAGCCGAGCGCAGCGAGCCCGAAGCTTGGCGAGCGAAGCTCGCCCGCAAGGGGCCCTCTCATTTTCACAACCCTATGTCCGCTTGGATGGTGGAGCTACTACCTCCACTCACGGCACAGGCGCCGTTCAGCTTCGGAGATTTTCCGAAGCTTCGTCTGATCGCCCGTCCAGCACACTGGATGGAGCCCAGGCCAACATGGATGAGTGCGCGGCCTACAGCTTGGTCATGGTGAGTGAGAGGACCCCATCCCCCACACACCATTACATACCCCCTCCATCTCCCCCTGGGGACAGGGACCCCTTCTTACGTGGGGACAGGGACCCCCACCTCCCCTGGGGACAGGGACCCCTTCTCAACTGGGGGCAGTAACTTCATCTGCCCTGGAGAAAAGGACCTCATCTCTTCTGGGGACGGGGACCCCATCCTGCCTAGGGACAGTCCCCCAATGGAGCACCTAAAAATTAAAATAAAAATAATAAAAAAAAACGACTGATACCAGTGGTGGAACTACAGGGGTCACAAAGGTCATACCTGTGACCACGCCCTGGAGTTCCACTGCCGGACTCGGAGGGAAGGGCCCTGTCTGGGGTTCAGGGGGGCCCTTCATGGTTTCTTGCATCGGGGCGCTGAAGGTTCTAGTTACACCACTGGTAAAGAGTCTCCGTCAGAGACTCTTTACCAAGATCGTAGTTGCGGGGTGTCAAACTGACACCCCGCAACAACGATTGCCGCAATGCGCGCCCTCGGGGGCGCGCAGCGGCCTAATATCCTGATCACGTCATATGACGTCCGGTCAGGATATTACAACCACTTTGCCACCGTCATTTTGCTATATGGCGGGCGGCAAGTGGTTAAGGATTTAGAGAAGATCTGTAAGGAAGAGTGCGCAAACCTGGTCATCAACTACAAGAAACGTCTGACCTCTGTGATCGCCAACAAGAGTTTCTCCGCCAACTACTAAGTCATGCTTTGCCAACTTTTTTTTCATTTTCGGTAGCATAGGGAATGATGATGGAGTCAGTTTCTTTTTTTTTTTTAGTAATCTGTGCCCCAATAAGAACATTTCCTTCACTTCCTGTCCTGTAGAGACAACAGGAAGTGAGAAGTAATCTCTTGGTTGTGAAAGACTTCTAAGGTCTTGTTTCCAAGAGCAGCCATGGGTTGGACTTGATGGACTTGTGTCTTTTCGACCTCACCTACTATGTAACTATGGGGGGGAGGTGTGACCGCCGCTAAAAGTTTAGAGCTAGTTAGTACAGTCCTAGTTAACCGTTCCCTGCCTTTTTCCATATTCCTTTAGTTGGCCTCAGGTCTTCAGAGAAAGTCAATTGTCTTTATTATTCGTTTCTTGTCTTTATCGTCTTCAATGGACCGGCCAACCATAGGTGTGCGCACAGGGTTTGCCAGGTGGGCCTGGGCATGCCCTAATCACCCTTGTGTGGAACAGATTTCCACCTGATATTTCGCCACCTAAAGCCCCCTAATGGGACTCCTAAAAGAATTGGAAAAAAATTAAATAAAAATAAAATAAATAAAATTGGAAAAAAATAATAAAAAAATAAAAGAATAAAATGTGCCGAGTCAGCAGGTGACCATACGGTCCGGACAAACTGAGATCTATGGAACGTCAATGTATTAAGCAGCAGATTGTATTAGCGGCTTCCTCTTGTCACGTTCCTAAAGCACCAAGAACATACCTTGTAGATTAGAGAAGAACATCGTAGAGGGTGAAGAGGGTGAAAATTCCTTGAATGTTTTTGATGTAACAGTCCGCGGCGTGATGCGGCGTTGGGCATCATGCGGCGTTTTGTCTCTTGCACCCTCCTATCTCTCCCTGCCGGTTCCTTAGCTGTGAAGAACATCAACTCTCTCAATGTCACCTTGTCCCCCCACCGCCTTGTTCTTCTCTCACCCTCTCCTCCTCGATCTGTCTTCCTTATCAGCAACTCACTCTCCTAATCTCAGCCTCCTTCATTCTCACCTGCCTTGTGTTCCCCTCCACCTCCCCCCCATCCCCCGGCCTCCTGCAGTTCCATATATATAGATGTCCATACGGCAGGCGAAAACACGGGAAAGGCTTCTGGTTTTTCCAGGCTGAGCAATGAGAAAACTGCCAAAAGTAAATTGAAACATGAGAGGGAACGAAGATGCCACCCCCCTCAACTGGAGGATGTTTAGTTTGCTCCGTGTGTCATAAACTAGGGGGAAAAAAAATAATATCCTAATTTTTACAGTTTTGGTCCATTGTTGCATCTCAGTGCTGCTGATCTCCTGTAGCCTATTTGCAGCCACTTCCAGTCTCCATACACTCAAGCAATGGCATCTCTCAGGGCGGGTTTTCCTGATGGTGACACCAGAGGACCGTGTCTGTGTGATGAGATTACGAACCGAAGCCCGTGTGCTTTACCGGCCACACTGCTGCACATGTGCAGTAGACATGTGCAATCCGTTTTGGAATTCCTTTTTTTTTAACGAATTTGTTTTTTAATGAATCTCGACAAATTTGTCAATTCGGGAAATATCCCAATTTCACGAAAACCTGTTAAATTCGTAAATTCGAATATTTGAAAAATCGTAAATGAAAAATTCAAATATTGAAAATCCGTAAATTCGAAATGAGAAAATCCAGAAATTCGTAAATTTGTAAATTTTAAATTACAAAAATCCAGAAATTTGTAAATTCCAAATTTGAAAGTCCAAAAAACCCGTTTAACAAATATTTTCGAAAATTCTTTAATTCGAATATTTGAAAATCCATAAATTCATAATTTTAAATTTGAAAATCCGGAAATTTGTAAATTTGAAATTCGAAAATACAGAAATTTGTAAATTTGAAATTTAAAAGTCCGAAAAGCTCGTTTAACAATTTTTTTTCCAAAATTCTTTAATTCGAATATTTGAAAATCCATAAATTCATAAATTCGATATTCGAAGATCCAGAAATTCATCAATTCAAAATCTGAAAATTTGTAAATTCAAAAGCCCGAAAATCTGGAAATTTCAAAATGTGAAAATCCGAAAATCTGAAATAATAACTAACTAATAATAACTTAACTATTACTAACTATTAAACTATGTGTTTTGAAATTTCCTTTCAAATTTGGCTGTTAGTGAATGTAACGAATATGAATTTATCCAAAATAACAAATGCCGCATCTAAACGAATGGAACGGAATGAATTAATAATAATAAATAATAATAATAATAATAAAAACATATTATTTATTAATTTGTTCTGTTCCATTCGTTTAGATATGGCATTCGTTATTTCAGATAATTCTTAACCTCGGATAAATTCATATTCGTTCACCATCAGCCAAATTTGAAGGGAAATTCCAATATCTATAATTTATTAGTTAATTATTTAATACGTTTTTTCAAATTTTCTGATTTTCTTTCTTATTTTCGGATTTTAACATTTTTGGATTTTCTTTCTTATTTTTGGATTTTAAAATTTTTGAATTTTTGGATTTTCGTTTTTTAGAATTTTCTGAGTTTCTTTCTTATTTTTGCATTTTCGAATTTTTGAATTTCCGGATTTTCAGACTAAAAAAATAAAACGAATGAAACGAAAACAAACAAATTTTTGGGCAGGGCACATGTCTAATGTGCATTGCTGGGCGGCCAAGGCGCTGTCAGAGACAGTGCTCGGGCCCCACTGATGAGAAGGGGCTGGCAGGACCGGCTCCTGATCATGTGACCATACCTCCAATGCAGGCTCTCGACAGAGCTCGACCCCCCTGGAACCACTGGGGGAGCGCTCAAACCCATGGTCCATGAGGGAGCCCTGGTAGGTGCTATCCTTCTCCCCCTCCACCAGGTCTGGAGAACCTGGGTGTTACTCTGCAGATGACAAGCTCCTCATAAGGGGCTGAAGGCCCATATACCGCCACCGACTATGGGTGCGGCCACTTCGGTGGGTAGGGCAGATGGTTGTACCTCTGATGGTCTTAGAGAACCACTTCCCTTTGTTGGGTGTGCTGCTGCAGGTGGCGGCTCCCTTAATTGCCTCCATTGATGGTACCTCCAATGCAGGCTCTCGACAGAGCTTGACTCTGCTGGCCCCACTGGGGGAGCGCTCAAACCCATGGCCCATGAGGGAGCCCTGGGGGGTGTTATCTTTCTCCCCCTCCACCAGGTCTGGAGAACCTAGGTGTTGCTCTTCAGATGAAGAGCTACTCACAAGAGGCTGAAGGCCCACACACCACCCCCGACTATGGTTGGGGCCACCTCGGTGGGTAGGGAAGATGGCTGTACCTCTGATGGTCTTAGAGAACCACTTTCCTCTGCTGGGTGTGCTGCTGTAGGGGGCGGTGCCTCAATTGCCTCCACGGATGATACCTCCAATGCAGGCCCTCAACAGAGCTCCACCCTGCTGGCACCACTGGGGAGTGCTCAAACCCGTGGTCCATGAGGGAGCCCTGGTGGGTGCTATGTTTCTCCCCCTCCACCAGGTCTGGAGAACCTGGGTGTTACTCCGCAGATGACGAGCTCCTCACAAGGGGCTAAAGGTGGGGCCACCTCGGTGGGTAGGGCAGATGACTGTACCTCTGATGGTCTTAGAGAATCACTTTCCTCTGCTGGGTGTGCTGCTGTAGGGGGCAGGGCCTCAATTATCTCCACGGATGGTACCTCTAATGCAGGCTCTCGACAGAGCTCGACCCCACTGGCACCACTGGGGGAGCGCTCAACCCTGTGATCCATAAGGGAGCCCCGGTGGGTGCTATCCTTCTCCCCCTCCACCAGGTCTGGAGTACCTGGGTGTTGCTCTGCAGATGACGTGGCCACAGAGATGACCTTAGCAGCAATGGTCCATAGTGATTTTGTGTCTTGGCAGGGGGTACTAGGTAGTCACACGGAGCCTCCCCGACTGGCACCTCAAAGAGGAAGGCCCACAACTCCCCACAACAGGTCCAGGATGTGAGAGCCGACGTCAGGGCTCCACACTCATACAGAGGGCAAGGTTTCTGTGACCACCAGAGCCCTTCTGGGCAATGGAACAAAGTCCAATGTCCAGAGAAACATCATGGGTATCAGGTGATATAGAGCGGGACAGTGTCACCCAAGCTACAGGCTGTTTTAATAGGGGTTGGGGTGCAAGTAGCTGGTCTTGCCTGGGGGAAAAAATAATCTAGCACTGGCCCTGACCACGGGCTTCCAAGTTGGGTGCAGCCTGCCCATACATGGTTTGAATCTTGGCTGGCCCCTGCTGAACCAGCTGGGATTCGAACCATCTATGGCCAGCTTAGCGGCCTTAGGTCAGATCATACCGAGAGTTCCCGTGAATATTTAGTATATTCAATATTGCATTCAATATTGACTCTGGGGGAATCACCAAAAGTAGAGCGTTTTTGTTGCTCTTCCTGTAATGGCATGGAAATGTAAAATCTCATTTGCACATTTTTGTCCTCCTGTGCGTATAAATTACCATAATAACGGCCTATAATTGGATAGATTTAGCATATTTTGTATGGACAGCGCCCATGTGACCCTTTGTGAATCCCCCGCAGCGAGACGTTATTAAAAAAAAAATCATAAACTGTTGACAAAGCTTCCTTTCCTGATGAAGATTTGCAGAGTCTTAGAAGCCATTAACACCTTGGCATCCCAAGTTCATTGCATTGATGCAGATTTTATCGCACATTAACATATGTTGCGTTGGGGCAGCTCCTTCCAATCAAGGGCTGGCAGTGCACCAAAAACGTCCAAGAAAAGGGTCGTCCACGTGGCTATGTAAGAAATATGTCACCAGCACACCTAGGAACTCCATAAATGGGTCCAATGCTTTATATTTCAGACATGTGATGGTGATATGTTCAATCAATAAAGCGTTGGATTCTTTTATGGAGCTCGCTGGTGTGCTGGTGACATATTTATTGCCTTGAAGTCCTTCTGGTTGCTACAGCACCCACTCACTCTTCAGCCTTTTTTGGGAATGTGTGCATTGGGGGTGTTGTCTTGGCACCATGGCAATTGAACGCCTTGCCCATTAACGTGGTGCACTGGAACCGCATTGTGCGTGTGTTGGAACTGCGTTGCCTTCCTACATTGGAGTGCCAAAATGCATGACACTGCAACATTCTAACACACTTAACGTGTTTCCAAAAATGTGGGCAAAATTTTCACCTTTCAAGTTAAATGCTTTGAAATCAATAGGATGGACGCAATTGCGGTGTTGGGCAAAATTAAGGTGAATGATTGGGGGGAGGAACAATGGCAGGAGCAATCGCCAGAATAGGAAGATGTAGGTTTCAGAGAAACAATGCAACACTTCACGCATGTTCTGGTCTAGGTAATTTTTATACAAGGTGAACCAATGGAATAACAAAGTGACACAATTCTTTTGCTTAAAGTAGTCGTCCGGTTTTTGGACTCGAATAAAGTAACATTCCAGCTGGTTATTCAAAAGACAGGGTGCAGATACAACCATGGTTCTCTTACAAACAAATGTTTGGAGAGGACTCCCCATTAAGCTCCATATTGCTATTCTCATGACCTCTAGGCCAACCAAATTCACCCGGCTTCCCGAGATGGGATGACCGAAAGTGGAGACATACACTTTCTTGCAAGCAGGTCATTGCCAAACTGGGCTCCCAATGGTGTCATTCTCTTTGAGGTTCACATACCTGGTGAAGACTGGAATGTTGTGGAGGTCCCTCTTACACCTCCTGCCCAACACTTCTGAAGGTGGAGACAGAAAGTGTAAAGGCAAGGAGTGGCACAAGTGCCGTAGTAGATGGCTGGTGATGTACACTCCGTAAGTGGGTAGAGCTGATAGTTGCAGTTCTTGGAAGAGGAAGCAGGAGCAGCTTCCCACCAGAGCAGGAGACGGAAGCAGGACCGGGACACAGGCAGCAGTCCACAACAACCGGGCAGCCAGGGACCCAATCAGCAACCAAGGCAAGTCCAGAAGTCAGGCCAAGGTCAGTACCACGCGGGCAAAGCGGTACAGAATCAGTAGGCAGAGACAAGTCCAGTATACAGGCTGAGGTCAGAGTGATCGGATAAACAGGGTTGAAGGGGGAGCAGATAAGCAGGTACAGCGTATAAGGTCTCAGGAACACTGGAACAAGCTGGAGACCATTCAACAACTGCTCATAGTGACAGACCAGTTTCAATAGGCCACTAGGTGCCAAGTTCACATGCCAGTTGGTTTGCACATGCGCCCGTGCACTACCAGCTGGCACATTACATCTAACATTGCCCCTTCATTTGATAAAATTAGCATGTGTGCAATGCGCAAGAACATGAGCATGAGTCTGCACTGTTTTTTTTGGTCTCTTACCTTTCACCAGGCTTCCTATACCAGCCTGTAGACAGGTGCAGATTGCCATATTTTCTCCAACCTGAAGGTGGCATTGCAATATCTTTTCAATGGGGGCGGAAATGTCTCCTATCTTGGGCTCCAGACAGCCATCTTGGGGAGGACTTTGATTTTTTGTTGGAAGTCCCACAAGATTTTGGGTGGCTATCTTGATATAGGACCCTATAAATATAGGGAACCAATGTCACTCGGCACACCTACAGTGAGGCAGTAGGTAGGAAAAGTGCTCCACTGGGTAAGGAAAGGACAGGGACCTGTTCCAACTATACTACCCACTAGGTAGCTCCTTAATGATGCAGATTGTGCTTTACATATCATATTTACATTCAAGATGACCTCCTAAATCTTGTGGGACCAAAGGGACCCTAGACTTCACCAAGATGGACTACAACCCATCTCTAAGGCATGACATGTGAAGGACTTATCCCCCCAGTCCCTTACATCCCCCTAATAAAATCTCCAATCCCTCCCCACAAAAAACGTAACAAGGTATTGGAGTAAATGGCCTTGCCGGCCTTTTATTAACAAAATTACCATAAACATAAATAAATAACATTTTAAAATAAACTTTATAATAACCTTCTCTGTACTTTTTATGGGTCTTGTAGGGGGAACACACACCACTGGTCACTGCGACAAACTTTGTATCAACTTTTAGGTCTCCAGTCGCAAACCCCTGACTGTGAGACGGTACCCAACCTTGGCAGTGACCTACCTTTTCCACCCCTTCCTGGTTAATCCCTTGTAACCGGAAGGTACCTGATACCCCAGCTGGGTAACAACCATGTTATATCTCCATATAACATACATCTCCTCCTCTTCCTCCCAGACCCAAACCACTGCCACTACTGCCCCTATTAAATACACTCCGCATAAGGGAGGGTGGGTGGGAATCTCTCTCCCCGCCGCTCACGACTGACGTCACTTCCTCCCCTTGCCTCCTTCCTCTCCCAGCAAACAGTTCTTCTCCTGCTGAGGCACCTCCCCTTTTCTTAAAGGAACATGCCTCAGCCTACCCCCTGACAGCGTGACTGTGCAGTCCGCACATGTCATGCTGTCCCTGCGCTGATACTCTGCTCCGGGACTCCCTTGACATGTGAAGGACTTATCCCCCCAGTCCCTTACATCCCCCTAATAAAATCTCCAATCCCTCCCCACAAAAAACGTAACAAGGTATTGGAGTAAATGGCCTTGCCGGCCTTTTATTAACAAAATTACCATAAACATAAATAAATAACATTTTAAAATAAACTTTATAATAACCTTCTCTGTACTTTTTATGGGTCTTGTAGGGGGAACACACACCACTGGTCACTGCGACAAACTTTGTATCAACTTTTAGGTCTCCAGTCGCAAACCCCTGACTGTGAGACGGTACCCAACCTTCGCAGTGACCTACCTTTTCCACCCCTTCCTGGTTAATCCCTTGTAACCGGAAGGTACCTGATACCCCAGCTGGGTAACAACCATGTTATATCTCCATATAACATACATCTCCTCCTCTTCCTCCCAGACCCAAACCACTGCCACAGCACGCAAGGAGTAAGACCTTACTATTGCGAGCACCTCCACACCCTCAAAGCGCGTTGTACACCCTCCTGCAAGCCAAGAGCCCAAAGATCGGTTCCAACCTCATTAAGGTGTACCCCGTCACTTCTGAGGTACCTCCATGTGTCCACCTCCAACTCTCTATGCCATATGGTCACCCCCCCATTCCGAACAATGAACCTGCTAACCTCCTTGTTAACTTTAACTCTGGCCCTATCAACCTTTTTAGCAGACCAAGCCCAACGCCATGACGTCCTGCCCACCATATCCGACCATACGATAACCATGCCCGGAAATGCTGCCTGTAGCCGTAAATAATCACATTTGATGTCCCTTATCAACTGCCGCATGGACCTAGCCCCCATGTCATTCCCCCCCACATGTAGCACCAAAACATCCGGTGCCCTATCTAAGCGGGCGAACCTGTTGACCTCTGACTTCACCCTGTTCCAAAGCATGCCCGGAACCCCGATCCATCTGACCTGAGCCTCGTGTCTGGGGATACCCAACTGCCTACCATTCGGCCGAACATCAGCTCGCCTGGCACCCCAGTAAACGAAGGAATGGCCCAAGATCCAAACCAGGCCCACTTCCATACCTGTGAAAAAAAAAGATGACAAACACAAAATAATGAGTTACCCCCCCCCAAAGAAAACCACACGAATTCCAACAACTACTGCTTAACAAGTCTGTAACAAATGCGGCCGAATGTAAAGTTTGAATCTGTCCGAATCCCACCTCCCGATACGCTTCACCACCTCTTGGCTAAGCCCAGCCCTGGCTGCCTCCGTCGCAGCACCTATGCGGAAAGAATGGGATGCATAGTTCGTAGGATCGTAACCAGCCGCGGCCAAACCTCGTTTGAACACTGCAATGAATTGAAACTTCGACAAGGCCGACCCATCTGCATGCATCAAAAATGAACCTTTAAACCCTGGCCGCAATGCCCTGTAATGTTGCACCGCGCTCACCGGACAAATGTGGGACCCAGGAAGACGAAAAATTTCTATCTGCACACCCCTACCCGCCTGGTCCGTCTTTGACCGGGTTATACGTATCCTGATCGAATCGGGTAAGTACTCCAAGTCCTTTTCCTGTAGCCCCCCCTGTGCCCATTTTGAACGGCTGACTAACTCCCCCACCCGTAACGCCCCAAAAAACGCCAATGCAAAGGCCGCTTTGAATAAGGCACCCTCAAACTCCGAACTGCAAAGGGTGGGGAGCTGCCGAAACAGACCATGCAGTACTCCAAATGACACAGGGCGCCGCCCGTCCCTTTTCCTATGTGCCCTCCTGTAACCCTTAACCGTCTGCCTCACCCAAAATTCTTTTGTATAGTCACGTTGCCCCTGCAACTTGAAGAGAAAGGCCAAACCAGCCAGTTTTTTGTTGATGGCAGCTGCCGAGATGTCCCGCTCAAAACCCAGGTTGAGAAAATAGAGAACCGCGTGGACTAACTCCTGGCCCTGTGGGGAGATCTCCAGACTGCGCAAACATGCATACCATTCCCGCCATACCTTAGAATAGGCGTCCCACGTGGCCTTACTCACTGAGCGCTGAATCCACCTAGCTGCGTCCCCAAGGCAACGTTCCACATCCAGACGGGGCAGGCGACCCCCTGCTGCTCCGCGTCCGGTGCCAACTCCCGAAACCTGGTCCACTGTAAACGAGACAAAGCGTCAGCTACAGTGTTCTCCACCCCCGGCAAATGCACAGCGTAAATGAAAACATTCAACTGCAAACACCGCAGCACCAGGTGTCTCAGCAACCTGACCACCGGCACCGACTGGGCTGACAACCGATTGATCACTTGCACAACCCCCATGTTATCACAGTTGAGCCGCACTTTCAGATTGCGGAACGATTCCCCCCATATTTCCATTGCCACCACAATAGGAAACAGTTCCAGGAGGACTAGGTTCTTCAAGAACCCAGCTTCCCCCCAAGACGCGGGCCACCTGGCTGCGCTCCACTGCCGTTGAAAAATGGCCCCATAGCCCGTGGATCCCACGGCGTCCGTAAACAATTCAAGATCCCAATTGCTGATGGGGCCCGACATCCACAAGGCGCGCCCGTTAAAAGATTCCAGGAAATCGTGCCACACCCGCAAATCTTCCCTGTGCTCACAGGTCAGACTCACAAAATGAGTGGGGGCCTTAACCCCTGCCGTCGCCGCTGATAACCGCCTACAAAACACCCTGCCCATGGGAATTATTCGGCAAGCAAAATTTAGCTTCCCCAACAACGATTGTAAGTGTCTCAGCTGCACCTTCCGCCGCTCAATGGTCCCACGTATTGCCTCCTTGAGATTCTCCAGTTTGTCCAACGGCAATCGGCACTCCATACCAATGGAATCCACTTCAATTCCGAGGAAAACTATGTTGGACGTTGGGCCTTCCGTCTTGCCCGGGGCTAACGGGACCCCAAACCGTTCCGTTATGTGCTGCAACGTCCCCAAAAGGACGGCACAAACGTTGGAACCCGGTGGGCCGACACATAAAAAGTCGTCCAGATAGTGGACAACCGAGTTAATGCCAGAGACGTCCCGCACCACCCATTCCAAGAAGGAGCTGAACGTTTCAAAGAAAGCACAGGAGATCGAGCATCCCATGGGGAGGCAACGGTCCACATAGTACGCCCCATTCCACGTGCAACCTAGCCAACGAAAGCTGTCAGGGTGAACCGGTAAAAGCCGGAAGGCGGATTCAATATCCGCATTAGCCATAAGGGACCCCCGGCCGTATCGACGAACCCATGATATCGCCGCATCGGAAGGAAGTGTATGTGACCGCACACTCCTCCGGTGCAATCGAATCATTGACAGATCCCCCCTTCGGGAATGACAGGTGGTGAATCAGTCTAAATTTATTTGGCTCCTTCTTGGGAACTACACCCAATGGGGACACCACCAGGCCCGGCAGAGGAACTGAAGCAAACGGGCCAGCCATGCGCCCCAATTTTACTTCCTTGTCAATTTTTTCAGTGACCACTGCCGGATGCAGCAGGGCTGACCGTAAATTATTCACTATGGGAGGGGTTACCGCCAGGTGGCAAGGAATTTTAAACCCCTGTGCAAAACCTGACTCCAATAGCTGGGCCGCTTGATGGTCGGGGTACCTACTGAGGAAAGGACGCATCCTTTCCACCCGCACCGGCGTCGTCCCTTTTATTCGCAGGCTCTCCGCCACGCCCTTTCCCTCTCCTGAAGCACTTGGCGAGGGCGTGTGATCCCCCGCAGCCGGAACACGTGTGCTTAAACCGACAGTTGGCGCCGAACCTGCAAGTGCCCTCGTTGAACTGCCAACAGAAGCCCCATTTCTTGTCGGTCGGCTGTCCTGGAGCTGCGGTACCCCCGACCCCCCCCTGAAAAAACTGGTTAGGAGCCCTCGCCGCCGTCATCAGCTTCATCCACAGGCTAATATTCTTATGGTCCCAGCGAAGCGACGGTCGGACGGCCATCCGCTGCCGAAATTGCTCATCATAGCGCAGTCATGCCACGCCGCCATACGTCCGGTGCGCCTCACTAATCGCCTCTAAATACACGAACAACGCAGAGCAATGTTCGGGAGCCTTTTCCCCCACCACGCTCGCCAAGATGGCGAACGCCTGCAGCCAATTTGAGAACGTCCGCGGAATCAGGCGGTATCTGCGTTTTTCCTCATCTTCCTTCTTGCTCTCCTCCGGTTTCAATCTATCCAGATTGAACTTCTCAAGCGGCAGTAATGTGAATATCTCCACATATTCCCCTTTCCAAATTTTTTCCTTCACTTCCGTTTTGAGATGGGCTCCCAAAGGGCCCTCAAAACAAACATAAACCTCACTCTTGGCCGAGTCCGCCAACCTGACTGACTCCGTCTTCTTCTCCCCCGTCTTCTCCTGGCCAGCTGTAGCCGTAACGCTGGCCGTTGCCGCGGGCGCAATGTCCACCGCCGTCACTATGTCCGCTGTGCTCGCCACGGCCTCCACCCTATTCGTGACCGCGGTCATTGGCGGAACCGGTATCGTACCCTCCTTACCCATTGACGGGACCCACGCCTGGGCCGGCGATGACTTGTCCCCCGCCGTCGGCTCAAAGCGCTGCACCAGCTCCCGCAAACCCAACAATAAAGCCTGCAAGCCTGTCGCCCCCTGCCCTGCTTCCTGGGGCTGCCCCGAATGGTGTTGTACCCCACTCACCCCCGAAGAACTACCCTCCCCGGTGGGCCCATCTGCCTTACCCCGCTCCAATAACTGTTCTAATAAAGCAGAAACGGATAAAGTAGGAATGCACTCACCGGGCTGCCCAGGACTGGGCCCATCAGCCGCCACACCGATATCCACCGCTGCCGAATGTCCCTGGTCCTCGTCCCGCTCCGACCCGGACAGTTCTCCCTCCGATCTGTCGCTGGCCTCCACCTGCTGCACGACTGCTGTCCGCACCCCAGAGGGTCCCGCTCTGCCTGCTGGGGATCTGCGGCGTGTCTCGCGTCCTCTGCGCTGCACCGGACCGTCAGACCCGTGTCTTGGCCGCCTGGATGGACTCTGGCTCCTCCGACCGCTCTGGGCCCCTGGCGTCCCCGCACTGCTCCCGCACACTGCCGTCACTGCGCTCCTCACGAACCTCCCTCTGGACCTGGCTGGGCTGCTGGCCGCTTCGGCCACCTGGCCAGCCCCCCGAAGCGTTGCTGCACTCCGCTGGGCCGCCTGGCTGTTTGGGCTCCCTCCTGCAGCCACGGCCGACTGCTCACGGCACCTGCGACGAGCCGGGGGGCCAGATCCCTGTGTCGCGCTGGTCTCACCCATCACCGAACTCCGGCCTCTGCGCTGAGCCGTCCTGCCGTCCCCCCTCCTGGATCCCTGGGGTTGGTGGTCTCTGGGGGGTGCCTGGCTCTTACCTCCCCTCCGCTGCCTGTGCGTGCTCCACTCCCCCTGCACCGCATCCGGGCTGTAGCGTTCCGGCGGCTGGGAACGCCGCACACGTGGAGCCTCCGCGTCCCCCCCGTTCGGAGCCGATCCCGCGTCCTGGAGTATAGCTGCGACCTGGGCGTGCAGCCAGTCTGCCCCTTGTGCTGCCGCCGCCTCCCGCAATTGCGCTACGAGCGCCGTTAGTGCCACCGGAGCCGCCATTAAGGAAGGGAAGGAGGACAGAGCAGTGGGAGCGTGCAATCTCTCTCCCCGCCGCTCACGACTGACGTCACTTCCTCCCCTTGCCTCCTTCCTCTCCCAGCAAACAGTTCTTCTCCTGCTGAGGCACCTCCCCTTTTCTTAAAGGAACATGCCTCAGCCTACCCCCCTGACAGCGTGACTGTGCAGTCCGCACATGTCATGCTGTCCCTGCGCTGATACTCTGCTCCGGGACTCCCTTTCTTTTCAGGTGGTAGGAGTCCAATGGGGAGGAAATGTCTCCTATCTTGGGCTCCAGACAGCCATCTTGGGGAGGACTTTGATTTTTTGTTAGAAGTCCCACAAGATTTTGGGTGGCTATCTTGATATAGGACCCTATAAATATAGGGAACTAATGTCATTCGGCACACCTGCAGTGAGGCAATAGGTAGAAAAAGTGCTCCACTGGGTAAGGAAAGGACGGGGACCTGTTCCAACTATACTACCCACTAGGGAGCTCCCTCATGATGCAGATTGTGCTTTACATATCATGTTTACATTCAAGATGACCACCTACATCTCGAGGGACCAAAGAGGACCTAGACTTCACCAAGATGGACTACAACCCATATCTAAGGCAGATTCCTCTTAGTGGCAATATCAAAGCGGCAGTCATCAGCTTTATTGACAGAATGGGGCAAACACGTGGCTGACCAATACTCTACCCCCTCCCAAACACTTCAAGAGAGGACAACACTAGGTGACCTGGCCTAGCCCCTTTCTACAGTACAATAAAGAACCAGAAAACAGGTCCTGTTTTGTACTTGAGAATGTCAAAGCCAGGACATTTTCCACTAATGTCAAGGTGGGCGCCAGTTGCTGGGGAGCGAGGAATTAGGTGGGAATTCCTCTGTATTACATTTTCACTAGACTAGCACTAGATCCTTTACATATGGGGGATAATGGACAGCGAAATGTGGACCTTTTTATAAACCTACCGGAGCTAAACTCGCTGGAGTTAACCTTTAAGCAAATTTGGTGAAAATTGCTTCACCGAAATCTTCACTAAATAAACTGTATTCTGATACGGCATGCAATCAATGGAGAACAGAATTTTTTTCCCCCATTTCTTCGCACTCATTGGCCTGTTCTCCACCATTCTCCATGTTCCTCTCCCAGACTTGGCTGTCTCATTTATTTTAACTTCACAAGCCACATTCCTCAGTCATCGTTCAGTTCTTTTTTTTTGGGGGGGGGGGGGGGGGTAAGATCTACAGAGGGAACTATTTACTCTTAATTGTTCCGATTCCTGTAATTTGTGCTTGCCGTTTAAGGCAAATTTAGGTCAATTGTTTGTGTTTCCTGCCGGGGGTTGCTTTTTAAAACCTAATGAAGCCGTTTTGTGTGTAACCTCGTCATTCCAAAAATCCACCACAATTAGTGAGAACGGAGGAGCAGGATTGATTGCAAAGATCTGACAGATGATGAGACGGGTCTACTGCCGCATGGGCGTTATCGTACTAAAGTCAACATTGTCTAAAGCGGAATTCCAAACAGCCTAACCAAAAATGTTCAACTTTACTCCCCCCGATTCACCATAGTTGTTAGAAAAAATTGCTTGGGTACCTATCCAATTTTCACTTACATATCATGGAAGTAGGAGGACACCTACAAGGCCCCCGGTTTATTCAAAGGGACGGGTCAAAATGGCTGTACCAACCTTTATTGCAAAAATGCTATGGACACTGACCACCACAGCTTAAACCATGATCAGTATTGATGAAGTCGACCTCTTTGTGGCCACAACAAGTCTTCATCCTTCTGGAAAGGATTTCCACAAGATTTTGGAGGGTGTCTGTGGAAATTTGTGCCCATTTGTGAGGTTGGGTATTGAAGTTGGATGAGAACACCTGGCTCACCTTCTGAATTCCAATTCATCCCAAAGTTGTTCAGTAGGGTGGAGGTCAGAGCTCTGAGCTTGTTGGACATTTAATTCCAAAACTATCGTCATTAATGTGGAATTGCCCCCCCCCCCCCCTCCTTTGTGGCTACAACAATTCTCCACTCCTCTGGAAAGACTTCCAACAAGATTTTGGAGGGTATCTGTGGAAATTTGTGCACATTTGTGAGGTCAGGTACTAATGTTGAATAAGAAGACCTGGCTCACCATCTGTGTTCCAATTCCTCCCAAAGGTGTTTCAGTAGGGTTGAGGTCAGGGCTCTGTACTGGACACTAGAGCTCCTCCATACCAAATTGGTCAAACCATGTCTTTATGGAGATGTTGGTTGAGAAGACCTGACCCATTCCAATTCATCCCAAAGGTGTTCAGTAGGGCTGAGGTCAGGGCTCTGAAGGCCACTCACATTTCTCCACACCAAACTGGTCAAACCATGTCTACGGTATATGGAGATGTTGGGTGAGAAGGCCTGGCTTGATCCAATTCATCCCAAAGTTGTTCAGTAGGGTTGAGGTCAGGGCTCTGTGCAGGTGATTTGAGTTCCTCCACACCAAACTGGTCACACCATGTCTTTATGAAGCTGGCTTTGTACACAGGGGCACAGTCATGGTGGCCCCCCTGAAGGGTCTTCACCAAACTGTTATAACATGGTTGGAAGAGCACGATTGCCTACATTGTCTATGTATGATGTCGTATTACTGAGACCCTTCACTGGAGGAGACACATGAACTCCATTTTACACATCAGTTTAATTTATGGCAGTGTACATACAGTGCAGCCTTTTTAAAACTGATGCGCCTTTTATGTTCTTTGGATATTCATGTGCGTTGTTCTTTTTTTACGACGCATGTGAAGGCGTTGTGGCCCTCATCTTGGGGAGACAGCTTCAAAATTAACATCAATGCCAAAGTAACATCAAAGTAAAATATGAATAGTAACAAGGGCAAAAAAAAAAGGTTCTCTCAGTTCAAATATATAAGTAAGTCTTAGAAGTCTCGCATCTCCTTTCAATAAATGGGAGAACTTAATCGGTAACACAAGAATCAAAGAACTCGCTGGCAGAGTTCGGATCACATTCTTATTTTAAGGCTGGACTCCGGCCTTCGCCTCAGTCTTGCACAGTTGTAGTGGCTCCTCTCCTGGACTGAAAAGGCTTCCTCTGATTTCACTGCACACTGCGAGCTTCTCACCATGTGCGTTAGAAGCTGCAGCAAGCCAGAGCCTACCTCATTTGTTGGCTTGACGACATCCAGCATCATCTAGGTCAGGGGTCTCTGAACTTTCTAAAGAAAGGGCCACTGTACTGTCCTTCAGGCTTAAGAGGAGCAGAACTGTGGGTATTGGGTGTAGATGAGCAGAATAGCACCCTATCATTGGTGTCGTTGGGAGGAATTGTGCCCCATTGTTGGCGTCATTGGGAGGAATTGTGCCCCATTATTGGTGTCGTTGGAAGGAATTGTGCCCATTGTTGGTATAATTGGGAGGAATTTTGCCCATTGTTGTTGTCATTGGACTCCATTTTTATTGTCATTGGGCCCCATTGTTGGTGTCACTGGGAGGAATTGTGCCCCATTGTTGGTGTCATTGGGAGGAATTGTGCCCATTGTTGTTGTCATTGGACTCCATTGTTATTGTCATTGGGCCCCATTGTTGTTGTCATTGGACCCCATTGTTGTTATTATTGGATCCCATTGTTGGTGTCATTGGGAGGAATTGTGCCCCATTGTTGTTGTTATTGGACTCCATTGTTATTGTAATTGGGCCCCATTGTTGGTGTCATTGGGAGGTATTGAGCCCCATTGTTGTTGTCATTTGACTCCATTGGTATTGTCATTGGGAGGAATTGTGCCCCATTGTTGGTATCATTGGCAGGAATTGTGCCCCATTGTTGGTATCATTGGAAAGAACTGTGCCCCATTGTTGGTATAATTGGGTGGAATTGTGCCCATTGTTGTTGTCATTGGACTCCATTTTTATTGTCATTGGGCCCCATTGTTGGTGTCACTGGGAGGAATTGTGCCCCATTGTTGGTGCCATTGGGAGGAATTGTGCCCATTGTTGTTGTCATTGAACTCCATTGTTATTGTCATTGGGCCCCATTGTTGTTGTCATTGGACCCCATTGTTGTTGTTATTGGATCCCATTGTTGGTGTCATTGGGAGGAATTGTGCCCCATTGTTGTTGTTATTGGACTCCATTGTTATTGTCATTGGGCCCCATTGTTGGTGTCATTGGAAGGTATTGAGCTCCATTTTTGGTGTCATTGGGAGGAATTGAGCCCCATTGTTGTTGTCATTGGACTCCATTGTTATTGTCATTGGGAGGAATTGCACCCCATTGTTGGTATCATTGGCAGGAATTGTGCCCCATTGTTGGTGTCATTGGGAGGAACTGAGCCTCGTTGTTGTTGTCATTGGCCCTATTGTTGTTATCATTGGACCCCATTGTTTTTGTCATTGGACTCCATTGTTGGTGTTATTGGGAGGAATTGTGCCCATTGTTGTTGTCATTGGACTCCATTGTTATTGTCACTAGGCCCCATTGTTGGTGTCATTGGGAGGAATTGAGTCCCATTGTTGTCATTGGGCCTCATTTTTGTTGTCATTGGACCCCATTGTTGGTGTCATTTGGAGGAATTGGGCCTCATGTTTGGTGTTATTGGGAGGAATTCTGCCTCTTCATTGGTGTCAGTGGGGGGGGGGGGGGCATTATGCCCCATTGTTGGGTGTAAATAGTTCCCCAAGGGCTCGATAAAAGCAATCAAAGGCCACATCTGACCCCCAGGCCACAGTTTGGAGACCACTGATCTAGGGTGACTTCCCTGGCCCTGCCCCTTTCATTCATTGGATTTCAGGTCTTCCAATCGTGAAGGCTCGGTATCACATGTGGGTGTTAACTATATAAATGCAGTCTGCCTAGGAACGCCCACTTCTCCAGATTGCCACCCATCAAGGTTTATTGATATTTGCATATTTCCTCCTACCGCTTGCATCAGGGCTGAGGGCTCCTGAGGAGGAGCACTGAGGTCAGGTGATGTGATGTCTTCAGGAACCCGTATAAGGCCCCCCATTGGCCCCTCCCACCAGCCGCAATCTGCCTGTAATGCCTAGAGAAGCACAGAGACCCAGTGATGACCTCACCGGGTCTAAAATAAGGTATGTACTGAGAATGAAAAAGGTTTTATTGAAGAATGTCATTAGAATGTTGATGAAAGGAAAAAAGAAGGAACCAGGAAAGTCAAAATATGACCCAATTAAGTTTCAGATTGAAATAACCGGGAGATATTGCTGTAAAAACACAGAAGTTTGGTCTAACAATCCTTGGCTCTTTGATCGGCGATGATAATTAACAGAGGACTTTCTAATTAAAATCACATTGTTTGATTCCTAATGAGCAATAAAAGAAAAGGAAGAAAATTGGATTTCTATATATGTCTACAAGGTCCTTTTTATAGATCGAAACGAGGAACGATTTCACTTAAATTCGGCCTCATTTACAAAATCATATCATATTGTGGGAGTTTTTACTGCGACCCATCTAGACTCAAATATGGAAAACAAATATTCACAAGGATTTTTATGTAGCCAAAAAAAGGATAAAAATATAAACCAGTATTATAACTTTCGACTTTAGGATGAAGAGCCACATGAAAGGCTTCCAACTTCAACTCACACCAAAGGATAGGCCTCCAGGCGGTCTTCTGGCGTGGCCATGGGCTGATTCCGGGGGGATCTGTTCTCCACCGGCATACCGGATTCCAATGGGGAAAGCCATACACTCGCCATGTCCTTTATTCAAGTAGCTTAATTGTTTCTTAAGATTTAGGATGTGGTGGTCCATGAAGATCTGAGGGGCACAGTCCCAAGGGGCTGGGGATCTCCGGTGCAGCTTGGAGCATCCATGGGAAAAAAAGGAAGGCGGAAGAGCCCTTAAAGTTGGCACAAAAATAATAATAGCTGGCTCAAAAGGTTCATTGTAAAAGGAAAAGAAAATAGACAAATAACTAACATCTGTTGAGGGTGCAGTCACCCTATAGGGTGGAAACACGCAACCTTCCAAGTATGTAGGTGGAGAAAACCCACGAGAGACAAGAGTTGGTGGGTCGCTCTTAATGCCAAGGGGGTCCCTATACTTGATCCTCCGCAGAATTCCCAGGTTGGTGTGTGAAATCAGTCATTTACATAAGTAAGTGTTTTCGAAAAAAGCCCATCGGTGGTCTAATCGGCAGAGGCGCCCATCAGGTGGCTCCGAACTATGCTTAGACATTTCACTATGGGCACCCCTACCGATTGGACCTTTGTTCTAAACCTGTTTTTAAATGACCAATTTCACACACCCACTTGAGATCTTCATCGGTGGTTTGAGCGGCAGAGGCGCCCGTTGTGATATGCCTAAAGATAGGTTGAAGTCATCTGGTTTACTGAGCATCAAGTTTCTTAAGCCTCCATACACACTATCAGTTTTTCTGCTGAGTTTTTTCTTCAGGTTTACCAAAACCATGTAATGCAAGGGCCTGCCTGATTGCATACACATTGAATCTCCTAAGGTTTGACCTCATATTATATGGTTTTGGTAAATCTCAAGGAAAAACTCAGCAGAAAAACTGATAGTGTGTATGGGGCTTTAAGTTCACCAACAAATTTTTTTTTGTGGCTACAAATTGCCACTTTCTCAGTTTAGGGGAATGTACTGACGTTGGGGAGATTGTGATGATGTCATAAGAAGGCTTCCATGCATCCAGCCGGATCTTAAGACATCATCACAACATCATCACGACCTCCCCAACATCACTACACCATCTAGAGAGGAGGAAGTGGCCATTTATAGTGAAATAATAATAAAGAAACTTGATGTTCATGACTCCGACCTATCCTTAGACATTTCACTACAGGTGCCTCTGCCAATCAGAACCGCCAATGCTTTTTTTTTTTCTAAACTTTTACTGATTTCACCCACCCACCTGAGATTTCCATCTTGTGGTCTGAACAGCAGAGGCGCCCATCGTGATATGCCTTAAGATAGGTCAGAGTTATCTGGTTTAATGAACATCAATTTTCTTCATTTCACCAAAGCAACGCGTTTCATTGCTACTAATTGCCACTTTCTTAGTTTAGGGTGATGTACTGATGTTGGGAAGATTGTGATGATGTCATAAAAAAGGCTTCTACACATCCAATCAGATCTTATGACACCATCGCAATCTCCCCGACAACAATACGCCATCTTCAACTGAGAAAGTGGCAATTTTTAACCACAAAACATGTTTTTGGTGAAATAAAGAAACTTTATGTTTATTAAGCCAAATAACTTTGACCTATCCATTTCACTATGGGCCCCTCTGCCAATGGGACCACTGATGGGCTTTTTTCTAAACCTTTTTTTAAGTTACTGACTTCACACACCTACCTGAGAACTCTGTCAATGGTTCTAACTGAAGAGGCATCCGGGGACTCTGATGTGATGGGGAACTTGCGATGGGGAGAGGGGGGCTCTGATGCGATGGATGGACCTATGATGTAATGGAGGAGCTCATATGTGATGGGGGACCTCTGATGTGATGGGGGACCTCTAATGTTATGGGGGGAGCCTCTGATGTGATGGGGGGACCTATGATGTGAAGGGTGATCTCTGATGTGATTGGGGGACCTCTAATGTGATGGAGGACCTCTGATGTGATGGAGGACTTCTAATGTGATGGAGAACCTCTGATGTGATAGGGGGATCTCTGATGTGATGGGGGGGGGGGCTTCTGGTGTGATGGGGGACCTCTAATGTGATGGAGAACCTCTGATTTGATAGGGGGACCACTGGTGTGATGGAGGACCTCTAATGTAATGAGGGGACCTCTAATGTGATGGAGGACCTCTGATGTAATGGAGGACTTCTAATGTGATGGAGAACCTCTGATGTGATAGGGGGACCTCTGATGTCATGGGGGAAGCCTCTGATTTGATGGGGGAACCTCTAAAGCGATGGGGGGAACCTCTGATGTGAAGGGCGATCTCTGATGGGATTGGGAGACCTCTAATGTGATGGAGGACCTCTGATGTGATGGAGGACTTCTAATGTGGTGGAGAAGCTCTGATGTGACAGGGGAATCTCTGATGTGATGGGGGGGGGGGGGGGAACTTCTGGTGTGATGGGGGACCTCTAATGTGATGGAGGACCTTTGATGTGATGGAGGACTTCTAATGTGATGGAGAACCTCTGATGTGATAGGGAGACCACTGGTGTGATGGAGAACCTCTGATGTGATAGGGGGACCTCTGAAGTGACGGAGGACTTTTTATGTGACAGAGAACCTCTGATGTGATAGAGGGATCTCTGATGTGGTTGGGGGGGGGGATTCCGGTGTGATGGGGGACCTCTAATGTAATGGAGGACCTCTGATGCGATGGAGGACTTCTGATGTGATGGAGAACCTTTGATGTGATAGGAAGACTACTGGTGTGATGGATAACCTCTGTTGTGATAGGAGGACCTCTGATGTGATGGGGGACTTCTGATGTGATGGGGGCCTTTAATACGATGGGTTGGTGGCCTGTCAATGGTTCTAAATGAAGAGGCACCTAGGGGCTCTTATGTGATGGTGATCTTGCAATGGGGGGGGGCTTTGATGCGATGGGGGGATTTGTGATGTGATGAGGGACCTCTGATGTGATGGGAGGACCTTTGTTGTGATAGGGGGACCTCTAATATGATGGGGGACCCATGAGTTGATGGAGGAGCTCTGATGTGATGGGGGGGGGAACCGCAGATGTGATGGGGAACCTCTGATGTGATGGGGGGACCTCAAATGTAATGGAGAACCTCTGATGGGATGGGGGGACCGCTAATGTGATGGAGGACCTCTGATGTGATGGAGGATTTCTGATGTGATGGGGAGACCTCTGATGTGATGGGGGGCCTGTAATCTGATGGGGGGACCTCTAATGTGATGGAGGACCTCTGATGTGATGGGGGGACCTGTAATGTGATGGAGGACCTCTGATGTGATGGAGGATTTCTGATGTGATGGGGAGACCTCTGATGTGATGGAGGGCCTGTAATCTGATGGGGGGACCTCTAATGTGATGAAGGACCTCTGATGTGATGGGGGACCTCTAATGTGATGGAGGACTTCTGATGTGATGGAGGATTTCTGATGTGATGGAGAACCTCTGATGTGATAGGGAGACCACTGGTGTGATGGAGAACCTCTGATGTGATAGGAGGACCTCTGATGTGATGGGGGACTTTAATACGATGGGTGGGTGGCCTGTCGATGGTTCTAAATGAAGAGGCATCCGGGGACTCTTATGTGATGGCGATCTTGCGATGGGGGGGGCTTTGATGCGATGGGGGTATTTGTGATGTGATGAGGGACCTCTGATGTGATGGGAGGACCTTTGTTGTGATAGGGGGACCTCTAATATGATGGGGGACCCATGATGTGATGGAAGAGCTCTGATGTGATGGGGGGGGGGGACCGCTGATGTGATGGGGAACCTCTGATGTGATGGGGGGAACTCTAATGTGATGGAGGACCTCTGATGTGATGGGGGGACCGCTAATGTGATGGAGGATTTCTGATGTGATGGGGAGGCCTCTGATGTGATGGGAGGCCTGTAATCTGATGGGGGGCCTCTGATGTGATGGAGGATTTCTGATGTGATGGAGGACCTCTAATGTGATGGAGGACCTCTGATGTGATGGAGGATTTCTGATGTGATGGGGAGACCTCTAATGTGATGGGTGGGCCTGTAATCTGATGGGGGGACTTCTAATGTGATGGAAAACCTTTGATGTGAAGGGGGATCGTTGATACGATAGGTGGGTGGACTATGACATGAAGCACTGGGATGCACTGGGGAGGTGGAGCTAAGAGTCTGAGTAAATGCTTCCTACTGCCTGCAGCAGACTGATTGGAGAGCCTAGGCAAAGTTACAATGTTGCAGTCTGATCCCCGGGGGAGAGGAGACTGAGGAGACTGAGGAAATGCTTCCTTCTGCTTGCAGCAGACTGATGACATTGTCTGAGCCTTTTGGAACAGTTGCGAAAAAATACTGCTGCCATGACATGACATGGATTATTTCTGCAGATTTGTAAAGTTACTGACAGGTACACTCTAATCATACAAATACTGTAAATAGTCGTTTCTGTGGACAGAAGGATTACGCTTTTGCTTTGTGAGATGACGTTTTTTTTTTTTGCGAGATGCTAAAAATGAAGTTTTAGATTATAAATGTGTTTTTTTTTACGTCTTCTATAAAATGGCAGCTTTGGCCTTTAGTAAGAAATTAAGTCATTACTGGATCTGAGCGTGTTTTTTATCTAACCACAAGGGTCACGACGAGTGCCTTTTGTTCACAAGTCATTTTAATGAGACTCGATTTGTCCCAATCATCTTCAGGCAGATTTCTGCTCTTACTGATGGAGAAGTCGCTGCACCAAAACCACTTCAAATACGCGGCTTGTTCCAAGAAATAGGATCCCCCTCCATGATTACTGTCACTTAGTCGCATAGCGATGTACGCCTGTAGGGTGGAGTGGAAGATACATATTGGAAACTTTTCATTATATGTATTTGTTGTTATATGTTTCTTGCCCGAGGAAGGAGCCTGACCTGCTCGGGAAGCTTGCATGTCAAATATATTGAGTTTTTTAATATATAATATCACTTTATTTTTTTATTTTTTTATCAGTTGCTGGCACAAAGCTATCTATTGTCATATATTTTAATTCCTTTCTTCATCAGATTATCCAGGATCTTGGAGCTGCAAGCTTTTTGGTGCAGAGGCTCCAAGCGCAGGATGAGAAAAATAAGGAAGATTAGGACTTGGATTAGCTAATAGGTAATAGTTAGGCATTTCATTTTATTGGTCAGGTTTATAGGGGTTAAGTGTTAAAAAAAAATCTATAAATAAAGCATAAAAGTAGATGTATAACATGTGTGTGTCATGCCATCAAAGCCTTTGATCTTCAATTTCTTGAAGGTCAGGTACTGATGTTGGATTGGAAAACCTGGATCACCATTGACATTCCAGTTCATCCCGAAAATGCTCAGTAGGGTTGAGGTCAGGGCTCTATGTAGGACACTCAAGTTCCTCCATGACCTCAAACCATACTGAACACCTTTGGGATAAGAAAGGTGTTCCGTAGGGATATGGGCAAATACTGATGTTGGATTAGAAGACCTTATACCAAAGGTCGTCCTAAAGTAGGGTTGAGTTCAGGGCTCTGTGTAGGACACTTAAGTTCCTCCATGACCTCAAACCATACTGAACACTCTACCAAAAGGTGTTTCTTAGGGTTAAGGGCAGGTACTGATGTTGGATTAGAAAACCTTATTCCAAAAGTCTTCCAAAAGTAGGGCTGAGGTCAGGGCTCTGTGTAGGACACTCAAGTTCCTCCATGACCTCAAACCATACTGAACACCTTTGGGATAAGATGACCTCTTCCAAAAGGTGTTTCGTAGGGTTAAGGGCAGGCACTGATGTTGGATTAGAAGGCCTTATACCAAAGGTCTTCCAAAAGTAGGGTTGAGGTCAGGGCTCTATTAAGGACACTCAAGTTCCTCCATGACCTCAAACCATACTGAACACGTTTGGGATAAGATCAACTCTTCCGAAAGGTGTTTTGTAGGGATATGGGCAGGTACTGATGTTGGTTTAGAAGACCTTATACCAAAGTTCTTCCAAAAGTAGGGTTGAGGTCAGGGCTCTATGAAGGACACTCAAATTCCTCCATGACCTGAAACCATACGGAACACCTTTGGGACAAGATGACCTCTTCCTAAAGGTGTTCCGTAGGGATATGGGCAGTTACTGATGTTGTATGAGAAGACCTTATACCAAAGGTCTTCCAAAAGTAGTGTCGAGGTCAGGGCTCTGTGCAGGACACTCAAGTTCCTCTACACCAAACTGATCAAATCATGGCTTTGTACACAGGGAGCACAGTCATGGTGAAACAATAAGGGTGTTCAGTGGGGTTGAGGTTAGGGTTCCGTGCAGGACACTCAAGTTCCTCCATGACCTCAAACATACTAAATACCTTTGGGATGAGAAATCCTCATCCCAAAGGTGTTCCATAGTGTTATGGGCAGGTACTGATGTTAGATGAGAAGACCTTATACCAACGTTCTACCAAAAGTATGTTGAGGTGAGGGCTCTGTGCAGGACACTTGAGATCCTCCACATGAATCTGGTCAAACCAAGTCTTTATGGAGCTGGCTCTGCTCTGGGGAAGCTGGAGGGTGTCTGGAAATTTGTGTCCATTTGTAAGGTCAGGTAATGATGTTGGATGAGAAGACCTGGCTCACAATCAGCGTTCCAATTCATTCCAAAGGTGTTCAGTAGCGCTGAGGTGAAGGCTCTATGTAGGACACTGGAGTTCTATTGAACACCTTAGGGTTATGGGCAGATACTGATGCTGGACGAGAGGACCTTATACCAACGGTCTACCAAAGGTAAGAGTAAGATGAGGGCTCTGTGCAGGACACTTGAGTTTCTCCACACCAAAGTGGCCAAATCATGATTTGACCACTTTGGTGTGGAGAAACTCAAGTGTTTGTGTTCATGGAGCTAGCTTCAGTCTTCTGGTGAGGCATCTCAGATCTCAGATTTTGTAGGGTGTTTGTGGGGATTTGTGCCCATTTGTGAGGTCAGGTACTGATGTTGGATGAGAAGACCTGGCTCCAATTCATCCCAAAGGTGTTCAGTAGGGTTGAGGTCAGTGCTCTGTGCAGGACACTTGAGTTCCTTCATGACTTCAAACCTACTGAACACTTTTGGGATGAGAAGTCTTTATCCCAAAGGTGTCCCATTCTGATGTTGGATGAGAAGACTTTATTTCAAATGTCTTCCAAAAGTAGAGTTGAGGTCTGGGGTCTGTGCAGGACACCCGAGTTCCTCCACACCAAACTGGTTAAACCATGTTTTTATGGAGCTGGCTTCGCTCTTTAGGGAAGGCTTCCAATAAGGTTTTGGAGGGTGTTATTGGTAATTTGTGCCCATTTGTGAGGTCAGGAACTGATGTTGGAAGGGGAAAACCTGGCTCACAATTGGAGTTCAAATTCATCCGAAAGGTGTTAAATAGGATTGAGGTCGGGGCTCTGTGCAGGACACTTGAGTTTCTCCATGACCTCAAAGCTGACCTCAGAAGTCCTCATCCCAAAGGTGTTCTTGTTGTTGGATGAGAAGACCTTATACCAAAGGTCTTCCAAAAGTAGGGTTGAGCTCTGTACAGGACACTTGAGTTCCTCCATGACTTCAAACCTACTAAACACCTCTGGGGCGAGAAGGAGAAGTCCTCATACCAAAGGTGTTCCTGATGTTGGATGAGAAGACCTTATACCAAAGGTCTTCCAAAAGTAGGGTTGAGCTCTGTACAGGACACTTGCGTTCCTCCACACCCAACTGGTCTCACCATGTCTGTATAGAGCTGGCTTTGTTAAAGGGGGTGGGGGGGCACAGTCATGCCGGAATAGAAAAGGGTCTTCACAAAACTGTTAGCACAGGTAACAAGAGGTTTGCAAGAGCACAATTGTCCACTATGTATTTGTATGCCATAGCAGTACCAGGACCCTTCACTGGGGAGACCTGAACTCATCTGGGGGGGCACATACTTTGGCAATATAGTATATCAGTTCAAGTAAATTAATTTGGTAATTTGTTGATAATCCATTCCTCTTTATATAATGGAAGCTAAGACCTGTTTTCCCCTCTTCCACATATTAAATAGGTGTTAAATAGGGTTGAGGTTGGGGCTCTGTGCAGGATACGTGAGTTCCTCCATGACCTCAAACTGAACACCTCTGGGATGAGAAGTCCTGATCCCAAAGGTGTTCCTGATGTTGGATGAGAAGACCTTATACCAAAGGTCTTCCAAAAGTAGGGTTGAGCTCAGTACAGGACACTTGAGTTCCTCCATGACTTCAAACCTACTGAACACCTCTGGGATGAGAAGTCCTCATCCCAAAGTTTTTCCTGATGTTGGATGAGAAGACCTTATATCAAAGGTCTTCCAAAAGTAGGGTTGAGATCTGTACAGGACACTTGAGTTCCTACATGACTTCAAACCCACTGAACACCTCTGGGGTGAGAAGTCTTCATCCCAAAGGTGTTCCTGATGTTGGATGAGAAGACCTTATACCAAAGGTCTTCCAAAAGTAGGGTTGAGCTCAGTACAGGACACTTGAGTTCCTCCATGACTTCAAACCTACTGAACACCTCTGGGGTGAGAAGTCCTCATCCCAAAGGTGTTCCTGATGTTGGATGAGAAGACCTTATACCAAAGGTCTTCCAAAAGTAGGGTTGAGCTCTGTACAGGACACTTGAGTTCCTCCATGACTTCAAACCTACTGAACACCTCTGGGATGAGAAGTCCTCATCCCAAAGTTTTTCCTGATGTTGGATGAGAAGACCTTATATCAAAGGTCTTCCAAAAGTAGGGTTGAGATCTGTATAGGACACTTGAGTTCCTACATGACTTCAAACCTACTGAACACCTCTGGGGTGAGAAGTCTTCATCCCAAAGGTGTTCCTGATGTTGGATGAGAAGACCTTATACCAAAGGTCTTCCAAAAGTAGGGTTGAGCTCTGTACAGGACACTTGAGTTCCTCCATGACTTCAAACCTACTGAACACCTCTGGGATGAGAAGTCCTCATTCCAAAGTTTTTCCTGATGTTGGATGAGAAGACCTTATACCAAAGGTCTTCCAAAAGTAGGGTTGAGATCTGTACAGGACACTTGAGTTCCTACATGACTTCAAACCTACTGAACACCTCTGGGATGAGCCGTCCTCATCCCAAAGGTGTTCCTGATGCTGGATGAGAAGACCTTATACCAAAGGTCTTCCAAAAGTAGGGTTGAGCTCTGTACAGGACACTTGAGTTCCTCCATGACTTCAAACCTACTGAACACCTCTGGGGTGAGAAGTCTTCATCCCAAAGGTGTTCCTGATGTTGGATGAGAAGACCTTATTCCAAAGGTCTTCCAAAAATAGGGTTGAGCTCTGTACAGGACACTTGAGCTCCTCCACACCCAACTGGTCACACCATGTCTGTATAGAGCTGGCTTTGTAAACGGGGGGGGGGGGGGTGGGGGGGCACAGTCATGCCGGAATAGAAAAGGGTCTTCACCAAACTGTTACTACAGGTAACAAGAGGTTTGCATGAGCACAATTGTCCCCAATGTCTTGGCATGCTATAGCAGTACCAAGACCCTTCACTGGGGAGACTTGAACTCATCTGGGGGGCCACATACTTTGGCAATACAGTATATCAATTCAAGTAAATTAATTTGGTAATTTGTTGATAATCCATTCCTCTTTATATAATGGAAGCTAAGACCTGTTTTCCCCTCCTCTGCATATTAAAAAAAAAAAAAAAAAGTTTTACTAGTGCCGTTCCTATAAAAGAAAATAGCTTTCTGGAGTTTTCGACTTCACAACGCGCATTTAGAAACTGCAACAGAATAAAAACACTTAATCGTTTAACAGCCACCCTTAAATTTTCTAAACAGCTGGGCTCACAATAAACAGATTGGTAAATTAAGATTTAATAGATTGGTAAATGAAGGCAATAAAACCGGAGTGATGAAAATCTCAATAAAGAAACCACACAACTCACAGGCCACTCTTATTAAAAAAAAAAAAAAAAAAAGCCAAGGGGGGTTCTGGGTTGTGTTACCGAGAGGTTAAAAGAAAATTCCTGAATTTAACGCAATTTCAGGGGGAAAAAAAAAAAAGCGGGGGGGGGGGGGGGGAGCTTTCGAAAGCTCCATTAGGTGACCTTCTTGTCTATTCTGAGTTTGGTTTTTCTTTGGTTTCTATTATGTTTGTGTCACCAATTTAATATGTTTTACATTTTACCCTTAAAGGATCTATAATTTTAACCTGGTTATTGATTTTTTTTTGCGTTTAACCTCTTCACGCCCAATGGTAAACAAATCGAAATGCCTAAGCACAATTTTGCGACTTTGACATGTGTTAGTAAAATCGTTCATCACTACTACTTTATGCATCCAGGTGAATTATAGCTTCTTTTTTTTTTTGCAGGACAAATTGGGCTGAATTTTTTTCTTTTTTATTATTTTCAAAGGAAAAATTTCTTGTTATCAAAACTACTTTGTGCATGCAGACGGATTATGGCTTGTTTTTTCAGGACAAATTGGGCTGAATTTTTTTTTATTATTATTATTATCAAATAAAAACTGTCCCTAACTAGTAAATGTTTTTTTTAATTTTTTATTTAAAATGTAGCTGTATATTTCTTGTTATCAAAACTACTTTGTGCATGCAGCTAGATTATGGCAGTTTTTTTCAGGAAAAATTGGGCTGAATTTTTTTTTATTATTATTATTATCAAAGGAAAACTGGCCCTAAATAGTAAAAAAAAAATTTTATTTTTATTTTTTTTATTTTTATTTAAAATGTAACTGTATATGTCTTGTTACTAAAACTACTTTGTGCATGCAGACAGATTATGACTTGTTTTTTCAAGACAAATTGGGTTGAATTTTTTTTATTATTATTATCAAAGGAAAACTGGCCCTAAATAGTAAAAAAAATGATTTTTTAAAATTTTAAATTTAGCTGTATATCTTGTTACCAAATCTACATTGTGCATGCAGGTAGATTACGGCTTATTTATTTTTTTCCCAGGAGAAATTGGGCTTTAATTTTGTAATAAATTGTTATGGATATCTCCTGATTTATTTATTTTTATTATCAAAGGAAAACTGGCCCTAAATAGTAAAAAAAAAAAATATATATATATATATATATATATATATATATATATATATATAATATATATATATATATATATATATATATATATATATATATATATATATATATATATATATATATATAGTGCCTTGCGAAAGTATTCGGCCCCTTTGAACTTTTCAACCTTTTGCCACATTTCAGGCTTCAAACATAAAGATATAAAATTTTTATTTTTTGTGAAGAATCACCAACAAGTGGGACACAATTGTGAAGTGGAACGAAATCTATTGGATTTTTGAAACTTTTTTAACTAATAAAAAAATGAAAAGTGGGGCGTGCAAAATTATTCGGCCCCCTTGCGTTAATACTTTGTAGAGCCACCTTTTGCTGCGATTACAGCTGCAAGTCGCTTGGGGTATGTCTCTATCAGTTTTGCACATCGAGAGATTGAAATTCTTGCCCATTCTTCCTTGCAAAACAGCTCGAGCTCAGTGAGGTTGGATGGAGAGCGTTTGTGAACAGCAGTTTTCAACTCTTTCCACAGATTCTCGATTGGATTCAGGTCTGGACTTTGACTTGGCCATTCTAACACCTGGATATGTTTATTTGTGAACCATTCCTTTGTAGATTTTGCTGTATGTTTGGGATCATTGTCTTGTTGGAAGATAAATCTCCGTCACAGTTTCAGGTCTTTTGCAGACTCCAACAGGTTTTCATCCAGAATGGTCCTGTATTTGGCTGCATCCATCTTCCCCTCAATTTTAACCATCTTCCCTGTCCCTGCTGAAGAAAAGCAGGCCCAAACCATGATGCTGCCGCCACCATGTTTGACAGTGGGGATGGTGTATTGAGGGTGATGAGCTGTGTTGCTTTTACGCCAAACATATCGTTTTGCATTGTGGGCAAAAAGTTTGATTTTGGTTTCATCTGACCAGAGCACCTTCTTCCACATGTTTGGTGTGTCTCCCAGGTGGCTTGTGGCAAACTTTAGACGAGACTTTTTATGGATATCTTTGAGAAATGGCTTTCTTCTTGCCACTCTTCCATAAAGGCCAGATTTGTGCAGTGTACGACTGATTGTTGTCCTATGGACAGACTCTCCCACCTCAGCTGCAGTTCTCTGCAGTTCATCCAGAGTGATCATGGGCCTCTTGGCTGCATCTCTGATCAGTCTTCTCCTTGTCTGAGCTGAAAGTTTAGAGGGACGGCCAGGTCTTGGTAGATTTGCAGTGGTCTGATACTCCTTCCATTTCAAAATGATCGCTTGCACAGTACTCCTTGGGATGTTTAAAGCTTGGGAAATCTTTTTGTATCCAAATCCGGCTTTAAACTTCTCCACAACAGTATTACGGACCTGCCTGGTGTGTTCCTTGGTCTTCATGATGCTCTTTGCACTTTCAACAGAACCCTGAGACTATCACAGAGCAGGTGCATTTATACAGAGACTTGATTACACACAGGTGGATTCTATTTATCACCATCAGTCATTTAGGACAACATTGGATCATTCAGAGATCCTCGCTGAACTTCTGGAGTGAGTTTGCTGCACTGAAAGTAAAGGGTGCTGAATAATTTTGCACGCACCACTTTTCAGTTTTTTATTTGCTAAAAAAGTTTAAATTATCCAATAGATTTCGTTCCACTTCACAATTGTGTCCCACTTGTTGGTGATTCTTCACAAAAAAATAAAATTTTATATCTTTATGTTTGAAGCCTGAAATGTGGCAAAAGGTTGAAAAGTTCAAGGGGGCCGAATACTTTCGCAAGGCACTGTATATATATTTTAAAATTTAGATGTATATTTCTTTTTACCAAAACTACTTTCTGCATGCAGGTAGATTATGGCTTGTTTTTTTTTTTTCAGGACAAATTGGGCTTCAATTTGGAAAGAAAAAGAAACAAAGAAAGACTGGCCCTAAATAGTAAAAAAAAAAAAAAAAAAAATTATGTAAAATGTAGCTGTATATGTCTTGTTAACAAAACTACTGTGTGCATGCTGGCAGATTGTGGCTTGTTTTTTCAGGACAAATTGGGCTGAATGTTTTTTTAATTATTTATTATTATGAAAGGAAAACTGTCCCTAAATAGTAAAAAAAAATGTTTTTTTTAATTTAAAATTTAGCTGTATATCTCTTGTTACCAAAAGCTTTAATTTCGTAATAAATTGTTATGGATATCTCCTGATTATTATTTTTTTTATTATCAAAGGAAAACTGTCCCTAAATAGTAAAAAAAATAATAATAATATTTTTTTATTAAAATTTTAGCTGTATATTTCTTGTCACCAAAGATACTTTGTGCATGCAGGTAGATTTTGGCTTGTTTTTTCAGGACAGATTGGGCTGATTTTTTTGTTTAATTATTATCAAAGAAAAACTGTCCCTAAATAGTAAAAAAAAAAAAAAAAAATGTAAAATGTAGCTGTATATTTCTTGTTACCAAAACTACTTTGTGCATGCAGGCAGATTGTGGCTTGTTTTTTCAGGACAAATTGGGCTGATTTTTTTTCTTTTTTATTATTATCAAAGAAAAACAGGCCCTAAATTGTAAAAAAAAAACAAATGTTTTTTTTTTATTAAAAATTTAGCTGTATATTTCTTGTTACCAAAACGACTTTGTGCATGCAGGTAGATTATGGCTTGTTTTTTTTTTCCAGGAGAAATTGGGTTTTAATTTGGTAATAAATTGTTATGGATATCTCCTGATTTATTTATTTTTATAATCAAAGGAAAACTGGCCCTAAATAGTAAAAAAAAATATATATATATATATATATATATATGTATATGTATATATATATATATATGTATATATATATATATATATATATATATATATATGTATGTATATATATATATATATATATATATATATATATATATATATATATATATATATATATATATATATATATATATATATTTTCTTTTTTTTTCTTTTAATGTAGTGTGTAGTTGTATATTTCTTGTTACCAAAACTAATTTGTGCATGCAGGCAGATTGTGGCTTTTTTTCAGGACAAATTGGGCTGATTTTCTTTTATTATTATCAAAGAAAAACTGTCCCTAACTAGTAAAAAAAAGTTTTTTGCTTTTTATTTAAAATTTAGCTGTATATTTCTTGTTACCAAAACTACTTTGTGCATGCAGGTAGATTATGGCTTGTTTTTTTTTTTTTTCAGGAGTAATTGGGCTTTTATTTGGTAATAAATTGTTATGGATACTGGCCCTAAACTGGCCCTAAATAGTAAAAAAAAAAAATATATATATATATATATTTTTTTTTAATGTAGTATGTAGTTGTATATCTCTTGTTACCAAAACTAATTTGTGCATGCAGGCAAATTATGGCTTGTTTTTTCAGGACAAATTGGGCTGAATATTTTTTTAAATTATTATTATGAAAGGAAAACTGTCCCTAAAAAATGTAAAAAAAGTAAGTAAAAAAAATGTTTTTTTTTTTTTTTTTTAATTAAAAATTTAGCTGTATATCTCTTGTACCAAAACTACTTTGTGCAATCAGGTAGATTATGGATTGTTTTTTTCAGGACAAATTGGGCTGATTTTTTTTTTATTATCAAAGAAAACTGGCCCTGAAGTAAAAAAAAAAAATAGTTTTTATTTAAAAATGTATCTGTATATTTCTTGTTACCAAAACTACTTTGTGCACGCAGGTAGATTATGGCTTTTTTTCAGGACAAATTGGGTTGAATTTTTATTTACTTTTTATTATCAAAGGAAAACTGGCCCTAAATAGTAAAAAAAGGTTTGTTTGTTTTTTCATTTAAAATTTAGCCGTATATCTCTTGTTACCAAGACTACTTTGTGCATGCAGGTAGATTATGGCTTGTTTTTTTTCAGGAGAAATTGGGCTTTAATTTGGTAATAAATTGTTATGGATATCTCCTGATTTATTTATTTTTATTATCAAAGGAAAACTGTCCCTAAACAGTAAAAAAATATATTTTTTTAAAAGTAGTATGTAGTTGTATATTTCTTATTACCAAAACTAATTTGTGCATGCAGGCAGATTATGGTTTTTTTTTCAGGACAAATTGGGTTGAATTTTTTTTTTTTTTTACTATCAAAGGAAAACTGTCCCTAAATAGTAAAAAAAAGTTAGTTTTTTTTTTAAATTAAAAATTTAGCTATATATCTCTTGTTACCAAAACTACTTTGTGCATGCAGGCAGATTATGGCTTTTTTTTCCAGGACAAATTGGGTTGATTTATTTTTATTTTTATTATTATCAAAGGAAAACTGTCCCTAAATAGTAAAAAAAAAAAAAATGTTTTTTTTTTTTTTTGTTTTTTTTTGTTAAATTTAAAATTTAGCTGTATATCTCTTGTTACCAAAACTACTTTGTGCATGCAGGTAGATTATGTTTTATTTATTTATTTTTTTCAGTTGAAATTGGGCTTTATTATCAAAGAAAAACTGGCCCTAAATAGTAAAAAAAAAATTTTTTTTTCCTTCCAGCTTCTTCCCGCCATCTCGCTACCTCTGTACGCCATTTGCATTGATGGCGAACGCATTGCTTCGGGTAACTTGATCATCTCACAGCATCATATACCGTATGGGAAAAAATGCCGGTAAAACAGGTTTATGAATTAAACCTAAACCTTTGGACAATTAGTATCCATGGTGATGTCTGAACCAATCCCTGAGGAGATGGCGACTGATTTTTGGGGATGTCGCTGAACGGTTCCGCGGTGTTGGCGGAGTAATTACATGCTTCATTTTAGACGTAGCGACTGGAACAATGGATTCAACGAGCCATTTTATCCCTACATGTCACCAAGATGCTTCCCTGCGGGGGGTCATTCCATTAACGCCTCACGACGTTTCCTGCCAAACATTTCATCGCTCAGATTTTTTTTTTCTTTTATTGCTAATAAATGCCGCTGCCTGTGAAGCTTTGATCCCAAACTCCTTTCCTACCGGTTGTAAAGAGAGTGAAATTAACGTAACCGTGAGCTCCGGGACTCCGCCGCAATCAGCAGCGACAGCGAAACGTGCTCTTCCATAAAATGGTCCTTGGAGTATCTGAAGCCCTAATTTTTTTCAGAGTTGGGACGAAACGCACGGGGCGGAGCTGGTTGGGTACGAACATTAGATGCTAGCTGTTCACATTGGGTATTTATGTATTGCTTGTTGGCCACGTTAACCACTTTAGGAGAGGCTCTGAAAATACAAATGTCCTTTGGATTAAATGATTGGGGGGGGGTTCCCCAAAGCTGTACGGTTCTCAGAGACGGCACGGTTCCCAGAGACGGAACCGGCAGCACCTTATTCTGCCATAATTTAAGTTGCATGTTTAATAATTTCTTTATTCTCACGTTATTGGTTGAGCTCTGGGCTTTTTTTTTCTCTCAGAGAACAGGTGCAGGTACTCCCCCCTTTCCAAGTCACCCCTTGTCTCCACCTCTGAGCACGTCTCTTGGTACCACCCCCTACCCAACTCCCAGTACCGCCCCTTTTAGAGAATACAGAACCAAGTATCATATATTAATATTATTAAAAATGGTGTCAATGGGAGGAATAGTGCCCCATTATTGGTATCAGTGGGGGGAATAGTGCCCCATCATTGGTAACAGTGGGAGGAATAGTGCCCCATCATTGGTAACAGTGGGAGTAATAGTGCCCCATCATTGGTAACAGTGGGAGGAATAGTGTTCTATCATTGGTGTCGGTGGGAGGAATAGTGCCCCATCATTGGTGTCAGTGGGAGGAATAGTGCCCCATCATTGGTGTCAGTGGGGGGAATAGTGCCTTATCATTGGTGTTAGGGGGGAATAGTGCCCCATCATTGGTATCAGTGGGAGCAATAGTGCCCCATCATTGGTATCAGTGGGAGGAATAGTGCCCCATAATTGGTATCAGTGGGAGGAATAGTGCCCCGTCATTGATGTCAGTAGGGGGAATAGTGCCCCATCATTAGAATCAGCGGGAGGAATAGTGCCCCATCATTGGTGTCAGTGGGAGGAATAGTGCCCAATCATTGGTGTCAGTGGGAGGAATAGTGCCCCATTGTTGGTGTCAATGGGAGGAATCTTCAAGGGCCGGATAAAAGCAAGCAAAGGGCTGTATTCGGCACATGGACCTCAGTTTGGAGACCAATATCGGGGTTGATGAAGATGGCCACAATCAGTTGACTGGCCATAATTCTCAGATTTTTGGTCATGTGTAGAAATTCACACACAGATTTATTCACATTTCTGTCTCCTTTACATGCTCCTTTCTTTCTTCTCTTTTCATTTCTTTTGGTGTCGGCATTGTCCCGGTAAACAGATTCCATCTCCCAATAAGTAAAATAAACCAATAGGAGCCGTCAGACGTTCGTGGTCGATGTGGTCCAACTACACAAACACACAGCAGACCTCAGCCAAGTGGGATAAACAAACGCGGCTCGTTGTACATAAAATCCCAAATCCCACAAATCTACTAATACCAGAAAACGGGAATGTCCATAGCGTGCGTTCCGAAGGCTGAACTGCGTTTCTGACGAGCGCGCCAAAGGTTGGACTTGTTCCGGCTCCATGTCTTGTGCAGGCTCGAATATCCCAAAAATTTCCACCAAAATAAATATACACAATCGTTGCTGGCCGTATGATTTCTATTCTGTATCATTGAGGCCACAGGATGCCAATTACATTTCATATCATTATTTGCTGTATATAAAAGAACTCTTAAAAAGACACTGCCACCAGAATATTCTTATCAATCTTCCCGTAACAATAGATGTGCATTCAATTTATTTTATAAACGTTCGTTAACGGTAAAATCCTTCCTTGTGTAGCTATCCAGAAGCTCTAAGACTGCTGCTGGGTGGCGTCATCTTGGATGTGATGTCAGCAGTGGATATCAACCACCTGGGCTGGCCTACTGATGGGCTACTGCTTCCCACATCCTGGGCCTCCTAACCACCCACAGCGCCTGAGAGCCCTCATACTGCCCCCCAGCTCCTATAATGCTGCCCAACCTTCCAGAGAGGTTCACTGCACCTTTCAACCTCCCACAGTGCCCCCAGGCTCCCTGGGAGCTCTCATTCCCCACAGTGTCCCCCAACTTCCCATAATGCCACCCAACCTCCCATAGTGGTCTACTGTGCCCTTCAACCTTCCGAAGTGATTCCAAGTTCCCTAAGCCCCCATAGTGCTCCCCAACCTCCTAAAAAGCTGCCCAACCTCACATAAAGGTCCACTGTGCCTCGCAACCTCCCAGAGTGAGCCCAGGCTCTCCCTGAGAGCCCTCAGCTCCCACAGTGTCCCCCTAACCTCCTATAGTGCCAACCAACCTCCCAGAGTGGTCCACAGTGCCTCTAACAGTGCCTCCAGGATCCCTCCCAGAGTGGTCCCAGAGTGGTCCACAGTGCCTCCCAGAGTGGTCCACAGTGCCTCTAACCTCCCAGAGTGGTCCACAGTGCCTCTAACAGTGCCTCCAGGATCCCTGAAAGCCATAAGCCCCCACAGTGCCCCTCAACCTCCTATAATGCTGCCCAACCTCCCATTGAGGTCCACTGTGCCTCTCACTCTCCCAGATTGTCCCCAGGCTCCCTGAGAGCCCTCAGCCCCCACAGTGCCCCCCCCCCGACCTCTCTCAGTGCCACCCAACCTCCCAGAGTGGTCCACAGTGCATCTCAACCTCTAAAAGTGCCTTCAGGAACCCTGAAAGCCACAAGCCCCCACAGTGCCCCTCAACCTCCTATAATGCTGCCCAAATTCCTATTGAGGTCCACTGTGCCTATCAACCTCCTACAGTGATACTAGGCTTCCTGAGAGCCCTCAGCCCCCACAGTGCCCTCCAACCTCCCATAGTGCCCTCCAACCTCCCAGAGGGGTCTATTACGCCCTTCAACCTCCCGAAGTACACCCAGGCTCCCTGAGAGCCCTCAGCGGCTAAAGTGCCCTACAACATCCCATAGTGCCACACAACCTCCCAGAGTGGTCTATTGTGCCCTTCTACCTCCCAAAGTACACCCAGGCTCCCTGAGAGCCTCAGCCCCTAAAGTGCCCTCCAACCTCCCATAGTGCCACCCAACCTTCCACAGTGGTTCACTTTGCCTCTCAGCCTCTCACAGTGCCACCAAGATTCCTGAGAGCCCTCAGTTTCACGGTGCCCCCAATCTCCCTCAGTGCCCCCATGCACCCTCCAGGTCCCCCTACATTTCTGCCGAGCTTCCAGCCCAGCCATAGTGCCCCCAACCTCCAATAGTGTCCCACAGTGCACTCCAGTCCCTTCTGTGCACTCCAGTCTACCACAGTTCCCAGCCTCCTGGAGAGTCCCACAGTCCCCTCCTGAGCCCCATTTCACCACAGTTGCCCCCAACATCATTCAGAATACCCTACAGAGTCACCAAGTCAGCCTCAGAATCCCCTTCCATCCAGTGATAAATCCAACCCATCCAGTGCTTTCCAACATTTCAATACATATTTTATGTGCCCATATTTTATTGTGTTAGTATAATTTTTGTTTTACTGTTGGGACACTAATCTCAATAAGGTTGACAGTCACTGCTCTATAATATTCCCCTTCTCTCCTTCCCTGAAAACTGCATAAAATGTAATGTAGGAAGGAAATGGGAGGGGCAGAGGAGCTATACAACTATACCCTCCCAGAAGAAGAGAAGAGTGCTATGACGTGCAAAAAGGGATAGGGCTGTGCTATGGAACTGACATTTTATGGCGTGTCAATTGCTTAGCAAGCCCTGGTTCTTGGGTTTGGATTTGGGAGCACCTAATAAAACAATCTAATGGCTTGGTAATTGGTTGGAAAATGCATATTGGATAAGATTATTGAATACAGTCAACATGTTTTGGAAGAAGCCTCATCCTTCTTCAGGGTTTAACTCTAAGGATCTTGCCATATCTTATATTACTTGTGTCTAATGTAGCATTTGTTAACCTTTTCAACATAGAGAAACCCTTGAAATAAATTCCTGGTCTCAGGGAACCATTGCTAAAAATGGATATATCTACATCTCATGACACATTAGTGTGATGGCCATTGGGAAGAATTACCCCTTCCAGATAGCTAAAAAGATCAATGGTGTCAGTGGGAACTTATCTGAGAGGCAGAAATTGCTCATTGTTTAAGGAACCCCTAACAACGTCTGGAGGAACCCTAGAGATCCATGGAACCCTGGTTGAGGAAGAATGCTCCTTACACTTGTGGTCATTGGAAAGAATTACCCTCTTTGAGATAGCTAAAAAGATCAATGGTGTCAGCGTGAACTTATCTGAGAGGCAGAAATTGCTTATTGTTTAACCTCTAGAGATCCGCGCTATAGCCGAATGATGGCTACAGCGTGGACGTGCTTTGCCGGGACGACGTCTATTGACGTCGTCCCGTGCACGAGCGGCCTGCGCGCCCCCTGAGGGGTGCGCGTGGCGCGCTCTGTGATCGGCGAGTCTATGAGACTCGCCTGATCCCGGATCCGCGCAAGGGGCCGATCCCGACCGCTTACCACGTGATCAGCTGTCAGCCAATGACAGCTGATCATGTGACAAAACAGAGCCGTCAGCGCGAGGAGAAAAAAAAAGAGCCGATCACCGGCGGCTGTGATCGGGACATCAGTCCCGATCACGGCCAGCTTACCAGTGCCCACCTGTCCCTTCACAGTGCCACCTATAGAATAAAAAAGTGCCCCCCATCAGTGCCACCCATTAGTGCCCACAGTGCCATCCATTAGTGCCCACAGTGCCACCTATCAGTGCCCACAGTGCCATCTATCAGTTCCACAGTGCCACCTATCAGTGCCCACAATCTGCCGCAAAAACAGTGCTGCACCTCAGTGCCACATATCCATGCCCATCAGTGTCATCTACCAGTGCCCATCAGTGCCCAGCAGTGCCGCCCATCAGTGCCCAGCAGTGCCGCCCATCAGTGCCCAGTAGTGCCACCTATCAGTGCCACCTATCAGTGCCCATCAGTCCCATCTATCTGTGGTACCCATAAGTGCCCATCCATGCCACCCATCCGTGCCACCCATCCGTGCTGCCCATCCGTGCCGCCCATCTGTGCCCATCTTTGCCCATCAGTGCCGCCTTATCTGTACCCATCAGTACTGCTTTATCTGTGCCCATCGGTGCCACCTTATCTGTGCCTATTAGTGCCAACTTAACTGTGCCTATCAGTGCCCAACAGTGCAGCCTATCAGTGCCCACCAGCGCCGCCTCATCAGCGCATTTCAATGAAGGAGAAAAATGACCTGTTTGCATAATTTTATAACAAACTATTAAACGTGATTTTTTATTTTTTTTTATTTTGCATCTTTTTTTGTTTGTTTAGCAAAAAATAAAACTCCCAGCTGGAATTAAATACCACCAAAAGAAAGCTCTATTTGTGGGAAAAAAATGCAAAAAATGTCATTTGGGTACGGTGTTGTAGGACCGCGCAATTGTCATTCAAAGTGCATCAGCACTGAAAGTTGAAAATTGGTCTGGGTAGGAGGGGGGTTTAAGTGCCCAGTAAGCAAGTGGTTAAGGAACCCCTAACAATCTCTGGAGGAACCCTGGTTGAGAAACCCTGCTCTAATGTCTTGTTCTCAGCTAATGAGGGACTATTTTTTGGCAGGTCTATCTAGAAAATGACAAGGTTTTGGTGAATTGTTCCAATCTGAACTCATATCGTACATCAAGGTATGTATGGACACCTATTGTACCCAGAATGGTGAAGTCACATTATTAGACTATTTAGAGACTTCCTTGTGGAAGAATTAGGCGAGCCAGAAGCGATTACACTCCAATGCCATAGGGATCCCAATCCAGGATCCTCTTCAGAGATCTCGAGTGGGCGCTGAACTAGGTGAGTCAGAAAGGGTGTTAGAAAGCTCATCTGTGATCCAAGCGGCAGAGGCGCCCGTCGTTGTGTGTCTCAGGATTAATTGGAGTCAGCTGGTTTACCGAGCATCAAATTGCTTTATTTCATGTTTCACATTTTTGGTGAAATAAAGCAATTTGTTAAACCAGATGACTCTGATCTATCCATAAACACATGGGAACAGGTGCCTCTGTCAACTGGACCACTGATGGGCTTCTTTAGACCCCTTCTATATCACCTAGTTAGTTCAGTACCAGTCTGAAAACCCCACAGAGGATTCAGAATTAGGACCGCCATGGCATTGAGGACGACTTCTATCATTCTGCATGAAGACAAGGTATTTTCCACCTGCACTTAAAGAAGGTTGCATGTTTCTACCCTACCGAGTTACTTACCGCAACCTCAGCAGATTTAAGTCATTTTCTTTTTCATCTTACTAATAAACTTTTTCGAGCTAATCAATACATTTGAGTTACTTAAAATATTGTAAGAGCTCCCCACCTCCTTTTTTTTTTTGTGGTGGATACCTTGAGTCGTCCCATGGGTCTTTAACAAGCCTCTTGCAGAGGAACCCCTCAGATCTCCATGGACCACTATATCTTAAATCGCATCTAAAAGAACTGTTTGTGAAACTATCGATAGGTCCTGAATATAGTAAAATGTAGCGATTATTGGTGTGGCCCCCGCACTTTTGGTCGATACGCAGCCATGCGTCCCATTTCTCTTGGCAGTAGCAGGAACCTTGAGGAAACACCTGCAAAATACTTAGAATTCCTTCTGTCTAATCCCCTCCCGGGCTCTGACAAAGGTAAGAAAGAAAAGGAAGGGTCCAGCCTCACTAAGCCCAGCATTCAGACATCAATCAGTTGCTGCTTCTTCTTTATCCCCAATTTTCTGCTCTACAGGCGGCTCAGATTTCATCCAGGACAGGACAGTAATTCAGCCAAGGAGCCGCTACAGTACAAGGAGAGCACTCAACCCCCCCAACACCTTCACTTCCGGAGTCTTGTAGAACAAAAGTGCAGGTAGGGATGTAAAACTGATCTCCCGGCACAAAAACTTTAATTTTAGTAGTCACAAAGAATATAAGTCTACTTTGTGTGCAACAAAATACGTTTGAAAATCTAGATATTACCTTATAAAAGTAACTGTAACATCATCACTGTGCTGTATATAGCCTGTGCAAAGAACAGAGCTGTGGGAGGGGACCGGTAGGCTCCACCCACTACAGAAAACAACAGTAGGGGGTGGAGACAAGACCAGTTACTCTGCACAAGGAGTGAGAGCAGAGAGCAGGTTAGTATTTTTGACTTTAGTTCTGCTTTGAATGACATCATCCCAGCCCAATCAAGATGGCCAAAGACCAGCAACCAGAAGAAGCTGGGTAGAAGATGACTGCACCGGTGAGGGACCTTATGGGTATCAGACTGCTGGACCAGAGGTAAGTATTTTTGATTTTAGTTCTGCTTTGAATTATGTCAGTCCATTCCGGCCAATCAAGATGGCCATAGACTGGAAGCTGAAAGAAGCTCAGGAGAAGATGCCAGCACCAGGAGGGACCTTGTGGTGTCAGACTGTTGGAACAGAGGTAAGTATTTTTTACTTTAGTTTTGCTTTGAGCAACATCATCTCATGTCAGCCAATCAAGATGGCCAAAGACCAGCAACCGTCAGAAGTTGGGGAGAAGATGCCAGCACTGGTGTGTTGACCTGTTGGGACAGAGGTAACACGTCATTCTGCATTGGCCAATCATGATGGCCAAAGACTGGCACCTGAAAGATGCTTGGGAGAAAATTCCAGCACGAGAGAGGGATCTTATCTTTTTGGACTTTTTGAACAGAGGTCAGTCTTTTTGACTTTAGTTTTGCTTTGAGTGTTATCATCCCATGCTGACCAATCAAGACAAAAAACAGCCACTGGAAGAAGCTGGGGAGATGTCATAGCAGGAGATGTACGCAGTGAGTGTCATTCTGTATTGGCCAATTATGATGGCCAAAGACTGGAACCTGGAATAAGCCGGGGAGAAGATGCGGGGAAGAGACCTCAGGGGTGTTGGACGGTTGAAACAGAGGTAAGTATTTTAGTTCTACTTTCAGTAACTTCATTCCAGATCGGCAATTGCAAGAAGCTTGGGAGAAGATGCCAGAGCAGGAGAGGGACCTAATGAGTGTCATTTTGTGTCAGGCAATCATGATGGCCATAGACCGCCACCTGAAAGAAGCTGGGAAGAAGATGCCAGCACCAGAGAGGGACCTAGTGGATGTTGGACCAGTGGAACAAAGGTAAGTATTTTTGATTTTAATTCTACTTTAAGTGATGTCATCCTGCTTTGCCCAATAAAGATGGCCATAGACCGCCACCTTGAAAAAGCCGGGAAGAAGAGGCCAGTGCCAATGAGGAACCAAGTGGTTGTTCGACTGTTGGAACAGAGATAAGTATTTTTTTACTTGAGACCCACTTTGAGTGACGTCATCCCTCATCAGTCAATTAAGACAGCCAAAGATCGGCAACTGGTAGAAACCGGGAAGAAGACACCAGCACCAGAGAGGGACCTAGTGAACGTTGGACCAGTGGAACAAAGGTAAGTATTTTTGATTGCAATTCCTCTTTAAGTGATGTCATCCTGCCCTGCTCAATCAAGATGGCCATAGACCGCCACCTTGAAGAAGCCAGGAAGAAGAGGCCAGTGCAGACGAGGGACCTAGTGGTTGTCTGAGTTTTGGAACAGAGATAAGTATTTTTTTACTTGAGACCCACTTTCAGTGACGTCATCCCTCATTAGTCAATTAAGACAGCCAGAGACCTCAAGGGTATTGGACCATTGGAACAGTGCTAAGTATTTTTTACTTTAGACCTCCTTTGAGTGACATCATCCCACATCAGTCAATTAAGACAGCCAAAGACCGGCAACTGGAAGAAGCCAAGAAGCCGGGAAGAAGACGCCAGCACCAGAGGGTGTTGGACCATTGGAACAGTGATAAGTATTTTTTACTTTAGACCTCTTTTGAGTGACATCATCCCATATCAGTCAATTAAGACAGCCAAAGACTGGCAACTGGAAGAAGCTGGGAAGAAGACACCAGCACCAGAGAGGGACTTAGTGGATGTCGGACCAGTGGAAATTCCACTTTAAGTGATGTCACCCTGTCCTGCCCAATCAAGATGGCCATAGACCGCCACCTTGAAGATCCCGGGAAGAAGAGGCCAGTGCAGACGAGGGACCTAGTGGTTGTCCGAGTTTTGGAACAAAGATAAGTATTTTTTTACTTGAGACCCACTTTCAGTGACGTCATCCCTCATCAGTCATTTAAGACAGCCAGAGACCTCAAGAGTGTTGGACCATTGGAACAGTGATAAGTATTTTTTACTTTAGACCTCCTTTGAGTGAGATCATCCCACATCAGTCAATTAAGACAGCCAAAGACCGGCAACTGGAAGAAGCAAAGAAGCCGGGAAGAAGACACCAGCACCAGAGAGGGACCTAGTGGACGCTGGACCAGTCGAACAAAGGTAAGTATTTTTGATTGTAATTCCTCTTTAAGTGATGTCATCCTGCCCTGCTCAATCAAGATGGCATTAGACCGCCACCTTGAAGAAGCCGGGAAGAAGAGGCCAGTGCCAACGAGGGACCTAGTGGTTGTCCAAAGTGTTGGAACAGAGATAAGTATTTTTTTACTTGAGACCCACTTTGAGTGACGTCATCCCTCATCAGTCAATTAAGACAGCCAGAGACCTCAAGGGTGTTGGACCATTGGAACAGTGATAAGTATTTTTTACTTTAGACCTCCTTTGAGTGACATCATCCCATATCAGTCAATTAAGACAGCCAAAGACCGGCAACTGGAAGAAGCCGGGAAGAAGACACCAGCACCAGAGAGGGACATAGTGGATGTTGGACCAGTGGAACAAAGGTAAGTATTTTTGATTTTAATTCCACTTTAAGTGATGTCACCCTGTCCTGCCCAATCAAGATGGCCATAGATTGCCACCTTGAAGAAGCTGAGAAGAAGAGGCCAGTGCCGATGAGGGACCTAGTGGTTGTCCGACTGTTGGAACAGAGGTAAGTGTTTTTTTTGGTTCTGCTTTAAGCAGCTAAAAGCCAAACAGGCAGGGGTTCTAACCCTATCCTATTCTATAAAAAAAATAGCTAAAAATACAATTTAACATGTTCACTTCTGTTCGTCTCTTCTGGCTCTAGAGAGTTATTATATTGTTTACACGGTTGACGTGACATGGGATAAAGACTGGCAGGCCGTCCTATACATTTTCTTCCACGGCCCCATATAGGGACATCGTATCCCTTTACACGATGATCCCCAACAATCCCCTTCACTTACTTATCAGAGGTAACAATTTGTCTCTGCCCGCCAGCAAAAGTTCATCTCCATTTGTACCTAAAGATAAATCCAGCTCTGTTTAGATAATCTCCAGCAGTCGGATTATCTCTGCTAATCATTTCAAAGTTTTCAAAACACAGGGAAAATATTTACTGCGAAGGAAAGAGGGCGAGCGATTACAGCGTAAACCCCTGGCTTTCCAGAGAAGGGGATTTCATACAAACTCTGCTCTGTAAGGAGGGACTGTTTAATGGCTCTAGACAGGCTGTTTGGGGATAATGGATGAGAACCCTCAGACTTGACTCTGTTCCTTGCACTTAAGTGTCTGTGTCCCGATGATCTCTTCTGTCTCGGTACATCATACATTCACTCAGAACTTTCACAAATCTTTGCCGCAGACTCCCCCAGATGCTTCCATCTGCCACGCAAAACGGTTTTTGGTTATAAACGAGCTCTCTCCTTCAAAATGATGAAGGAGACGGAGTCTGGCGTATATACAATAGCTTAGATGGTCTGCAATGCTTAGGAAAATGTGGGAAAAGGGTTCGTGTCTCGGTAAATTGTTACTCATGACAGCTGTTACGCTGAAGTTCTGTGGTGAAAATAATAAAAAAAAAAAGAAAAGAAGAGAAACTCTTTGGAGAACGAGATATTATAGTAACACTATGTAGGCAGGTGCAGCCTGTTTTCTCTACCGTAGGTGGTGCTCAACCACAGTGGCACTGTAGTTAGATGGGGAAGTCAAGAGGAACATGGTTCCTCTGTGGTTTCCTCAGTCATTGGGGGAGCTATCTGGTTGGATGCTGCCACCTCATGTGATTCTGGCAGCCATCTTGGGTCCGGCAGAGCCTTTTTAGAGCCCTGGCTCCCAGGCTTGGCACACATTTAGTCAGGTCAGGGCTTTGTGCAGGACACTTGAGTTCTTCCACCCATCACACATATGAGCTTTTTGAACATCCCATTCCAAAGCCATAGGCATTAATATGGAGTTGCCCACTTTGTGGCTGTAACATCCTCCACTTTTCTGGTAAAGCTTTCCACAAGGTTTTGGAGGGTGTCTATGGGAAATTGTTCCCATTTGTGTGGTCAGGTACTGATGTTGGATGCGAAGACATGGCTCACGATCGGCATTCCAATTCTTCCCATAGGTGTTCAGTAAGGTTGAGGTAAGGTAAGTAGAGGTAAAGAAAATCCAGTTCCTCCACACCAAACCAGTCAACCATGTCTTTATGGAACTGGCTCATCTCTCCTGGGAAGGCTATCTAAAAAATCTTGGAGTATGTCCGGTAATTTGTGCCCATTCAGCCAAAAGAGCAGTGGGGAAGTCAGGTTTGATTTTGGATTATAAGACCTGTTTCACAATCCAATAGATTCCAAAGGTGTTTGGAAGGGTTAAGGTCGGGGCTCTGTGTCTGTGCAGGACACTCGAGTAACACCATGATTTCAAACCTACTGAACACCTTTGGGAAGGCCTCATCCTAAAGTTGTTCTGTAGGGTTAAGGGCAGGTACTGATGTTGGATGAAAAGACCAAAGATCTTTCAAAAGCAGGGTTGAGGTTAGGGCTCTGTGGAGGACACTTGAGTTCCTCCATGACCTCAAACCTACCGAACATCTTTGGGATGGGAAGACCTCATCCCAAAGGTGTTCTGTGGAGTTAAGGGCAGGTCCTGATGTTGGATAAGCAGACCTTATACCAAAGCTCTTCCAAAAGTAAGGTTGAGGTCAGGGCTCTGTTCAGCACACTGGAGTTCCTCCACACCAAACTGGTCACACCATGTTTTTTTGGAGCTGGCTTTGTACACAAAGCACAGTCATGCTGGAACAGCAAAGGGTCTTCACCAAACTGTTACCACAAGGTTGGAAGAGCTCAATTGTCTACAATGTCTTTGTATGATGGAGTATTAACAGTACTGGACAATGTATCATGGCTGCTCAGGTACTGATGTTGGATGAGAAGACCTGACTCACGATTCCAATTCATCCCAAAGGTGTTCAGTAGGGTTGAGGTCAGGACTCTGTGCAGAACACTTAAGTCCCTCCATGACCTCCAATCGACTGAACACCTTTGAGATGAGAAGACCCTATCCCAAAGGTGTTCTGTAGGGTTTGCTGTTCACTCAGCTGCGTGTTAGCAAAGAAAAGGAATTTGCTGATCTGGGATCTGCCTCTCAGCCAATCAGGTGCTCAGGTCTGTTATCTGTCACCTGATTGGCTGAAATGTCAGGCGCTGTGATTGGGCGCCTGATAGAGAGGATGGAATAAGACATCGAGGAGCGCGCAGGACACTGCCGCTGACCCGCTACGAGACATTTAAGTGTCGGGCGATGCACACTGGCAGTAACTGCATTTCATGGGGCACAGTAGCAGCAATTGATGGGGCACACTGGCAGCATTTGATGGGGCTCAGTAGCGGAAATTGATGGCCACACTGGCAGCAATTGATGGGTACAGTATCTGCGTTTGATGGCACAATGGCTGCTTTTGATGGTACAGTGGCTGCATTTGATGGGCACAGTGGCTGTGTTTGATGGGCACAGTGGCTGCATTTCCTGGCACAGTGGCTGCGCTTGATGGGCACAGTGGCTGTGTTTGATGGCACATTGGTGGAACTTGATGGGCACAGTAGCTGTATTTGATGGCACAGTGGCTGCAATTGATGGGGCACAGTAGTGGCAGTTGATGGGCACATTGGCAGCACTTGATGGGCACAGTGGCAGCAATTGATGGGTACAGTAGCTGTATTTGATGGCACAGTTGTGGCACTTGATGGGCACGGTAGCTGCATTTGATGGCACAGTGGCTGCAATTGATGGGGCACAGTAGCTGCGTTTGATGGCACAGTGGCTGCAATTGATGGGGCACAGTAGCGGCAATTGATGGGCACACATTAGCAGCAATTGATGGGCACACTGGCACCAACTAATGGTTACATTAGCTGTGTTTAATGGCACAGTGTCTGCGTTTGATGGCACAGTGTCTGCGTTTGATGGCACAGTGGCTGCGTTTGATGGGCACAGTGGAATTGATTTTTTTTTCAGTTTCAGCAAGAGAAGGACATTCATAGGAAGTCTCAGTCTCAGCTTCTAAATGGTCAAGGTAGCTGTCATTGATTGAACCATCAGAGGGCAATGATTGCAGCAGATGGGACGAAAGCACGGGGTGACCCGCTGCCTGTAGATTCGGGAGCCAATGGTCGCCCTATTAATAAAGGTCTCAGAGAGACAACAAAGCAAAAAAAAAGGAGCCATTTACAAATTTTTTGACTTTATTTTTTCCTTGTTATTTCAGTCTAGAAAAGGCGATGTGTTGGCAGCTTACAGCAGCTTGAGTTCCTCCAAGCAGGACTTAGGAGCTGAGAGCATTTCTGGCAGGACAACAGGTATGTTCCTGTACTCGCCGGGTTTAAAACCAGGGAAAATGTGCATGAATGGCAGAGATGTAATGTATTTGTACTGCATATGCTTTTTTTTATTTTGCCCAGACCTTGGTCTTTAGGAAACCCAAGACAAAAAAATAAATAAAAAAAACATTAAAAAAACAAAAAAACAATTGCACCCTTTACTGTGTTTGACGTTTCATTGTCAGCTTTTATCCTCAAAAAAGAATCACGTTGTCTACATAGGAAAAGGAAAAATGGTGCTAAATATAGAACCTGGTGGCTACTGCTATAAAGAAATCGTGAACAATTTCTAGAAACAAATAATAAACCCTTTCGCTGCCAGAGCCAATTTTGTCGGTTTCTTTTTTTTTTTGGCACACACGTTTCAAAAAAAAAAAAAAAAGTAAACCTGAAGATGACTTCAAACCCCTAAATATGATATATTTTCTGAAATCAGGCACCCTGGGGGAATACAATAGCCATAGTTCCAATTTTTCATGTGATACGATATTAGAGCAATGGTTTATAAACCCCCCCCCCCCCAAAAAAAAATTGTAATTGTAATTTTAAGCCACACAATATATTACCCAATTGTTTGGTAAAATATAATGCCGCGTACACACGATCGCACATTCCGACAACAAAATCCATGGATTTTTTCTGATGGATGTTGGCTCAATCTTGTCTTGCATACATACGGCCACACAAATATTGTCGGAAATTCCGAACGTCAAGAACATGTACAACTAGCCGAGAAAAATTAAGTTCAATAGCCAGTGCGGCTCTTCTGCTTGATTCCGAACATTACGTGGAACTTTGCGTGTCAGAATTGTCTACACACGCACAGAATTTACGGCAATGGATTTTGTTGACAGAAAAAATTGAGATCCAGATCTCAAATTATGTGTGTCTGAAATTCCAATGAAAAATCTTCGATGGAGCCCACACACGGTCAGAATTTCTGACAACAAGCTCCCATCGAATGTTTTACGTCGGGAAAGTCCTATCGTGTGTACGGGGCATAAAAGATAAGGTTGCACCGAGCAAATAGAAACACAACATGTCAAGGGTTTAAAATTGCATGTGTGAAATAGCGGCAGACTTTTGGTAAAGTCCATCAAATAACCAGTGTCCATCAAATAAAGTACAACAGAATCCAAAAGCGTAAGTGCCATCATTGCTTCCAGTGTTTCAACACAAAGAAAGTGAAATAGTGATCTTGTCCACCACCAAGGAACTTGCAATCGGCTTACCAAACGGCAAGACTTCTTAATATCATGAGGTAATCTGAGCTTGCCCTTAATGCAATGGTGGTGGATGATGGACGTTAAATACTCCAACAAGGTCCTCTACTCCTCCATGGGCCCCCGGAAACTCAGTTGAATTCTTATACAATGGAGAAAAAGAAGGCAATTCTATAGTGTAATACCCCAAATAAACTGAATTCCTTATGCTGATGTGCGGGATCCTCGGGAGACTCAGGATTTGTTCCACATTGGGCAGGCCCCTGCATTAGGACAACACTCATTCCTCCACATCTTCATGTGGGGGGATCTCATATGATACCTATATTTGTAGTATTTCTTGAGATAGGATTGCCAACCCGATGATGGTGGATCCACCATGTATATGGAGGGAGTGAATCAATCCCCTTATGGAGCCCTCTCTATTTTCTATCATAAGTGAGGAGCATATTAGACCTGGGATTTGTGCCCATTCAGCCAAAGGAGCACTGGAGAAGTCAGGTTTGATGTAGGATGTTTGATGGTAAAGTCCATCAAATAACCAGCGTCCATCAAATAAAGTACAACAGAATCCAAAAGTGTACGTGCCACCATCGCTTCCAGTGTTTCAACACAAAGTAAGTGAAATTGTGATCTTGTCCACCACCAAGAAACTTGGAAAACGGCTTACCAAAACGGCAAGACTTCTTAATATTACGAGGTAATCTAAGCTTGCCCTTCATCCAATGGTGGAGGATGATGGATGTTAAATACTCCAAGGTCCTCTACTTCTCCATGGGCTCTAGAAACTAAGTAGAATTATTATACAATGGAGAAAAAGACAACAATTCTATAGTGTAATACCACAAATAAACTGAATTCCTTATGCGGATGTGCAGGATTCTTGGGAGACTCAGGATTTTTGTCCACATTGGACAGGCCTCGCATTAGGACAACACTCATTCCTCCACATCTTCATGCGGGGGATCTCATATGATACCTATATTTGTAGTATTTCTTGGGATAGGATTGCCAACCCGATGATGGTGGACCCACCATGTATATGGAGGGAGTGAATCAATCCCCTTATGGAGACCTCTCTATTTTCTATCATAAGTGAGGAGCATATTAGACCTGGGATTTGTGCCCATTCAGCCAAAAGAGCACTAGGGAAGTCAGGTTTGATGTTGGATTATAAGTCCTGGTTCACAATCCAATTAATTCCAAAGGTGTTCAGTAGGGTTAGGGTTTGGGGCTCTGTGTCTGTGCAGGACACTTGAGTAGCTCCATGATCTGGAGTTGAACACCTTTGGGAAGGCCTCATCCTAAAGTTGTTCCATAGGGTTAAGTGCTGGTACTGATGTTGGATGAAAAAAACAGAGAACTTTCAAAAGCAGAGTTGAGGTCAGGGCTCTGTGCAGGACACTTGAGTTCCTCCTCTCTATTTTCTATCATAAGTGAGGAGCATATTAGACCTGTGATTAAGGGTGTTCTCTATGCTTTGCCTGTTATGTGGGTTATTTTTGGTCTCCCCCTAATCCAGATATCCTGGAGGGCTTAAAGATTCTGAGTTAGTTACGAAGCAAGCAAGCCCTGAAGAAGCAGATACACAGTCCGTGAAACATGTTGGATGCAATGTAATGCCTCTGTTTTACATGCTGTACATACACTACTGTCTTATGTCTATATTTGTTTTTTTTGTTCTATTTTCTAAGGCCCCTTTCACGCTGAGGCGCTTGTGATTGACCTGAATGAAAATAGGTTTTCGTGAGCTTTCACGCTAAAAAAATGCGCCTGAAATGCGCCTTAGTGTGAAAGAAGCCTAATACATTTTCTAATGAATATTTGTCGGCAGGAGACCATTTAACGCCCAAATCCATTACACATTCCTTTTCCCATTATACCCAAGGTCGCCCGCTCCGGTCAACTAACCAGAACCTTCTACACATCCCCAAGACCCGTTATAAATTAAAAGGCGAATGAAGGTTCGCAGTCCAAGGACCACGGCTATGGAATGCTCTACCCTGCCGACATCCGCTCGGAAGAAAACCATTTGGCCTTCAGGAAGAAGCTCAAGACCTCTTCTGAAGACCCAGATGAACAGTGGTGGCAAAAGCGCCTTGATTTTAGTTCACATAGGTAGCTCTATACAAGTTATTTATTCATTCATTCATTATTTATATTGAGGGTTGCCACTCCATGACAATATCACTTAAACTCGAGTATATGGGCCTAGACTATATTTTTTCACTATACTAAACCGAATGCCTATTGTGAACTTTAAGGCCTCAATTACACTTGGCTTAGAAAATAAGGCATTGGAGACGCTTTTTTTAAAGCACTCTGAATGCCAATCAAAGCTCCTGTCACTAAGTAAAATGGTTTCCCTACATTCCTGGTCACACGTTGTGTTTGCTTCACTTCCCAGCATGTCAATTTCTTTGTGCTTCAAAGCGTCTCCAAAGCCTCCATAGAAGTCTATGACAATGCTCGCTTACGGCACCTGAAGTTTTGAGATATGGTCCACGTGATGTGTAACATAGGAATGCTATAGCAGAAGGTGAGCGGTGTCTGGAGAGATAGGGCTGAGTGGCAGAGGATCAGCTGGGCTGAGGGACCGGAGCAGGAGAAACTAGCAGATGTCACACGTGGTGCACAGCATTGGGAGCAATATAGTGGGAGGTGAGCAGGAACCAGAGAGAGAGAGGAGGATCAGAAAACAAGAGGATCAGCAGAGCTGGGGGTTAGTACTGAGCAGGGGATCAGCAGAGCTGGAGTAAACTACTGAGCATGGGATCAGAGGATCCAAGGGTTACTATTTAGCGTGGGATCAGAAGAGCTGGGGGTTACTACTGAGCAGGAGTTCAGCAGAGCTGAGGTAAACTACTGAGCATGGGATCAGAGGAGCCGGGGGTTACTACTGAGCATGGGATCAGAAGAGCTGGGGGTTACTACTGAGCGGAGATCAGCAAATCTGGGGGTACTACTGGGCAGGGGATCAGCAGAACTGGAGGTACTACTGAGCTGAGGATCTGCAGAACAGGGGCACTAATAAACTGGGGTTCTACTGGGCCCCTTTAAAACAAATAGAACATCAACACACACGGGGCATTTGCCAAGCTTCAAAAAAGCATTAAAAACAATTAAAAGAATCTTGTTGAAGCAGTAGGTGCTTTAATGTTTGTTAAAGTCGAAGTGAGTGTAACTGAGCTCTAATACTCACAAAACTTGTGCAAAAGTGGAAAGTCAAAAAGTAGGCCTAATGCATTTGTGACTCATCATGTAAGGCGCAAACTAGCAAGCTTCACAGTAGCCCCCCTGCAGTGGTATGTTTTGTGCTGCCCTAGGCAAGGCTAAAATCAGGCCCCCCCATCTAAATTTTTCCCACCCTTTCCTGTTTAAGATCCACCACTTCATCTGTAAACCCCACCCCTTCCTCTTTGGGCTCCACCTATTACTATTAGAGATCCACCTCTTCAGAGGTGGGGTGAGAGAGAGAGAGATGCTGATGAGAGAGAGAAGGTGAGAGAGAAATGTGGGGGAGAGGGGGTAGTGAGAGAGAGAGGTGGGGAGAGAGGGGGGAGTGAGAGAGAGAGTTGGGGTGAGAGAGAGGGGGGAGAGGTGGGGAAGAGAGAGAGAAGGGAAGAGAGAGAGAGGTGGGTGAGAGAAAGGGGGTGAGAGAGAGTGAGAGGGGGGTAAAAATGGGGGAGAGGGAGGGAGGGAGGGAGGGAGGGGGAAAGGTGGGGAGAGGGGGGGGTGAAAGAGGGAGGGCGGAGAGGTGGGGGAGAGAGTGAGGCGGGTGAGTGAGAAGGTGGGTGAGATAGAGAGAGGGGGAAAGAGGTGGGGAGAGAGAGGGGGGTGAGAGAGGGAGAGGGGGTGAGAGAGAGGGAGAGGGGAAAGAGGTGAGGAGAGAGAGATAGAGAAGGCTGAGAAAAGGGATGTGAGAAGGTGGTTGAGAGAGAGAAAGAGAGGGTGAGAAAGAGGGGGGTTGAGAAGGGGAGGGAGAGAGAGAGAGGTGGGTGAGAGAGAGAGAGACAGAGAGAGGGGGTAAAAAAGGGGGAGAGAGAGAGGGAGGGGGAAAGATGGGGAGAGAGGGGGTAGAGGGGGGGAGAGAGGGAGGGGGGAAAGAGGTTAAGAGAGAGAGAAGGAGGGTGAGAGAGAAAGGGGGAGAGAGGGGGGAAAGACAGGCGGAGAGAGAAAGAGAATGTGAGAGAGAGGGCAGTTGGGGGGAAGTAAAAGAGGGGGGCTCCCCTACCCCCCCATACTACACCTGAAGATTCTTCCACCCCCCGGCGCCCCCCCCCCCCTCGGCCTGGGGACGCCACCATCCACCTGAAAAACACCTTCTTTGCCTTGCGGGAGTTATGGCTCTTGGCCCCTCGGCAGTAGAGTTGCCTCCTCGTCCCTTTAAACCCAAACACATATTAATTAGACTGGTTCTGTGGGTGATTAAGGTGGTAATTAATCTAACTTGGTGCATTACCTGCATTAAATTAGCCTCAGAACCCGTGTAATTCATATGTGTTCAGGTTTAAAGGGATGAGGTGGCAACCCTACTAGGCAGTGGTATCAAGCCACAGTCCTCCTTAGCACATGGTCTTATCTTTAGTTAGTAATATCTGTTTCCTAATCAGCCTGAAGTCTCAAGATAACGAGAAGTATCCATCTGGTCTCACTTTGTCTGATTTCAATATTTCGGATTACAGACACTTGGACTATTCGAGGCGGGTTCGGTAAACAATGCGCATTCTTACCCGTCCGTCGGAAGCGGCGTGCCTCGGCACAGAGGAGCCTAGGAAGTGCGCATTGAGTGCTCACGTCTAACAAAGGAGTTAAGCAAACAGTGTCAACCAGGCAAGGCTGATGTGTTCAGGAATAAAATAAATATATATATACTTCTCCGTCGATCCATTTTTTATGTGAAAACAATGGTTCCAATAAACATGGAAATCCCGCTAAGAGAGGAGATAATAAGACGTTATGAGTTGGGATTACGCTTTCCTTCAGCTCAAAGCCAATGCGTCCCGGAGGAGGGTGGTTCGGCGCTGCCTAGAAGGGAGTCTAATCGCGTTTGACACACACAACGGGCCCGTTCTCTCACACCACGGGTCGCATCGAATTAACCGACCCCACAAGGGCGGTCTGAAAGTAATAAAGCCCTTCTCAGTACATAAGCCCCGTGTAAGCACAGGGACCCAAGGCTTAGGGCAGGAGCAGTGCCGGTGAATGTAACAATGTGCTGCTCTGTGCCGCGGGTAACACAGCGTCCTTGTTACAGCACTGACTGGAGTTATTAGTGAGTTTATGTTGTTTTGTGCATTTGAATTTTCCATTGCTCTACTTCAAGATAAGCCAAAATCATCTAAATCCATCAGTCATGTGTCTTCTTCTGGAACCTCAGTGAGATCTTCCAAATCTGTGCAGTCATCCAGTGGGAGACTTCCTGTAATAAAGCCCGCCCACTGCTGCTCTCTCTCCTTGGGCAGGGGGACTGGTCTTGTCTCCACCTCCCTCCTGTAGTTTTATGTAGTAGGTGGGGCCTGATAGGCCCCTCCCACACCTCTGCTCTCTCTCCTTGGGCAAGGGGACTGGTCTTGTCTCCATCCCCTCCTGTAGTTTTCTCTAGTGGGTGTAGCCTTCTATGCCCCTCCCATACCTCTGCTCTCTCTCCTTGGGCAGGGGGACTGGTCTTGTCTCTGCACCCTCCTGTAGTTTTCTGTAGTGGGTGGAGTCTGTTTGGCCCCTTCCATGCCTCTGCCCTCTCTCCTTGTACAGGGGGACTAGTCCTGTCTCCACCCTCTCCTGTAATTTTATGTAGTGGGTGGAGCCTTCTAGGCCCCTCCCATACCGCTGCTCTCTCTCTCCTTGTGCAGGGAGGCTGGTCTTGTCTCCGCCCCCTATTGTAGTTTTCTGTAGTGGGTGGAGCCTGCTAGGCCCCTCCCACACCTCTGCTTTCTCTTCTTGTGCAGGGTGACTGGTCTTGTCTATGCCCCCCCTCCTGTAGTTTTATGTAGTGTGTGGAGAATGCTAGGCCCCTCCCTTGCCTCCTCTCTCTCCTTGTGCAGGGTGACTGGTCTTGTCTCCGCCCCTCCTTTAGTTTTCTGTAGTGTGTGGAGCCTGCTAGGCCCCTCCCATACCTCTACTCTCTCTCCTTGTGCAGGGAGGCTGGTCTTGTTTCCAGCCCCTCCTGTAGTTTCTGTAGGTGGAGCCTGCTGAACCCCTCCCACAGATCTGCTCTCTGTCCTTGTGTAAGGAGGCTGGTCTTGTCTCTGCCCCTCCTGTAGTTTTCTATAAAGGGTGGTGCCTGTGGGACCCCTCCCACGGCTCTGCTCTCGCTCCTTGTGCAGGGTATACTTTCCTGCAGGCAGCCTGTAGTTTGCTGGAGTCTGCTGGGCCCCTCCCACATCTCTGCTCTCGCTCCTTGTGCAGGGTGGCTGGTCTTGTCTCCACCCCTTCCTGTAGTTTTCTATAAAGAGTGGGGCCTGCTTGGGCCCCTCCCACAGCTCTCCTCTCACTCCATGTGCAGGGTGGCTGGTCTTGTCTCCACCCCCTCCTGTCATTTTCTATAAAGGGTGGGGCCTGCGGTGGCCCCTCCCACAGCTCTTCTCTCTGCACAGGCTAGAACACAGTGATGTCACTGCTACAGTTACATTTATTAACTTTTTTTTTTCTATTAAAATTTGGGACTCGCCCTTACAATGCCTTAATGCTTTTCTCTCCAGAGAAGGATGGAGCCATCTCTATTCGGGTATCAATTATGGTCACCATCTACCTCTTTGGCTGTGATGCCAACTCATGTAATCCTTTGTTCCTGTGCAGTTCTTGGCTGTGTTCAGAGACGTCTGAGGGCCCGTTCCAACTGTCGCCGTGTGCTAACGCATTCAAAACCAATGGGCTGCCGATGCACCAAAAATGGTGCATGCATAAGTTCAGGCAGTGGTCAGGTGCATTGCTTCAACCAATCAGGGCCCTAGAATGCACAGTGCATTGTGGGGCGCTCAGCAGTGAACATCTCGCCGAGCTCCCCTCAAATTCAGTTGTTTGACAAACAACCCAAACCGACGCTTGGCCACGAATAGTTCGCCCATCTCTACTTGTGAGTAAGACCAGTGGCTGCTGTGCCCGCTCCTTTGTCTTACTTTAACTTCCCCGTTGTAGTTTATTTTAACATCTCAGTCTCCTGATTTGCCTTGCCCACCATGACATCATACCTTGACTGACAAGCCACGGACTCCTGATCTTTCCTGACATGATACTTTGACTGGCAGGCCAGGGGACTCTTGGTCTGTCCCACCCACCATGACATCATACCTTGACTGACAGTCCAAGGGACTCCTGGTCTGTCCCACCTACCATGACATCGTACTTTGACTGATAGGCCAGAGGTCTCTTGGTCTGTCCCACCCACCATGACATCATACTTTGACTGGCAGGTCGGGGGACTCCTGGTCTGTCCCACCCACCATGACATCATACGTTGACTGACAAGCCAGAAGACTTCTGGTCTGTCCCATCCACCATGACATCGTACTTTGACTGATAGGCCAGGCGACTCTTGGTCTGTCCCACCCACCATTACATCATGCTTTGACTGACAGTCCAGGGGACTCTTGGTCTGTCCCACCCACCATGACATCATACTTTGACTGACAGGCCAGGGGACTCCTGGTCTGTCCCACTCACCATGACATCATACGTTGACTGACAGTCCAGAAGACTCTTGGTCTGTCCCACCCACCATGACATCATACTTTGACTGGCAGGCCAGGGGACTCCTGGTCTGTCCCACCCACCATTACATCATACGTTGACTGACAGGCCAGGGGACTCTTGGTCTGTCCCACCCACCATGACAACATACTTTGACTGGCAGGCCAGGGGACTCCTGGTCTGTTCCACCCACCATGACATCATACTTTGACTAACAGGCCAGAAGACGACTCCTGGCCTGTCCCGCCCATTTACTTCTGATTGGCCACAAACTTACCCACACATCCATCCACATTCACATCCATTGAATTCACTGGTTCCCATTGCATGGTGGAAGTTGTAGTATGGTACCGAACAGTAAAAGGAAGTGCTGTTTGAACTTCATTAATCCCTTCTCAATGTGCCCAGGCATAGCTGTGTTCTCCTGTCTAAAGCGGTGATGCCACACATATAAAAGGTAATTTACACTAAAACTATGAACGTTTAAAAAGAAAAAAGGAAAATAAGTTAAGTTACGGGGGGCATTTTGAAACTTTCCTGAAGTTCAGCAATGGTAGAACCTCGTCCATATATGTATGTGTGTGAGCCTACAGACCATATATAGGAATTATGAGTTTACAGACACAATCCAGAAACATAAAAATATGGATCTCAGGTCAAGGGCAACGAAGCAAGGCATTAACCAGGCACAAGTATAAGAAAACATATTTGTACACTGGAATGGCCGATGACTATGTGTATTTAAACTCAACCACAATCCAGCCAAAAAGAACATTATGGATTGCAGAGATAGGGAATGATTAACTGGCACAACTGTTGACTAGACACAAGAGGGAGGCAAGGGGGATTTTTTCCCCTCTTTTTATAGACAACCAAAACATTGCAAAAATTGAAAACTTCCAACTCTTCTAGTCCAAAAGGGTAGAGTCTCTAGGCTACTACCATCAACAGGAGGAGGTTCCTATAGTCATTGGCCACTATTGTAGTCTGTACAAGGCTCCAAAGAAGGACACGGGACTCCGCACCATATAAAAGCCATAGAATAGTTTATTGAGTCTTCCAACACAGGCTAATCCATCCAATATACAGGCCGGCTAACGTGATTCACTTGGCCAGGAGCCTAGTCCAATGTTACCCCATGGTTGTCATGGTCAGCGGTCAGGCTCAGAAGCCAGTAGCTGTAGCAGTAGAGAGGCTCCCACCGACCAGCTGGATAAGTACACAAGCAGGCCACCCTGGAGGATGACGTGGGCTCACCCGATGTGTGGGGTCTAAGTACTGGCTGGTATTCACCAGAGCTCCTTATGGTGGAGATGGTTTTGCTGCATGTTAGCACCAGGTCTTGGTCTTTAGGAATGCCCCACCAGGAGGTGAGCATTCCGGGGTCCAGTAACAGATCAAGCAGAAGCGTAGTCAGTAAACAAGCCAAAGGTCGGTAACAAGTAGTTGGGATCAAGCGAAAGCGCAGTCAAGGAACAAGCCAAAGGTCAATAATGAGTGGTAGTGGAGATAAGGGCAGCTGCAGGTACACAAAGGAGCACGATTTGGGCTGGAATAGCACAATAATCTGGCAAACAGGAGGTCCAAGGGTATGGTTAAAATCAGGAAGTTCAAGGTTCACCAGAAACAAGGTACACAGCAAGGAAGGACACTGGAGTTTTAAAACAAAACCCTGGGACTTTTAAGGTACTAAACTGTAAAGTTAATTAAGGTCACATAAGGTCATTAGAATGGTGAAACCATTAAACAACTGATTTTATGTTTTATGGTTTCACCATTCTAGTGAAATTATGAACTGTATTTATTATGTTGATAATATTTTTTTTTTTTTATTGTTTATAGTTTGAGCATATTGCTTATGTGACCTTAATTAACTTTACAGTTTAGCACCTTAAAGAGGAAGTAAACCCTAATGAGTTTACTTCCTCTTTCATTCCCTGCAAAGGCAAAGCATAATGGACTACTATGCATCGCATAGTAGCCCATTATGTGTCACTTACCTGACACAGGAGCCAGCGAAGTCACCGCTGTCCCCTGTAGTTCGGCGCATCCATCTTCTCGGTGGGGTCTCGCAGGTCCGCCGCTGTCATTCGGCGAAGCCGCGATGACGTCACTCCCGCGCATGCGCACGGGAGCTGAGACGCGCGGCATTGCGCGGCATCTTCGCCATCGAGGATGCCACGCTCAGTGCGCCTGCGCACCGCTGTCTACGGCGCATGCACCGTAGACAGCGGTGCCTGTCTTCGGGCAAATATCTCCTAAACCGTATAGGTTTGGGAGATATTTCTTGTACCTACAGGTAAGCCTTAATCTAGGCTTACCTGTAGGTCAAAGTGGTTTGTAAGGGTTTACAACCACTTTAAAAGTCCAGGTTTTTTTTTTTAAAAAACCCCAGTGTCCTTCCTTGCTTTGTTTATAGTTTCTGGGATGTGGTGCTTTTTTTGTCAGAGCTCTCCTCTCATTGCCTGCAGAAACAAGGTACAAGACAAGGGTTCAGACAGCATGATGTTCACCATCTCAGGGAACTCAGCAAGGAGAGCTGTTGCTGGATGTAGCAGAGGTTGTAAGTTTAGATCCCGGTCCTGCCACCCAGTATGGATGGGTGGAGTGATTATGGCAAAATCAGCAAATGCAGCAAAATTACTAATCTTCAGTAGGCAAGAACAAGCGGGAAGTCTTAGGTGTCTAGAAAAATCGCATATTTCTTCATCCAGTGAAACATTAAGTGCTATCATTCTGTGTGAAGTCACCAGCATTCGCTCATGATTTTTCTCACAATGAATAAAGCTGTGGGTGTTGGGAAAAATCAAATATTCTTTGGTTCTCTGCGAACATTTCTGTTGGGCAAATGGTGCAAATGCAAATGCAAATAGTTGTTTTAATCAGAATATCGGCTCATCTACTGTACATATGGAAAACAAATGTTGTCATTTGAATACTTTTATGGTATTTTATTTCGGGATCAAATGTTCCAATGAAGGACCAGGAATCTGACACACCTAAAAAGGTTTAGATACCAGCAATGCCCATAGTGCTTAAAGAGCTTAAAATTATGACTCACCTTCTCTAACTAGTCATTGGCTTAAAATGCCAACATGCTGTGGTCATCTTCATATTGGCTATGGGGTGACCATGTTGGGCCCTAGAAAACTGCACAGTGTGCTGGTGTACCAGTCTGTGGGTGGGGCCTACTCACCCTGCTCGCGGGGGTACCTTTCCTCTCATGAGTGCGCTCAGTAATGCCCAGGACCAGGTGGGCCGCGTTGATGTGAAAGTCAACTTTATGGGTGTATTCCGGCTTAGTGATAAGCCATACACTGTGTGCAGTAGTTAAATGTCCATTTAACCATTAGTCCAGTGTATCTCTGCCACCTTAGTTCCAGTGACAGAATGGGGTTCTGCTGAGCACTAGCGTAGACCTTATGCATGCTCAAAATTAACTCCTTCTCCTGTCTAGATATATGGGGTCTCTGTACCGTGGGTTTGGTCCTGGGTTACTTTCGGAGAAACCAACTGATGGCAAGGGAGTGTCAGGGCTGGCTTAGCCCTTCCTTCTCCGGGCTGGTCGTTCAGCTGTCGGCTAATTGCCGGCTCTCTTCTCTCTCCTCAGTTACCAGCTGTTTCTGATGATGCTCGTCTTACCTGCCTATTTAAAGCCTTCCAGCTCACTTCTCCTCTGCCTTCGCCTTAGTCACATCACTAGAAACCATCTCCTGCGGTTTGTTTAAAAACTGGCTTGCTGACATCCCTTCTGGCTCCTTATCCTGCTTGCTGTTACTCTATTGCTCCCCTACTTCTGGCCTGGCTGACTACCCGATCTGGTTACTGGACTCTGGCTATGCTTGACTACGCTTTTTCTATTTACCTTTTTAGTTTTATTAATAAACATGTGTGATTTAATTGTACTTCTGTCTCAGTTTGATTCATGGTTTCTGACAGGGAGTCAAAGCACAAACCCCCTTACTACTGGAGGGGCTGTCATCTTCACCAGGTACCATGCTTCATGACCAACTGCTATATATTTCCCACCAGTTCTTGGTTACTCATGGTGACTGCTCTCCAACTCCAATTCTGCTGAGTTAACCCTTGGTAATGGCCTTACTTCATGCCCCATGTGGCTTTACAGGCCCTGTTCTTCTGATACGCCGTGTACCACCATGCACCCCTTAAATTGTAAGAACAGCTCAAGAACTTTACTGAAAACACTTCATAAACATTTCAACATTACAGTTCATCTCAGTCCATTTCCTAACCAACTATTTTGTGGTTGCCCAAGCATACCTGAAAAGGTAAGAGTCCAAAACTGATAGTGTCCATAACTGTTAAATCCCTTAGGGTGGCAGACAAAGGTTCCATCCTTCCATGTAACATGTACCCTCCAGTTCCCATGTGATCCCGCTCAACAGAAGCATGCCTGAGCCAAGCATTCCCCATATAACTATCAACAGGGACGGAAGACGGGACCCGGAAAACCCAGGAAACTGGTGGAAAGAACTTAACTCTTCCCTAGCCTGGACAGCCTAAGCTCACTTGCTGTATTAGAACATTTGCCTTGTAGGTACTTGCCTACAAGTCTTTACTTCCAGAAGCAGCATTGGTGAAGGACAGTGACTAAAACCAGATTCAGGTGCCTACAACAGGACAACCCAGGATGTCATACCTTTAAACCTATTCAATACATTAGACAATATGTTTAGAATAGCCTTTCTTAAGCTTTTCAGAATGCTCCTTACACTTGTGGTCATTGGAAAGACTTACCCCCTTAGGGTAGATAAAAAGATTAATGGTGTCAATAGGAACTTATCTGAGAGGTAAAAATTGCTCAGGGCTGAAGGAACCCACAGTGACCTCTGGAGGAACCCTAGAGTTCCATGTAACTCTGGTTTCGAGTTATGATGTCCTGGGCTGTCCTGTTGTAGGCATCTGATCTATCTTTAACCACTTGCTTACTGGGCACTTAAACCCCCCTCAGTCCCAGACCAATTTTCAGCTTTCAGCGCTGATGCACTTTGAATGACAATTGCGCGGGCATACAACACTGTACCCAAATGAAATTTTTATAATTTTTTTCCCACAAATAGAGCTTTCTTTTGGTGGTATTTAGTTACAGCTGGGAGTTTTATTTTTTGCTAAACAAACAAAAAAAGATGCAAAAAAAAAAAAAAAAAAAATTATGTTTTAATAGTTTGTTATAAAATTTTGCAAACGGGTCATTTTTCTCCTTCATTGAAGTGCGCTGATTAGGCGGCACTGATGGCTGCATTGGTGGGCACTGATGGGCTGCATTGGTGGGCACTGATAGGCTGCATTGGTGGGCACTGATAGGCTGCACTGGTGGGCACTGATAGGCATAGTTAAGGCGGCACTAATAGGCACAGATAAGGCGGCACTGATGGGCACAGATAAGGCGGCACTGATGGGCAAAGATGGGCACAGATAAGATGGCATGGATGGGTGGCACGGATAAGTGGCACGGATGGGTGGCACGGATGGGCACTGATAGGTACCACTGATAGATGGGACTGATGGGCACTGATAGGTGGCACTGATAGGTGGCTCTGATAGGTGGCACTGCTGGGCACTGATGGGCGGCACTGCTGGGCACTGATGGGCGGCACTGGGGTGCAGCACCTTTGAGGCACATTGTGGGCACATTGTGGGCACTGTGGGTGGCACTGTTGGTGGCACTGCTGGATGGCACTGTGGGTGGCACTGTGGGTGGCACTGTGGGTGGCACTGTGGGCACTATGGGCACTGCTGGGTGGCACTGCTGGGGGGCACTTACTTTTATTCAGGATGGCACTGCGGTGGGCAGGTGGGCACTGGCAGGGGGCAGGTGGTCAGCTGTATTGCTGGCCGTGATCGGGACTGATGTCCCGATCACGGCCGCCGGTGATCGGCTTTTTTTTTCTCTCCTCGCGCTGTCAGCGCGAGGAGGAATAATAGCCGATTACCGGCTCCGTTCTATCACATGATCAGCTGTCATTGGCTGACAGCTGATCACGTGATAAGGGGTCGGGATCGACCCCTTGCACGGATCGGTGATCAGGCGAGTCTCACGGACTCGCCGATCACAGAGCGCGCCGCGCGCGCCCCTCAGGGCACGCGCAGGCCGCTCGTACCCGGGACCACGTCAATAGACGTAGTCCCGGAAAAGTAGATCCGCGCTAATGCCGTCATTTGGCAATAGCGCGGATCCCAAGTGGTTAAAGTTGAGCTGTATAGTTCAAATTCTGGTGACTACCTTTAGGCACATAAAGAGATTGGTTGCATAGAAATGATTCATCATTATACATCTGTAGCAACTCAACAATATTTTCTCTATTAAGAAAACCATGGAAATCTGAAGTCCCCAGTCATCACTTGTGGTCATCGGGAAGAATTACCCCTTACAGATAGTGAAAAAGATCACTGGTGTCAGTGGGAACTTATCTGAGAGACCAAAATTTCCCATTGCTCAAGGAACCCATAGCAACTTCTAAAGGAACCCTAGAGTTCCATGAAACCCTGGTTGAGGAAAAATCCTCCTTACACTTGTGGTCATTGGAAGAATTATCACCTTACAGATAGCCAAAAAGATCAACTGTGTCAGTGGGAACTTATCTGGGAGGCAAACATTTCCCATTTCTCAAGGAACCCCTAGCAACCTCTGGAGGAATCCTGGTTGAGAAACCCTGGTTTAGAGATATGATGTCCTGGGCTGTCCTGTTGTTGGCATCTGCTCTATCTTTAAAGCTGAGCTGTATAGTTCAAATTTTGGTGACTACCTTTAGGCACATAAAGAGAATATTTTCATTCCATAGAAATGATTCATCATTATACATCTGTAGCAACTCAAAAATATTTTCTCTATTAAAGAAAACCATGGAAATCTGAAGTAGAATTACCCCCTTACCGAAAAGCGAAAAAGATCAATGGTGTCAGTGGGAATTTTTCTGAGACACCAAAATTGCCCATTGCTCAAGGAACCCATAGCAACCTCTGAAGGAACCTTGGAATTCCATGGAACCCTAGTTGAGGAAAAATGCTCCTTACACTTGTGGTCATTACCACCTTACAGATAGCCAAAAAAATCAACGGTGTCAGTGGGAAGTGGGAACTTATCTGAGAGGGAAAATTGCCCATTCCTTAAGGAACCCCTAGCAACCTCTGGAGGGACCCTGGTTGAGAAACCCTGGTTTAGAGATATGATGTCCTGAGCTGTCCTGTTGTTGGCATCTGCTCTTTCTTAAAAGCTGAGCTGTATAAAATGATTCATCATCATACATCTGTAGCACCTCAACAATATTTTTTCTATTAAAGAAAACCATGTAAATCTAAAGTCCCAGTCATCACTTGTGGTCATAGCGAAAAAGATCTATGGTGTCAGTGGGAACTTTTCTGAAAGACCAAAATTGCCCATTGCTCAAGGAACCCATAGCAACCTCTGAAGGAACCCTAGAGTTCCATGGAACCCCGGTTGAGTAAAAATGCTCCTTACACTTGTGGTCATTGGGAAGAATTACCACCTTAAAGATAGTCAAAAAGATCAATGGTGTCAGTGGGAATTTTTCTGTGAGGCAATAATTGTTCATCACTCAAGAAAATCCATAGCAACCCTTGGAGAAACCCTAAGGTTCTGAAGAACCCTGGTTGAGGAAGAATTGTCCTTATACTTGTGGTCATTGGGATTTGGGAAGAATTACCCCATTACAGATAACTAAAAAGATCAATGGTGTCAGTGGGAACTTGTCTTAGAGGCAAAAATGGCCCATTACTTAAGGAACCCATAGCAACCACTGGAGGAACCCTAGAGATCCATGGAATCCTGGTTGAGAAACCCTAGTTTAGAGGTATGATGTCCTTGGCTGTCCTGTTGTAGGCATCTGATCTATCTTTAAAGCTGAGCTGTATAGTTTAAATTCTGGTGACTACCTTTAGGCATAGAAAGAGATTGGATGCATTCCATGGAAATGATTCATCATTATACATCTGTAGCAACTTAACAATATTTTCTTTATTAAAGAAAACCATGGAAATCCGAAGTCCCAGTTATCACACTGTTGCGGAAGCACACGGGTTAATGGATTAAACAAAAAGTATTTGGGCCTTATTTTTTATTTTTTTGTTTAGGAAGGGGCACATTTGGGTAATCGGGGGGAGGGAGAGAGGTACACTGTTCTAAAACAAACACCAAAAAATACCAAGAAAATGAAAATATAAACAGGGAGCCAGTAAGATAAACAGTGGAAACATTTCCTAGGTAAACAGATACTGGAGCGTTTTAAATATAATATTTCCTACCAACCATTCGCTCTCTGTATAAGTAAGGCCATCTGTTGTATGTGCTGTAGGCCTTGTCAGGATCACCAGACTTCACATGGAAAAGCCCCAGGTCACTGGCTCCGACTGATCCACTTCATAATTTCATTCTACCTACGTTTAGCCCGGGAAATCTAAGCCCCTCCAAACACGCTAATCCATATTGCTGTATTCCGACCAGCTGATTTTGTTCCTAAATGTTACGCTGTGTCAACTTTTACTGTTTTCATCAGCAAATGTTAAGCTTTTCTTTCTTTCTCTTTCTCAAATGCTGGTGTATTAAAAGCATAAATCATGTCCTACTTACGTAATGGGGGTCTGGCACATATCACCTGTGGTTTACTGGGTTATAACCATGGAGAGGGAAAGTCTTCTCTAGGAAGTGATAACCCTCAATAAGATCCTTCTCCAGATGTTCAAGCTGCAGCATTCCCAGATTGGACTTAATCTCTTGGGTCATACTCTGCTCTTGATGTGCCCACGTATATTGGTTTCCTTAAACATGGCTAAGCTCATCCCTAATGCTTCTCCAGATTGTCATTGATAGGGCATCACTAGGGCTTTTGTTGTGCATGTCCCTGCTGCAGTTCCAGCTTGTCGTTGACAGGATATCCCAATGGATTTATCAATAATTTTCTAGTTCAAGCTGCAGTTTCCCAGATTGGTCTAAAAGCTCATGGGCCATACTCTTCTCTTGATGTGCCCAACTTTATGTGGTTTTCTTAACCATGGACAAGACCTCACTAGACTTCATGCAGATAAGCTCATGCCTACTGCTTCTCCTGATTGGCATTGACGGGGCATCACTAGGAATCTTTTAGGGCATTTCCCAAATTTAACTACAGCTTGTTATTGACAAAATATCTCTATGGCATTCTTTCTCAACCTTTTTACCCCAGAGGAACCCCTAAAATAATTTTCAGGTCTCAGGCAACCCTTACTGAAATCAATTCATCTGAGGACAATGGCTCACACATTGCTAGTTAGTATGAAGAATAAAACAGTGGTGGTCAGAATGCTACCCTTACAGATAACGAAAAAAATCATTGGTGCCATGCTGCTGGCTTTGCCAAATGGCATTGGCTCTGGAACTTTGCAGGCACCATTAAATAAGAGGTCTATAAGCTACAGCTCAATGAAGCCCTAGCAACCACTGGCAGAACCCTAGTTGAGAATGCCTGCCCTAAGAGTTTATCAGTAATCTTCTTGTTCCCCTCAAGTGCCAATTTTAAATCACCCATTTCTCTCTCTGGGCTTTCCTGCAGGCATGGGGTGGAGCTACCTATGTATGAAATGCTTTATTGATGTTTGAATAAATGTACCAAGAGGAGCTAATATTGGGGAGTGGCTTGTATCCATTTTCATTCCTTAATGGTGAGCAGAGATGGGCTATAGGAGCTGGCACCCTGACTGTTAGTGGGTGGTAGGAGGAGTAAGTCTGGGGCAGTGTTAATGCATTGGGTATGTTTCTGCTTCCCTGAGGGTAAGCTTCCATCATCAAGGCCTCCAATTTGGCTAATTACACCTGCTATCTGGCGCCAGCTGCTTCTGTAATGGTCCAGACCATCTCTAGACCAGTAGAATTTCATTCAAAAAAATTGTATGGGAAAATCATTTGTCAGAGTCAACTAATTTTGTTTGAAAGCCCTTAAAATTTCTTTCATTCAGACCTGCTACTTGGATGAAATCCCAAATGTATTAAACAGGTCTACTCTTTAAAATAGGTATGGTTTTCCCCAAATGAAAACGACATTCTCCATTAGAATTTCATTCATTTGTTAGTTTGAGAAAAAATTTCCATCCCGTTCTTTCAGATTTTCTCATCACTATGGTTGAAAACCATTGTTTATTTGATCCTGCTAACCATTTTACATATACCTAATGGTGTATGGTGGCCTCCTTTTGCTTTGATGAAGAGGGTTCATCCCCTGAAATCCATTAGCCCTATGCTTTGATAAATAGGACTCACCACTTCAAATGCATTGACCCTATGCTCTGATGAAGAAGGTTCATCCCTTGACACACATTAGTCCTATCCTCTAATGAAGAGGGTTTATCCTTTGAAACACATTGGTCCTATGTTCTGACGAAGAGGATTTATCCTTTGAAACACATTGGCCCTATGTTCTGATGAAGAGGATTTATCCTTTGAAACACATTAGCCCTATGCTCTGTTGAAAAGGGGTTCATCCCTTGAAATGCATTGGCCCTATACTGTGATGGAGAAGGTACATCCCTTGAAACATTTTGGCCCTATGCTCTGATAAACAGGGTTTATCCCTTGAAACATGTTAGCCTTATGCTCTGATGAAGAAGGTTCATTCCTTGAAACATGTTGGCCCTATGCTCTGATGAAGAGGGCTTATTCTTTGTAACACGTTAGTCCTATGGTCTGATGAAGAAGGCTTATCCCTTGAAAGATGTGCACCATCTACTCTGATGAAGAGGTTTTATCCCTTGAAACATTTTAACCCTATGCTCTGATGAAGAGGGTTCATCCCTTTAAATATGTTGACCCTATACTTTGATGAAGAGGGTTCATCCCTTTAAATATTTTGACCCTATACTCTGATGAAGAGGGTTCATCCCTTGAAACGCGTTGGATCTATACTCTGAGAAAGAAGGTCCATCCCTTGAAAAGTGTTATCTGACGAGTCTCGGTGACGCCCCAGATGTGGTGGCACTTATCTCTTTAGGAGCTACCCTGCCACACGGGGCTGGCCTATACCGCAGTTTTAGCCTTTGGCCATTGTGAGTATGTACTCATACTTTTTCCTTGGTAAAAAAAGTTTCATCTGGTAATGCATAGGAACTTTGCGCTCTTTTTTTTTTTCTGTACGTCTGTCTCCTCTACATGCATTTCATCTGTATATTCAGCTGTTTGGCTGAAGTTCAGCGATAGGAAGAATGAACCATGAAATGAAGATCAGGAATCTTTCTAATGATATGAAGGAAGGAATCCTGGCGTTGTACCTTCAGCTACTTCAATTATGTGTATTTGAAAACCTTCCATATGAAAATGGCTGTGTACTTTAACAAACTTCAAATAACATATAATGAGCGTTACTGTTGACGTGGGTTGTGTTCAAAATGCTTTTACCTCCAATGTAATTCTGCTACAGAAAACAAAAACTACTGAAAAAAACGTTTTGCATCGGGGGTTCTATGAAACCCCTTCGAACTGGCAGATGCATTGGCAGTTAATACGGTAAAATACACATACAATCAGTGCCGGGGCAATGTTCTATAGCACCCATGGCGTAATGGCCCATTAATCCTCATTAATTATAATAGAAGGAGGTGTATCTACCTTAACACTTTTCATTTTTTTAAAGTCTATATAGAACCAATCACTAAAATCTCATATATACTACGTTTAAGTCATTCCAAAAGTTGGTTTAGTCATTTCACCACTTCAGGTCACGGACCAGTACATCGCCTATGGAGCTGAGCATCAGATCACAGAGTGAGAAGGTCTTTTTTTTGGCTGCCCATGGTAATATGGACAATGTCTTTTGGGTCCATCAGCGGCGGCTCTCATAGAGTCCTTCAGACTTCCATGGTGGCATGGTGACATCATTATTTCTTGTAGATTATAGAGTGGGAACTGGGAAGGTCCTTTTTTGGATTCCCATGTTGCTGCCTGGTAATGTGGACAATGTCTGTTGGGTCCATCAGCTGGGGTTCTCACAGGGTCCTTAAGACTTCTGTCGTGGCATGGTGACATCATTCTTCTTTGTAGATTATAGAGTGGGAAGGTCTTTCTTTGGGTGCCCATGTTGCTGCCTGGTAATGGGACAATATCTGTTGGGTCCATCAGTGGGTTTCTCACAGGACCCCTTAAGCCCCATACACACTATCAGATTGTCTGCTGATTTTTCCTTCAGATTTACCAAAACCATGTAGTGCAAGGGCCTGCCTGATTGCATACAAATTGGAACTCCTAACCTCATATTATCTGGATTTGGTATATCTGAATGAAAAACTGAGCAGAAAAACTGATTGTGTGTATGGGGCTTAAGACTACCATGGTGGTATGGTGAGATCATGGTGAGGGCCTGTAACAAGGCCAGTCAGTGGAGGCCTAGACTGAGAATCACTGGTCTTCACTGCAGGAGGAGTCAACATGGAGGGTCCAATGTCAGGGTCCATCAGCTGGTTTCTCACATGGTCCTTAAGACGTCCATGGTAGCATGGGGACATCTTTCTTTTCTGTAGATTAGAGAGTGGGAAGGTCCTTCTTTGGTTGCCCATGTTGCTGCCTGGTAATATGAACATTTTCCATTGGGTCCATCAGCTGGGGTACTTACAGGGTCCTTAAGACTTCTGTCATGGCATGGTGACATCATTCGTCTTTGTAGATTATAGAGTGGGAAAGTCTTTCTTTGGGTGCCCAGCTTGCTGCCTGGTAATGTGACAATATTTGTTGGGTCCATCAGCGGGTTTCTCACAGGGTCCTTAAGACTTCCATGGTAGCATGGGGACATCATCCTTTTCTGTAGATTATAGAGTGGGAAGGGCCTTCTTTGGTTGCCCATGTTGCTGCCTGGTAATATGGAAACATTTCCACTGGGTCCATCAGCTGGGGTTCGCACAGGGTCCTTAAGACTTCTATCATGGCATGGTGACATCATTCCTCTTCGTAGATTATAGAGTGGGAAAGTCTTTCTTTGGGTGCCCAGCTTGCTGCCTGGTGATGTGACAATATCTGTTGGTTCCATCAGCGGGTTTTTCACAGGGTACTTAAGACTTCCATGGAAGCATGGTGACATCATTCTGTTTTGTAGATTATAGAGTGGGAAGATCCTTTTTTGGTTGTCCATGTTGCTGCCTGGTAAGTTGGACAATGTCTCTTGGGTCCATCAGGTTTCTCACAGGATTGGTCCTTAAGACTTACGTGGTGGCATGGGGACATATTTTTTTTGTAGATTATGCAGTGGGAAGGTCCTTCTTTGGGTGCCCATGTTACTGCCTGTTAATGTGGACAATGTCCATTGGGTCCATCAACAGGGTTTTCACAGGGCCCCTAAGGCTACCATGGTGGTATGGTGACATCATGGTGAGGGTCTGTAACAAGGCCGGTCAGTGGAGGGCCAAGACTGAGAATCACTAATCTTCACTGCAGGAAGAGGCAACATGGAGGATCCAATGTCAGTAGATTTCGGTAAGTTAAAAAGATCTAAGGAAGGTTTTTTTTATCGGAATGAGAGGGAAGAATTTGACAACCCTTCCATAAAGGACTTCAAGTACTTCCTGTTAGGGAGTGGCAATGGTCTCCTCTGATTTTTCTCCTGTATTGTCACCCATTGGAGACTACAATGGACTGAGCTGATACATATGACATAGGCATGGTACATTATATGTACTGTAGACATGCCTATGTCATATGTATGAGCTCAGTCCATTGCAGTCTCCAATGGGTGACATTACAGGAGAAAAATAAGAGGAGACCATTGCCACTCCCTAACAGTAAGTACTTGAGGGAAGTCCTTTATGGAAGAATGGAAACATTTGTTTTGTTTTGTTTCAGATAGATTCGTTATGTTACTCATTTTGTTTTGCTGATTAGTTTCAGAATTCGTATCATTTCCTTTTCGTTCCGTTTATTCACTTTCTAACGAATTCCAAATTTTTGGAACAATCTGAATTTGGAACAGTTGAAAAGTGATCGACCGATCCAAATTCTGTGTAAAGATTGGGCCAGGAAGCTGGCTGCTGCGTCCTTAACAACCGATGTCTCATCAGTTGTCAGCGGGGTTTCTCCCACTGACAGCTGAAATGTCAACAGAAATGCGGGCAATGAAAAACGCAGAAAAAAATAGCGTGAAGTTCCCCCTCCCCACCTATTCATACCAGGCCCTTTGGATTTGGTGTAGATTTTAAGGAGAACCCCATGTCAAATTTTTTTTACAAAATGGCATGGTGGTCACCCCGAAAAGCCATACCAGTCTCTTATCTGAGCATGCAGCCCGGGATGCCAGGAAGGGGGGGGGGGGGGGGAGGGGATGAGCGAGCATCTTCTGAACCACACCAGGCCACATGCCCTAAATATGGGGGTGGGTGCTTTGGGGCAGGAGGAGTCTGGTATAGATTTTAAGGAGAACCCCATGCCAAATTGTTTTTAAAAAATAGCATGAAGGCTATTTACCCTCAGATAAGGGTTTGGTATGGATTTTAAGAAGAACCCCACGCCATTTAAAAAAAAAAAATAATTGCCGTGGGATTCTACTTAAAATCACACCAGACCCTAAGGTCCTGGTATGGATAGAGGGGTGGCCCTATCCATACCAGGCTCTTTGGGTCTGGTGTGGATTTAAAGTAGAGCCCCACGCCAATTTTATTTTAGTTTTTTAAATGATGTGGGGTTCGCCTTAAAATCCATACCAAACCCTAATCTGAGCATGCAGCCTGGCAGGCCAGGAAAGGGGTACCACATGCCCCCAACATGGGGGGGTGGGTGCTTTTGAGGCTGGCCCAAAGCACCTGGTCCCCATGTTGTTGTTTTTTGACCGATTAAAATTTGAATTGTTCTGTAAATTTGGAATTCAATGGAAAACAAATACGCAAACATCAGAATCTCCAAATAATGAAAAATATGGCCGAATTTATGACAATCGTCTATGACACATAGTGCTTTTAAAAATTGATGTCACCTAGAACTATATTAATATTGGGTTTGGTGTGTGCACTATCTCTGCAGACTTGAGATTTACATGACACAACCTCTACAGGAGTGGAGGAGGGCTTGCATGTCCATTCTCTGAGTCATTAAGCTGTATGCATGTAAGCTGTATGTATCTAATGACCATTTGTTTTGGAATTACCGGCTGGTTAAACATTTATTTCTATGTGTTTTAGTAAATGGGAAGAAGCTTAGTCTAGCTCTTCTTTGTCTAGTGATATTACATCAAAGGACGTATGAAAGATAAAAACCAGCCTGCTCCCTGTCCATGATATTGGGCTACCCAGAGGTCACCTTACATTAGACGGAAGCCAGCGTGCTCCTGAAAATTATTCATCGCTCGCTATTAATATTCATAAAACGATATTCTTTAGACCCACATCACAGCTGTGTTTGCCAAACACTTTATGTTTTTTGCTCGAAGTCATCGCCTTCATTAAAACCGGTTTAATTATTGATTTGTAATTTAAAATACATTTACACTTTGTACAAACACAGCAGCTGTGGGAAGCAAAATCCTAAACCTCAAACAGGCCGGACGATCACCCAGAGTAGAGATACTTACTAAGACGCTCGGTGGGAAGGAGCTTGAATTCATGGGATAAATACAGGCTCGGGCTGGATGTAGGAGTAAGTACATTGTTAAAAATGATGGAGAATAATGGGAGATCGATGGGAATAGTTCACTTGTTGCATGCCTACACCATCATAAAATACCATTAAAAACAAATACATGGAAGAAGAATTGTATAAAATGGGTAAAATTGGTGAGCCTAAGGGTGATTTTCTTAAGGCTTACCCCTGTATTGGAGAGATATGTGGGACCCGTTACTGGAGAAAAGTTGGAGAGTGGTCTTCAGTAACCCAATGTCTACTTAACGTGACCTAACAACTGTCCCAACTCTATATTATACTGAAGGTACATTATTTACAATCAAAATTGTGTAAATTTGATAAATTTGATGAGCCTACCTGTGGTTTCCTTAAAGCTTACGCATGTATTGGAGAGATATGTGGGACACATTACTGGAGAAAAGTGGTCTTCAGTTACCCAATGTCTACGTAACATGACCCAACAACTGTCCCAACTCCATATTATACTGAAGGCACATTATTTACAATGAAAATTGTGTAAATTTGATCAATTTAATGAGCCTACCTGTGGTTTTCTTAAGGCTTAGGCCGCGTACACACGGGCGGACTGTCTGACGGACTTGGTCCGCTGAAACGTGTTTCAGCGGACAGTCCGCTCGTGTGTGGGCTTCAGCAGACTTTTTCAGCGGACAGTCTGGCGGACTAAGTCTTTCGGAATTTCCGTAATATTGTCCGTCCAACTTTGGTTTCAGCGGAAAGTCTGCTCGTGAGTAGGCAAGTTGGACGGACTAAGTATGGCGCATGCTCAGAAAGGATTTACACGGCCGAAGGTTGCATTGCAGTGTATTGGACGTCGTATTTCTAGTCCCGTCGTACGTGCTGTACACGTCATCGCGCAAGCTTTCAGCGGACTGTCTGTTCATCGTGTGTGGTCAAGTCCGTTCATTCAAAAGTAGGACGGACTGTCTGTCGGATTGTCTGACGGACTTAGTTGGCCAGACAGTCCGCCCGTGTGTACGCGGCCTTACTGGTAAAAGATTTGGGATGCATAACTGGAGAACAGTGGAAAAGCGCACCTAAGTTATCCAGTGTTCGCTCAATGTGACTCAACTGCTGTCCCAATGCTATATTATAACGAGGGCACATTACATGTCATCAAAATTGTGAAAAATAGGTAAACTTGATTTGCCTACATGTGGTTTTCTTAAGACTTACCCCTATGTTGGAGAGATATTTGGGACTCATACCTGAAGAACAATGGGAAAGCGTTCTTTAGTTACCCAATGCCCACTTAATGTGCTCAACTGCTGTCCAAATTCTATATTACACCTAATGTACATTATATGTCATCAAAATTGTGCAAAATAGGTCAACTTGATGAGCCTACCTATGGTTTTCTTAAGGCTTACCCCTGTATTGGAGAGATATGTGGGACCTATTACTGGAGAAAAGTGGGAAAGTGGTCTTCATTTACCCAATGTCTACTTAACATGACCCAAAACTGTCCCAGCTTTATATTATACTAAAGCAGGGCAGCCATCAGAAATTGTGTTGATCCTTACACAGCTTTAGGCCCCCCTGGCCCTGACCGCCAACATTCCCCAGGGCCCTCCCACTGGCCATCCCACATCCTCCTCCTTCTCAATCTCATGTTCTCTATCCCATGTCCTCTTCATCCTCCTCCAGCCCATTCCTCCTCCAGTCCCATCTCCTCCATCCCATTTCCTCCTCCCCCTCCAGTCCCATCTTCTCCTCAGGGGAACAGGAGGGGGGCAGCGGGAAAGGTGGGAGGAAGTGGGACAGGTGGGGGGCAGTGGGACAGGTGGGAGGGAGTATCACAGATGGGGGCAACGGGACAGGTGGGAGGCAGCATCACAGGTGGGGGGAAGCGGGACAAGTGGGAGGGAGAGTTACAGGTGGGGGGCAACGGGACAGGTGGGAGGCAGCGTCACTGGTGGGGGGTAGCGGGACAGGTGGGAGGGAGTGGGACAGGTGGGGGGCAGTGGGATAGGTGGGAGGGAGTGTCACAGTTGGGGGCCGCGAGACAGGTGGGGGGCTGTGTCACAGACACCTAAGGAAGCACCATTCTTCCCAACTCTCACCTGTCCAGCAGTGCCAGGAGGTGTAGCTGAGCTTGTGTCCCATCTCCACCAGGATCTCCAGCAGCAGCTGTAAGAAAGTGCGTGGGACTTCTCCACTCTGACCTCCTCCTCCACGGGGCCCTCCGCTGGCACTAACTGGCTTCACCCACCCCACACAGCCCTGCACACACTAGTACCTGACTGTAGTGGAGCCTGTCTGACTGTGACAGCGGGCCCCAACCTGCATGCACAAAAAAAGGGCAGGGGGCTCCTCTCCCCTGATGTCCTTCTCCATGGGGCCCTCTGACCTGGCAGTTGACCTCACCCCCCCCCCACACAGAGCTAGACAGCGGACCCCTTCACTTTGTATGTTACATACTCCTGACCTCTGCACCCGGTACATTTCATACTCCTGACCCCTTCACTTTGTATGTTACATATTCTTGATCCCTGTACACTGTACATTACCTACTCCTGACCTCTTCGCCCTTTACATTACATACTCTTGGCCCCTTCACTTTGTATGTTACATACTCCTGACCTCTGCACCTGGTACATTACAAACTCCTGACCCCTTAATTTTGTATGTTACATACTCCTGACCCCTGTACCCGGTACATTACCTACTCCTGACCTCTGCACCCTTTACGTTACATACTCTTGACCCCTTCATTTTGTATGTTACATACTTCTGACCTTTGCACCCTATACATTATATACTGCTAACCCCTTCACTTTGTATGTTACATACTCCTGACCTCTGCACCCTGTACATTATATACTCCTGACACTCTTGACCAACAGCATGACATATGTAAATTATATTGTATTCCCCCTGAATCTGTTGGGGGTCTCTTGGTGGGCCTCCCTTACCTGGTGGGTCCCTGGTGGGTCCCTGGTCTGTGTTTATTATGGTTGAGGCAGCCCTTAGTAGGAATACTTTTGAAGAGGAAAAATATCATCAAAAGGGACGTCTTCCAATGGTTAACATAAAAATAAAATGATACAATGCCAGCTTCTGAGTCTCTGCGACATTCTTTTTGGGCTTATTTACAGATAAAAGCAGCCTTTTATATTTTTGTGCTTTCAGCACTCAATAACGTTTTGCCATTACCGACACGTTCCTGGAGTACCGTGCTCTCATTTCCCCCACGCATCTCTGGCACGATTGCTGAATTAAGCTTTTACATTTTCCTTTTGCATCCATTATTTTGATTTCTATTTAACTGGACAGGCAGAATTTAAAATCAATTAGAGTGCCATATACTGCTCCGGGGGTCTTCTGGCTCACATTTACCGACCACGGTCACAAAGTCAAAGGGGCCCAGCCTTCGACATGACATGTCTTGTTTTCTTCTTCTCAAAAAACTTTACTGTAACATGGATAACTTCATCATACCAAGTCCAACCTCAATGCCCACCACCAGACCCTTGCTCCTTCTCCTCTGTTGTGTTTTACCCAGCCAGGAGTTCAAGTGTATTTTCCCCATCAACAGTCAGGTTTGAGTAACCCCCACTATACACCACTCAGCCATAACATTCTGACCACTGACAGGTAAAGAGGATAACATTGATTATCTTGTTCAAAAGGACATCTGTAAGTGGGTGGGATAAATGAAGTGAACATGTTGTCCATGAAGTTTATGTGTTGAAAGCAGAAAATGTCACTAAGCGTAATGGACTTGAGGAACTTTGACAAGGGCCAAATTGTAATGTCTAGACAATTGGGTCAAACTACTCCAAAACTGCAGGTCTTGTGGGATGTTCCCAGTCTGCCATGGTCAGGAGCAACTAAAAGTGGTCCAAGGAAAGAAAACTGACCAACCGACAATAGGGTCATGGGCGGTCAAGGATCATTGATGGAGTTGGAGCTCAATGATGAAGGTGGGGAGGGAAGGCTCATTAATGGATTTGGGGAAGGAAGGCTCATTGATGGAGGTGGAGAGGGATAGCATACCTTCAAAGGTCTAGTGGGGTCCATCCACGCCTTGATGGGTCGGGGCTGTTATAGCCGCAACATACTCAATAATATTGCTTTGGGTACCTACTTAATATTAAATGGGTGGTCATATCGGTGTAAGTTTTGTAATGTGTTCTGGGGCAGATTGAGGGCAGATGACCAAGTCTTGTTGCTCCATATCCAGTAGAGAAAAGGCAGGTCACCGGGCCGAATGTATTATGTAGAAACTGTTTCTGTTAGGCTGTGAAGATCTCTGGAACCGCTTAACAGAAATGCAAATCGTTTGGCAGTTAAAACAGACGATTTCTAAGCATTTCATCTTTGTGTTTAGCCGGAATCCGGCTTTAAAGTCATCATCAAGGCTCGGTGAAGGGTCCAGGACTCAGGCGGTTAATAGGACATGGAAGGGAATACTAATCTAGGCAGAGCCTGTGCAGCTCTTGATGTTAATTTGCGAGCACTTCTACTTGCTAATTAGCACAAAAGAGCTAAGTACTATTAAGTGGGCCCCGGAGCTGTTAATCCATCGCTTTCTGGACTGTAATGGTAACAAAAAAAAATAACAGGTGTAGGGAGGGGGAGGGGATGCACGCTGGACACAAAGTATATAAGAAGTATATTGTAACACGCAACCCTGTGGCTTGTTCTTACTTTGTATATTTTTCAACATGGGATGACCTTTAGAAGATACATTGTTTCCAGTGAACTCCCCACTCCTTAGTGCACTCCGTTACACATAAGTCCTGCATGCCGCGTTTCGCCTTCTGATTTACTGTTAACCATGGAAATCCGATCACTAAAATCTCATATAAGCTTTAACATGTGAACATCATTTCAAAAATAGTTTTCAGTCTTTTTAAAGAAGAACTACAGAAATTGGATTACTTTAATCACTTGCTGACCAACGTATGTATACGCTATATTGCCAAAAGTTTTGGGACACCTGCCTTCACACGCACATGTATTTAATGGCATCCCGGTCTTAGTCCATAGGGTTCAAGATTGAGTTGGCCCACCTTTTTCAGCTATGACAGCTTTGACTCTTCTGGGAAGGCCGTCCACAAGGTTTAGGCGTGTGTCTATGGGAATGTTTGACCATTCTTCCAGAAGAGCATTTGTGTGGTCAGGCACTCATGTTGGACGAGAAGCCCTGGCTTGCTAATTCATCCCAATGGTGGTCTATCGGGTTGAGGCCGGTCAAGATCCTTTACCACAAACTCGCTCATCCATGTCTTTATGGACCTTGCTTTGTGCACTGGCCCAAATCAATTGGTGAAGGGGGGATTATGGTGTGGGGTTGTTTTTCAGGGTTGGGCTTGGCTACTTAGTTCCAGTGAAGGGAACTCTTAAGGCGTCAGTATACCAAGACATTTTGGACAATTTCATGCTCTCAACTTTGTCCGAACAGTTTGGGGGTGGCCCCTTCCTGTTCCAACATGACTGCGCCCTAGAGTTGCCACCTCAAAAAAACAAACAAATATTAATTACACAGGTTCTATAGCTGCTTAAGGTGGTAATTAAACTTACTTGGTGCCATTTCTGCATTAAATTAGCCTCAAAACCTGTGTAATTCATATGCGTTAGGATTTAAAGGGATGAGGTGGCAACTCTACTGTGCACCAGTGCACAAAGCAAGGTCCATTAAGACATGGATGTGCGAGTTTGAGGTACAGAAACTTGACTGGCCTGCACAGAGGCCTGAGCTCGGAAAAACACGAGACCCCCTTGACTTTGAAAGTGACCAAAAACAATACTTGTTTTATATAAAACAAAAGTTTATTACAAAATGATCAATTCAATAAAAAGACTTAAGACTTAAGACAAAAGTGTACATTAATGTTTGTATGGATTACGATGCATATACAGACACATGTAGGCTTTTTGGATGAACCCAATGTTTCCAGCTTGATGGCCTTGTTCAGGATTTTTTTAACATACAAAGCCAGTTGTCGAGGAATATCAGTAGCCTATACAGTATGGGAACTGAGAAGGTCCCATAAATGAGAGAAATGGTTGAATAAAAATTGCTCCCATGTGGCCCCAAAATCCCCAGGAATCTCTCAGCGAAGGTCCAGAGAAGGCCCCCAGCAAAAAATCAGAGCAGATGATCTAAGTGGAAAGCATACCAAGGAATATCACCCAAAACAAAAGACACATCCAAATCCCAGACTTGGCTGGAAAGTTTCAACGGATATCCAGCCCAGGGGGTATACCTCTGTTTGGTTGCACGCCGAGTATGCCGATGATCAGAACCTTCGCAACTCTACTGTGCACCAGTGCACAAAGGAAGGTCCATAAAGACATGGATGGGTGAGTTTGGGGTGCAGGAACGTGACTGGCCACACAGAGGCCCAACCTCAACCCGGTAGAAGACCTTTGGGATGAATTAGAGGGGAGACTGCGAGCCAGGCCTTCTCGTCCATCATCAGTGCCTGACCTCACAAATGCGCTTCTGGAAGAATGGTCAAACATTCCCATAGACACACTCCTAAACCTTGTGGACGGCCTTCCCAGAAGAGTTGAAGCTGTTATAGCTGCAAAGGGTGAAAAAAAAAAGGTACGTAAACAAAAAAAGACAGATATTTGTCTAATTTGAGGGTGGTATCGAGAGGAGGAAACTTCATAAGATCCTCTTTAAATAAAAAACAATCATCAGCGAAAGGGCAGGAAAGACCATGCACCTACAATGTTGGGTTTAGCTACCCTTTACGACAGTGATTATCAACCAGGGTTCCTCCAGAGGTTGCTAGGGGTTCCTTCAGCATTGGGCCATTTCTGCCTCTCAGATAAATTCCCACTGTTCCCAAGATCCTATTGATCTTTTTAGCTATCTGTAAGGAGGTAAGTCTTCCCAATGACCACAAGTGTAAAGACCATTCTTCTCACTGACCATCACACTAATGTATCATGAGTTGTAGATTTCTAATTTTTAGCAGGGGTTCCTCGAGACTGGAGAACTATTTCAAGGGTTCCTCTGTGTTGAAAAGGTTGATAAAGGCTTCTTTACGAAGTTAGGTGCATTGATTTGTGATGCACACATATCTGAAGTATTCCTCGAAGCCTATAAATAGCGCCATCACCACGGAAAGGCATAATGCGTCCTATCTGAGCTTTGTCTCTGCACACAACGCATGGCCTCCACCTTATCTTCATGTTATCAGCCATGTTGATCCAAACCTTGGGTCTACCTCCTTTTCTTTGGAGGCTTCTCATGTCCTCAGGCTGACCCTCCACTGGGAGGACAGATAATCATTCTCCACTTTAAAAATGATGAATCCTTTCCCAGTCCTCCTCAGCAGCCTCCCTCTCAGCTTCAGTGATGGGGCCTGGCATGCCATGCATTTCTCTCCCACCTCTCCCCCCCACTGCCCCCCCTTGATGTCATCAAAGACAATTTATTTGTGTTGCTTGTAAAGGTGATAGCAGGAGATAATCAGGCTCTCGGCTTTTCCCTGTTTGCACTTATCTCCGCTCATGTTGTACCAGACTCTCATCTCAGTGCTCACTGACATGCAGTGATGGGTGCTGAGAGGCCCTGGTTATCTTTAGGCAATTAATGTCATAGAATTCTTCCAATGTTCCAAAGAGTGTCAGGGGAAGGCGGAGGTTGGGGGGGGGGGGGGGGGGGGGTCAGCACTCTTACTGTAGTCCCTCTTCCCACCCAACCTAACCATAAAAATGATCAGTTCCTGCAAAGTGAAATGGAAAATGGATATTAGTTTTTGTGTTTTCAAGTTTAGGAGATACTTAGATACGAGGTCTCGGGGATAAGTACACACTGAAAGGGAATCTGTGATGTAAAGCAGCAACCGGCTCCATGACACGCCGATTGTTCATCCGGGAGGAGAAAGGCGCACGTTGACAGGCGGCCTGATACTCTGATCATCTCCTTTACACTCATTAACCTAGAGTGCTATGCTGGCCTTCAATCATGGAGGGTCCTTTAAAAGAAAAGAAAAAAAAGATGAAAGCAACGCTTATTAATTGGCTAAAAATAAAAGTTCCTGGTAACCTTTTCATCTAGACATGTGCAGAACTGAAAAATTGGTTTTAGTTTCGGATAGCTTTTCATTATGTTACTAATTTAGTTTCCGACACTCATTTGTTTTTTCTTTAATAATTTTCTAAAGAATTCCAAATTTTCAGGAAGAATTTCAAATTCAGTATCGGTCGAAAAAATTATTTGAATTCTGTGTAAAGAATAGCTGGCGTCACGAGGGGGCAGGGCCAACTGGTGACATCGTCGGGTGGACTCACCCCTTAGCTATTTAAGAACTGTCGCTTTTGACGAGACCGGGTGTTTTTGGGGATTTTTTTGGGAGGTCCAGCGGTGGCGGTGGGCAGCGTGATTGACGATGAATCTACACTGGGAGACATTGTTGACACATTTTTTTATTTTCTTAACATTTTTTAATAAAGGGATTGTCAAAAACTTGTGTTGTGTCTTTTTTATTCCCTTTTTACAATGTTTTGGGTGAATGGGTAGGGGTACTGTATACCTCATACTCATTCACATGGGAATAGGCTGGATCTGGGGCCTCCCCTTGCCAGCAGACCCCCACAACCACAGGCCAGGGTTGTGGGGAACAGGCCCTTGGCCCCATGAACATGAGGACAAGGTGCTTTGGGGTGGGGGGGCACAGAGCCCTCTTCCCCAAAGCATCCAGCCATGTTGCCAGGTATGTTTCAGGAGGGGGGACTTGCTTGCCCCCCCTTCCTGGCATGCCGGCTGCATGCTCAGATAAGGATCTGGTATGGATTTTGGGGGGCACCCCACGCCATTTTTTATGTTTTGGCATGAGGTTCCCCTTAAAATCCATACCAGACCCGAAGGGCCTGGTATGGATTGGGGGGAACCCCACGCTGTTTTTTTTCTGCATTTTTCATTGCCGGCATTCTTTTGTTTACATTTCAGCCGTCAGTGGGGAAGCCCGCTGACAGCTGATGAGTCATCCACTGTTAGGGATGCGACAGCTGGCTTCCCAGCCAGCTCCTTAACAAGCAGCTATTCTTCACCCAGAAATTGAATTGTTCGAACATTTTTGACCGATCCAAATTCGAATTGTTCTGAAAATTTGGAATTCTTTAGAAAACTAATAAATGTAATGAAATTAAAGTAATTTAAACAAAATTCTTTAATATTTAATTGGAGATTCAGATACATTTGAAACTCAGAATAACCAAAAATAATTGCACATGTCTATTTTCGGTCCTGTTTATTGCACTCAGGTTGGGTACCAAGCAATGTTTGCTACTTATTGTCAAAGTTTAAAGTTTAATCTGCTTATATTTCTCTCTCCCGCCATCCACATACTACCGAAAAAAAAAAACGTTGAGTTTTTATTGCTTTGTTCCCCTATGTTGTTACCTTGTCATGCCAGCCCATGATGGGGCCCACGAGTGGTTCTGACTACATACTTTTCGAAGGCATGGTCCACCATGGTCACCAATGGCCGGTCTGATAACTAATCTGGAGAAGCTTACCTGGATGAATAATGAAACGTCTTCAACATTACAGATAAAGTCCAGCTTATTGTTACTCATTACCAGGGCAGGACTTAGGGTGGTGGGGGTCCTTGGACTTGAATCACTTTCGGGCCCTACCTTCTATACATTACAGTATTTATTGGCGTATAACACGTGCCTGTGTATAACACGCACCCCAAGTTTAGGAGGGAATTTTAAGGAAAAAACTTTTAGGAGGGAAGATTAAGGAACAAACTTACAATTAAATGCCCATCAATGCAGCCCTGTCAGTGTCCATCTGCAGCCTTGCCCATCCATCTTCAGCCTTGCCAGTGTGATTGCAGCCTTGTCCAGTGTCATTGTAGCCTTGTCAGTGTCATTTGCAGCCTTGTCATTGCAGTCTTGAAGTTTAAAAATGGCGTTGCCGAGATACAGAGTCCTGTGTATCTCGGCGGCTCTCAGGTTCTCTTGGGATCTCTCGCAGTCCAGAGCGGAGCCGAGAGTAGTCGAGTGTACTCAGTTTGGCTCACAGTCATGCCCTGTCCCTGTGTTATGTCCATCATAGGGCAGGACTGGGCATGACTGTGAGTGGAGCCGAACCGAGTACACTCGGCTATGTATCTTGGCAGGGCCCGCGGGGCCCCCTGTTGGGCGGGCCCATGGGCTTGAGCCCAGTCAAGCCCAATGGTAAGTCCTGCCCTGCTCATTACTACTAGATAGACCAATATCTGGATTTGGGAGGACAATGGTCTTCCAACTGCTCTCCTGTGCTGTTACCTTGTCATGCTAGCCTATACGAGTGGTTGTAACTACATACTTTTCAAAGGCATGGTCCACCATGGTCACCAGAGGCCAGTCTGACTGTGTCAGGGCTGGGCTCAGCCCTTCCTTCTCAAAGCTGGCCGGCTGCTCAGCTGTTGGCTAATTACCAGCACTTATTTCTCCACAGTGACTCACCTGTTGATGATATCCTGCTCGTCAGTCCCGCCTAGTTAAGCCGTCCAGTCCAGATGATCTCTGCCTTCACCTTGGTCACTTCTCTAGAGACGCTCTCCTGTGTTCCTGTTAAAGAATTGCTTGGCTGACACTCCTTCTGGCTCCAGATCCTGCTTGCTCTTCTGCTACACTCATCTCTGGCTCCCTGACATTTTGGCTTGTCTGACTATCCATTCCGGTACCTGAACTCTGGCTATGTTTTGACTACGTTTACTCTGTTTACCTTTTTTTATTATTATTAAACAAGTGTGATTTAACTGTACTTCTGTCTCTGATTCATGGTTTCTGCTAATCTGGAGAAGCTTACCTGGATGAATAACGAAACGTCTTCAACATCACAGAAAAAGTCCAGCTTATTGTGACTCATTACTACCAGATAGACCAAGATCTGGATATGGGGGGACAATGGTCTTCCAACTGTTCTCCTGTGTTGATACCTTGTCATGCCAGACCATGATCGGGACCATGAGTGGTTGTGACTACATACTTTCCAAAGGCATGTTCCACCATGGTCACCAATGGCCAGTCTGACTGCTATTCTGGAGAAGCTTACCTGGATTAATAACGAAACGTCTTTAACATCACAGAAAAAGTCCAGTTTATTGTGACTCATTACTACTGGGTGTTCGGTGTACCTTCAACACAGTATACACCGTTCGTTATCGGCCGATTTTGCGTTCTTGCTCTTCTGTAGTGCAGTATACACCACTATATCCACCTATATAGCTAGCTATATTTCTCTTTTTTAATAGAGCTTGCAGTCAGTTGCAGGAGATTGTGCGTGCTGTCTGCGTGCCCTGAACCCAGTATACACCGCTATATCCACCTATATAGCTAACTATCTTGCTCTTTTTAAATAGAGCTTGCAGTCAGTTGTAGGAGATTGTGCGTGCTGTCTGCGTGCTCTGAACCCAGTATACACCGCTATATCCACCTATATAGCTAACTATCTTGCTCTTTTTAAATAGAGCTTGCAGTCAGTTGTAGGAGATTGTGCGTGCTGTCTGTGTGCTCTGAACCCAGTATACACCGCTATATCCACCTATATAGCTAACTATCTTGCTCTTTTTAAATAGAGCTTGCAGTCAGTTGTAGGAGATTGTGCGTGCTGTCTGCGTGCTCTGAATCCAGTATACACCGCTATATCTACCTATATAGCTAGCTATCTTGCTCGTTTTAAATAGAGCTTGCAGTCAGTTGTAGGAGATTGTGCGTGCTGTCTGCGTGCTCTGAACCCAGTATACACCGCTATATCCACCTATATAGCTAACTATCTTGCTCTTTTTAAATAGAGCTTGCAGTCAGTTGTAGAAGATTGTGCATGCTATCTGCGTGCTCTGAACCCAGTATACACCGTTATATCCACTTACATAGCTCTTCTCTAATTGAGCCATCTGCCATCTGCAGGAGTTAGTGGATGTTGTGTGTGCCTCCAGCACAATATACACTACCCAATTGCTGGTTTTCCCATCTCCTTTCAGGCCATTACCATGTCTGGATGGCCAGCAAGGAGAGGCAGACAGGAGCAAGCCGATAAAAGAGGGCAAGCAGGCTCTGTGTCTAGAGACAACAGTGCTGGTCGTGGACGCGGTGCATCGTCATCATCAGGACGTGGCCATGGGACACGCTTGTCCTTCTTTTCAGCAGCTGGACATGTTGAGCCGCAACATGCCAACGACTTGGTAGAGTGGATGACCAAGCCCTCTTCATCCTCCTCATCCTCTCTCACCCAGGCTCAGGGTACTAGCAAAGCAGCTGCCAACGCATCGCCTTCCCTCCTCTCAATGTCATCATCAGTGACTCCTTCCCTAGACCCACCATGTCCTCCTGAGGAGTCTCCTGAACTCTTTGAGCACAGTCTTGGGTACATGCTCCAGGAGGATGCCCAGTGTTTTGTAGGCTCTGATGATGATACTCAGATAGAGGAAGGCAGTAACGTGAGCGCAGAGAGAGGGGATGCTCAAGAAGGACAGCAATCTGGCAGTCATGTTCCACAAGCTGCAGCATACTGCCAGGTTTGCTCCAGCGATGAAGAGGGAGGGGATGATGAGGGCATTGACTCCACGTGAGTGCCTGGTAGGAGAGAGGAGGAGGAGGAGGAGGCACATGTCCAACGAGGCAGGATGCCCTCCGGGGGCCAGCTTAGGGGCAGCACACCGTCTGAATCACACCGCAGAGCTCCGCCTGTGCAGGGCGCTTCCTCTGCGCGTTATTCTAAAAGTTCTTTGGTGTGGGCCTTTTTTGAGACGAGTGCATCAGATCGCACCGCTGCTATTTGCAACATATTTCTCAAGCGTATCTCGCGTGGCCAAAACATCAGCCGCTTGGCACCACATGCTTGACCAGACATATGTTGACCTGCCATGCAGCCCATTGGCAAGAGTACCTCAAAGACCCACACCAAAGAACAAAGCGGACCTCTCCTTGCTCCTCATCAGCTGGGATCTCCAACCCCACTAGACCTTCAGTCCTCTCTGAAACCTGCTCTGAGAGGAATGAAGGTGTAGAATTAGGTGTGTCACAGCCAAGTGCTTCCAGGCACTCTGCTAGCAGTACACCCACGTCCGATTATAGCAGGCAAATGTCCCTGCCCCAGCTGCTGGACCGGCGAAAGAAGTTTACTCCCAGCCATCCACATGCCCAGTGGTTGAATGCTAGCTTGGCTAAATTGCTAGCACTTCAACTGCTGCCTTTTCAGTTGGTAGACTTAGGCCCCTTCCGTGAGTTTGTACAATGTACAATTGTTCCTCAGTGGCAGGTCCCCAAACGCCACTTTTTCTCACGGAAGGCGATTTCGGCTCTCTACCGGCATGTGGAAGGCAATGTCCTTGCCTAGCTGGACAGGGCGGTCAGCGGTAAGGTGCATATTACCGCTGACTCATGGTCCAGCAGGCATGGACAGCGACGTTACCTGTCTTTCACGGCCCATTTGGTCACTCTTCTGGCAGCTGGGAAGGATGCAGGACAAGGTGCAGTAGTGTTGGAGGTTGTTCCGCCACCACGCCTCCAAAATGCTACTATTGGTTGTGACACACCTCTCTCCTCCACCCCCTCCTCTTCTTCTTCCTCCATGGCCTCTTCCAGTGCTCTGTCCTCAGAACCAGCGGTGCTCCGTAGGCGTTCCAGGGGCTACGCAAGTACGCAGGCAAAACAATGCCATGCTGTGCTTGCGCTGGTTTGTTTGGGGGACAGGAGCCACACTGGGGCGGATGTTTTGTCAGCTCTGCAGGGGCAGGCCGAGAGGTGGTTGACGCCACGCCAGCTTAAGCCAGGAATGGTGGTTTGCGACAATGGTGCAGCGGTTCTTGGGCAGGTACCCGGGCTTACAGGATGTCCTGAAGCAGGCCAGGAAAGTCTGTGTGCATTTCCGCCAATCATTTAATGCCTGTGCCCGGCTGGCTGAGCTCCAAAAGGAGTTGAACCTGCCCAAGAACCGCCTTATATGTGACATGCCCACCAGGTGGAACTCAACGTTGGCCATGCTGCAGCAGCTGCGCACGCAGCAGAGGGCCATCAATGAGTACCTGTGCGACTATGGCACCAGGACGGGGTCCGGGGAGCTCGGTTTTTTCTCACCACGCCAGTGGGGCATGATCAGGGATGCATGCACTGTCCTGTCACTGTTTGAGGAGGCCACAAGGATGGTGAGCAGTGACAGTGCATGCATCAGTGACACTGTACCTCTTGTCCACCTCTTGGAGCATACGCTGCGTGGAATAATGGACAGGGCACTTGAGGCAGAACAGAGGCAGGAAGAGGAGGACTTCCTTGCCTCTCAAGGCCCCTTTTATCCAGACAGTGTTCCTGCTGTGCCACCCATCACACAGGAAGAGGATGAGGAGGAGGAGGAGGATGATTGTGTCAGCATGGAGGTGGAGGCTGGCACTCAGCATCAGCAGCAGCAGCAGTCTTGTAGGGATGATTTACAGTCCCAAGAAACCCGTGGACTTGTACGTGGCTGGGAGGAGGTAGCTGCGGATCATGTTGTCCTTAGTGACCCAGAGGACTCTGGACCAAATGCCTCAGCTAACCTACGCTGCATGGCCTCCCTGATCCTGCAAAGCCTGCGGAAGGGTCCTCGTATTCTTCGGATCAAGGAGAGGGACCATTACTGGCTGCCCACTCTCCTTGATCCACGGTACAAGGGTAAGGTTGCCGACCTTATCTTGCCGTCGCAGAGGGAGCAGAGGATGAGACATCTCCAGGAGGCCTTGCAGAAAGGTCTGTGCAACGCGTTCCCAGAGACTGGGAGGTTACAAACTCCTGGTCCTGGACAACGTGTTGCTTAGGCATCGGTCAGAAGGAGCGGTGGAGAAGGTGGCCGTCTGACCGATGCTTTCAGACAATTTTTTAGTCCGCAGCCCCAAGGTATGATCGGTTCCAGCAACCATAACCAGCGTCTGATTTACATGGTGCAGGAATACCTTGGGGCAAGGTCAGACTTGGACACCTTTACCACCGAAAAACCTCTGGCTTACTGGGTCTTGAGGATGGATCACTGGCCAGAGCTTGCACAGTATGCAATTGAGCTACTGGCCTGTCCTGCATCCAGCATTCTTTCGGAACGCACCTTCAGTGCTGCTGGTGGCTTTGTTACCGATCACAGGGTGCGCCTGTCTACCGAATCAGTTGATCGACTGACCTTCATCAAAATGAATCAGTCTTGGATCACCCACAGCTACCAAGCACCTGAAGCTGATGTAACCGAATATTTTTTTTTTAGAAATATCACATCCCTTCAAGACTGCCTATGCTGATGCTGAGTGACTGTCCTGTTATGTTGATTGTCTATCCTCTTCCTCCTCCACTGATATGTTGGAAGAACATTTTTGGTTCTGGGTGATGCCACCAGCCCAATTTTTCTGCCCCTGTTTAACAGGGGCGTTTAATTACAATTTTTGATGCAATGCTTTGCAGCAGGGCTCATTCATGCACTACAACTAGAGTATATGGGAAAGGTTGCAGTGTTGTGGCACCAGCACCAGTGCCCAAGGCCCAATTTTTCTGCCCCTGTTTAACAGGGGCGTTTAATTACAATTTTTGATGCAATGCTTTGCAGCAGGGCTCATTCCTGCACTACAACTAGAGTATATGGGAGAGGTTGCAGTGTTCGTGGCACCAGCACCAGTGCCTAAGGCCCAATTTTTCTGCCCTGTTTAACAGGGGCGTTTAATTACAATTTTTGATGCAATGCTTTGCAGCAGGGCTCATTCCTGCACTACAACTAGAGTATATGGGAGAGGTTGCAGTGTAATGGCACCAGCACCAGTGCCTAAGGCCCAATTTTTCTGCCCCTGTTTAACAGGGGCGTTTAATTAAAATTTTTGATGCAATGCTTTGCAGCAGGGCTCATTCCTGCACTACAACTAGAGTATATGGGAGAGGTTGCAGTGTCGTGACACCAGCACCAGTGCCTAAGGCCCAATTTTTCTGCCCCTGTTTAACAGGGGCATGTAATTACAATTCTTGATATAATATTTCACAGGAGGGCCCGTTCCTGTGCCCACCCAGAGTAACTGTGAGGACTTATAGTGTTGTGGCACCAGCACCACAACCACCAAAGGTCAATTTTTCTACCACTGTTCAACAATGGCATGTAATTACAATTCTTGATATAATCGTTCACAGCAGGGTGCTCCAGCGCCCACCAAGAGTCACTTTGAAGGCTTACAATGCTGTGGCAAAACCAACACCTTGTTCCGCCATTTCTACAGAGCATATAGGGCAGGCCCCTACTTTCAAACATCCAACTTACAAACATCTACTTGCAAACGGAAGGAGACAACAGCAAGTGAGATGAAAAAAAACGGACGGCAAAACAAATTGTACAGGGGTGATAACCCTTCCCTATGTTTTCCAAAAAGCTTAAAAATTGATTTTTTGACTGGAGCTACACTTTAAAAATGTACCAGTTGAAAATTACAAACAAATTCTACTTAACACAACAAACCTACACAGTCCCTGTCTTGTTTGCACCGCCTGTATACTGCTGTTCTGAGTATATAGGGCCTGGGGGCCACACGTATTTCCTTTTTTTAATATGGGTGCGGGGTTCCCCTTAATATCTGTACAAGACCCAAAGGGGCTGGTAATGGGCAGGGGGGGCTACCCGTGCCATTTTTCTCAATGATTTTCAACCATATTGCAGGAACCAGATATAACATTAAAACCGCAAGCAGTTTTAAATTACGTTATTTCCGTTAAATGTCATTTTGTGCAGGGACTGTTCTAAACACGGGAAACACGTGGTACTTCACAGGCATACTATAGACACCCCCCAGGCATGATATTTAAAGGAATATTTCACTTTTTTTTCACTTTAATCGTCATTAAAATCAGTGCTCCCGCCAAAACGGCCATTTTTAAAAACATTTTAGGCATTGACCCATGTCCCCTGGGGCAGGAGCCAGGTCCCCAAACCCTTTTTAGGACAGTACCTTGCATATTAGCAGTTAAAATTAGCACGTTTAATTTCAAACGTTCGAGTCCCATAGATTTCAATGGGGTTCTAACGTTCGTACGAATTTGGGGTCCGTTCGAAAGTTCTGGTACGAACCGAACCGGGGGTGTTCGGCTCATCCCTAGTTATGACTACATACTTTCCGAAGGCATGGTCAACAATGGCCGGTCTGAGGCCGCGTACACACGCGGGGACTGTTCGCTCAACTTTGTCCGCTGAACAGTGTTTCAGCGGACAGTCCGCTCGTGTATGGGCTTTCAGCGGACAGTTTCAGCGGACAGTTTGACGAACAAAGTTTTTCGGAAATCCCGAAAAACTGTCCGCTGAAACTTGGTTTGAGCGGACAGTCCGCCCGTGTGTGGGCCAGTCCGCTGTACTTTCGAAATGAGCGGACTGTTCCCGCCCGGAGAAAAGTCTGCTCATTTCGAGCGCGTCTCCAGGTAGGCGGGGCCCGCGACGGAGGCGTCGCGGGCTCCGCCGCCTGGAATGTACTTAAAGGGGAACCCCAACGCCGAAAAAAATCGGCGTGGGGGTCCCCCCAAAGTCCACAACAGACCCTTGTCCGAGCACGCTACCCGGCCGGCCAGGAAAGGGGGGCGAGCGAGCGTGCCCCCCCTCCTGAGCCATACCAGGCCGCGTGCCCTCAACATGGGGGGGTGCCTTGGGGAAGGGGGGGCCGCGCGGCCCCCCCACCCCAAAGCACCTTGTCCCCATGTTGATGAGGACAAGGGCCTCTTCCCGACAACCCTGGCCGTTGGTTGTCGGGGTCTGCGGGCGGGGGGCTTATCGGAATCCAGGAGCCCCCTTTAATAAGGGGGCCCCCGGATACCGGCCCCCCACCCTATGTGAATGAGTATGGGGTACAATGTACCCCTACCCATTCACCTGTAAAATAAAAGTACCCAAAAAAAAACACAACACACGAGATAAAATATTTTATTGCACAGCTCCGGGGGTCTTCCACCATGTGACCAACCGATGTGACATATACCATGTGACACCGCCCCATTGTCACTATATAAGTGGCCGCGCAGCGCGGCTCTGCCATTCCGGCCGGAGAGAGCGACGTGTCAACATCTCCTGGAGAAGAAGAAGAAGAAGAAGATGAAGAAGAAGAACGGAAGGCGGCGGCGACGACAGCGGCGACAGCGGCGACAGAAGACCGGGCCACCGCCTCTAAAAGAGCTATAAGAAGGCGCGGTGGCCCGGCAGAAGAACCGAAGAGGGGGACAAGACCCCCGAAGTCGGGAGAAGAGGCCGCCGGCGGGGAGGAAGAAAGCCGGACTCCTCCGCTAGCAAAAGAGCTACAAGAAGATAGCGGAGGAGTCCGGCGAGAAGACCCCCGAAGACGGAAGACCCCCGGAGCTGTGCAATAAAATATTTTATCTCGTGTGTTGTGTTTTTTTTTGGGTACTTTTATTTTACAGGTGAATGGGTAGGGGTACATTGTACCCCATACTCATTCACATAGGGTGGGGGGCCGGTATCCGGGGGCCCCCTTATTAAAGGGGGCTCCTGGATTCCGATAAGCCCCCCGCCCGCAGACCCCGACAACCAACGGCCAGGGTTGTCGGGAAGAGGCCCTTGTCCTCATCAACATGGGGACAAGGTGCTTTGGGGTGGGGGGGCCGCGCGGCCCCCCCTTCCCCAAGGCACCCCCCCATGTTGAGGGCACGCGGCCTGGTACGGCTCAGGAGGGGGGGCGCGCTCGCTCGCCCCCCTTTCCTGGCCGGCCGGGTAGCGTGCTCGGACAAGGGTCTGTTGTGGACTTTGGGGGGACCCCCACGCCGATTTTTTTCGGCGTTGGGGTTCCCCTTTAAGTCCATTCCAGGCGGCGGAGCCCGCGACGTCTCCGTCGCGGGCCCCGCCTACCTTGACACGCGCTCGAAATGAGCGGACTGTTGCCTCGTGTGTGGGCGAGTCCGTTCATTTCAAAAGTTGCGCGGACTTAGTACGACGAACTTAGTTTGCCGTATTTGTCCGCTCAAAAAGTGCCGTGTGTGGGCGTGTTCGTTCATTCAAAAGTTTGAGCGACTGTTTGACGAACTTAGTTTCGGCAGACAGTCCCCGCGTGTGTACGCGGCCTGACTGTTAATCTGGAGAAGTTTACCTGGATGAATAACAAAATATCTTCAACATTACAGAAAAAGTCCAGTTGATTATGACTCATTATTACTAGATACACCATGATCTGGATATGAAAGGACAATTGTCTTCCAACTCTTCTCCTGTGTTACATTGCCATGTCCACCCATGATGTGGCCTACAATTGGTTGTGACTACTCACTTGTTGAACGCATGGTCCACCATTGTCACCAATGGCTGGTCCAACTGCTATGCTGGAGAATCTTACCTAGATGAAAACAAAACATCTTCGACATAATAGAACAAGCCCAGTTGAATGTGACTCACTACTACTAGACATACCATGACCTGAACACAAGAGAACTTTCACAGACACTTGTGAGAAGAATTCACTTGTTGAAATTATGGCTATGCAGAGATGTGTTTTTGGAATGGGGCCCTAGGAAAAGTAGTGGCTCCCATCCCTTTGCCAACTGCCTACAAGCCCACCCCCCCTCATAAAGTGACAGGCCGGTGTACAGCCTTGACTAGATGTTCATGTTTATTGCAGAAGCAACAAGGCTTTAGCTGGGCCCCCTGGGCTTTCTCTGGGCCTTAGGTTCTTGTCTATGTTGCCTTGGGGATGATCCATCTCTGCTCATAAGTTGCATAAATGTCCATTAATACACCCAACTATTACTAGATTGTTCATAGAACAAATACATACAGAATTTTTTGCCCCTTACCTACGGGATAAATATGAATGCAGTGCATGATTATATCAAAATGAACAATGCAAAAGAAAGCAGCTCTATTTATAGGCCAGATTGTCCTCCAAAAATTATGACTCAAAAATGAGCGTTCCACAGCTTCCAAATATGAGCCTTCCGTGGATCAGACAGAGAGATTTCACCATCAACTCCCCAGATATCCATCTCATTTCCATAATATTTCAAAGCTCGTTCCAAGTTCAGTCAACGAGCTGGATATCTGTCCATCGTAACCCAAAGGCAAAATCGCAACTCAACCTGACTTCTGTTCGGGGACATAGCCGGTAACTGGAAGATCTGCCAGAATTAGGACACGAGCTGTAAGCTCACCCCATGAGACACTGCCGGTGGATGAAGTGGAGCAATTAATAGCTAGAAAGTAGAAACTATTTGCATATTTATGATTCTGAGGCAGATCAGCTAGAAAGTTTGTGTGGGCTATGTTAGGCGCCAATACTCTTCCAGCAAGGAAGTGGTATTTATTTTATGTATGTCCATAGATAGGCAGATTATAGACCCATCTATGCATGAAATAGGGTATGTCATTTACTATTCAGTATTATTTTACAATATGAATACAATATAAAATGCAAAATAAATAAAAACGACATAAATAAACAATAAATATACATATAAATGCATAAATAAATATAAAATGCAATATAAATATAAACTATATAAATAAATGCTAAAAATAAATATGCTTATAATACATAAATCTAAAATACAATCTAAAATATACAAGCAAGTATATACATACAAATAAATATAAAATAAAGTATTTATAAATGTACAATACTAAATAAATAATATATATGTGTGTGTGTGTGTGTATAGAAGTTCTAGGCATGGTCCACTGTGGTCACCATCATTTAACAACCCTTTGGCTACTTTCACACTGGGGCGGGCAGGCACCGGTGGTAAAGCGGAGCTATTTTTAGCATCGCTATTCGGCCGAAAAAGGGCTAAATCCGCCCGCAAAGTGCTGCTGCAGCGGCGCTGCCCTACTGTCTTCAATGGGAAGGGGCGCTTTACGAGCGGTGAATACAACGCTTCTATAACACTGCAAAGATGCGGCTTGCTGGACTTTTTTGACCGTCCTGCAAGCACGTTGTCCAGTGTGAAAGCCCTCGGGCTTTCACATTGGAGTGGATTGAGCGGCTCTTTCAGGGCGCTTTGCAGGCGCCCTTTTTAGCACTATAGCACCTGTGTGAAAGTAGCCTTAGATATGGCACGCTGTCACTGGTGGTGTGCATATAGACAGGAAGTGCCAGGCATGGTCTACTGTGGTCACCATCAGTTAACAACCCTTAGGCCGCGTACACACGGGCGGATTGTCTGGCCAACTAAGTTCGTCAGACAATCCGACAGACAGTCCGTTCAAAATTTGCATGAACGGACTTGACCACACACGATGAGCAGACAGTCCGCTGAAAGCGTGCGCGATGACGTGTACAGCACGTACGACGGGACTAGAAAAACGACGTCCTATACACTGCAATGCAACCTTCGGCCGTGTAAATCCTTTCTGAGCATGCGCCATACTTAGTCCGTCCAACTTGCCTACACACGAGCGGACTGTCCGCTGAAACCAAGTTTGGACGGACAAAAACAAGTTTGAACGGACAAAATTTCGGAAATTCCGTAAGACTTTGTTCGTCAGACAGTCCGCTGAAAAAGTCCGCTGAAGCCCACACACGAGCGGATTGTCCGCTGAAACACGGTTCAGCGGACTAAGTTGGACAGACAATCCGCCCGTGTGTACGCGGCCTTAGATATGGCACGTTGTCACTGGTGGAGTGCATGTAGATAAGAAAGTGGCAGGCATTGTCCATTGTGGTCACCATCAGTTAACAATAGGGTGCCCACGTGTCCCGGATTGACCGGGACATTCCCGCAATTAGCAGGTCTGTCCCGGGTCCCAGGCACCTTCATTCCGGGACAATACAGTGTCCCGGAATGAAACTGATGCAGCCGTTTGTGATTTTCCATTGACTGCTGAATGTCAATGATGTCATTCGGCCGGGCCAGCCCAGTGGTGTACCGTGGGGGTGGGCAGCCCAAGTGACTTCTTCCAGGCTCCAGCCCATCTAATCACCACACACCTCCAATGAGGCAGACACTCCTCAGCACCCGGGTCCCCCCCCCCCCCCCCCGCTCAGGGACTCCAGTGGTCCAGCCTGCCCTGCCTGTCCCCCATGATTCCTCAGGTGCGGGCCACAGGCAGCCCATGTGTGTGAGGGGGAGGGGCGGTGATCGATGCAGACGAGCGTATGGCGGCTGCTGGGGGAGATCCCGGCCTGCGGGGGATACAGAGGAGCGACTGGGGAATAGCAGACATCTATGGATGATCTTCATGGAATCCTGGCCTGGAGTGGTGAGTGAAATCCACCGATCTACCTTAAATTTGTGTGGGGGAGTAGTCAGTAGTGTGAGTAGTGCAGTAAGGAGTGTAGTGGTCAGGGGGGGTCAGATATCTAGGTGCAGGAGACAGGGAAGTCAGTGTAGTGGGCAGGTGGGTCATGGTAGAGGTCAGGTAGGTTATAGTGGTCAGGCAGGTCATTTTAGGGGTCAGGTAGGTCAGTATAGTGGGCAGGTAGGTCAGTATAGTGGGCAGGTAGGGCAGGTAGGTCAGTATAGTGGGCAGGTAGGTCAGCGTAGGGGGTCAGTGTACTGGACAGGTAGGTCAGCGTAGGGGTCAGTGTACTGGACAGGTAGGTCAGCGTAGGGGTCGGTGTACTGGACAGGTAGGTCAGCGTAGGGGTCGGTGTACTGGACAGGTAGGTCAGCGTAGGGGTCGGTGTACTGGGCAGGTAGGTCAGCGTAGGGGTCGGTGTACTGGACAGGTAGGTCAGCGTAGGGGTCGGTGTACTGGGCAGGTAGGTCAGCGTAGGGGTCGGTGTACTGGGCAGGTAGGTCAGCGTAGGGGTCGGTGTACTGGGCAGGTAGGTCAGCGTAGGGGTCGGTGTAGTGGGCAGGTAGGTCAGCATAGGGGTCAGTGTAGTGGGCAGGTAGGTCAGCGTAGGGGTCAGTGAGGTGGGCAGGTAGGTCAGCGTAGGGGTCAGTGTAGTGGGCAGGTAGGTAAGCGTAGGGGTCAGTGTAGTGGGCAGGTAGGTCAGCGTAGGGGTCAGTGTAGGGGTCAGTGTAGTGGTGGGCACGTAGGTCAGCGTAGGGGTCAGTGTAGTGGTGGGCAGGTAGGTCAGCGTAGGGGTCAGTGTAGTGGTGGGCACGTAGGTCAGCGTAGGGGTCAGTGTAGTGGTGGGCACGTAGGTCAGCGTAGGGGTCAGTGTAGTGGTGGGCAGGTAGGTCAGCGTAGGGGTCAGTGTAGTGGTGGGCAGGTAGGTCAGCGTAGGGGTCAGTGTAGTGGTGGGCAGGTAGGTCAGCGTAGGGGTCAGTGTAGTGGGAAGGTAGGTTGGTGTAGGGGTCAGTGTAGTGGACAGGTAGGTCAGTGTAGGAATCAGGTAGGCACTTGGATCAAGGGACTTACCCAGCAAGAGTGCAGGGTGGCAAGTGCCACTGCATCTGGTGGCAGGCTATGGGGGTAAGTGACACACCACATCTGGTGGCAGCCTATGGTGGCACGCTGCATCTTGTGGCAAGTGACAAGCTCAGGGTTCCCAATGATTCTGCATTATGGTGAGTTGAACAATTTCATTATATATTACAATGTAGTAATAGAAATAATATGATTTGATCACTCGCCCCTGAAATCCCCGTCAACCCCGAGACTACATTCAACACCCCCCCCCCCCCCCCCCCTTGGCAAAATTGTCCCTGAATAGCAGTTTGGAATTGTGGTCACCACCCTAGTTAACAACCCTTAGATATAGCATGTTGTCACTGGTGGTGTGCACACAGACAGGAAGTGCCAGGCCTGGTCCATTGTGGTCACCATCATTTACCAACCCTTAGATATGGCACGCTGCCACTGGTGGAGTGTATGTAGACAGGAAGTGGCAGGCATGGTTCACTGTGGTCACCAGCAATTAACAACCATTAGATATGGCACGCTGTCACTGGTGGAGTACATGTAGACAAGAAGTGGCAGGCATGATCCATTGTGGTCATCATCAATTAACAACCCTTAGTTATGGCACGCTGTCACTGGTTGAGTGCATGTAGACAGGAAGTGGCAGGGCATGGTCCATTGTGGTCACCATCAGTTAACAACCCTTATATATAGCATGCTGTCACTGGGGGGAGTACATGTAGACAGGAAGTGGTAGGCCTAGTCCATTGTGGTCATCATCAATTAACAACCCTTAGTTATGGCATGCTGTCACTGGTGGAGTGCATGTAGACAGGAAGTGGCTGGCGTGGTCCATTGTGGTCACCATCAGTTAACAACCCTTAGATACGGCATGCTGTCACTGGAGGGAGTACATGTAGACAGGAAGTGGTAGGCCTAGTCCATTGTGGTCACCATCATTTACCATCCCTCAGATATGGCACGCTGCCACTGGTGGAGTGCTTGTAGACAGGAAGTGTCAGGCATGGTTCACTGTGGTCACCATCAATTACCCCCCTTAAATATGGCACGCTGCCACTGGTGAAGTGCATGTAGATAAGGAAGTGGCAGGCATGGTCAATTGTTGTCACTATTGGGAAACCCAACCTAAGAAATGACAGCCATTTGTGGAGTACATGTAGATGGGAATTGGCAAGCCTGGTACATTGTTGTCACCATCAGTTAACAACCCTTAGATATGGCACGCTGCCACTGGTGGAGTGCATGTAGACAGGAAGTGACAGGCATGGTCCATTTTTGGCATCATTGGGAAACCCAACCTAAGAAATGACATGCAGCCATTGGTGGAGTGCATGTAGACAGGAAGTGGCAGGCATGGTGCATGGTGCATTGTTGTCAACATTGGGAAACCCAACATAAGCAATTACATGCAGCCATTTGTGGAGTACATGTAGATGGGAAGTGGCTGCAGAGAGGCTGCTGGAGGTCAAGAGCACTAAGAGGATAAAAAAAAACTAAACACAAATATAAAAAATATAAAAAATGGCAGTTATTTATGATAGACGTTGCACAGAGCAAACTAAATGCCATTCATTTAGGGATTACACCACTTTAACCCATAGACGCCATAAACACGTTCTTAATAGATATTTTGTAAATGAATTGCATTCCCAACTTTATCTTATTGAGAAGTTTTCAGGAGATAAAACTCCCCCCCCCCCCCCCCCCCCCCCATTCATCCTCTGAGGTTATTGATTTCCTTTTCGGCAGATTCCAGAAGAGCCATTATCATTATCACTCATGGAACCTGCCAGGTTAACAAAGTCATTTGTAAAGCGGAGTGTCTGTTGGGAGGAAGCATGTTTAATATGAGCAGCATGTAGATCATTCATCATGGTGTCATCAAGAGGGCCGTGGGATCCATCAAGCGGAGGAATAAAAAATGGGCAGGAGTTTTTTTCGTGGAGCAGCCCGAAACGTTGATTCATTTAGTCACTTATTTCCAATGAAGCCAACAAAATGTTGACCTAAACGGACACTTAAATAAAACGACATGATGCCTTCAGAACTGCAAGGGTCCCAATACAACCTCATTCATGGTACATTATTATTGACTGGCCAAGATTAACAGGAGGCCCTGCACGTCGTGTTAAGCAGCACATTTTGACAAGAAGAAACAATGATCAAATTAATTCTTTTAAAGAAACCGTGTTGCTAAAAAAAAAAAAAAAAAAAAGTAAAGTTTCCTTCTGCAAATAAGACAGTTAGTACTCCCTCTCACCCCCCCCCCCCCCCATCTCTGATCTTGGGTGTATTGGAGGCAAAGCCACCACGTAAGGCAAATAATCTTTATAATCAATTTTTTCAGTGTTTAGTCCACTTGGGGACAAAGTGCACATAGAATTTTGCCTCATTTTCTTAGATGGGAAGGGCAACACGCAGGGGGATACCTGGGGCATTTGGCACCCGGGGCGGATCCTATTTCTGGCACCAACCCCCCCCCCCCCAACAAGGAGCTTCTTTTGAGGGACAGTGTCACGTGTTGTGATTTCCCACAAATGCAGCTCAATTTAAGAAGGTTAGAGTAGTGTAGTGGCAGTTTATGGCAGTATAGGGTTATGACGGCAGGTTATGGCAGTATAGAGTATTATGGTGGCAGGCTAGAGCAGTATAGGGTATTATGGTGGCAGGTTAGGGCAGTATAGGGTATAATGGTGGCAGGCTAGAGCAGTATAAGGTATTATGGTGGCTGGTTAGGGTTGTATAAGAAATTATGGTGGCAGGTTAGAGCAATATAGGGTATTATGGTGCAGTCTAGGGCAGTATAGGATATTATGGTAGCAGGCTAGGGCAGTATAGGGTATTATGGTGGCAGGCTAGAGCAGTATAGGGTATTATGGTGGCAGGTTAGGGCAGTATAGGGTATTATGGTGGTAGGCTAGGGCAGTATAGGATATTATGGTGGCAGGCTAGGGCTGTATTGGGTATTATGGTGACAGGCTAGGACTGTATAAGGTATTATGGTGACAGGTTAGGGCTGTATAGGGTATTATAGGGTCAGGTTAGGGCTGTATAGGGTCTTGTGGTGGCAGTTTAGGGCTGTATAGGGTATTATAGGGGCAGGTTAGGGCTATATAGGGTATTATAGGAGCAGGTTAGGGCTGTATATGGTATTATAGGGGCAGGTTAGGGCTGTATAGGGAATAGGGATGAGCCGAACACCCCCCGGTTCGGTTCGCACCAGAACTTGCGAACGACCCCCGCGTTCGGTACGAACGTTAGAACCCCATTGAAGTCTATGGGACTCGAACGTTCGAATTGGAAAGTGCTAATTTTAACGGCTAATATGCAAGATAGTGTGCTAAAAAGGGTTTGGCGACCTGCCTCCTGCCTCAGGGGACATGGGTCACTGCAAAAAAAAGTTTTAAAAACTACCGTTTTGGCGGGAGCAGTGATTTTAATGACGATTAAAGTGAAAAAAAAAAAGTGAAATATTCATTTAAATATGGTGCCTGGGGGGTGTCTATAGTATGCCTGTGAAGTGCCACGTGTTTCCCGTGTTTAGAACAGTCCCTGCACAAAATGACATTAAACGGAAATAACACCATTTAAAACTGCTTGCGGTTTTAATGTTATATCTGGTTCCTGCAATATGGTTGAAAATCATTCAGAAAAATGGCATGGGTAGCCCTCCCTGCCCATTACCAGCCTATTTGGGTCTTGTACACATATTAAGGGGAACCCCGTACCCATATTAAAAAAAGGAAATGCGTGTGGCCCCCAGGCCCTATATACTCAGAACAGCAGTATACAGGCGGTGCAAACAAGACAGGGACTGTGTAGGTTTGTTGTGTTAAGTTGAATCTGTTTGTCATTTTCAACCGGTACATTTTTAAAGTGTAGCTCCAGTCAAAAAAAATATCTTTAAGCTTTTTGGAAAACATAGGGAAGGGTTATCACCCCTGTATAATTTTGTTTTGTCGTCCATCTTTTTTCATCTCACTTGCTGCTGTCTCCTTGCGTTTGCAAGTAGGAGATGTTTGTAAGTTGGATGTTTGAAAGTAGGGGCCTGCCCTATATTATAGCGGTATGTACTGGGTACAGAGCACGCAGACTAGCTCTATTATTAACCACTTGTTAGCCCAATGTTTGCATAAAGTGAAAGATGAAGTTATGCTGAGTAAATAGATATCAAACATGTCACTCTTCAAAATTGCACATGCCCGTGGAATGGCGCCAAACGTCACTACTTAAAAAATCCCCATAGGCGACGCTTTAAATATTTTTTTACTGGTTACATGTTTTGAGTTGCAGAGGAGGTCTAGGACTAGAATTATTGCTCTCGCTCTAACATTCTCGGCGATACCTCACATGTGTGGCACATGCGAGCACATGGGGACATGGGCGCTTTAATTTTTATTTTATTTTTTTATTGTTCATTTTACTTTATTTTAGTTTGACATTTTTTTTCCCAAAAATATATTTTTGATCACTTTTATTCCTATTACAAGAAATGTAAACATCCCTTGTAATAGAAATATGGGATGACAGGTCCTCTTTACAGTGAAATCTGGGGGGTCAATATGACCCCACATCTCACCTCTAGGCTGGGAAGCCTGAAATAAAAAATTAAAAAAAAGATTCTGGCTTTGATCGTACTGGCGAGTTGGTAGAAGCACCAGAGGGCGGTGAGGGGTGGGGGGCGTCTATGGCTGGGTACTTCAGGGTATCACCGAGTATGGCTGGGTATCTCTGAGTATGGCTGGGTATGGCAATTTATGGCAGGGTATTACAGAGTATTGGCGGGGTATTGGCGGGGTACTACAGAGTAATAGCAGGGTACTGCAGAGTATTGGGGGTACTGCAGAGTAATGGCGGGTACTGCAGAGTATTGGGGGGTACTGCAGAGTAATGGCGGGGTACTGCAGAGTAATGGCAGGGTACTGCAGAGTAATGGGGGGTACTGCAGAGTATTGGGGGGTACTGCAGAGTAATGGGGGTTACTGCAGAGTAATGGGGGGTACTGCAGAGTAATGGCGGGGTACTGCAGAGTAATGGCAGGGTACTGCAGAGTATTGGGGGGTACTGCAGAGTAATGGGGGTTACTGCAGAGTAATGGCAGGGTACTGAAGAGTAATGGCAGGGTACTGCAGAGTAATGGCAGGGTACTGCACTGCAGAGTAATGGCAGGGTACTGCACTGCAGAGTAATGGCGGGGTACTGCACTGCAGAGTAATGGCGGGGTACTGCAGAGTAATGGCGGGGTACTGCAGAATAATGGCAGGGTACTGCACTGCAGAGTAATGGCGGGGTACTGCACTGCAGAGTAATGGCGGGGTACTGCAGAGTAATGGCGGGGTACTGCAGAGTAATGGCAGGGTACTGCACTGCAGAGTAATGGCGGGGTACTGCACTGCAGAGTAATGGCGGGGTACTGCAGAGTAATGGCGGGGTACTGCACTGCAGAGTAATGGGGGGGTACTGCAGAGTAATGGCAGGGTACTGCAGAGTATTGGGGGGTACTGCAGAGTAATGGGGGTTACTGCAGAGTAATGGGGGGTACTGAAGAGTAATGGCAGGGTACTGCAGAGTAATGGCAGGGTACTGCACTGCAGAGTAATGGCGGGGTACTGCACTGCAGAGTAATGGCGGGGTACTGCACTGCAGAGTAATGGCGGGGTACTGCAGAGTAATGGCGGGGTACTGCAGAGTAATGGCAGGGTACTGCACTGCAGAGTAATGGCGGGGTACTGCACTGCAGAGTAATGGCGGGGTACTGCAGAGTAATGGCGGGGTACTGCAGAGTAATGGCAGGGTACTGCAGAGTATGCACTGGTATTGCAGAGTATTGGCAGGGAATTGAGGGGTTAAATTCGGTGAGGAGCGATGTGGGCACTGCAGATGCAGCCCACATCGCTGCTGACACCGATCTCTTTCCCCTCCGCTGTACCGATCGGTACAGAAAGGGGAGGGAGGAACAGGCGTCATAACATGACGCCGGTTTGTTTCCAAGTGATCACTCCGTCATTTGACGGAGCAATCACGTGGTAAACGGCCGCTATGAGCGGCCGTTTACCGTGATGCGCCGGGTCCTATGGACCCGGCGGTCACGGATGCTCTCGAGTGCGCACACCTCGGGGCACGCGAGAGCAGAATTCTGGGAGGCCGTTAATTAACGGCCTCTCTGAGTTAAACAACCGCCCTGAAGCCGTTAATCGGCAATGGGCAGTTGTTAAGTGGTTAAAGCTAGATCACTAGCTATATAGGTGAGGTGAATATAGTGGTGTATACTGCAGTCAGGGCACAGACAACAACCACTACACAGCAGCAAGATAGGAAATCAGCCAAAAACTATTGGTGTGTACTGTGTTGAAGGTACACAGAACACCCACTGCTTCAGATGCAAAGTAACACACTACAGGAGGCCGCCTTAAAGGCGGCCTTATATAGTGTGGGGCGTGCACTACACAGTCTGAGCTATGATTGGCCACAGGCAGGATGCCTGTGGCCAATCATGGCTCTCCTCGCTGCCGGCGCTGCGATTGGCCAAGCATGCGGGGTCACAGTGCATGCTTGGCCAATCATCGGACAGCAATGCACTGCGCCAACGCAGTGCATTGTGGTCCGCGCGCGCGTCACTCGAATTTTGACGCGAACGGCCAAAACGTTCGGAATTCGCCGAACGCACGAACGACCAATGTTCGAGTCGAACGTACGTTCGACTCGAACACGAAGCTCATCCCTAATAGGGAATTATAGGGGCAGGTTAGGGCTTTATAGGGTATTATAGGGGCAAGTTAGGGCTGTATACATGACAATGTGCTCACTTACAGGCCACTCATTATGATGGCCCTACTGCGATCTCCTCTCCGGGTCACACTGGACACCCTCAGACTGGCACTTTCCTAATGTGCAGCACCCAGGGCAGACCGCCCCCTCCTCTTGGTACGCCACTGGCACCACCCTCACGCCATAGCTGTCTGACACACAAGGATACAACTCCATTTGTTGTGCACCAAATGCCTTTACAAACTCAGATCAGTGTTTATTTATTATTATTATTTTTACGGGAAAGCAGTAAAAACCCCCACTTTTCTCCTGCCAGTAAATGCCTGTGACAGGAAAAAGGTTGCCAGGTAAAAATATGGCCGGTTCCGGCACCGGCCAAGACTATCAGAGTGCCTGCTATAGTGTGTTTGGGTGGTGACAGTCGGGGGGGGGGGGGGTCTGACAGAGGCGGTGCCTAAGCATGTGTCCTGTGATACCATGGTGCATTTCCCACCATCATCGGTGATCCGTACTGCTGCACACTGCTGTCAGTGTCACTGTGAGAGTTGGTTTCATGTGTGTATAGGCCCCCCATTCGAATTTCTTCCTCTTCTGAGTACTGACCCTTAGTGGGAGAGCTACCCTGACTGCTTACCTGACCTGCCTGGCCTGCCTGCCTGTCTGCCCTGCCTGCCTGGCCTGCCTGGCCTTCCTGCCTGGCCTGCCCTGCCTAGCCTTCCTGCCTGGCCTGCCTGCCTGCCTGCCTGTCTGCCCTGTCTCTCTGTCTGGCCTGCCTGCGCTGCCTGGCCTTCCTGCCTGCCTGCCTGCCTACCTATCTGCCTGTCTGCCCTGCCTGTCTGGCCTTCCTGCCTGCCCTGCCTTCCCATATTTGACAAGATTGTAAAAAAAAAAATTCGGGGACACTTTTTTGGCAGTGGCCGGAGTCGTGGTATAATTAGGGGACGGGACATGCGTTTATAGGTGTGGCATAGGAAAATGTAAAAATGCGACGCGCCCAGCGCGCCGCGGCAAAAATGAGCGTGTTTTACGTAAAATGGTGGGCGTGGCTTACATGGGGCGTGGCTCAAAGGGGTGGGGTTAGAGTCTGAGATGAATGCGGGATGGAGAGGGAAAGGAGGGGGATGGAGAGAGGGAAGGGGGGAGAGGGAAAGGAGGGACAGCAGCCCCCCGATCCTACACCACAATAGCAATATGTGTTTTCCAGAGTTTGACAATCAGCAGATAGATACTCCAAATACCTGGTGTTGGCGCTTCAATCATCCCGGCGCCATGATTGTTATGGTGTCAGGATGATTGAAGCGCATTATTTCTATTATTACATTGTAATATAAAATGAAATCATTCAACTCACCATAATGCAGAATCAGTGGGAGCCATGAGCGCGTCACTAGCCATGTTGCCTGCCACCAGATGCCATCAGGTGTCCCAAGCGGAGTCTGTCCTTACATCAGGTGCCCCATCAGAGGTACTTTCCTCACATCTGTGTCCATCAGCGGAGCCCCTCCTTACATCTGGTGCCCCTCTGACATCCACAGACCGCCCTCCCACATCCTGCGCAGACCTGCCCCCACATACTCCACAGACCGGCCCCCACATCTCCAGACTGGCCCCGACATACCACTGGCCCCTGACATCCACAGACTGGCCCCCCAAATCCACAGACTGGCCCCCGACATACGACTGGCCCCCACATTCACAGACTGGCCCCACGTCCACAGACTGGCCCCCACGTTCACAGACTGGCCCCCACGTCCACAGACTGGCCCCCACATTCACAGACTGGCCCCCGACATACCACTGGCCCCCACATTCACAGACTTGCCCCCACATTCACAGACTGGCCCCCCACATTCACATACCATGACTGTCACTGGCCCCCGACATACCACTGGCCCCCACATTCACAGACTGGCCCCCGACATCCACATACCATGACTGTCTGTCACTGGCCCCCGACATCCGACTGGCCCCCGACATCCGACTGGCCCCCGCCCCAACATCCACATTGTAGACTGGCCCCCAACATGCAGCCGTTGCTGCGCGCAGATGACTGTGGCGCCACCCACCGCCCTTTACACTCACTGACACAAACACACACTAGCAGCGGGGGTGGGTGGCACCACAGGTGTAGACCAACTTCTGGTCTTCTTAAAAATAGCGGCCGGCGGAGACATTGTCTCCGCCGGCCGCCGACCTCTAGCGGCCGGCGGCAAAAAAACGGGAAATTCAATTTACCGGGACAAACCGAATTTCGTGGAACATTTCCCGGGACAAAATTAATTCGGGACAAATGTCCTAATCGTGGGAATGTCCCGCGAAATTCGGGACAGTTGGCAACTATGCCTTCCTGCCTGTCTTCCTGCCCTGCCTGCCTGGCCAGCCTGCAATGCTTGCCTGCCTCTCTGCCCTGCTTGCCCTGCCTGCCTGGCCTGCCTGTCATACCCTGCCTTGCCTGCCCTGGCTTCCTGCCTGTATGCCAGCCTGCCCTGCTTGCGTGACCTGTCTGGCCTACCTGCATTGCCTTCCTGCATGTTTGCCTGCCCTGTCTGTCTGCCCTACCTGCCTGCCCTGCTTGCCTGACCTGTCTGGCCTTCCTGCATTGCCTTCCTGCATGTTTGCCTGCCCTGTCTGTCTGCCCTACCTGCCTGCCCTACCTGCCTGCCCTGCTTGCCTGACCTGCCTGTCGGGCCTGCCTGCCTGACCTGCCAGGCCTGGCTTGCTTGCCTGCCTGCAGTGGAGTGAAGACTGTCACTGACACTGAGACAGTAAATTTCATATGTGCCCAGGTAGGCCCCCAGACCATATCTTGCCCATATCATATGTTTTTTGCCTTAATATCTACCTTTTACCCCTTGGAGCCGGCGGGGTTTATGATCATGTGACCGCCATGATTGGCTGACATGGCGGTCACATGATCAGAAGACTCCGAATCGCACATATAGATCGTAAGCTTTCCGTTGGCCTGCCAGTAACTGTGGCGGGAGCGTGCAGAGCGCACACGCTCTCGGCACATCTGTATTGACACTAATGAACGCTCAGCCCATTAGCTGATAGGCTGCATATTTGCGTGAGGCCGGCACCAAGGGATTAACTCACATTGCTAATGGCATAGTGTACTTGTTTGTAGCGGAATTACTGAAGTTCGCACTTAAAACTGTCATTTTTGGAAATGTCAGTAAAAATGTGGCGGTGTCAGTAAATTTTGGGTGCCATGTCAGTAAATTTCAACCTGGTAGATTGGCAACACTGACCCAGGTATTAACTTATAAAAGTAGCAGTGACATCATCAATGTGCTGTACAAAGCCTGTGCAGACAGCAGAGCTGTGGGAGGGGCCCCACAGGCTCCACCCAGTACAGGAGGGGGGCGGAGACAGGATCAGTCACCCTGCACAAGGATAGAGAGCAGAGCTATGGGAGGGGTCCTGAAGGCTCCACCCGCTACAGAAAACGACAGGAGTGGGCAGAGACAAGACCAGTCACCCTGCACAGAAGAGAGAGCAGAGGTGTGGGAGGGTCCAGCAGGCCCCACCCACTACAGAAAACTACAGGAGGGGGTGGGACAAGATCAGTCACCCTGAACAAGGATAGAGAGGCGAGCTGTGGGAGAGGCCCAGAAGGCTCCACCAACTACAGAAAACTACAGGAGGGGGTGGGACAAGACCAGTCACCCTGCACAAGAAGAGAAAGCAGAGGTGTGGGAGGGGCCCGGCAGGCCCCACCCACTACAGGAGGAGGCAGAGACCAGATCAGTTCCCCTGCACAAGGACAGGGCAGCAGTGGCCAGTCTTTCTTACAGGAAGCTTCACAATGGATTACTGCACGAGATCTGGAAGAAATACACAAAGATCGTTCAGGAAAGGATATACTGTACACGGAGAATGGATTTAGATAATATTTGCTGATTTCAAGAGTTCAGCTTTTAAAAAAATTGAAAACAACTTTTGAAATGACATTAATGTGTTTAAGCTTACAGTGTATAAGATTCCAGTGATTGGGTTTACATCTAGTTTAAGCTTTTTAGACCAGTTCAAACAATTGAAAATACAAGCACATGCATCAAAAGATGACCTCGGAGAATGTCTCACGCAATATGAAAAATGCTCTTCTAAACATCTGGAGTGTGGTGGTCACATGCAAAACAAAATTAAGTCCAGGCTTAAAAAAATGGTTAACAGTTGTGCCTGAGCCCAAGGAATTGCAACAGAACGTCTACGAAGCCAATGTAAACCAAAGTTGCCAAGCGTCTTTTCTTCGGGACAGCACTTCTGCCTTGTTGTGGATTGTCCCACAAGGCGAGGGACAGCACACAAGCTGCCATGTCACAACATACCACCTGTAACAGGAATGTGTCCTCCCACTCCCTGCAGGACAGTCACCCACCATGTAAGGGTGCATTATAGCCATAAAACATTGCAGGTTAAAAATGTTAATCTATTCAAACTCCTACAAGACTACAAAGAATGCTTTGACTATGACCTGAGTTGGGCACCCAACGTGAGGAAGTCACAACTCTTGAAATGCATTGGAAATTTGAAATAAAGAATCACTAGAGAAAATAACAATTTACACTAGAGAAGCCCTTCTAATCCAGGATTCTGTGGGCTCCTTCCGATATAGCTAGGTGTTCCTTAAGCACTGAGCAATGGTGGATTGAGTTCTCACACAATGGTGCCTACATAGTACTGGGCCTGCAACCTCTCATCTCTCACATTTTTACCACTGGGACCAATTGTCTTTTTAGTTGTCTGTAAAGGGGGCAGTTAACCTACTGACCACCAATATAGGAGGGCATTCTATCTCTACATTGTAAATTAATTTTCCTCAACGCGACCACAAATGTAATAAAAACCTTCTCCCACTGGCTGTAAAGGTCTGTAAAAGAGGATCATCTCTCACAGACCAAAAAAAAGTTTGTTATTCTTTAATAAACCCTAGTGTAGGAAGGATCATCTCTATTGACCACCAAGGTTAGGAGGACCATCTCTACTTATCACCAGTGCATTGAGGACCATCTCTATTGACCGCCAGTGTAAGAAGGACCATCTACACTGACCATCAGTGTAAGAAGGACCATCTCTATTGAATGCCAATGCAAGGAGGCCCATCTCCACTGACCACCATTGTAATAAGAACCATATCCACTGACTACCAGTTTTTGGAGGACCATCTCTTTTTACCGTCATTGCAAGGAAGAACCATCTTCACTGACCACCAGAGTAAGAAGGACCATCTTCACTGACCATCAGTGTAAGAAGGACCATCTCGATTTACTGTCAGTGCAAGGAGGCCCATCTCCACTGATGACCATTGTAAGAAGGACCATATCCACTGACCACCAGTGTATGGAGAACCAGCTCTACTGACCACCAGTGTATAGAGGACCAACTCTACAGACCACCAAGTTGGGAAGGACCACCTCTATTGCCCATCAATTTAAGGAGGCCCTTCTCTACTGACCACCAGTGTATGGAGAACCAGCTCTGTAAACCACCAGTGTATGGAGGACCAGCTCTACAGACCAATAGTGTAAGAAAGACCATCTTTACTGACCACCAGTGCAAAGGAGCTAATCTTTACTGAGCATAAATGTATACTGACCACCAATGTAAGGGGGCAATATTTCATTTGACTACCAATATAAGGGGACCTTCTCCCACTGAATGTAAAGGTCTGCAAAAGAGAATCTTCTCTCACAGACCAAATAAAGGTTGTTATTCTTTAATAAACACTAGCATAAAAAGGATCTCTACTGACCATACAATGTGAGGAAGATCATCTCCACCAGTGTATGGAGGACCATCCTTACTGAACACCAATGTAAGGAAAACCATCTCTACTAACTGCCAATGTAAGGGGGCACTTTATCATTTGACCACTGATGCACAGTGGCCTTCTCTACTCACCACCGACATAATAAGGAATCTTCAGGTGCTCTAGGTACTCCACATTCTTTATTCTTAAGGAAAACCATCTCCACTGACCACCAGTGTATAGAGGACCATCCTCACTGAACACCAATGTAAGGAAAACCATCTCCCCTTACCACCTGTTTGTGGAAGACCGTCCTCACTGAACACCAATTTAAGGAAAACCATCTCCACTGACCACCAGTGTATGGAAGACCATCCTCACTAAACACCAGTGTAAGGAAAACCATCTCCACTGCCCACCAGTGTACAGAGGACCATCCTCACTGAACACCAATTTAAGGAAAACCATCTCTACTGACCACCAGTGTATGGGGGCACGTTATCATGTGACCACTGATGCAAGGTGGCCTTTTCTAGTTACCACCAACATAATAAGGAATCTCTTTCTTTTTTCAGGTGCTCCACATTCTTTATTCTTGTATATATTATTATTATGTTTAAAATGCATTGATTGTGATAATGTGCCGTATATTTTAGCTACAATATTTTTTAGCAGGGGTTCCTTAAGTCTTTAAACCTATTTCAAGGGTTCCCGTGGGGGAAAAAAAGGTTGCTAACGGCTTCATTCATGCATTCCTGGGACACAATTACTTCTCTGTAGATCCTCAGGTTTGGCTCATATGGCTCTATTTCTCAGCCACACCTTGGTCTCTTGCATAGGAGTCAGAACTTGGGAAGAATATTACTCGTCCTTTCCATTTTTTCTTCCTTGAAAGGCAGTATGTATGGTTCTGGGACAAACAGACAAGGGAAGAGGGTATCCTTGATTGTACCATCCCTGGTGGACACTACCTAAGGGGGCTGACTGTCATATATGCCTTATACCTTTAATAAACTGATGACCATTTCAGGCAGATGCAACGTTTAATATAAAATAAAATAAAAACAACAAAAAAACGCAATGATGTACAGGAACCCCTTGATCAAACATTTCCTCCTTGCACTTTTCAGAATTAATATGTCCCGACCTGTTAAAAAAAAAAAAGCAATAAAAGAATTGATAGGGAAAGATGTCTTCTGACAGCAGTTATGCCGCTACATTTAAAAGGGTGACCTAGTTGGAATAAACAAGTGAGTGTCTTCTTGCAAGAATTATGACAATTGTGTCATTCACTCTCCATTGCTAATGACCTAGTTATGTCAGGGGACCGATCTGTAATCCCTGAGGATTGTTGATCTGAAATGCTAAAGAAGAGACATACAAGTCACCAAGGCAGTGTTCCAGATGCATTGGCCTGGTACTTCCAAAGGCATTCCAAAACAACAGATAGCGAAAGTTGAAAATTAATGCAGACCAACGAAATACCCAAAATACCAAAATTGTCATATTATATATTTAAAATACTGTAACAGAGAATGTAAGCAGGGCTTACTACCCCATTTTCAGAAAACCTTGCCCCTTGGGTGTGTACTGTGGGTTGGGCCAGCCTATTCATTTATAAGCTGGAGTCTGGGGAAAAAAAAACAGGGGTGGCTGATGGGAAGTGGTAGACTGCAGAACTTGAGAGTCCTGATCTCATCCCTGCAGAACACCTTTGGGATGGTTTAGAACACCATCTGTAAGCCAGATCTTCTTATCTGACGAGAAGACACCTATACGAGCTTGCTGGATATCCCATTCCAAAATCATGGCCATTAATTTAGAGTCGTCCCCCTCCCCATGGCCATTGATATGGAGTTGCCTTTCATTGTGGCTGTAACAGCCTCCACTTTTCTGGTAAGGCTTTCTACAAGATTTTGGAGTGTGTCTGTGGGGATGTGTGTCCATTTGAGAGGTCAAGTACTGATATTGGATAAGAAGACCTGACTCACAATCACATCTCAAAGGTGTTCAGTCGGGCTTAGGTCAGTGCTCTATGCAGGACATTTGAGTTCCTCCACACTAGTAGGGTTTAGGTCCAAAGATGTTCAGTAGGGTTGAGGACAAAGCTATGTGCAGGAAACTCACGTTCCTCCACACCAGTAGGGTTGAAGTCCAAAGATGTCCAGTAAGGTTGAAGACAGGGCTCTATATAGGACACTTGCATTCCTCCACAACAGTAAGGTTGAGGTTCAAAGGTGGTCAGTAGGGTTGAGGTCAGGGCTCTGTGCAGAACACTTGAGTTCTTCCACATCAGTAGGGTTGAGGTTCAAAGATGTTCAGTAGGTGAGGTCCAAAGATGTTCAGTAGAGTTGAGGTCAGGACTCTGAACACTCAACACTCAAGTATCTCCACACCAGTAGGGTTGAGGTCCAAAGATGTTTAGTAAGGTAAGGACCGGGCTTTGTGCAGGACACTCAAGCTCCTCCACACCAGTAGGGTTGAGGTCCAAAAGTAGTCAGTAAGGTTTAGGTCAGGGATGTGTGCAGGACACTCAAGTTCTTCCACACCAATAGGATTGAGGTTCAAAGATGTTCAGTAGGGTTAAGGTCAGGGTTCTGTGCGGGACACTTGAGTTCCTCCACAACAGTAGGGTTGAAGTCCAAAGATGTTCAGTGGGGTTGAGGTCAGGACTATGCACAGGACACTCTAGCTACTCCACACCAGTAGGGTTGAGATCCAAAGATGTTCAGTAGGGTTGAGGTCCAAAGATGTTCAGAAGGGTTGAGGTCAGGGCTCTGTGCAGAACACTTGAGTTCTTCCACATCAGTAGGGTTGAGGTTCAAAGATGTTCAGTAGGTGAGGTCCAAAGATGTTCAGTAGAGTTGAGGTCAGGACTCTGAACACTCAACACTCAAGTATCTCCACACCAGTAGGGTTGAGGTCCAAAGATGTTTAGTAAGGTAAGGACCGGGCTTTGTGCAGGACACTCAAGTTCCTCCACACCAGTAGGGTTGAGGTCCAAAAGTAGTCAGTAAGGTTTAGGTCAGGGATGTGTGCAAGACACTCAAGTTCTTCCACACCAATAGGATTGAGGTTCAAAGATGTTCTGTAGGGTTAAGGTCAGGGTTCTGTGCGGGACACTTGAGTTCCTCCACAACAGTAGGGTTGAAGTCCAAAGATGTTCAGTGGGGTTGAGGTCAGGACTATGCACAGGACACTCTAGCTACTCCACACCAGTAGGGTTGAGGTCCAAAGATGTTCAGTAGGGTTGAGGTCCAAAGATGTTCAGAAGGGTTGAGGTCAGGGCTCTGTGCAGAACACTTGAGTTCTTCCACATCAGTAGGGTTGAGGTTCAAAGATGTTCAGTAGGTGAGGTCCAAAGATGTTCAGTAGAGTTGAGGTCAGGACTCTGAACACTCAACACTCAAGTATCTCCACACCAGTAGGGTTGAGGTCCAAAGATGTTTAGTAAGGTAAGGACCGGGCTTTGTGCAGGACACTCAAGTTCCTCCACACCAGTAGGGTTGAGGTCCAAAAGTAGACAGTAAGGTTTAGGTCAGGGATGTGTGCAAGACACTCAAGTTCTTCCACACCAATAGGATTGAGGTTCAAAGATGTTCTGTAGGGTTAAGGTCAGGGTTCTGTGCGGGACACTTGAGTTCCTCCACAACAGTAGGGTTGAAGTCCAAAGATGTTCAGTGGGGTTGAGGTCAGGACTATGCACAGGACACTCTAGCTACTCCACACCAGTAGGGTTGAGGTCCAAAGATGTTCAGTAGGGTTGAGGTCCAAAGATGTTCAGAAGGGTTGAGGTCAGGGCTCTGTGCAGAACACTTGAGTTCTTCCACATCAGTAGGGTTGAGGTTCAAAGATGTTCAGTAGGTGAGGTCCAAAGATGTTCAGTAGAGTTGAGGTCAGGACTCTGAACACTCAACACTCAAGTATCTCCACACCAGTAGGGTTGAGGTCCAAAGATGTTTAGTAAGGTAAGGACCGGGCTTTGTGCAGGACACTCAAGTTCCTCCACACCAGTAGGGTTGAGGTCCAAAAGTAGTTAGTAAGGTTTAGGTCAGGGATGTGTGCAGGACACTCAAGTTCTTCCACACCAATAGGATTGAGGTTCAAAGATGTTCAGTAGGGTTAAGGTCAGGGTTCTGTGCGGGACACTTGAGTTCCCCCACAACAGTAGGGTTGAAGTCCAAAGATGTTCAGTGGGGTTGAGGTCAGGACTATGCACAGGACACTCTAGCTACTCCACACCAGTAGGGTTGAGGTCCAAAGATGTTCAGAAGAGTTGAGGTCCAAAGATGTTCAGAAGGGTTGAGGTCAGGGCTCTGTGCAGAACACTTGAGTTCTTCCACATCAGTAGGGTTGAGGTTCAAAGATGTTCAGTAGGTGAGGTCCAAAGATGTTCAGTAGAGTTGAGGTCAGGACTCTGAACACTCAACACTCAAGTATCTCCACACCAGTAGGGTTGAGGTCCAAAGATGTTTAGTAAGGTAAGGACCGGGCTTTGTGCAGGACACTCAAGTTCCTCCACACCAGTAGGGTTGAGGTCCAAAAGTAGTCAGTAAGGTTTAGGTTAGGGATGTGTGCAAGACACTCAAGTTCTTCCACACCAATAGGATTGAGGTTCAAAGATGTTCTGTAGGGTTAAGGTCAGGGTTCTGTGCGGGACACTTGAGTTCCTCCACAACAGTAGGGTTGAAGTCCAAAGATGTTCAGTGGGGTTGAGGTCAGGACTATGCACAGGACACTCTAGCTACTCCACACCAGTAGGGTTGAGGTCCAAAGATGTTCAGTAGGGTTGAGGTCCAAAGATGTTCAGAAGGGTTGAGGTCAGGGCTCTGTGCAGAACACTTGAGTTCTTCCACATCAGTAGGGTTGAGGTTCAAAGATGTTCAGTAGGTGAGGTCCAAAGATGTTCAGTAGAGTTGAGGTCAGGACTCTGAACACTCAACACTCAAGTATCTCCACACCAGTAGGGTTGAGGTCCAAAGATGTTTAGTAAGGTAAGGACCGGGCTTTGTGCAGGACACTCAAGTTCCTCCACACCAGTAGGGTTGAGGTCCAAAAGTAGTTAGTAAGGTTTAGGTCAGGGATGTGTGCAGGACACTCAAGTTCTTCCACACCAATAGGATTGAGGTTCAAAGATGTTCAGTAGGGTTAAGGTCAGGGTTCTGTGCGGGACACTTGAGTTCCCCCACAACAGTAGGGTTGAAGTCCAAAGATGTTCAGTGGGGTTGAGGTCAGGACTATGCACAGGACACTCTAGCTACTCCACACCAGTAGGGTTGAGGTCCAAAGATGTTCAGAAGAGTTGAGGTCAGGGCTCCGTGTAGGGCACTCAAGTTACACCATCCCAAACTGGTCAAACCATGTCTTTATGGAGCTGGCTTTGTACACGGGGGCACAGTCATGCTTAAACAGAAAAAGGGTCTTCACCAATCTTACCACAAGGTTGGAAGAGCACAATTGTCTACACTGTCTTTGTATGATGGAGTATTAACAGGTCCATTCACTGAAAATTTTCCTGAACCTGATCACATACTGTTGACCATACCATGTGGGTAAAATAACTTGTTTCCTGTTATCATTTGTAAGATTGGCTGGAAGCCTGTAAACGTAGACGTAGAACCTGTCCCTTCCTTCGTTGACTATGCATGGCGCAGTGTCACATTATCGGCCTATTTTCCCTTCAAAGCCATTTATTACTGTGAGTTGGCTATCTCGCTCTCAGCCTTTCAGCCAAGTTCTGTTTTACCTACCCTTACCCCCCTGAACAGAAATTTAATTTCCCCTTCAGAAACTGACAGGACTAATTGCTCATTGCAGGATTTCGCTGGCATACAGGAAGTACGTATGCAGAAGAAATGCAAAGCCCTCTCACCTCTGTGTGATTAATTACACCCCTAGCTCTGCCTTTCTTTCACCCCCAGCCATAATTCAAAGCCTGGAAGAAAATTGAGGTTTTTCTTCTCCTGTATGCTTTAATTAATTACACATGTCTCAGCTTCACATATGCCAGGGAAGAAAACCTTTTGTTTTTCCTCTCCAATTATTTTCCGTCCCTTTTCCATAGAGGTGACAGCGGTGAGAGAAGTAAGCAGAAACTGCGTTGTCAAGTATTTTTTTTTTTAATGGGCTGTTTCTGCCACAGACGAATATTTGGTCTTCAAACATCGCCTAGAAGGCATGGACTAAAACGACAGCACTGGGGGTGGTACTGACCGCATCGGCTCGTGACATCATAGCAGGTGTAGCTTGGTGACACCATGCAGCACCATCAATAATACCTCCTCTTATACAAAATGGAGGACTCTGTACTCTGTTCTTGTACACAAAGAGACCTATGATGACCTCAACAGTGGTATAGTATGCAGAGGACTCTTTTAATGTGGCCCACTCCATAGCGGCGGGGACAACTGGTCTGGGGGGGGGGGGGGACAGAAGGCAGTAGAAGACTTAGTGAATGAAGAGTGCCTGTGTGAGTGCAATTATTGGGCTCCCCACATTCAATACAGACACATATTTACTGTGCATAGACATGGAGCATCCTCTCCACTTCCTGACCTAATGGTACCAAGAAGAAGTAAGAAAAGCATTCTTTATGTCCAATTGGGGTTATCCAACCTGGATTTAAAAAAAAAACAAGAGAATGGTCAGGATCTTAGAAGGCCACAACATTCCACAAGGCCCTTGTGCAGCTGCACGGTCTGAAACAAATGTTGAGTTTGCCCACATTTGCTCCCTGGGCCAGTTCAAATGATAAATATTGGGCTGGTCTAAGGATGAGCTTGGGCGTGTTCGCACACTCCACGTGCAGAGCCTGCCAGGAAGTCGGCACGGCGCTGAGCTAATCACAGGCAGTGTGAAATTTTCCCGATGTGCGGCTGCAGAGATCGGGAAATGTCTCACTGCTTGTGATTAACGCAGCGCCGTGCTGACTTCCTGGCAGGCTCTGCACATGGCAGCGACATTGACACGTCCCTGGCGAAATAACGGCGTGGGGGTCCCCCCCAGGTCTATATCAGACCCTTATCTGAGCACGCTACCCGGCCGGTCAGGAAAGGGGGTGGGGACAAGCGAGCGCCCCCCCCTCCTGAGCCCTACCAGGCCGCGTGCCCTCAAATGGGGGGTGCTTTGGGGAAGGGGGGCTGCGCGGCCCCCCACCCCAAAGCACCTTGTCCCCATGTTGATGAGGACAAGAGCCTCTTCCCGACAACCCTGGCCCTGGGTTGTCGGAGTCTGCAGGCAGGGGGCTTATCAGAATCCGGGAGCCCCCTTTAATAAGGGGGCCCCTGGATACCGGCCCCCCACCCTATGTGAATGAGTATGGGAGTATGGGGTACAATGTACCCCTACCCATTCACCTGTGAAAAAAATTTAAATAAAACACAACACACAAGGGTTAAAAATAATTTATTGCACAGCTCCGGGGGTCTTCTCACCGGACTCCTCTGCTATCTTTTGCTCTTTTGCTAGCTCTTTTACTAGTGGAGGAGCCCGGCTTTCTTCTTTGTCGCCGCCGCCTGGGGGTATTCTTCTGACTTCGGGGGTCTTGTCCCCCTCTTCGGTTCTTCTTGCCGGGCCTCCGCTTCTTCTTCCAGCTCTTTTACTGGTGGTGGCCTGGTCTTCTGTCTCCACTGTCTTCACTGCCTTCTGTTCTTCTCTTCTTGAGATGTTGACTTGTCGCTGTCTCTGGCCGTAATGACAGGGATGTGTTGCGCAGCAACTTATGTAGGGACAATGGGTGGGATCACCGGGTGATGTCCCCGCCCATTATGATGTCACAGTACCAGCATCCTCTGGGATGCCTATTGCCCACTGTCCCTATATAAGTCACCGCGCAACACGTCCCTGTCATTATGGCCAGAGACAGCAACGAGTCAACATCACAAGAAGAGAAGAAGAGAAGAACAGAAGGCAGCGAAGACAGTGGCGACATCGGCGACCAAAGACCGGGCCAACACCAGTAAAAGAGCTGGAAGAAGGAGCGGAGGCCCGGCAAGAAGAACCGAAGAGGGGGACAAGACCCCCGAAGTCGAAGCCGGGCGGCAGCGACGATGCAGAAAGCCGGGCTCTTCCGCTAGTAAAAGAGCTAGCAAAAGAGCAGAAGATAGCGGAGGAGTCCAGCGAGAAGACCCCCCAAGAGGGAAGAAGACCCCCGGAGCTGTGCAATAAATTATTTTTAACCCTTGTGTGTTGTGTTTTATTTACATTTTTTTCACAGGTGCATGGGTAGGGGTACATTGTACCCCATACTCATTCACATAGGGTGGGGGGCCGGTATCCGGGGGCCCCCTTATTAAAGGGGGCTCCCGGATTCCGATAAGCCCCCCGCCTGCAGACCCCGACAACCAAAGGCCAGGGTTGTTGGGAAGAGGCCCTTGTCCTCATCAACATGGGGACAAGGTGCTTTGGGGTGGGGGGGCTGCGCGGCCCCCCCCTTCCCCAAAGCACCCCCCATGTTGAGGGCACGTGGCCTGGTACAGCTCAGGAGGGGGGGCGCTCGCTCGTCCCCACCCCTTTCCTGACCGGCCGGGTTGCGTGCTCGGATAAGGGTCTTATATGGACCTTGGGGGGGACCCCTTTAAGTCCATACCAGGTGACGGGGCCAGCGACGTGTCAAACATTGACTTCCTTCACTAGTCCCAGCTACCTGGAGCCGCGTTCAAAATGAATGGACTTTCCTCCATGTGTGGGCAAGTCCGTTCATTTCAAAAGTACGGCGGATAGTCCACCGGACCTAGTCCGCCGGAAACGTCCCGTGTGTGGGCAGGTCCGCTCGTTCATAAATTTGGCAGACTTTCCAGCGGTTTGTCCGCCAGACTAAGTCCGCCGGATAGTCTGATCATGTGTACATGCCATAAGGCAGGGGTGTCATATTCAATTTCATCCTGGGCCGCATCAGCAGTATGATTGCCCTCAAAGTTGTATCTGGTGTGTTCTAAGTACAAAGTACAGGGCTTGGAACTGAACTATGTACAGAGTGTAGTTTTTAGAGGTACGCTGTGTACAGAGTGCAGGGTACAGGAGTGTGTTACGTACAGAGTGCAGGGTACAGGAGTGTGTTACGTACAGAGTGCAGGTTTTAGGAGTTTGTTATGTACAGAATGCAGGGTTTAACAGTGCGTTATGTACACAGTGCAGGGTTTAGGAGGGTGTTACATACACAGTGCAGGGTTCAGGAGTGCGTTACATACAGAGTGCAGGGTTCAGGAGTGCGTTACGTACATAGTGCAGGATTCAGGAGTGTGTTACGTACAGAGTGCAGGGTTTAGGAGTGCATTAGGTACAGAGTGCAGGGTTCAGGAGTGCGTTACGTACATAGTGCAGGGTTAAGGAGTGCGTTACGTACATAGTGCAGGGTTCAGGAGTGTGTTACGTACAGAGTGCAGGGTTTAGGCATGTATTTTGTACAGAGTACAGGATTTAAGAGTGCGTTACGTACAGAGTGCAGGGTTCAGGAGTGAGTTACGTACAGAGTGCAGGGTGTAAGAGTGCATTACGTACATCGTGCAGGGTTCAGGAGTGCGTTACGTACAGATTGCAGGGTTTAAGAGTGCGTTACATACGGAGTGCAGGGTTCAGGAGTGCGTTACGTACAGAGTGCAGGCTTTACAGTGGTTGTAAACATAGTTACATAGTTACATAGTTAGTTAGTCAGGTTGAAAAAAGACACAAGTCCATCCAGTTCAACCTTAAAAACAAATAAATAAAATAAAAAATAATCGTACAATCCAAATACCCAATTTTATGCCCACAATTGATCCAGAGGAAGGCGAAAAAAAACCCCAGCAGAGCATGCTCCAATTTGCTACAGCAGGGGAAAAAAATTCCTTCCTGATCCCCCAAGAGGCGATCGGATTTTCCCTGGATCAACTTTACCTATGTTAGTACCCAGTTATATTATGTACATTCAGGAAAGTATCCAGGCCTTTCTTAAAGCAATCTACTGAGCTGGCCAGAACCACCTCTGGCGGGAGTCTATTCCACATTTTCACAGCTCTAACTGTGAAGAAACCTTTCCATACTTGAAGATGAAATCTCTTTTCCTCTAGACGTAAAGAGTGCCCCCTTGTCCTCTGGGTTGACCGTACAGAGAACAACTCAACACCAAGTTCACTATATGGACCCCTAATATATTTGAACATGTTGATCATATCCCCCCTTATTCTCCTCTTCTCAAGAGTGAATAAATTCAGTTCCTCTAATCTTTCCTTATAGCTGAGTTCCTTCATGCCTCTTATCAGTTTGGTTGCCCTTCTCTGCACTTTCTCCAGTTCCCCGATATCCTTTTTGAGAACTGGTGCCCAAAACTGAACTGCATATTCCAGGTGAGGTCTTACTAATGATTTGAACATTAGTAAGACTTTTGTCTTACTTTTATCTATAGGTTAGCCTAGAATAAGACTTACCTATAGGTAGTGGAAATATCTCCTAAATGTGCGGCATTTAGTAGATACTTCACTTGTAGCATGCCAATGTCGTCATCAGCACATGCGCTGTGAAGAAACGGACCACGTGCGGTTTCTTCCCCCAGCATGTGCCGTGACTGACGTGGGCGAGAGTGACGTCACCTGACTCTGGACAGTCACAAAGTCAGAGCCCACGGCCCCTGAAGGAAGAGGGGTGAAGATGGATGCGGCCTGCACAGTCCTTTGCGGGTGAGTGTCATATAATGGGCTAGTATGCGTTGCATACTAGTCCATTATGCTTTTAATTTGCAGGCCTTGTGGGGAGCAAAAGAGGAAGTAAAACCCATTGGGGGTTTACTTCCTCTTTAAGAGTGCGTTACGTGCAGAGCACAGGGTTCAGGACTGCGCTATGTACAGAGTCCAGGGTTCAGGAAGGTGCTACATACAGAGCGCAGGGTTCAGGACTGTGCTATGTACAGAGTTCAGGGTTCAGGATTGTGTTACATACAGAGCGTAGGGTTCAGGACTGCGCTATGTACAGAGTTCAGGGTTCAGGAGTGTGCTACATACAGAACGCAGGGTTCAGGACTGCGCTATGTACAGAGTTCTGGGTTCAGGAATGTGCTGCATACAGAGTGCAGGGTTCAGGAGTGCCCTGTGTACAGCGTGCAGAGTTCAGGGGAGCGCTACGTAGAGTGCAGAGTTCAGGAATGCGCTATGTACAGAGTTCAGGGTTTAGGAATGTGTTACATACAGAGCGCAGGGTTCAGGATTGTGCTATGTACAGAGTTCAGGGTTCAGGAGTGTGCTACATACAGAGCGCAGGCTTCAGGACTGTGCTATGTACAGAGTATCAGGGAAGTAATTGGATCAAGCTCGCCATCTCCCTTTGCGCACACAAATTCACCATGGATCGGCGCTCCGGCGCACGCACATTCATGGCCCTACTGAGCGGCACGCACAAGCACACGAATTCCCTGACCAGCCTATAAAAGGAGCCTTAGCAGACAGACAAGTTGCTGGTTTGTCTCAGCTCACCTGTGTTCCTCTGCTTCCTGTTTCTGTTTACCACTTCCTGTTGTGACCCATATTGCCTGAAGACTACGCTGATTCTCTCCTGACCTGACCCCTGGCTTGTTTAATGGACTTCCTGCTCTTAGCCTTGCTGGCTCCCAGATTGATACCTGTGTTTGACCCTCGGCCTGCTTCTGGATTATCCTCTGTCTTCTGCACTTAGCCTTGCTGGCTCCCAGACTGATGTCTGTGTTTGACCCTCGGCCTGCCTCTGGATTATCCTCTGCACTTAGCCTTGCTGGCTCCTGGACTGATTACTTGTGTTTGACCCTCAGCCTGTTTATGGACTTTCCTTACCCGTTTTACAGACTTGCTTGCTACTTACCTTCTGGCCCGGTCCATCCTGCACAAGCCCTCTTCCAGACCTTCACACAAGTCAGGTATCCCGCTGGAGGCTTGATGCCTCTTGGTGCAACCCACTCCCTGTATCACCTCCAGGGATGGTGTGCGCTGAGGTCGCAACAACCACCGCTCTCTGCATCTTGGCCTCGGTGAGTACCTCTTTGCTGATACAGAGGTCGGGGTTCAGGAGTGTGCTACATACAGAGCGCAGGGTTCTGGACTGCGCTATGTACAGAGTCCAGGGTTCAGGAGTGTGCTACAGAGTGCAGGGTTCAGGAGTGTGCTACATACAGAGTGCAGGGTTCAGGGGTGTGCTACATACAGAGTGCAGGCTTCAGGAGTGCCCTTTGTACAGAGTGCAGGGTTCAGGGGAGCTCTACATAGAGAGTGCAGAGTTCAGGAGTGCTCCATGTACAGAATGCAGAGTTCAGGGGTGCGTTATGTACAGAGTGCCGGGTTCATGGCTGCGCTATGTACAGAGTTCCGGAGTCTGTTACATACAGAGTGCAAGGTTCAGGAGTGTGCTACATACAGAGTGCAGAGTTCAGGAGTGTCCTTTGTACAGAGTGCAGGGTTCAGGAGTGTCCTTTGTACAGAGTGCAGGGTTCAGGAGTGCCCTTTGTACAGAGTGCAGGGTTCAGGAGTGCCTTTTGTACAGAATGCAGAGTTCAGGGGTGCGTTATGTACAGAGTGCCAGGTTCATGGCTGCGCTCAGGAGTCTGTTACATACAGAATGCAAGGTTCAGGAATGTGCTACATACAGAGTGCAGAGTTCAGGAGTGCCCTTTGTACAGAATACAGGGTTCAGGGGCGCGCTTTGTAGAGAGTGCAGAGTTCAGAGTGCACTTTGGAGGGCATCTTCTGGATTGTCATTTGACATTCCAAAGTCCTCCAGCAGCAGATATAGTGGCCCTTATTGTGCTACCAGCACCATTCTTGGCAGTGTTAAACTGTGAGCTCAGGAACATCCAATGTTGCTCCCCCATGAAATATGCTTGTGATACCCGGATCTCGTTGGAGGTGGGTTGAATAATACTGGGCATCATTTGAGCCCAAAGAGGACAGGGTGTTGGAGCACAGAGTGGTGAGAGCAGGAGAAGGTGAATATTTGGCTTTATTACAATGCCCACCTTTCACCATGGCCACCGATCACCATGACACACTTTGCGTGTTGACATTTTTTTTTTTATCCCAGAGGAAACTGTGATTGCCGTGAATGGGCCAGTTGGTTGCATGTAAATTTCCAGGCCCAATGTCCCTGGTCCTCTATCGCATAGCTGTGTATGGTTGACTATAACCCCGTTCTCTGTGTGTATTAATCCCATCAGGCAGCCATGGTTGAAGGTTCATGATATCAGTTGCTCCTCTTCTTCCACATCTAGAACTATAATGTCATATCTTAAATGGTGGTGCAAACAAACCACTTATCAGCCTTCCTACAAAAATTGCAGATTCATGTAGCTACAAATGTTCCAGCCATTCTTCAGTTAACGGCAATTATGGAGAACCCAGGGGTAAAGGCTGCTTCATTTCATCCTTTGTATTATACATATCTTCATTGTCTACTGTTAACGACCTGTCTGGTGCTTGCTGAAAACGCTGCGGTCTAAAGAGCTCCTTTGCTATTTTTGTTTTTCTGGGAAGGGTTCTAACCACTCCAAGGTTATCACTGCTCATATCTAAGGCTCCACCATTGCTCAAATTTTTTTTTTTTTGGGGGGACCTTATCTAAGTTTCTCCTGAAAGGCTGTGCTTGTTCTTGCGAGGGCTAATGAATAGGCACGCACAGCCATGAAATGGGAAATAGCGGCATAGCTTAATCAGGCATTCAGCCTCATGCCTTTCTTATCAAGTGTGGAGGGAGACTGACTCCCTGAAATTGTTAACCTTTTTAGCGCTAAATATACGGGCTTTGCGGGTCATATATTGAACTTAAACACATTTCTCCTTGACGTAACATGAAAATGGTTAACGGTTGGCATACAGTTGAGACGATGATGTTTGGAAATGGGTTTTAGTGCCAGTGCATTACATTGCAGTTTGTCAGTGGAAACACTCTCTGGAACCGGCTGATAAAGAAGGTTTCATCGTTAGGAGCTTGGAATGCAATTTATTGTTCCTTGAGAAGAGGTGGCTAAGGTGACTCTAGGGCCAGAAAAGTTTTCTTTCATTTTGGATAGAACAACAAAGTGCAGGAATGAGTTTTGGGTTCGGGTCATTGGAGTTTTGGATGGAACCGCAGAGGGCAGGGATGAGCTTTGGGTTTGGGTCAATAGTGTTTCGGATGGAACCGCAGAGGGCAGAGATGATCTTTGGGTTCGGGTCAATGGAGTTTTGGATGGAACCGCAGAGGGCAGAGATGATCTTTGGGTTTGAGTCAATGGAGTTTCGAACTGAACCACAGAGGGCAGGGATAAGCTTTGGGTACAGGTCAATGGAGTTTTGGATGGAATCGCAGAGGTGATCTTTGGGTTTGGGTCAATGGAGTTTTGGATGGAACCACAGAGGGCAGGGATGATCTTTGGGTTAGGGTCAATGGAGTTTTGGATGGAACTGCAGAGGGCAGGGATGAGATTTGGGTACAGGTCAATGGAGTTTTGGATAGAAATGCAGAGGGCAGGGATGAGCTTTGGGTTCCGGCCAATGTTGTAGTACGCTGATTGTTTTGTAATTTTCTACAGTATGTCAGTTCAGCACCCACTTCTGGCTGGAGGCCAAGCTGAGGCCAAGCTGCTTCATTGGTTCCTCACATACAGAAGGATGACATCCTTCACATCTGCCAGAGATACCTGTCCTGGCACCGGCTATAAAGACATTTTAAGAGATACAGTGCTGGACACTGAGGCTTTCCACCAGATCTTCTTACAATGTCCACTTAACCATGTTCAGCCTATCAAGTCAAAGAGGGAAACCTCAACACTTATACCATGGCTCTTGGCCCATCCCTAGGAGGGTTCTGATCTGCACAAGGCTCTAAGTTAGGGACCCAGCTGCTTGGTAGAGTGTGCCAAGCACCAGGCCACCCTGCCTCTGTAACATCCATCACCAGCCACCACTCCCAAGCTGGCTGCTTCTTCATTTGCGTGCTGATTGTATTGTAGTTATTTATAAGGGTTCAGAAACCATTCAAGGCTGGAGGCCAAACTGCTTCTCCAGGGCTCCACATACAAAAGGATAATGTCCTTCACACCTGCCAAAAAAAACCTGTCCCAGCACCAGCTACAGACACATATTGAGAGATACAAGGTTGAACAAAGTATTTCCACCAGCTCTTCTCACACTGTCCAGTTTACCATGTTCAATCCAAAGGCAAAGAGGGGAACCACTTTACTTACTTTGAAAAGCCTTTCACATCGTGGTTCTAGGCCCAGTCCTTATGCAGGTTTTGTTCCGCAGTGGGACCTAAGATAGGGACCTAGCCACTCAGTAGGTTGCACCAATTGCCAGTCCAACCTGCCTGTGTAACACAGACCACCACTCCCAAGCTGGCTACTCCACCTTCTCCATGCTGATTGTATTGTAGTTATTTACGTGGGTTCAGCTTCCAGTGAAGGCTGGGGACCAAACTGCTTCACCAGGGCCCTGCATACAGAAGGATAATGTCCTTTACAACATCACGATACCTCTCCGGGCACTGGCTACAGAAACATATTGAGAGATACGAAACACCGAGCGCTGAGTCTTTCCACCAGCTCTTTTCACACTGTCCACTTGACGATGTTCAAATTGAAGTCAAAGAGTGGAACCACAGCACTTACTTTGGGAGGCCTTGAACACTATGGCTGCAGGCCCAGTTTCCTAGGCGTGTTCCATTTTGCAACGGGGCCCCAAGATAGGGACCTAGTCGCTTGATAGGGTGCACCAAGTGGCAGGCAACCCTGTTTGTGTAACATCCATCACCAGCCACCACTGTTCCCTCTCCCAAGCAAACTTATGTGGGTTCAGCACCCACTCAATGTTATAAATATTGAAAAAAAACCCGCTTATGTAATACAAGAAGTATAAAAATAGAAAAAATAGGTTGCAGCCCCCCAGCCAAGAAATCCCCACAAGGGGTTTTCACAAGTAATTAATGATCTGTAAAAATGGGGTATCTGGCGCTACCTAATATTGAAAAAAATAGCACCCACTCAGGGCAGGAGGCAAAATTGCTTCATTGGAGCCTCGCATACAGAAGGATAAGGCCCTTCACACCTGCCAGAGACCCCTGTCCTTACTCCAGACATTTTGAGAGATACAATGTTGAGCTCTGAGCCTTTCCACCAGCTCTCTCACCTTGTCCACTTGACCATGTTCCAAGGCAAAAAGGGAACCACTGCACTTACTTTGTGAGGCCTCGTACGCAGTGGTTCCAGGCTTTAGTCTGCCCACTATATTGGCCCTGTAAACTCCTCCGTTGCCACCCTTATGGCACATGCACATAAACATGCCCATGGCCACTGTCCAGCCTTGGGGGGCCTGGGAGAGCCCGTTGGCACATCTGAGCATGTGCAGGCAAATTTCCGTGCACATGCAAAGACAGGGAAGGTTTCATACTCCCCTGATAGTAGTCTTTGCGTGTGCATGGGAAACCTTGCGTGTGCACTGATGACCATGGAGGATACTGGTGCATGCGCAGATGTGCCTCAGGGCACTCTCTGGACCTGAACCATGTGGTACATCTACACAAGCACAATGGCCGGTGGGATTCTTGCTTAGGTGGGAACTGTGAAGTGCAACTTTGCAGCACAAGTATCCCACTTGCAAAAAATAAATATATAAATATTCAATCTGTAAAAGAGGAAGAAAGGGGGGAGGCAGGGCAGCACAACATGCCCTTTAGGGTGCAGGTCCGCTCTAAATAAAACCTACAGGCACACAATCGATGGTTGCATGTCGGCTTTTCTCGGGGTGCCGCTCCAGGCACCTGAACATCCAAACCCTGTTATCCACACCGAGGGTGCAGACATTGAAAGAGCCCATCCTGGCTCGATATATACGGTATAAAGAACAAAGCCCCTGATGCCACACACCATCTGCATGCCATGCTCTCCGACGCGTTTCGCCCCATCCACCCGGCTTACTCATTGAGATTTTTGAATATGAGTCCTCTTTACTCCCTTCTTGCAGGCTGGTCCTTTAATGTGCCCCCATGTCTGTCCATGGGGGGGAGGATTATGGAGCCCCCAGTCGTATCGTGGTCTGGGCCTTCTTGGGCGTATCATTGGTGAGACTGTTTGTACCACATGGCTATGTTATTTAATTGGTGGACAAATGTAGTATTTGTATCAATTAAATATATTATGTGTTTTAATCTACCTTGTATGAAGTCCATGGGTACCAATTTTTCTATTATGGAGGACCATTAGGGATGGCCTCCTGGTGTTTTTCTATTTTTATGCATTAACATCTTCTTATAGTCAGCCAGTGTGACAGGGTGACAATGCAGGAGCACAGTTGAGAGACAGAGTGTTGTCACCCCATAACAGGAAGAACCTAAAGAGGGACCCTCATGGAAGGATCACCGAGGATTATTTTATTATTCTGGAGATCGTAGTAATTGGGTTTACATCTATTGCTGTCTGCTGCTTCCTGCATGGCTCTGTTGAGGTTTAATTTTTACTGGTTTTCCTCATTGGTGACTAATTAGCTCTGAAGACCAGCAGAAGTAAAAACCTCCAATGATGACATAGGCAGCGCAGATGACAAAGCGAGGAATTACTGGCTCAGACATTTATTAGTATCCAAGAGGAATTAATAATCCCAACGTTTATTAGTATTCAGAGTGTTGCTGACAAGAACATGAAATACTTGCCATGCGTCAAAGATAAACGCAGATTTGTTTTGCTGTTTCAAATTCTTTGAAACATTTTTATCTGAAAACATGAGGACTCAGTCCATGAAAGCTGCCAAATTTGGCCAATTTTCTGGACATCTTCAAACACACTCCGGGATATCAGCTAAAAATATGACGAGGGGTTTGGCATCGTGTAGAGCTGACTCAGCCTGGGCATTATTTACATGAGATGATTACAGTCTACAGCAGCCGCTCTCAACCTTTTTTTTTTACCTCGGAGGAACCCCTTCTAAAACCAATTCATTGGTGATCAGTGGGAAGAATGTTCCTTACATTGGTGATCAGTGAGAAGAATGTTCCTTACATTGGTGATCAGTGGGAAGAATGTTCCTTACATTGGTGATCAGTGGGAAGAATGTCCCTTACATTGGCGATCAGTGGGAAGAATGCGCCTTACATTGGTGATCAGTGAGAAGAATGTCCCTTACATTGGTGATCAGTGGGAAGAATGTTCCTTACATTGGTGATCAGTGGGAAGAATGCCCCTTACATTGGTGATCAGTGGGAAGAATGCTCCTTACATTGGTGATCAGTGAGAAGAATGTTCCTTACATTAGTGATCAGTGGAAGGAGGAGGAGGACACACCCAATGAGCTCTCTCTGAGATCCAGCCCTTTTTCAAGCCTGGGCCTTGCCTGCTAGCTTGGCCCAGGAATAATGCCTGATCCTGGGGGAGGCCCTGAGAGGGATCCCCCTGATGACACGGGGCCCAGGGAGGAGGAGGTGGAAGATCTGACTATGGGTCCGGGCCCTGGTGTGGATGCAAGAGTTTTCAGCCAGAAGATTGTCAATCGCTTTAAGGCAGGGGTGCCCAACCAGTGGCCCGGGGGCCACATGTGGCCCGCGGAGCCCTCTGATGTGGCCCGCGACCTCCTTCTCTGGGATGGGGGGTTGGCAAGCCCAGATTGGGGAGAGATCAGCTCACAATATTCCAGGGTCAGCCCAAAGTCTGTAATAAATGTGGTGAAAAAGGCCATTTGCATCTACCTGTACCCGTAAGAAGTGTTCACTATGCCAGGATCTGGGCCATTTGGCTAAGGATTGTACCGAAATTTGGTGCAATTTGGGCCAAAAGCTTGGTCATCCTTATAGTCAGTGCCCGGAGGCTTTACATAACTTGCCAGGATTTGAGGCTGAGCTGCAGAGGCTAGATAAGGAGGATGAGGCTGCTGAAACTGTTGTTGCCCCCCCTGTGTCTGTTATATCTGTTGTTTCGGATTCTTTTTCCCCTAGTGATGTGAGTCTGTCCCTCCTGTGGTGGGCCCTGGTCCTGCTGTACGTAGATCCTCCAGACTAGCAGAAGCTGCTGGGGGGGGGGGGCAGGTTTAGCGGATCTTCCCACTCAGCCTCCAGTCCTTGTCCCTCAGAAGCGCAAACGTGGTCAGGGGAATGTGAGGGTGCTGGATGGGGGTGGGGCTGATGGAAGGGTGTCCATATCCCATGTCTCACCCTCTGTTGAGGGGGATTTGGATGATGAGGGGTGGGAGAAGTTTAGGAGGAAGAAAAAGAAGAGTAAGACAAATAAAGTGGTTATTTCTTCCTCAGAGTCAGACCCAGGAGGGGTTCCTCATGGTAATACTTTTTCAGTTTTGTCAGGTGATGATGTATCTGATATATCCTTCTCTTTATCATCCATGGATGAAGAGGAGTCACAAAGTCTGAAGAGAGCTGTTTCTGGTGATGAGAGTGTGGCAAAGGTTAAGAAACGACTACCCCAATCATCCTTATGGCAATTCCAACTCCGAAAAAGGTGGCGACCATTAATGTCGCCAGCATTAAATCTACAAGAGCTCATGATATTGCCTTATTTTTGCTCAGCGAGTTTGATGCCGAGATATTATTTTTGCAAGAGACCTGGCTCAATACTTTGGCCGATGTCCATCTAGCAAAAAGGGAGTGGAGATGCGGTCCCTCCTTTTGGTCTCTTGCGGCTGAGCCCTGCAGCGGAGTTGCAGTCCTTGTTAAAACCTATGTGGCAACGTGCCGGCGGGTTATTGAGGTAGAGATTGGGAGATGCATGGTCTTGGACGTCTCTGTTAGAGGGCAGGACCTGCGCCTGATTAATATCTATGGACCGCAGTCAAAATTGGTCAGGAAATGCCTCCTCACAGAGATCAAGCCCTTCCTTTTTTAGGTCCCAGCAGGTTGTCTTTGGAGGTGACTTTAACACCATAATTAGGCCTGAAGACAGGAGAGGCTCCATAGACAGGCTGGGTTACGATAGCGTTTTTCTTAGAGATATGGTGACACAAGCAGGCCTGGTAGATGTGCATATTAAGCACTGCCCTGGCAGCACGGGATACACATTTCAGAGAGGGAATAGTCAGAGTAGGATAGATAGTTTTTTTTTTAAAGGAGAACTCTGCTTTCTCGGCTCCTGAGTTGAGGGCGGTGGAGTTCTCTGACCACTGTATGCTGTCTGTGACTCTGAATGCCTCGGACACTCCACCCAGGGGAAGGGGCACCTGGAAACTGAATTCGGCTCTCCTGGAAGATGTAGAGGTAAGACAATCCTTTGAGGATTTTTTTTAGGCACAGGTTTCTATTCTGGACTTTTGCAGCACTAAGTCAGAGTGGTGGGAACTTGTGAAACAAAGGGTGATTGGACTTTTCAAGGCCATAAGTAAGAAGAAGCAGCTTGGTATGTACATTGCCTACCAGCATTTGCGGAGAAAGCTTTATTGTCTTGTCTCGTATAGAGGAGATCCAGGGGAGATCTCTGAGGTGAAGTTTCTTCCTAGAAAATGTCAATAAGACTGGCATGCCTCCTTAGTTCTGGAGAGGGATTATGGAAAATATCACTCGCCTGATCCTTACCAGAACTGTAAGCAAGCATAGCAGTTAAGACGGTCATAGGCCTGAAGGATAGTATGGGTTCCCTGGTGAAGTCCAGATCAGGGATCCTGAAGATCTTCAGATCATATTACGCAGACCTTCTAGGAAGAATGGACCTTTGTCGGGACAAGATGGAAAGCTTTCTGGATTCTACTCCAGGATTGCGAAATGGTACGTTGTCTTTGATGGATTTCACAGAACCAATTTCAGTGGATGAGGTAGTTCAGGCTATAGAGAAGCTGGCTACCAAAAAATCGCCTGGGCCAGATGGTTTGACAGGTGAATTCTACAAGTGTTTTAAGTCCATTCTGGCTCCCTTTTTATCAGAGGTTTATAACAGCTGTCTAGAAGAGGGTTCGCTCCCTCCCTCCATGAGGCAATCCGCTGTGATTCTCCTGTCAGAAGGTAAAGACCCTTCAATGATTGAGAACTGGCGCCCCACCAGTCTTCTCAATGTTGATAGAAAGATCTTGGTGAAGATTCTTTTTTTTTTGCGCTTGTCATCAGTGGCAGGCGATTTGTTGTCCAGTCATCAGCACTGCTCCCTCCAAGGTAGAAGTACCTTTTCAGCGGTTTTAGCTGTCCGGTAGGCTTTGGAACGATGCAGGGCTGCTGGATGGAGAAAGTACTTACTGGCATTGGATCAGGCGAAAGCTTTTGATAGAGCCAATCATGCGTACCTGTATTTGCTACTTGGTAGATACGGCCTGCAAGGGAGGTTTATAGATTGGCTGAAGACATTATATAGAGGAGCTGAGAGCTTCCCACTGGTTAATGGTTGGGTTGGACAGCCTTTTGAGGTTTGCTCTGGTGTGAGCCAGGGATGTCCTCTGAGCCCCCTGTTATATGTATTCGCAATCGACCCTTTCATAAGAAGGCTAGAGAGTGGATCTTTGTGCAGGGTGCCTTTGGGCATTGCTGGTGTGCCGACTTTAAAGGTCGTGGCCTATGCCGATGATGTGTCTGTTATTGTCTCTGGGACGGAGGTGGTCTCTATGATAGAGCAGTACACGGAGGCTTCTGGTTCTAAAGTCAACCATGAAAAGAGTGAAGTTTTCTGGATGGGTGAGGAGGGTGAAAGCTTCGAACTTCCGGATGCCTTCCCAGAGCCCCAGCAGGAAATTAAAGTGTTGGGCATCAAATTTGGTCCTGGTGACTATAGTCATCGAAATTGGGAAAGCAGTTTGGTGTGTGCCAATGCCAAAGTAGCAAACTGGAAGAAATGGAAGCTTTCCTTGAGGGAGAGGGTTGACTTGGTCAAAACGTACCTGGTCCCAATTTTTTCATATGTCAGCTTCGTCTGTATCTTGCCAGTATCTCTCTATACAGGGGTGTACAGCTGTTTTTTCCATCTGTTATGGGGAAGTAGGCTGAACCTGATCAAACACAATGTAATTTACCTGTCTAGGCTGGAGGGTGGCCTAGGAATGGTCAACCCAATAGTTTTCTTTTCTCTGCTGTTTTTAAAGTACAATCTTGGTAACATGCTAGCAGAGAAACCGCCGGGATGGGTGGGTATTTTTCAATCTTGTTTTAGGCCTTTTCTGCGATGCTGGGAAGATGGTGGGCCAGTGAAAAGTCTGAGAGTCCGACATGGCAAGCTCCCGGCTTATGTTGCCCCGTGTCTGAAAATGCTTCGGCAGTGGCAGGTGACAGTGGAGGATATCAAGTCCCTCCCCAGGAAGCTTCTGGAGAAGAGGATTTTGAGCTCTGCTTTCAGTGTGTCACTGGTCTTAAGGGATTGCCCAGGCTCTGTAATGAGGGAGGGGTTGCGTTTAATCAATTTAGAAAGAATCCCCTTGAAGTTTAGGGATCAAGCCTGGCTCACTTTCCATGGAAGGCTCTATGTGAGAGGGAACTTGAAGCATCGCCCTGTGGATGATCGGGATTGTCCTAGAGCGGAGTGTGTTGGTAAAGTAGAGTCTATGGACCACTTTTTGCTGCAGTGTCCCTTTAACATAGAGGTGTATAAAAGGGTGGGGAGGGCTTTAGGTGTCCCCTTTTTCTATCGCATGAGTTATGCAGAGTGGGCGTATGGGGCATACCCGACTCGCTGGGATTTTGATTTCGATACACTGTTTTTAGTTAGTATTGTTGTCCGTTACTTCACATGGAATGCACGGTGCCAGATTACCCTGTAGAAGGAAGTCCTCTCTGTTGAGGTGGTGGTGCACAATATTCTGGGTGAGGTTGGGAAAATTTGGGGTCTTGAGAGGGGCAGAGAGCCTCGGGCAGTCTGGATAAGGGCTTGGAGGAATATCAGACCTGCCTTTGGTGAACTGCCCATCTCTGGGTGAGGAGCTCTTTTCTTTGTCTGTTTCTCTCAGTCCCTTAGCTTTTGTTGGTTAGTATCTTCTTTTTGAAGAAGGGCTGCATGCATAATGGGTGCGGGTTTTTTTCTTGACCTCACAAGTTTGATGTCTGGTGTAGTGGTGTGAGTCGTAAGGCCTCTTTCACACGGGGCGGATCAGTAATGATCCGCCCCGTGAAGATCCGCTCGCTCAGCGGGGATCGCTCCGTTGTCCCCGCTGAGCCGGCTGCGGATAAGGCGGTCTCCGCACACTGTGCGGGGACCGCCCTGTCAGCTCTCCGCTCTCCTCTATGGGGATCGGACGAGCACGGACCGTCTGTCCGTGTTCGTCCGATCCGCTCTGCAGACGGATAGAAAAATAGGATTTTCCTCCGTCTGCAGAATCGGACTGTTGCGGAGGCGGACGAAATCGGGTGTCTGCGGATGCTCATCCGCAGACACCCGCTATCCCATAGGGATGAATGTATGTCCGTATTTCATCCGCAAACGGATGGATGAAATACGGACATATCGTCCGCATGTGTGAAAGGGGCCTAATAGGATTTATGTTTTTGCTGTAAAGTCTTTTTTTTTTAGAGCAGATTTGCTATATTTATTTTCATTTATGTAAATATGTATATATTTATGTATATTTATATTTAGTGATTTTATGCTTATTGATTGCAAGACTTTTAATTAGGCTTGTGCAATTCGTTTCAAAACGAATCAAAATTCGGCCGAAATAAAAAAATAACGAATAACAACGAATACGAAAGAAATATAACGAATGAATTTGAATGAATTCGACATGATTTGGTAGTTCTTTAAAGATCTAATGAAACAAAAGGTCAGCTCAAAGTAAATCTTATAGTCCAATCAGCTAATTAATTTTGTGCCGGAGGTTGGATTACTGGCAAATAGTGATGGCCGAACGGTTCGCCCGGCGGTCGTTTCGCGGCGAATTTCCGACATTCGCGGTCCGCACGTTCGAACGCCTTTTTCCGTCGTTCGCCGCGGCGGACTTACGTGTTTAATGTATACAAGAACTTTAACCTTTGGTGACACGTTTATCATGTGATACAGGACAGCCAATTGAGACATGACAGCACATGGACACTTGTACATTCCCCCTAACCTATAAATACACCCGATCCGGTGGCCATTTTACATTCTTTCTTCTGTTACGATAGGGACAGGTTCCTGTGTGGAGTAGGGAGAGATAAACCACTAGCTATTTGGTACACAAAAGTTCTTTTCAGGACTGGTATAGGTGTTAGGTGTTGATAGGTTTGCTGTGCTGCTGATTCTTGCAGCAGCCTGAGTGTCTTTTGTTAGTTTAGAGAAAGGGAAAGGACGGTGTATGCTACAGGGACAGCCAGATTAGTCTTTCATCATCATCATCATCATCATCATCATTAGCTGTTACTATCAAGGTCCACAAAAGAGCTGTTCCAGTAACCACTAATCGTTCTCTTTTTTTGCCAATTTGTATAGGGACAGGAAGGAAGCAGTGTTGTCAGGCAGTGAGGGTAATTTTAAAGACTTGCTGTTATTATTAGTTCCACAAAGGTTCTTTTCAGGACTGGTATCAGTGGTACAGTAATAGGCTTGTACATGTATAATATTCTTTCTTCCAAATATAGAAAGGATATTATACTTGACTGCTGCCCTTCTGCTGCAGTCTGCTAAACATTCACAACTCACTTGTTCCACAAAAGTTCTTATAAGGACTGGTAACTTGGTATAGGGTGCTACGGTACATAGGCTTGAGTGCGGTACAGTCTGCTGTTCTGTAAGGACCGCTATCGGTCCACAATAGATAGGGTTGACGTGCACCACTGCTGACCGCTGCCCTATACTGCAGCAGTCCTTCAGCGGTATAGGGACTGACGTACAGTCTGCTAAACACTAATACACAACCTGCTTGGTCCACAAAAGTTCTTATAAGGACTGGTAACTTGGTATAGGGTGCTACGGTACATAGGCTTGAGTGCGGTACAGTCTGCTGTTCTGTAAGGACCGCTATCGGTCCACAATAGATAGGGTTGACGTGCACCACTGCTGACCGCTGCCCTATACTGCAGCAGTCCTTCAGCGGTATAGGGACTGACGTACAGTCTGCTAATCACTAACACACAACCTGCTTGTTCCACAAAAGTTCTTATAAGGACTGGTAACTTGGTATAGGGTGCTACGGTACATAGGCTTGAGTGCGGTACAGTCTGCTGTTCTGTAAGGACCGCTATCGGTCCACAATAGATAGGGTTGACGTGCACCACTGCTGACCGCTGCCCTATACTGCAGCAGTCCTTCAGCGGTATAGGGACTGACGTACAGTCTGCTAAACACTAATACACAACCTGCTTGGTCCACAAAAGTTCTTATAAGGACTGGTAACTTGGTATAGGGTGCTACGGTACATAGGCTTGAGTGCGGTACAGTCTGCTGTTCTGTAAGGACCGCTATAGGTCCACAATAGATAGGGTTGACGTGCACCACTGCTGACCGCTCACCTATACTGCAGCAGTCCTTCAGCGGTATAGGGACTGACGTACAGTCTGCTAATCACTAACACACAACCTGCTTGTTCCACAAAAGTTCTTATAAGGACTGGTAACTTGGTATAGGGTGCTACGGTACATAGGCTTGAGTGCGGTACAGTCTGCTGTTCTGTAAGGACCGCTATCGGTCCACAATAGATAGGGTTGACGTGCACCACTGCTGACCGCTGCCCTATACTGCAGCAGTCCTTCAGCGGTATAGGGACTGACGTACAGTCTGCTAAACACTAATACACAACCTGCTTGGTCCACAAAAGTTCTTATAAGGACTGGTAACTTGGTATAGGGTGCTACGGTACATAGGCTTGAGTGCGGTACAGTCTGCTGTTCTGTAAGGACCGCTATCGGTCCACAATAGATAGGGTTGACGTGCACCACTGCTGACCGCTGCCCTATACTGCAGCAGTCCTTCAGCGGTATAGGGACTGACGTACAGTCTGCTAATCACTAACACACAACCTGCTTGTTCCACAAAAGTTCTTATAAGGACTGGTAACTTGGTATAGGGTGCTACGGTACATAGGCTTGAGTGCGGTACAGTCTGCTGTTCTGTAAGGACCGCTATCGGTCCACAATAGATAGGGTTGACGTGCACCACTGCTGACCGCTGCCCTATACTGCAGCAGTCCTTCAGCGGTATAGGGACTGACGTACAGTCTGCTAAACACTAATACACAACCTGCTTGGTCCACAAAAGTTCTTATAAGGACTGGTAACTTGGTATAGGGTGCTACGGTACATAGGCTTGAGTGCGGTACAGTCTGCTGTTCTGTAAGGACCGCTATAGGTCCACAATAGATAGGGTTGACGTGCACCACTGCTGACCGCTCACCTATACTGCAGCAGTCCTTCAGCGGTATAGGGACTGACGTACAGTCTGCTAATCACTAACACACAACCTGCTTGTTCCACAAAAGTTCTTATAAGGACTGGTAACTTGGTATAGGGTGCTACGGTACATAGGCTTGAGTGCGGTACAGTCTGCTGTTCTGTAAGGACCGCTATCGGTCCACAATAGATAGGGTTGACGTGCACCACTGCTGACCGCTGCCCTATACTGCAGCAGTCCTTCAGCGGTATAGGGACTGACGTACAGTCTGCTAAACACTAATACACAACCTGCTTGGTCCACAAAAGTTCTTATAAGGACTGGTAACTTGGTATAGGGTGCTACGGTACATAGGCTTGAGTGCGGTACAGTCTGCTGTTCTGTAAGGACCGCTATCGGTCCACAATAGATAGGGTTGACGTGCACCACTGCTGACCGCTGCCCTATACTGCAGCAGTCCTTCATCGGTATAGGGACTAAGAGTTTTGTCACAGGGTCATTTAAAAAATGACAGGCAGAGGAAGAGGCAGGCCCTTCCGCAGGGGTGGTAGGGGTAGGGCAGGAGCAACAGGCTTGAGCCAAAGTGGGAAGTTGCAGAAGGTGCGTTCAATTACTTTAAAGGATGCACCAGACTTGGTTGAGTGGCTCGCTCAGCCTTACTCTTCTGCACCCTCCTCATCCTCTCGATCTGCACCCTCTTCTTCACTCTCTGCTATGTGCACCCCCAAAGACACTACCACCAACAACACGACCACCACCACCACCACCACATACCTTCCGCTTGAGTCACTGGAATTATTTTCCGATCCATATCAAGAGGACATTTCTGATGCGCAGCCACTCTTGGTATTGGATCAGGAAGAGGAGGTAGCAACAAGCGCTACTCAGCAGTCTGACGCCAGTACCCAGATCAGCCCAAGGAGGAGGTTGGTCCCCGGTGTTGCTGCCTACTCCGAGATCTCTACTTATAGCGGTGGGGAAGGTGACGTTGATGATGACGTGTCTAGTGATGTCACGTGGGTGCCCACAAGAGAGGAAGAGGAGGGGAGTTCAGAGGGAGATATGGACCAGCAGATAGGGAGGAGAAGCAGCAATGACTTACATTGCACAGCAGGGACAAAGCAGACTGCAAATGTATCAGGAGCGAGTCATCGACCATGTACGGTCACATCTGGCGCTCCCAGGACACCGGCACATGGCTCCGCAGTGTGGGCTTTTTTTAACGTGTCCGCTGCTGACAATAGCGTTGCCATCTGCAATCTTTGCAGTCAACGCGTTAGTCGCGGTAAGCCCAATACTCACCTAGGGACGACCGCCTTAAGAAGGCACATGAGCAGCCATCACCGAGCCCAGTGGGAGCAACGGAACACACAAAGCCACACTGCAGGCTCTCACCGTCCAGCCTCGTCTTCTACTTCTCCTTCTCCTCTCTCCTCACAATTGTCCTCCACTCCACCTTCCATCACGCCAAGCTCACATTTTTCTGCAAAAAGGCAGGCTTCCGTGGGCCTAATGTTTGAGCGTAAAAAAATGATGACGCCGGATAACCCTCTTGCCCAACGGTTGGCGGCTGGCTTGTCAGAACTCATAGCCCGCCAACTACTGCCATATAAACTGGTGGACTCGGAGGCCTTTCGCAAATTTGTGGCCATTGGAACACCACAATGGAAGGTCCCAGGAAGGAAGTATTTCTCAGAGAAGGGCATCCCAGAGCTATATGGCCATGTTCAGCGGCAAGTGAATGTATCTCTGGCACACAGTGTCGGTGCCAAGATACATCTGACCACAGACACGTGGTCTAGCAAACACGGGCAGGGAAGGTATATCAGTTTTACTGCCCACTGGGTGAACCTTCTGACGGCCGTCAAGCATGTAACCCGTGGCACCCGTGTAGATTTGGTTTTACCGCCACGGATTGCATGCAGGCCTGACTCTTCTTCTCCTCCTCCTACTCCATCCTCCTCCCTCTCCTCCTCAGCTGCCTCCTCCTTTTCCGCTGCTAGCGTCTCTTCCACTGCACCGCCCAAGCTCCCCAGAACCTATTCCACATGCCAGGTGAGACGTTGCCATGCCGTGCTGCGTCTGTTGTGCCTGGAAGCAAAGAGCCACACTGGCCCGGCACTCCTTTCAGCTTTGCGTTCACAGGCAGATGAGTGGCTAACACCGCTCAATTTGACAGTTGGTAAAGTGGTGTGTGACAACGGTGCCAATCTGCTTAGCGCATTGAAACAGGGCAAAATCACGCACGTGCCGTGCATGGCACACGTCTTAAACTTGGTCGTGCAGCGATTCCTTGTCAAATACCCTGGGGTCCAGGACATCTTGCGGCAGGCAAGGAAAATCTCGGCCCATTTCAGAAGATCTTACACGGCCATGGCTCGCCTTGCTGACATTCAGCGGCGACACCATCTGCCGGTCAGACGTCTTATTTGCGATTGCCCGACGCGATGGAACTCAACCTTCTATATGCTTGATAGGCTGCTCCAGCAGAAACGTGCAGTTAACGTCTACCTGTATGAACTCTGCGAAAGAAACGGTTCTGGGGAGCTGGGTTTTTTTTCACCGCGCCAGTGGCTGCTCATGCGCGACACATGCAGACTTCTGCGGCCATTTGAGGAGATCACCAAACTGGTCAGTCGCAGCCATGGCGCCATCAGTGACATGGTACCTTATGCCTTCTTTCTGGAGCGTGCATTGCGTCGTGTCATTGATCAGGCTGTGGAGGAGCAGGAGCGGGAAGATGAGGAAGTCGCAATGCTGGATGAATTCCCAGGGGGGGCTACTCTATCTGAGACAAGTCAACAACAGGAGTCTGATGAGGAGTCAGAGGAGGATGGTGCCGGGGCGGATGAGCAGGAGCAAGAAGAGCATGCTTTAAACCTTTCTGGGATCCCTGTTGTGCGAGGATGGGGAGAGGAGAATGAAGAGGACGACATTATCCTGGATGATGAGCAGGAGCCAGGCCACCACACCGCTTCCACTTTAGTGCAAATGGGGGCCTTCATGCTCCAGTGTTTTAATAGGGACCCCCGTATAAAAAGCATGAGGGTCAAGGACCAGTACTGGGTGGCAACGTACTTAGACCCCCGGTACAAACACAAAATGGCGGAAATGTTACCGCCGTCGCAGAGGGCTGTCAGAATGCAGCACTTCCAGGCCTTGCTTCGAGAAATGCTGCATTCTGCTTTTGCGTGCGCTGGCAGAGGAGCAATTCCCACTCCCAGAGAAGGATTTGCGGGTACCAATCCAACAGCGCCTGCAAGAAGAGGCCGGTTTGAAGATGTGTTGGTGACTTCGGATATGAGGTCATTCTTTCAGCCGACCCATCGACAGGTGTCATCCGGATCCAGCATCAGGGAACGCCTAGACCGTCAGGTGTCCGACTACATTGGGTTAACGGCCGATGTGGACGCTCTGAGGAGTGATGAACCCCTAGACTACTGGGTGGGCAGGCTTGACCTCTGGCCAGAGCTTGCCCAATTTGCAATCGAACTGTTGGCTTGCCCCTCATCCAGTGTCCTGTCCGAAAGGACGTTCAGCGCAGCAGGGGGGATTGTGACCGATAAGCGTACTCGCCTAGCTCACCACAGTGTTAACTACCTCACATTTCTAAAAATGAATGAGGCATGGATCTCGGAGGAATTCAACACATGTGACCAGTAGACCATGTATATGTCTATAAACTATTTTTTTAATCAAGCACACAGACCTTCTTAATTCATTTGGCTCACTTCCTTGACCCAAAAAAGCACACCGTACTATATGCCCCTACCCTCCTCTTTGAAGAGGTTGAGCGGTGTCATATTTCTACTGGGGCTGCTTATGATATCCCTGTGCTGTGCTGACTTCCTCCTGGGGGTTCTTATTATGAAGGGATCACACTATCCCTGTGCTGTGCTGACTTCCTCCTGGGGGTTCTTATTATGAGGGGATCACACCATCCCTGTGCTGTGCTGACTTCCTCCTGGGGCTGCTTACGGTGCTGCTGTCAGCGCTGTATGTCACGGTGCTGCTGTCAGCGCTGTATGTCACGGTGCTGCTGTCAGCGCTGTATGTCACGGTGCTGCTGTCAGCGCTGTATGTCACGGTGCTGCTGTCAGCGCTGTATGTCACGGTGCTGCTGTCAGCGCTGTATGTCACGGTGCTGCTGTCAGCGCTGTATGTCACGGTGCTGCTGTCAGTGCTCTGTATTACGGTGCTGCTGTCAGATGCCTCTATCACGGTGCATGTGTCATTCCGGTATGTCACGCTGCTGGTGATCATCTCCTGCACCCTCTTCTTTGCCTACCCTGGTCCCTGACCTTCCCTCTCCTCCATTGCCTTCATTAGCTCCATAGTCCTGAATTGTTAGAACAATTTCCCAAATAAAATAAAAATGCTTGTAGTTATCGATCCCAAATTCACCTCATACATGTATTATGTCATTGTCCAGATGGTGGGACTACGTTTTACCCCCTAATAATTACCACGTGGCCGCAAATTCGACATGAAGGTTTGCAAAGTTCGCCTCCCATTGAAGTCAATGGGGCCCGCGGCGAACGTTCGGTTTCGCGAACGTTTGGGTCCGTTCGCATTTCGCGTTCGCGAAACGTCCCGTCGGAAGTTCGTCCATCACTACTGGCAAAGTGCATTCCTGAGGAGTGAGTGAGAAGGGTGTTGTATTGTATTTGAGCCGAGGAGAAGAGACGTTGTCATTGTGTGTGTTAAAAGATTCAATAAACAAACGACTTTCCAAACTACGAATCATTATCACGAATGGCTGTACATACATAAATAGCGAATTTCAACTAATACGAAACAAATGAATTCAACACTCTACGAATAATAACGAATTATCCGAAAACGTATTAACGTAACATAATGAATATAACAGAATGAAATTATGTATTTTACGAATGACAACGAACCGAAACTAAACAAAATTTTCCATTGTGCACAAGTCTACTTTTAATAAAGAAAAAATTAGAAAAATTGGGAAGAATGTTCCTTACATTGGTGATCAGTGAGAAGAATGTTCCTTACATTGGTGATCAGTGAGAAGAATGCTCCTTACATTGGTGATCAGTGAGAAGAATGTTCCTTACATTGGTGATCAGTGAGAAGAATATTCCTTACATTGGTGATCAGTGAGAAGAAAGAGAGACCCGCAGTGGATGGACTAGGAGGGAAGTAATGGAGGGCCGGGCATGACGGGGATGTTTAAGGGAGCTAAGGGTTAAGCTTCAAGGGGAATAGGCTGAGGGGGAGGAGCTGGTGGTGAGTGTGTGGGATGGGGGAGGAGCCCTATAAAAGGTGGAGTGGGCGGAGCAAAGTCCAGTTCGACGGAGGGGACAGAAAGAGGAGGCAGTTTTTCCCACCCTCCCGCCCTATGTTTAGGTTGTTGGGGTATGCCGGTGTTGTTTCTGTTCTTCTTTTTCAGGTGGCATTGATCGGATGTCATGACAGCTGTGTGGAAGGAATTGGACGTTGGCGGTGTGTGTCTGGTGGTCTTTGACGGTTGGCGGTAAATCAGAAGTCATCTGATATGGGGTGGGGGGCCCATTGCTAGGATGGGTCCCTCCGGTGTATTCCTGAACGTTGGAGGGAATACCGTTATGGTTGTCACTGCGGAGGTTGTCTCCGAGTGGTCACAGCTGGAGGCCTGGAAAAGTTACAAGTGGGTACCGCAGTGAGTGGTTGGTTGGTAAAGTTATGGGTCACCGTCAGAGATCACCAGACCGGGCATGTTAGCTATATGCTATTTGTTACCAGATGTGTGTTATGGTTATATGCATATGGTTATATTTATATTGTTTGGTTATTTATATATAGATATATATATATATTTATATATATTTTGATTGGAGTATTTGAGTATTGTAATAAAGGCTGTTATGGCCATTTTACTCCAAAGCAAGGTGTGGTCTCATACTTTATGGGTTTAAAATGGGGTGGAGGTTGGAGTGGAATGGGTAACAGGTAAAAAGGGACCTTTAGACTACCCTGGTCATGTTCCTTACATTGGTGATCAGTGAGAAGAATGTTCCTTACATTGGTGATCAGTGGGAAGAATATCCCTTACATTGGTGGTCGGTGGGAAGAATGCTCCTTACATTGGTGCTTGGTGCTCAGTAGGAAGAATGTACCTTGCATTGGTGCAGGGCTGTCCTTAATATTGATTGGACCCTGGGCAAACATTTTCTTTAGCACCTTCCCCTATGCAATTTCGCTCTCCACCTGCTTTGAGACATACAATAAATAGCAGTTAGACTTCAAATCAGTTTACTGAATCGGATCCGGAGGTGATTGTGATTGGTTGCCAGAGGTTACAGTGTATCACTACCACTTACTGGCTGGCTGCTAGAGGTCACAGCACCCATTATGGCTCACTGATTATTTGCTAGAGGTTACATCACAGGACTTCCGCTTGTTTGGTTGCTAGAGGTTACTGTACATCAATACTGCTCAATCATTGGTTGCTAGAGGTTACTAGACATCCTTACCACTCACTAACTGGTTGCTAGAGGTTACTGCACATTATTACTGCTCACTGATTGGTTGCTAGAAGTTGCTGCACATCCTTACTACTCAATGATGGTTGGAAGAGGTTAGTGCACATCCTTACTGCTCACTGATTGGTTGTAAACGGTTATAACACATTATCTCCTCACTGCCTGCACATCACCTCCAATGAACACCAATGTTAGGGGGGATTTACATTGACCACCAATATAAAGGGGGATTTACACTGACCACCAGTTTAGGGGAAATTCTGCACTTACCGTCAATGTAAAGGGAAATGTACACTGATCACCAATGTAATGAAGAATTTACACTTGCAACCAATGTAATGGGGTTATTTTGCATCACTAAGCAGAAACTGTGGACAGTGAAATGACTTATTGGAGCTCAAAACAAAGTGCCACATTTTGGCAAATTTTGGTAAAAACATTAAAATGTAACTGTATCTTAATAATTTCCCTTTGAGATTTATATTGTATTCTGCAATAAAAAAAAAGACAAGCTTGCACAGGTAGAAACCGACTCGGGTGACCTGTCATCCAGAATCTTTTGTAAAAACATGGAAATATAAAATAGAATCTACTACAGGTAGAAGCAAACTTGGGCGCCCTGTCATCCAGAAAAGTTTGGTAAAATCATGCAATTAAAAAAAGATAAGCTTCTACAGATAGAAGTAGACCTGGGTGACCTGCCATCCAGAAAATGTTGGTAAAAACACATAAATATAAAAACAATCTTATACAGGCTCTAAAGGTAGAAGCAGACTCGGGCGACCTGGCCTCTGGAAAATTTTGGTAAAAACAAGCAGATAAAATAAAAGATAAGCTTCGACAGGTAGAAGTAAATCCAGAAAATTATTGTAAAAACATTTAAATATAAAAACAATCTTATACAGGCTCTATAGGTAGAAGCAGACTTGGGCGACCTGCCATCCAGAAACTTTTGGTAAAAATATGCAAACATGCAAATATAAAAATAATCTTTTACAGGCAGAAGCAGACCTGGGTGACCTGCCCTCCGGAAAATTTTGCTAAAATGATGCAAATAAAAAAAAAAAGGAAAACTTCTACAGGTAGATGCAGACTTGGGCGACTTTTCATCTAGAACATTTTGGTAAAAATGTGCAATTATAAAAGACAAGTTTTACAGGTAAATGCAGACTTGGGCGACCTGCCAACTAGAACATTTTGGTAAAAATATGCAAATATAAAAGACAAGCTTTACAGGTAGATGCAGACTTGGGCAACCTGCCATCCTGAAAATTTTGGTAAAAACATACAAATATAAAAGCAATCTTTTAGAGGCAGACCTGGGCAACCTGCCCTCCAGAAAATTTTTCTAAAATTATGCAAATAATTAAAAGGAAAACTTCTACAGGTAGATGCAGACTTTGGTGACTTGCCATCCAGAAAATTTTGGTAAAAACATGCATATATAGAAGACAAGCTTTACAGGTAAATGCAGACTTGGGCAACTTGTCATTCCAAAAATTCTGGTAAAATCATGCAAAATGAAAAAAAGATAACCTTCCATAGGTAGAAGCGGACTTGAGCAACCTGCCTTTCAGAAAATTTGGTAAAATTCTTCAAATATAAAAACAATCTACTACAGGTAGAAGCAGACCTAGGCGACCTGCCATCCAGCAAGTTTTGACACCTTCCTCTGTTTACAGGTGCCAGTGTTTAATGGAACTCTGTATGCTTCCTGCCTCCCGTGTCGGTGACATCATATACACCACATGCACTCCGTACTCTCACACATCCAGATCCAGACGAAGGGGAGTTCATTAGGCCGCTGCAAGAGCCAATTAATCTTGATGTTCTTTATGGTGTGTGTTTTGAAACTGGCCATCTGAGCTATCTCTCATCCCCGGCTCTGTGTCTGGTTTACACTGGGGGGGGGGACGTGAAGGAAGTTAAACAGGAAAATAGGAGGATTAGGCAGCATAAAACATATGTTCCACCACGTCAACCAGGCCACATCATTTACTGGAACCTTACATATTCATATTTTCAGGAGACATTGTCCTGGGAATGAGAGACCAGCCAATTCTTAGTCCCGTGAACAGATTGACGGAGACGTGGCCTGTTAAAGTTCGCACTGGGAGGTACGGGCTGTAAGGTTATACCAATAAGCTCACATCTCCAGCCAGAAAACCAAAGTCCTCAAACATTTGCTGGGGGTTTTGGTCCCTCACTAGTCAGTTCTTCACAAGGAGCGCTCGGGGTGCAGCAATTCCGCTAATTAACAGTGTGGAGCATTAAAGGGGTCCAACCCCCTCATTATTTCTGGTGCCAGGAGATGGAGGTCAGGGTAGAACTAACAGACCCTTCAACGAGGAATTATTACAGGTTGGAGGACAATAAGGTAACTCTATGTCTACTGGGGGGGGGGGGGGGGGGGGTTTGTAATGAATGAAGCTGACACCAACACCTTCACATTCACTGAATGTACTCACAGCTCTAGGAAATATGGATTTGGATTCACAAGTAATAGGAAATTTTTCTAGCATGCCACATTTTTCGGATGTATATATAATATTATAATATTTTCTCTATACTTCCAATTAGAACGTCTCTCATCTGCTTTGAGAGCTGACCTCTGGCCTTCCCTTCAGTCTTGCACAGGTGTACCGGCTTCTCTCTTGGACTGAAATGGCTTCCTCTGATTTCACTGCACACTGTGAGCTTCTCACAATTTGCATTAGCAGCTGCAGCAAGATATATCCTACCTCATTTCCTGGATGGTAAACATTGTCACAAAACCTCTAAGTGTATGCACTGCAAGGGGCATGGCCCTTCTTGTATGTAAACAGTGTACATGTTATATCCCTACCCGGTCTTCCATGGTTTCCAGGAACCCTAAGATGTCCAATATTCACAAGCTCCCTGTCGAGCCTTCCAGGATTTCCAGGAACCCTAGGACCTCCAGTACTCACATGATCACTGCTGGGTCTTCCATAGTTTCCAAGAACCCTAGAATCTCCAGTACTCACAAGCTCCCTGCTGCACCTTCCAGGATTTCCAGGAACCCTAGGGCTTTCAGTACCCACAGGCTCCCTATTGGGTCTTCCAGGATTTCTAGGAACCTTAAGACCTCCAGTACTTACTTGATCCCTGTGGGTTCTTTCAGAGTTTCTAGGTGGCCCTAAGACCTCCAGTAGTTACAGGATCTCTACCAGGCCTTCCAGGATTTCCAGGAACCCTAGGACCTCCAGTACTCACAGGCTCCTTACTGGGTCTCCAGGATTTCTAGGAACCCTAAGACCTCCAATACTCACAAACTCCTTACTGGGTCTTTCAGGACCCTAATGACTCACAGAACCTCTGCTGTGTCTTCCAGAATTTCTAGAAACCCTAGGGCAGAGCAGGGGTCTCAACCTGGCGGTCCCCCCTCCAGCTGTTGTGGAACTACAATTTCCATCATGCCTCTGCCCACGGCTGCCATGCTTGTAACTGTCAGCCTTGCAATGCCTAATGGGAACTGTAGTTCTGCAACAGCTGGAGGACCACCAGTTGGAGACCCCCTGCCCTAGGGGCTCCAGTACTCACAGAATGCCAGCCAGGTCTACGAGAGTTTCATGAAATGATTCCGGGTGTGTCCACTGACCAAATCAGGCTGACACCCTCCCAATAAGACTGTTTTGATTCCTCTGAAGAGACAACCCACTGCTTACATCAAGACTGAGGGCTCTGGAGAAGAGTACCGAGATGGGGAGGGGGGGCTGTGATGTTTTCAGGAAGCTATGCACAGCCCTTCCCACCAGCCATGATCTGCCTGCATTGGATAGAGAAGCACAGAGACCCAGTGATGATAAAAAAATATATAAAAATAAGGTAGTTGATGAAAATGGAAAGGTTTTATTCTGAAGATGGATAGAAGGATAAATACTTGATTGAACCCTTCTTGGCACATTGATTATACAATGGATGATACTTCCCATTGACATAACCCAGCGTGGCGGTTGACATCTCATGTCATGTCCGCTCTTATTGTAATAGCAATTTTTTTTTGTAACCTAGGAGACCGCAGCTGGCCGTTCAGATTTTTGCACAGGACAAAAAAAAAAAGAAAAAAAAGTTGGACATCAAATTTTTATTTTTTTCTGTTAAAATCTCTCGAAATCCCTTTCCCCTTCTCCTCTGCATTGTTCTCCTGGTGGGTCCTTGTTGTGGATGGAGATTCCTGTTTGTATCTCTTTGTTCCTTATTACCGGTTACATTGTCTGGGATGGATTTGGGGCGCATCTTGCGGGGTGGGGAGGCACGGACTGGCTGGCTTTCCTTCAGGGAGGATAATCTTGCAGAGATCAGCAGCGGGATTCTATTTCTGGGTTGACATTGTTCTGTACTGCGCTGCTCTCTCTCGCAGCTTCTCTCGGCAGCGCATCCAGGCTCAGCGCAACTAAAAATAACCGCGAGCCTTAACTCCTTCGCTGCCGGCTCAGCGCACCTTCCACTGCGCGCAGCGTCTTCAGCCGGCAGGGCAGCCCACGCCGTTACAAGGGCGTCTGTTGGGTCAATGGAGATCAGTCAGAACTAAACGTCAGAGCATCGCTCCCAACTGTCCCTGATTTGTAGAAATGTCCCTCATTCCTCCTCATTTGTCCCTCATTTGGTATGATCTGTAGAGTTGTATATAAAATGCATTCAAACCCCCCATAGTGTTTCCCAGCGCTAAACCTTTCACCCAACTTCTAACTGATTATGAGTGCAGCTTCATCAGTGCCAATCAGTGTCCATCAGTGCAGCCTCATCAGTGCCAGTGTCCATCAGTGCCCATCAGTGCAGCCTCATCAGTGCCAATCAGTGTCCATCAGTGAAGCCTCATCAGTGCCAATCAGTGTCCATCAGTGCAACCTCATCAGTGCCCATCAGTTCCCTGATTATCAACGTAGCCCCATTAGTGACAATCTCATAAATGCCCATCAGTGCAACCACCTCAGTGCCCTAATTATCAGTATGGCCTATCAGTTCCCATTAGTATTGCCAATCAGTGCCACCTAATATAGTGTCCATCAATGCAGCCTATCAGTGTCCTTCAGTGCCACCCATCAGTGCCCTTCAGTGCTGCCTATCAGTGCCCTTCAGTGCCCTTCAGTGCTGCCTATCAGTACCCTTCAGTGCTGCCCATCAGTGGCACCTATCAGTTCCCTTCAGTGCTGCCTATCTGTGCCCCTCAGTGCTGCCTATTAGTGCCCTTCAGTGCTGCTTATCAGTACCCATCAGTGCCACCTATCAGTTCTCTTCAGTGCTGCCTATCTGTGGCCCTCAGTCCTGCCTATCAGTTCCCTTCAGTGCTGCCTATCAGTACCCATCAGTGCCACCTATCAGTGCCCGTCAGTGGCTCCTAATAGTGCCCATCAATGCAGCCCATCAGTGCCACCTATCAGTGCCCTTCAGTGCCACCTTTAAGTGTCCATCAGTGCCGTCCGGTATTGAAGGGGTTAATAAAAGCATGAGGCTTAAAAAAAGGAAAAGCAGTAGAATGATATGGAGCTGATCTAAAATCATAGAGTGCGGTGCGGAGACAAGGGGGTCCCTAGAGGTTTATTCTGTAGGTTTTGCCTTCCCCGACTCCTCATCAACATTCCAAGGACTTTAAAAGAAAAACTTTCTTTTTAAATGATATCCATTACTTTATACCAAGCGACATCATCACCGGGTCTCTGTACTTCTCTATGCAATGCAGGCAGATCATGGCTGGTGGGAGGGGCTGACAGGGGGTGGTACATTGCTTCCCAAAGACATCCCAGCCCCCGACCTCAGTACTCCTCTCTGGAGCCCTCAGCCACGATGTAAGCAGTGGGAGGAGTTATGCAAATTATTAAAATGCCTTGATGGGTGGGTGTCAGCCTGTAGGAGTGGGCGTGTCCTAGGCAGGCTTTATTTGCATGGCTTTGTGATTGAAAGAACTGAAATCCAATGAATGAAAGGGGCGGGGCCAGGGAGGAAAAGACTGCATTATACTGGACGTCCTCCAGCCAGGAAATGAGGCAGGGCTCTATCTGATGGTGAGAAGGTCACAGTGTGCGGTGAAATCAGAGGAAGACATTTCATGGCAGCAGCGGATCTCGGATACCTGTGCAAGACTGAATGGGGAGGAGCCGGTACACCTGTGCAAGACTGAAGGGGAGGAGCCAGTACACCTGTGCAAGACTGAAGGGGAGGAGCCGGTACACCTGTGCAAGACTGAATGGGAAGGAGCCTGTACACCTGTGCAAGACTGAAGGGGAGGAGCCAGTACACCTGTGCAAGACTGAAGGGCAGGAGCCGGTACACCTGTGCAAGACTGAATGGGGAGGAGCCGGTACACCTGTGCAAGACTGAATGGGGAGGAGCCAGTACACCTGTGAAAGACTGAAGGGGAGGAGCCAGTATACCTGTGCAAGACTGAAGGGGAGGAGCCGGTACACCTGTGCAAGACTGAATGGGGAGGAGCCAGGTACACCTCTGCAAGACTGAAAGGGGAGGAGCCGGTACACCTGTGCAAGACTGAAGGGTAAGGAGCCAGTACACCTGTGCAAGACTGAAGGGGGAGGAGTCAGTACACCTGTGCAAGACTGAAGGGGAGGAGCTGGTACACCTGTGGAAGACCAAAGGGGAGGAACCAGTACACCTGTGCAAGACTGAAGGGGGAGGAGCCAGTAAACCTTGTGCAAGACTGGAGGGGGGAGGGGCCAATACACCTGTGAAAGACCGAAAAGGGGGAAGGAGCTGGCACACCTGTGCAAGACTGAAGGGGGAGGAGCTGGTGCACCTGTGCAAGACTGAAGGAGGGAGGAGCTGGTACACCTGTGGAAGACCAAAGGGGGAGGAGCTGGTACACCTGTGCAAGACTGAAGGGGTGAGGAGTCGGTACACCTGTGCAAGACCGAGGGGGGAGGAGCCAGTACACCTGTGCAAGACTGAAGGTGAGGAGCCAGTACACCTGTGCAAGACTGAAGGGGAGGAGCCAGTACACCTGTGCAAGACTGAAGGGGGAGGAGCCAGTACACCTGTGCAAGACTGAAGGGGAGGGGCCAGTACACCTTTGAAAGACTGAAGGGGAGGAGCTGGTACACCTGTGAAAGACTGAAGGGGGAGGAGTCGGTAACACCTGTGCAAAACTGAAGGGGAACAAGCCAGTACACCTGTGCAAAATGGAAGAGGGAGGAGCCAATACACTTGCGCAAGACTGAAGGGGAAGGAGACAGTATCACCTGTGCAAGACTGAAGGAGGCGGAGCCGGTACACCTGTGCAAAACAGAAGAGGGTGAAGCCGATACACTTCCGCAAGACTGAAGGGGGTGGAGCCAGTACACCTGTGCAATACTGAAGGGGAGGAGCCAGTACACATGTGCATGACTGAAGGGGGAGGAGCTGGTCCATAGACCATAGTCCATAGCCCCTAAGTCATAGTCCAACGTCAATAGTCCACAATCCCTAGTCCATAGACCATAGTCCATAGCTCCTAAACCATAGTCCAAAGTCCCCAGTCTATAGTCTGTAGTCCAGCCTTTCTAAACCTTTTTATCATAGAGAGACCCTTGATAAAACTTTTTGGTTTCAGGGATCTCCTCCTATTAAATATTATATTTATAGCTCACAGTACATTAAAGCTGGGTTCCACCCTAAAGTGGAACTTCCGCTCATCAGAACCCTCCCCCAATTCCGGTGTCACATTTGGCACCTTTCAGGGGGGAGGGGGGTGCAGATACCTGTCTAAGCCCTTATACATACGGTCGGAGATTCCGAGGGAATGTGTCCGATCGGACCGTATTGTCGGATAATCCGACTGTATGTGGTCTCCATCGGAATGTTTCCGTCGGAATATCCGACGGGTCAAGTTTTCCAACTTGTCTATAAAATTTTCCGACAACATTCTCCGATCGGACATATTCCGATCATGTGTAGCCTACTCCGACGGACAAAGTGCCACGCATGCTCAGATCAAATTCCTAGACCAAAGCTATTGGCTACTAGCCTGAACGTAGTCCCGTCGTAACGAAATAACGCCATCACGTTATGCACAATCAGATTTTCCGACAACTTTCTCTGACCGTGTGTACGCAACAGTTTTGGACAAAATCCAATGGATTTGGTTGTCAGAATGTCCGACCGTGTGTACAAGGGCTAAGACAGGTATTTGCACCCACTTCCAGGCATAGACTCCCACGGGAGTCTATGCCATTTCCTGTCCCGCCACGCTGTCTGCTGGGACACACAGGTCCCAGAGACGGTGCGGACCATTCCTAGTGTGCTGCGCGACTCGCGCATGCGCAGTAGGGAACCGGGAAGTGAAGCCGCAACGCTTCACTTCCTGATTCCCTCACCTAGAATGGAGCGATCGATCGGTCTCGGCTGCCGACATCGCTGGACCCTGGGACAGGTGAGTATCTATTTATTAAAAGTCAGCAGCTGTAGTATTTATAGCTGCTGGCTTTTAATAATTTTTTTTTGTAGGTGGAATCCCTCTTTAATGTGATGGTCAGTGAGAAGAATGCTCTTTACACTTGTGGTCATTGGGAAGAATGTCACTTACAGATAGGGAAAAAGATCAATGGTGTCAGTGGCCATAGTTTATAGTCACTAGTCCATAGTCCCTAGTCTGTAGCTCACAGGCCCTAGTCTATAGTCCATGACCCCTAGGGCATAATCCATAGTCTCTAGTTCCTTAGTCTATAGCCCATAGTTCCTAGTCTATAGTTCATGATCCCTAGTCCATAGTCTCTAGTTCCTGGTTCATAGCCAGGCATGTACTGGCCATCGGGACTACAGGGAGTTTCCCGGTGGGCCGATGGCTCAGTGGGCCACTCTGATGTAAGGGGGCTGGTGATGGGCCACTCTGATGTAAGGGGGCTGGTGATGGGACACTCTGATGTAAGGAGGCTGCTGATGGGACACTCTGATGTAAGGGGGCTGCTGATGGGACACTCTGATGTAAGGGGGCTGCTGATGGGACACTCTGATGTAAGGGGGCTGCTGATGGGACACTCTGATGTAAGGGGGCTGCTGATGGGACACTCTGATGTAAGGGGGTGCTGATGGGACACTCTGATGTAAGGGGGCTGGTAATGGGACACTCTCATGTAAGTGGGCTGCTGATGGGACGCTCAAAATGTAAGTGGGCCGGTCTGGATGAAGTCCAGGGCCAAATTTCTGTCCCAGTCCAGCCCTGTTCATAGCCCATAGTTTCTAGTCTATAGTCCATGATCCCTAGTCATCCATATTCCATAGCCCACACCCCTAGTCTATAGTCCATGATCTCTAGTTCATAGTCCATACTCTCTAGGTTCCTAGTCCATAGCCCATAGTTTCTAGTCTATAGTCCATGATCCCTAGTCCATAGTTCAAAATCCATAGTCTCTAGTTCCTAGTTCATAGCCCATAGTTTCTAGTCTAAAGTCCATGATCTCTAGTCATCCACATTTCATAGCCCACTGTTCCTGGACTATAATCCATGATCCTTACTCTATAGTTCATAGCCCCTAGTCCGTAGTCTATCGCCAATGATCCATAGTCTCTAGTTCATAGTCCCTAGTCTTTAGTCCACGATCCCTAGTCCATTGTCCCTAGTCTATAGTTCATGATCCCTAGTCCATAGTTCCTAGTCCATAGCCCACAGTCCATATTCTATAGTTCAAAATCCATAGTCCATAATTTGTAGCCCATGATCCATAGTCCCTAGTCCTAGTCTATAGTTCAAGATCCCTAGTCCATAGCCCAATGTCCCTAGTCTATAGTCCATGATCCCTAGTCCCCAGGCCATAGTCTGTAGTTTATAGCCCATGATCCATAGTAAATAGTCCATAAACTCTAGTCCGTAGTCCCTAGTTTGTATGTAGTCGATAGCCTGTAGCTCATAGTCTCTAGTACATGGTTCATAATCCCTAGTCCATGGTCCATGTTTGATAGCCTATAGTTCCTAGTCCATAATCCCTAATCCATAGTCTTGTGACTAACGAAGAAAGGGTGACTACCATCCTACATACATTGGGACCTTGGAGAACAAATGTAGGAAGTCAAATTACAGTAGCAAAAATAAAAAGAGGAATTTGGAGGTTTGGAGGAGTCTGAGAGCCATAGAAGGGACTTTTCTGAGTTAAGAATAAATGCTTGGACAGAATTTCCTTCTTTTTTTTAAACCAGGGTTTAATGATACAATTATATATCATACACCAGACCTATCACTCCCCTATCAGACTGCAAAACATGTAATATATACCCATATATCCCTGTTTAAAATTAGTTCTTCTGATTTGGAGTTATCCATTTATATCAGACTTTTGAAGACCTTCTAGTTACTGTTTTACATTTCCTCATTCCCTGCACTCCTGAAATAAGCTTATTTGGTAAATTATACGAAGACCAATGGACCCATTATATCATAATGATATGCTGGCACCTCGGTAGAATCCACAAACAAAACAAAGAAATTGTTGACTAACCGGGTTATCCCCCATTGAAAAAGTCAAGTGTGGCAGAAGAAAGTGTCCTCTTAAATTCCATAAAAGCTGGGATCTGTGGTGACAATGATTTCTACTGGCAGGTTGGAGTTTTGGTCAAAGGAAAGGAACTGTGGGCGTAAGAGATACATTTTAGAAATCTTGTTGAAGACATATCTCATACATTCAAAATCCTCAAGTTCTTAACCTTTTTTTGCAGGCAGCTCTTATTTTATTTTATTTTTTTGAATCAATTTAAGGCCAGATGACACAGACCAATTAAACGCTACAGGATACGAAGACGCGTGATTGCGGCAACATGGCATTTCATCCTCTGAAGTTCTCAGATTTTCTTGGAGGGACATTTAAGAAAATTATGGGCTGCAGAAGGACGACTTTGAGGAACATCAACATTTTCTCAGACGCTCTAAAGGAAAGAAAATAACTCTAAAAAACGTAAAGAAATGAGCAGAACAGGAAAGATGAGAAGGAGGAGAGATACTCAGGACGTGTGGTCAGGAGGCTGTAAATAGAGGAGCTGCTGTGGGTGGGAATGTTACGCTTTCCACAGACCTGGCGGCATTAACACGGGCCTGTATTTAGTGAAAATTGTGTATTTAGTGTAATGCAAAACCTAATGTCGAGAGACACCTCAGATGCAGCTTTTCTTCTCCGGATTACTGTAATTTGTGTTTTGGCTGAACTGTTTTCTTTACGTTTCAGAAAAAAAACACTGATTTTGCATAAAACATACTTCTATGTGTGCGTTACTAACAGGGCCTTCAGTTTGGGGGAGATATTCTTATTTTTTTACAGTCTGCTTTGCGGTGTGCAAAAACACAACACCACAAGTCAACCATAAAAATTCATACAGGATGTTTTATATGGTCCCATCCTGAAGTCAAAGGACCCTTCCCTGGCACAAGACTTCTAAAGAGGGCAAGACACACTCAGGTCCGCCTAGCCAAAAGGCCTTTGTGACCAACCAACCAGTACTGGGTGGGAGGCTCTCCCAAGACATCAGGGTAGGCCTAAAGATCTGAAAGCCCAAGAGTCATGATGGGGGCAAGAAATACTCAGGTCCACCTATCCAAAAGGCCTTCATGATTCGAGGAAGAAAACCAATGAGGCAGTGGAAAAAGGCATCTAAGGGCCACATATCCTCCCACTAGACTTCACAGTAGGCCGAAGACTCAAAAGACACCTGAAGAGGGCAAGGCCACCTCAGGTCAACTTAGCCAAAAGGCCTTCATGACCAGCAGAAGCTACCCAACAAGTACTGGGTGGGGTGCTTTCCCAAAAGAGAGACCACCCTAAGGCAGCAGAGGAAGGAAACTAAAAGTCACATATGCTCCCCTAGACTTCTAGGTAGGCCCAAAGGTGCAAGACTCCTGTTGGGGGCAAGGCACACTTAGATCTACCTAGCCAAAAGGCCTTCATGATCAGCCAAACTTGTCTAAGTACTGGGTGGGGGGCTCTCCCGAAGAGAGATCATTTTAAGGCAGCGGAGAAAGGAACCTAAGGGCCACGTATCCTCCTCCTGGACCTCAAGGTAGGCCCGAAGACCCGAAGACGCAAGACTTCCGATGGGGCAAGGCACACTCAGATCTAGCAAACTAAAAGGCCTTCATGATCAACCAATTGCATGACTATCATCTCTGAGCCTGCATCTCAGTCTCTGAATTAAATGGTGACCCTGAATGAAGCCTGGAAAAAGATGTTGCCGCCCTTCTGGAGAGAAAAGCAGATGAAGGGGGGAGTATTGTGATCTGTGTGAGCCGTACATAATACCCAACTTGGCATTTAGCCTGTCGAACTTGACATGAAATATATCTGATGACAGGTCCTCTTTAAGGATAAAAGTTATAGCCTGGCTCCGTGCAGTCACATATTGTCAGTCCATTGCTGTGAGACGTGGAAGTGATGCATCTGGAATGTGGTGTATGGCTCGATGATGAGCCTGATAGCTGTGGCAGCTCTCACATCTAATGAACGTCAGCACTGCCGCTCCTTGAGATAAGTACATGAGCGACTGATTTATGAAAAACCCAAGAGAAGTCAATTCTTTATGACTTTTTACTAAATGCAATCATTGATCTTCTCCAAAGTCAGAAGTTATGGAGTTGGGTGCCAGGTTCTCCACTTAAATCTCTTCCGATGAAGCCACCTATTTAATCACCCGAATTATATCTCCAATAGCCACCAGCTATGAACGGCCAGATGGAAAAAACAAAACAAAATAAACGTAGCGCACCATGAAAAAGGTTCCATCATTCAAGTTTGACGTTCGGTGCGTTCCTGTCAGAAACCATGAATCAGACTGAGACAGAAGTACAATTAAATCACACTTGTCTATTAATAAAAATAAAAAGGTAAATGGAAAAAGCGTAGTCAAGCATAGCCAGAGTCCAGTAGCCAGATCGGGTAGTCAGCCAATGAATGATTCATTAGTCATATTTTTTTTATATGGAGGTTTAATACAGAAGATAGAGATTCGTTTTGGGCAGAAGTCACAAAAGTTGGGGAACTGGAAGGAGAGCAAGGAAGGGTATGTAAGGCCAGAACTTTTCGGTTTTGGGTGGAATAGGAAAGGGTTAAAGACCATCTCATCTCTTTATTACTCAATAATTCTTCAGGTAGTGAGTAGCGAGGGACAAATGTGCTTTGGTTCAATTTATGGGCTCTTTGGCGAGTTCATTGTAAAAATCTGCAAAAGAACTTTAATGTGAACCTCATTTAACCACTTAAACGGCACTGATGGGCCCTGAGAGGCAGCACTTATGGGCACTAACAGGTGGCACTGATGGACACTGATAGGCAGCACCAATGGGCACTGATAGGTACCACTGATGGGCACTAATAGTCACCACTGATGGGCACTGATAGGCGGCACTGATGGGCACTGACAGACAGCACTTATGGGCACTGATAGGTACCACTGATATGCACTAATAGGCACCACTGATGGGCACTAATAGGCGCAACTGATGGACAGCACCAATGGGCACTAATTGGCAGTACTGATGGGCAATGATTGGCAGCACCAATGGGTCTCCTACTGTTCCTATTTCCTCTTTTCCTGTTTTCTTTTTTAAATTTCGTATGAATCCCCCTTCTTCAGGGCTGAAAATAGTCTGAAATCTGGACTAAGCAATGATAGAATCACAGAACATTTGATGACGATAGTTCCATCAGGAGCTTTGTGTTTGAGCCTCCGTCGTTTGGAGGGAAAAGTCCACATCATTTTGGCCATATCGTATAGGCGTGCTGGTTAGGTGTCCACAAGCCGGGTATGTTATCCTCAGACTTTGAGTCTTTGCCATCTGCTCAGGTCTCCCTAGTACACACCTGCTCTAATCAGGAAGGCTTAAATAGACTGCTGGACATTCAGCCTGTGCTCAAAATGTATATCTGTTTAAAAGCCTGACACATTGTTTCTAATTGTCTTTTAAACATTTCCTCTCCTTGGCAGGTGGAACATTTGGAGTTGGTAAACCAAACTTTCCATTCCTCGGGAAAATGTTTCATGATACCAACTCTAGGTGGCAGTATACACAGATTATCAATAGATGAAAAATGTCTTCGTATACTGTAATATTTACAGGGCCCTTCACTGGGACCTGAACTCAATCATTTAGAGGGAGGGGTCTTCGTAATTTGGCCATATCATAGAACTGTGATGGTCAAGTGTCCACAAGCTTATTTGTCTACAAGCACAGAATATTTGATGCTGATATTTTGGTTAGGAGCTATGTATTTTGCTTTGAGTTTGAGCCTTTATCATTTGGAGAGGAGGTCCACATAATTTTGGCCATATCATAGAGGTGTGATGGTAAAAAGTCCACAACCTGATAGCGTATGTAACCATCAGCTTTGAGCTTTTGCCAATGGCTTAGGTATCTGTAGTGCACACCTGCCCTATTCAGGAAGGCTTAAGTAGACTGCTGGACATGTCTACTTAAAAATCTGGCACATTACTGATACTTCAATTCTAATTGCTTTTTAAACATTTGCTCTCTTTGGCAGGTGGAACATTGGGGGTTGGTAAACCAGACTTTCCGTTTCTTGGGACATGTTTTATGATATCAACTGTAGGAGCCAATATACACAAATTACTGATAGATGAAAAATGTCTTTGTATAATGTAATGTTTACAGGACCCTTTACTGGAAACACCTGAACGTAAGCATTCAGAGGGGGGACAACATAATTTTGGCCATCTAGTATACGTAGGTGTGATATTAAATGTCCACAAGCTGATGTGTATAGAAACAGAGAATATTTGATGCTCCTAGTTCTGTCAGGAGCTTTGTATCTGGCATTGGGTTTGGGCCTTTATCATTTGGGGTGGAGGTCCACATAATTTTGGCCATATCATAGAGGTGGGATAGTCAAAAGTCCACAAACTGATAGTGGATGTGACCGTCAGCTTTGAGCCATTGCCATTGCCCTATTTAGGAAGGCTTAAGTAGACTGCTGGACATGCCTGCTTAAAAACCTGACACATTACTGTCACATTGTTTCTAATTGCCTTTTAAACATTTTCTCTTTTTGGCAGGTTGAACATTTGGGGTTGGTAGACCAAACTTTCTATTACTCAGGAAAGTGTTTCATGGTGTCACTTGTAGGCACCAATATACAAACATTATCGATAGATGAAAAATGTCTTTGTATACTATAATATATACAGGAGACACCTGAACTCAAGCATTTAGAGGAGGGGACACAAAATGTTGCCCTTTTCATATAAGTGTGATGGTTAAGTGTCCACAATCTGATAGTGTACGTAACTGTCAGCTTTGAACCTTTGCCATCTGCTCAGGTCCCTGTAGTTCACACCTGCCTTATTCAGGAAGGCTTGAGTAGACTGCTGGACATGCCTGGTTAAAAATCGAACACAGGTGGAACATTTGTGGTTGGTAAACCAAACTTTACGTTCCTCTGGAACATGTTCATGATGTGAACTGTAGGAGCCAATATACACAAATTATCGATAGATGAAAAATGTCTTTATATACTGTGTTAGTTATAGGACACTTCACTGGAGACTACCAAACTCCATCATTTGGAGGGGAGGGGGGTCCACATCATTTTGGCCATATCATAGAGGTGTGATGGTCAAAAATCCACCAACTGATCGTTTAGGTCACTCTTGGCTTTGAACCTTTGCCATCTGCTCAGGTCTCTGTAGAGCACACCTGCCCTATTCAGGAAGGTTTAAGTAGACTGAAGGACATGTCTGTTAAAAAAAACTGACACTTTATGATACATTACTGACACTTTGTTTCTAATGTCTAATGTTTCTAACCTTTTAAACATCTCCTCTTCTTGGCAGGTGGAACATATGGAGTTGGTAAACCAAGCTTTCCGTTACTCTGGAACATGTTTCATAATGTGAACTGTAGTTACCAATATACACAAATTATCGATAGATGAAAAATCTCTTTGCATACTGTGGTATTTATAGGACTCTTCACTGGAGACTCCCAAACTCCATAATTTAGAGGGGGGGGAGTCCACATAATTTTGGCCATATCATAGAGGTGTGATGGTCAAAAATACACTAACTGATGGTTTACGTCACTGTCAGCTTTGAACCTTTGCCATCTTCTCAGGTCTCTGTAGTGCACATCTGCCTTATTCAGGAAAGCTTAGGTAGACTGCTGGACATGTCTGTTAAAAAAACCTGACACTTTATGATAAATTACTGACACTTTGTTTCTAATGTTTAATGTTTCTAATAGTTTCTAACCTTTTAAACATCTCCTGTCCTTGGCAGGTGGAACATTTGTGATTGGTAAACCGAACTTTCCGTTACTCTGGAACATGTTTCATGATGTGAACTATAGGTACCAATATACACAAATTATCGACTGATGAAAAACATCTTCGTATACGATCGTATTTATAGGACTCTTTACTGGAGACTCCCAAACTCCATCATTTGGAGGGGAAGAAGGTCCACATAATTTTGGCCATATCGTATAGGTGTGATGGTTAAGTGTCCACAAGCTGATAGCATATGTAACTTTCAGCTTTGGGCCTTTGCCATCTGCTCAGGTCTCTGTAGAGCACACCTGCCCTATTCAGGAAGGCTTAAGTAGACTGCTGGACATGTCTGTTAAAAAAAAAAAACGGACACATTGCTGACACTTTATGATAAATTACTGACACTTTGTTTCTAATTGCCTTTTAAACATCTCCTCTTCTTGGCAGGTGGAACATTTGTGGTTGGTAAACCAAACTTTCCTGTTTTTCTGGAACATGTTTCATGATGTCAACTGTAGGAGCCAATATACACAAATTATCGATAGATGAAAAATGTCTTTGTATATTGTAGGGATCCTTCACTGGAGACACCTGAACTCAAAAATTTAGAGGGGGAGGTTCACAAAATTTTGGCCATATCGTATAGGTGTGACGGTTAAGTGTCCACAACCTGATAGCGTATGTAACCGTCTTTGGGCTTTTGCCATCTGCTCAGGTCTCTGTAGTGCACATCTGCCTTATTCAGGAAAGCTTAGGTAGACTGCTGGACATGCCTGTTTGAGAACCTGACACATTCCTGGCATTTTATGTTGCATTACTGACACTTTGTTTCTAATCGCCATTTAAACGTTTCCTCTCCTTGGCAGGTGGAAAATTTGGGGTTGGTAAACCGAACTTTCCGTTACTTGGGAAAAGGTTTCATGATGTCAGCTGTGGGCGCCAATAAACACAAATTATCAACAGATGAAGGTTTTCTAGGATAATGAATGTGTTTTACTTACAGGTTTTTCTATAATTTGTGATGAATGGCTTGGAAGGTATATTGCTGTATACACTTTCAGTCTGCCTGGATGCAATAGATCAATACTGGGAATCCCAGAGTTAATGGCTCGGAGAGGGTGATGATTTCCCTGAAATATCTCTCTGTGGTCTGCAGTAGTCTTTATTACCTCTACGCCTGATCAGCAGAACAAACCCAGGGGGGCCTCTCTATGGCCTAGAAGTGGGTCAGGAGCTTTAGGGAAAGTACAGCACTCCAATAAGCCAAGTGGCCGCCCTTTTCTACCAGCTCCTGGGCTCTTGGACCTCGGTTCCCAGACTCGCCCCGGGTTTCCCAGACCAGGATCAGGTTCTCGTTTTTTGGGAGCCGGCTCAAATGGCTCTCTTCTAAAGCCCAGCAGGAACTCACAGCCAGAAAAAACAGGGATTTGTACAAACAGAAAGCGATCTGTTTGACTTTCATCAGTGTCTGAGCCTCTGCGTGTAATGTTGACTTTTCTGGACGGAGTTTCTGAAAATCGTGCTCCGCCGGAGAACTTGGCAACGGGATCCGGGGGCGGCTTGAAGCCCTCTGTCTGTGAGCTGCCCCCAGAATCCCACCGCAGGAGATAGGTGGAATGTGAAGGCAGTGACGGGGCGATGAAACGTCCTTTAAAGGGAGAGGATAGATGGGGTAACGCTGACAAAGTACGTGGAAGGGGCGCTCGGCTAGGAGTCGGATTGGGGGGGGGGAAATGTTTCTGCTCGCTGGGGAGGAAGCGAGGGAAGCTACATCCAACACAAAGTCTCCCGTGTTTTCACAATCAATAGCCGCGCCAAATAATGCCATTAAAATCTGCAGCCATGACAGATGAGTGACGGGGCTGTGAGTGCAGTGTACCCATGCGTGTCCTTAATGACATCAATACCCCACAATGACATTGTGTTTATGGAATGTCAATGGGGATTGTCAGGTCGAATGTTTGTTTTCTACATTATACAATTTATCACCTGGCGAGGCTCACATTCCGCCGATCTTTCACGAAAAACAGACTTTGACATTTTAATTTAAAGTGAACCCGATTGCTAACAATCGTTACACTTTAAATCCTCCCTCCAGCCCCCCCCCCCCTTCAGTCTTGCACAGATACAGGGCCACTGATCAGGCAGTGCAGCCAGCCCTCCTGTACTGGGCCCGGGCCCCAGCTGTTTAATAGGGGAGGGGCCTGGTCACCTGCCAAGGAGGCAGTATAGCCAACCCTCCTGTACTGGGCCCAGGCCCCATCAGTTCAATAGGGGGGCCTGGTCACCTGCTGAAGAGGCAGTACAGCCAGCCCTCCTGTACTGGGCCCAGGCCCCATCAGTTCAATAGGGGGGCCTGGTCACCTGCTGAGGAGGCAGTACAGCCAGCCCTCCTGTACTGGGCCCAGGCCCCATCAGTTCAATAGGGGGGCCTGGTCACCTGCTGAGGAGGCAGTACAGCCAGCCCTCCTGTACTGGGCCCGGGCCCCATCAGTTCAAAGGGGGGGGGCCTGGTCACCTGCTGAGGAGGCAGTACAGCCAGCCCTCCTGTACTGGGCCCAGGCCCCATCAGTTCAATAGGGGGGCCTGGTCACCTGCTGAGGAGGCAGTACAGCCAGCCCTCCTGTACTGGGCCCGGGCCCCATCAGTTCAAAGGGGGGGGGGGGGCTGGGAACCTGCTGAGTAGGCAGTACAGCCGGCCCTCCTGTACTGGGCCTGGGCCCCATCAGTTCAAAAGGTGGGCCTGGGAACCTGCTGAGGAGGCAGTACAGCCAGCCCTCCTGTACTGGGACTGGGCCCCATCAGTTCAAAAGGGGGGCATGGGCACCTTCTGAGAAAGCAGTACAGTCAGCCCTCCTGTACTGGGCCCCGCTTGCCCACTCGGCAGCCCTGCTTGTTACCCCCACTCGCTCAATTGGCTGCCTCGCTTGCCCACTAGGCAGGCCCGCTTTTTACCCCCTGCTCGCCCGATTGGCAGCCCCACTCGCCCACTCAGCAGCCCTGCTCTTGCTACCCCCACTCGCGCTCTTGGCAGCCCCGCTTGCCCACTCAGCAGCACCGCTTGTTACCCCCGCTTTTAACCCCCGCTCGCCCGATTGGCAGCCCAGCTCGCCCACTCGGCAGCCTGCTCTTGTTACCCCCACTTGTGCCCACTTCGTCAGCCCCGCTTGTTACCCCGGATCGCCCACTTGGCAGGCCCGCTCGCCCACTCGGCAGCTCCACTCTTGTTACCCCCACTCGCCCACTTAGCAGCCCAGCTCACCCGCTCGGCAGCCCCTGATCGCCCGCAAGCCTGCTCTGCACTTACCCCATCCAGGTCCTGAGCAGCTTTGGCGGCTCCCCCCTCCCCCCGGCTTCTCCTCCTGGCAAATCCGGTCTCAGGACCCGCTTTCTGTCCTGATCGGCTGGGAGGAGAGGCAGGTAGACAATATCGAATTTTTGATTCCCTATTGTCACTGGTGGGTGGGCAAAGGGCACCGTGCCCCAAGCACATCCTTTTTTAAGCCAATTAGAGCCTCAGGCTCTAATCACATGCTTCGCAAAATAAAAAACGCCCTGCATGGAGATTAGGGGCTGGGCGCACAGAGATTATGGACGGGCCGCCACTGTATTGCAGGATGGAGAGTGGGGGGCATAGGCCTGGTAAATTAGGCTGTGGGGGGCTGTCAGCCTGTAGGGGGCCCTGTGAGGCCCTGTGATTTCCAACAGCAGCCCAGCACAGGTGTAGCGGCTCCTCTCCTGGACTGAAACGGCTTCCTCCGATTTCACCGCACACTGTGAGCTTCTCACCATGTGCATTAGAAGCTGCAGCAAGTCAGAGAGCCCCCCGCCTTCCACGGTTATCTCTGGCTCCCGTCCCACCAGGGAGACCCGAGCGGCCATCCGGCGTGTGCGCCTGCTGACCGGACAGCCAAGCAAAGGTGGGATCAGCTTTGATTGGCGGTCCGGAACCGTGAACTGAAAGCGATGACACAACGTCACATCTTGGAAACTATCGGCGTCGTCTAAAGCGTTCAAAAACGCTTATCATGTTTGGAGTGCATAGGAGGGATTTGGGGTCTTATAGATCCCTCCATAAAGAGGACCCATCACCAGGATGCTTACATTCCTTGTGTCAGTGATAAAAAAAATAAAAACAATGAAAGCAACAGTGTAAAAATAAAATAAATTAATAATGAAAAAAAATATGAAAGCAACAGTGTACAAATAAAACAAATAAATAAAAAACAAAACAAAAGCAACAGTGTACAAATAAAACAAATAAATAAAAAACAAAACAAAAGCAACAGTGTACAAATAAAAATAAATAAAAAAATTTGTAATAAAAAAATGAAAGCAACTGTGTACAAATAAAATGAATTAATAATGAAAAAAATGAAAGCAACAGGGTACAAAAAAAAATAATAATAAAAAAAAAAAATATGAAAGCAACAGTGTACAAATAAAATAAATAAATAGTTAAAGAAAAATGAAAGCAACAGTGTAAAAATAAAAATAAATAAATTAGTAATAAAAAAATGAAAGCAACAGTGTACAAATAAAAAAAATAATTAAAAAAATTAATAATTAAAAAAAAATGAAATGAAAGCAACAGTGTACACATAAAATAAATCAATAATTAAAGAAAAATGAAAGCAACAGTGCACAAATAAAATAAATTCATAATAAAAAAATGAAAGCAACAGTGTACAAATATAAATAAATAAATTGTTAATAAAAAAATTTAAAGCAACAGTGTACAAATAAAATAAATTGATAATAATTAAAAAAAAGAAATGAAAGCAACAGTGTACACATAAAATAAATCAATAATTAAAGGAAAATGAAAGCAACAGTGCACAAATAAAATAAATTCATAATAAAAAAAATGAAAGCAACAGTGTACAAATATAAATAAATAAATTGTTAATAAAAAAAATTAAAGCAACAGTGTACAAATAAAATAAATTGATAATAATAAAAAAAAAGAAATGAAAGCAACAGTGTACACATAAAATAAATTAATAATGAAAAAAATGAAAGCAACAGGGTACAAATAAAAAAAATCGATCATTTAAAAAAGAAATGAAAGCAACAGTGTACAAATAAAATAAATTAACAATGAATAAAATGAAAGCAACAGGGTAAAAATAAAATAAATAATGAAAAAAATGAAAGCAACAGGGTAAAATTAAAAAAAAAAAGAATAATTTAAAAAAGAAATGAAAGCAACAGTGTACACATAAAATAAATTCATAATAATAAAAAAATATGAAAGCAACGGTGTACAAATAAAATAAATTAACAATGAAAAAAAAAATGAAAGCAACAGGGTACAAATAAAAAAAAAAAAGAAAACAAAATTTGTCATTAAAAAAAAAGGGAAAGCAACAGTGTACAAATAAAATAAATTCATAATAACGAAAAAAAAGAAATGAAAGCAACAGTGTAAAAATAAAAAATCAATATAAAAAATAAAAAAATTGAAACAGCGATCATTCCACTCATGTGAGATATCACCGCAAACGTCAGATCATGGGCAGTTATTCTGTATTTGGCTTGTGATGGGGGGGGGGGGGGGGTACCCGATTGTAGTCTTGCCTAGGGCAGGACAAAACCAAGTTACAGCACTGCCCACCTCATTGGTGATCCTGACACAATGGTCTATGTTCAGACACTTCCTGTTATAGGGTGACAACGCTTTGTCCCCGTCTCCCAGTTGTTCTCCTGTGTTGTCACCTGGTCACATGACTTCCGATGGAGACTACCAATGTCTTTTCAGCACACATTACACAGACTCGGCCCACTGATGTCACCAATATGAATGAGAAGATTCGGATGAAATAATTGTCACCCATTGAGATGTTCAGGGAATCGGTCCAGAGAAAACTCTGCCGCTGAGAGCTTCTGCAATTTATTTATTAGAGACGCCTCGTCTTCTGCTCCGTCTTCTGCCTCGTCTTCTGCTCCGTCTTCTGCCTCGTCTTCTGCTCCGTCTTCTGCTCCGTCTTCTGCTCCGTCTTCTGCTCCGTCTTCTGCCTCGTCTTCTGCTCCGTCTTCTGCTCCGTCTTCTGCCTCGTCTTCTCCCTCGTCTTCTGCTCCGTCTTCTGCTCCGTCTTCTGCCTCGTCTTCTGCTCCGTCTTCTGCTCCGTCTTCTGCTCCGTCTTCTGCTCCGTCTTCTGCCTCATCTTCTGCCTCGTCTTCTGCTCCGTCTTCTGCCTCGTCTTCTGCTCCGTCTTCTGCCCCGTCTTCTGCTCCGTCTTCTGCCTCATCTTCTGCCCCGTCTTCTGCCTCGTCTTCTGCTCCGTCTTCTGCCCCGTCTTCTGCTCCGTCTTCTGCCTCGTCTTCTGCCCCGTCTTCTGCCTCGTCTTCTGCTCCGTCTTCTGCTCCGTCTTCTGCCTCGTCTTCTGCCTCGTCTTCTGCTCCGTCTTCTGCTCCATCTTCTGCCTCGTCTTCTGCCCCGTCTTCTGCTCCATCTTCTGCCTCGTCTTCTGCCTCGTCTTCTGCCTCGTCTTCTGCTCCGTCTTCTGCCTCGTCTTCTGCTCCGTCTTCTGCCTCGTCTTCTGCTCCGTCTTCTGCTCCGTCTTCTGCCTCGTCTTCTGCCTCGTCTTCTGCTCCATCTTCTGCTCCGTCTTCTGCCCCGTCTTCTGCCTCGTCTTCTGCCTCGTCTTCTGCTCCGTCCTCTGCTCCATCTTCTGCCTAGTCTTCTGCTCCGTTGGCCTTGGCACATGTCACCTGAGAATAAATGTGCGGCTTTAATTCGACTTTAATATTGGCGGCTTGCAACGTGACACCCGTAATGGCCACCTCCGTCTCCCGGTTATTTGAACTCGGTGACAAATGGCTGCTCCCCGCTCTGCTGCAGATTAATGGTGACTTTAATAGAGGCCATCATTCCATCATCAGGGAGAGGGCACGGGGGAAGAGAACGGCTTAAATACGCAACACTCCAAGTGGTAATTAATGGCGGACTCGAGGTGAATATGCTGAATGAAAAATATTGAGATTCTCTTCATACACATCAAATAAATGTTCCTACGTGCGGAGGCAGTAATATGCTGAGCCGAAAAATGAAGGACTTTACTTTGTGTTCCGATACCTGCAATGTGGTGGTACATATATAACACCTGGAGAGAGGTTCGCCTATTAAAACCCGAACCTTTTACTTCCTACCTGTGGATCCTGCCAGAAATCCAGAGCTGTCTTGTGCTTCACTCTGCAATGTTCGCCGACACCTCTGCCAGTCCGGATTGGTGGTTTTGTGTTCAAGCAACACATTGCTAACTTCAAGTTGGTCCCCCATACCTACAGTATCTGCCGGTTTCCCAGTGCCTCCATGTCAAGAACCCTAGTCCTTCTCCTCCATGTCTCTGTTCCTCTTGGGCTTCATGTCTCTAAGTGCACCCCAATGTACCCCATGTCTCCAAGTGTGTCCCAGTGTACCCCATGTCTCCAAGTATGCCCCATGTCTTCAAGTGTGCCCCAATGTACCCCATGTCTCCAAGTGTGCCCCATGTCTTCAAGTGTGCCCCAGTGTACCCCATGTCTCCACGTGTGCCCCATGTCTCCAAGTGTGCCCCAATGTACCCCATGTCTTCAAGTGTGCCCCAATGTACCCCATGTCTTTAAGGGTGCTCCAGTGTACCCCGTGTCTGCAAGTGTGCCCCAGTGTACCCCATGTCTCCAAGTGTGCCCCATGTCTTCAAGTGTGCCCCAATGTACCCCATGTCTCCAAGTGTTCCCCAGTGTGCCCCATGTCTTCAACTGTGCCCCAGTGTACCCTATGTCTCCAAGTGTGCCCCATGTCCTTAAGTGTGCCCCAGTGTACCCCATGTCTCCAAGTATGCCCCAATGTACCCCATGTCTCCAAGTATTCCCCAGGGTACCCCATGTCTCCAAGTGTGCCCCCAGTGTACCCCATGTCTCCAAGTGTGCCCCATGTCTTCAACTGTGCCCCAGTGTACCCTATGTCTCCAAGTGCGCCCCATGTCCTTAAGTGTGCCCCAGTGCACCCTATGTCTCCAAGTGCTGCCTATATGCACCTATTCTTCAAGTGCACCTCAGTGTGCCCCATGTCTCCAAGTGTGCCTTGTGTCCTCAAGTGTGCCCCAATGTGCCCTACTTCTAAATGTGCCCTATGTCTTCAAGTGCATGCCAATGCACCCCATATGCCCAAGTGTGCCCCATGCTTCCAAGGGCACTCCTGTGTGCCCAATATAACCAAGTGTGCCCCAGTATGCCCTATGTCTCCAAGTGCGCCCTATGCCCCCCCATGTCTTCAGGTGCATTTCTGTGTGCCCCATGTCCCAAAATTTGCCCCATGCCTCCAAGTGTGCCCTACTTCTCTAAGTATGCTCTGTGCACCCCATGTGTCCAAATGCACTCCAGTGTGCCCTATGTCTCTAAGTGTGCCCTTGTGTGCCCCATGTCTCCAACTGCACCCTAGTGTGTCTCATATCTCAAAGTATGCTCCTTATATCTTCAAATGCACCCCAGTGTACCCCATGTCTACAAGTGTGCCCTGTGTTTCCAAAAACCACCCAAGTGTTCCTTATGTCTTGTCTCCAAGTGTGCCCCTTGTATCTCCAAATGCACCCCAGTGTTGCCCATGTCTCTAGGAGTATCCCTTGTGTCTCCAAATGCACCACAGTGTTCCCCAGGTCTCCTAGTGTGCCCCTTGAGTCTCCAAATGCACCCCAGTGGGCCCCATGTCTCCACGTGTGTACCTTGTGTCTCCAAATGCACTCCAGTGTTCCCCAGGCCTCCAAGTGTGCCCCTTGAGTCTCAAAATGCACCAGAGTGTGCCCCATGTCTCCAAGTGCTCTCAGTATCTCCCAGTGTGCCCCTTGTATCTTCAAATGCAATCCAAGGTGTCCCATGTCTCCAAGTGTGCCTGTGTTTCCAAAAAGTACCCCAGTGTTCCCTATGTCTCCAAGTGTGCCCCTTGTATCTCCAAATGCACCCCAGTGTGCCCCTTGTCGCCAAGTGTGCCCCTTGTGCCTCCAAATGCACCCAGTGTGCCCCAGGTCTCCAAGTGTGCCCCCTGTGTCTCCAAATGCACCACCGTGTGCCCCATGTCTTCAACTGCACTCAGTATCTCCTAGTGTGCTCCTTGTATCTTTGAATGCAATCCAAGGTGTCCCATGTCTCCAAGTGTGCCCTGTGTTTCCAAAAAGCACCCCAATGTTTCCTATGTCTCCAAGTGTGCCCCCTGTATCTCTAAATGCACCCCAGTGTGCTCCACGTCTCCAAGTGTGCCCCTTGTGTCTTCAAACTCACCCCAGGGTTCCTCATGTCTTTAAGTGTGCCCCTTGTGTCTCCACCCCCCCCCAGTGTGCCCCATGTCTCCAAGTGTGCCCCTTGAGTCTCTAAATGCACCCCAGTGTTCCCCATGTCTTCAAGTTTGCCTTGTGTGTCCTGTGTCTCTAAGTTTGTCCCAGTGTACCTCATGTCTTCAAGTGCATACCAGTGCCCCCAAGTCCCTGTGCACCCCATGTCTCTAAGTGTGCCCTGCATGCTTTGTGTCTCAGAGTACGCCCCTGTGTCTTGAAGCGCACCCCATTGCTCTCTATAACTCCAAGTGTTCCCTTGTGCACCTTGTGTCTCCACGTGCACCCCATGCCTTCAAGTACACCCTGTGTCTCAAAGTACGCCCCTGTGTGTCCAACTGCACCCCTGTGCACCCTGTGTCTCCAACTGCACTCCTGTGTGTCCTGAGTCATCTAGTGTGCCCCTCTGCCCTCCCTCTCTTTAAATGGGGTCCAATGTGTCCCACCTCTCCAAGTGTACCCCATGTGCCATCCATGCAGCGTCCAGTATGCTCCTGCAACCACCAGGACTAGCCTCCCCTCTGTGGGTACAATCCTTCCTCCATGACACCGGGCTATGAGGTTGCTTTTTTTTCTTTTTTGACCAAGGAAGACATAAGAGTTTTGATATGGGGCCCCAAAACAATAGTTCACGCCTGTTGTAGTCTACCTACATGGTAACATGCTGACTATTTTTGTAGTTTTATCGAGAATAGCACAACGCCTGCATTTCACATAGCTGAATGACCACATTTCCTCCTCGCAGTCCTCTTGTTAGTGGTGATCAGGGAAATTTTATACATCTGCTGACTTTACCACAAGGATAATATTCAACTTGTCAACACTTTGCCTTCCTTCGTTTTAATTATGAACTGTCCCATATTCTGAAGTATCTGTTTGGTTGCTGGAGACGTAGCACGGTCACGGTTTATGCACTTTTGCTAAATAGATTAATTTTGGGGGGGCCACATGTAGCCGTACGAAAAATCACTAATATGTTTTCCAACTCTCACCAAAAAACCACTTATTAGGTCAACTTACAGAGCTGTAAAATTATATAGAGAGTTCTGCACAGCAAGAAAAAATACAAATGTTAGAAGTGTTATATGGAGGAACATCTCCGGCTTCTGGGTGTTTTTTCTACGTGTTGCTCCCAATCTTGAAATTTTAAAATAAGTTTGCAAAAAAACACTTATCCACTCTAAGCTCCACCACCTACACCCAATATGTCCACCTCTGGTTTCAACATCAGTATTCTTCAGGGTTGAGTGACGTCCAATGACTTTCAATCCATGCTCACTATTCACCTACTTCAAACTCCAGCACCACCCGATGTGTACTCCACCCGATGTGTCTTCTTCTGGTTTCAACATCAGTATTCTTCAGGGTTGAGTGACGTCCAATGCCATTCAACCCATGCTCACCATTCACCCCCTTCAAGCTTTGCACCACCCGATGTGTCTTCTTCTGGTTTCAACATCAGTATTCTTCAGGGTTGAGTGACGTCCAGTGCCATTCAACCCATGCTCACCATTCAATCCCTTCGAACTTTAGCACCACCCGATGTGTCCTCTTCTGGTTTCAACATCAGTATTCTTCAGGGTTGAGTGACGTCCAGTGCCATTCAACCCATGCTCACCATTCACCCACTTCAAGCTCCAGCACCATCCGATGTGTTCTCCACCCGATGTGTCCTCTTCTAGTTTCAACATCAGCATTCTTCTGGGTTGAGTGATGTCCAATTCCATTCAACCCATGTTCACTATTCACCCACTTCAAGCTCCAGCACCACCCAATGTGTTCTCCACCCGATGTGTCCTCTTCTGGTTTCAACATCAGTATTCTTCAGGGTTGAGTGATGTCCAATGCCATTCAACCCGTGCTCACCATTCAGCCACTTCAAGCTCCAGCACCACCCAATGTGTTCTCCACCCGATGTGTCCTCTTCTGATTTCAACATCAGTATGCTTCAGTGGTGAATGATGTCCAATGCCATTCAACCCATGCTCACTATTCACCCTCTTCAAGCTCCAGCACCACCCAATGTGTTCTCCACTCGATGTGTCCTCTTCTAGTTTCAACATCAGTATTCTTCACGATTGAGTGATGTCCAATGCCATTAAACCCATGTTCTGTGGGGGGCATCATCAAGCTGCCCTTGGCTCACAGCGGACTCCGGCAGATAACGGCACCAGATGGCATTCAGGAACCACCTTCTACTAAAGGCGTGACAAGACCCACAATGTCACATGCAGTGCCAGGCGAAGGTCATCTAGAGCCCAGGGCAAGCACGCCAAATTGAACCCACCCCCACTTATGTATGAGCATTATGTGTCAGCGAAAATCCTCCCCCCCAAAAAAATCGAGCACTAATCTGCATGTTCACCCCCTAAATAATTTCCCCCTCCTCCCAGTACAAATCTGTCCCCTACTGAAATCCCCTTCTCAGTACAAATCTTTGCTCCCCAACCCCCCTCCCAGCTCAGATTCTCTCTTCCCATATGCCACAGCACAAATCCCCCCCCCCCAAAAAAAAAGAATTCCTCCTTCCAGCACAAATCCTCTTCCTCTCAAATTTCCCCTCCAAGCACAAATCCCTCCACTCCAAATTTTCCCCTTCCAACACAAATTTCCCTCCCACAATTCCCCATCCTAGCACAAATTTCCCCTCTTAGCGCAAATACCCCCCCAATCATCCCTACTAGCACAAGCCCCCCCCCCCCCGCCATACACACACAAATTTCCCCTCATAGCACAAATTCCCCCAATCACCCCTACTAACACAACCCCCCCTCCAAAAAAAAAATATTTCCGCTCTACCTAATTACATTTTTAGCCCAACCCCCCCCAGCACAAATCCTTTTTGCCATCCCCCCTCCCAACATAAATCCCCCCCAAATCACCACTCCTAGCATACCTCCCCAAATTTGCCCTCCTGGAACATTTCTTACCCCCCGTTGCTCCCCAAATTCCCCTTCTGAACAGAAATCCTCTCCTTCCCAATCTCCTTGCGGTGCCACCCCCCACCCTACATGATACCACAGTGCCCAGGGCAGCTGATCCTGTTGCACACCCTTTGTCTCGGCCCTGGTCACATGATTGTTTAGCGCTAACCCTGCAGGGGCCACTGGTAATAGCTGGTTCTACCCTAATAGTACAGAGGCCGCCCACTTCCGCAAGCACCAGTCCATTCACACCGGCTCTAATTTCATAGACTAGGGTAGGGGGTAGGCAACCTCAGCGCTCCAGCTGTGGTGAAACCCCAAATCCCATCATGTCCCTGCCTCTAGGAGTCTAGGAATGCCTCATGGGACTTGTAGTTTCATAATAGCTGGAGTGCTGAGGTTGTCTACTCCTGGTCTAGGGGGCGTCTTTTTGTGACTTATTGCTTGAAGAAACTTTAACAGGAGAGGGTTTAGGGCATGGGATACTCCAAAACGCTTGCACAGTAACTAGAGCATGCTCTTCTCTAAGCTCACACTTCAGGAATCTGCTGAGGACAGGGGAATGGCCAGATTTCTGAGACCCCATGAGACCCCGTGTCAGCCCAAGCTACCACTGGAGCTTATATCCCTCAAAAGCACCCAGTCACCAGGAATCAATTTATGGTCTTTAATCACAAGTCCCCAGAACAGCTGCCACCTTCCAGGTTTTTCCAGACACAGTCCAGTGAGGGAGACAATCCTTCTCCAGACCTGATCCCTTGTGGTGAAGTCCTACAACCAGCTCCTCAAGAGATACAGCCAGGCCTTCACCCTCGACACCACTGAGGCCTTACGAACAGCTATACAGTCGATGGACTGCCTAAGGGCAGCAGCTCCTCACCCCCTTGGGGAGAAGGAACCCAGCTCCCCAGTACTTGAGATTTTTTTATCACCCTTTCAACCCCCTACTAGACACTTTTCTCCAGGGATTGGCTGGAGCATGATAAATATTCAGGTTAGTTTTTTTGTTTTTAAATCTCCCACCCTAAGCTCTGGAAGCTTCTTTCAGAGGCCAGGAGGAGCAATCAAACTCCCATACTGTGAAACCTTGAACAGACCTGGACAAATGATTGCTGCTCCCAGAAGAAATTTTGTTTAAAAATGTTTGCGTTGGTACATGTCCCACGTGGTCGTTTTCAACCAACCCATACCCTTTTTGACAGTAGTCTGTCCGATAGCCCCTAAAAATGTCCAGAAAGTAACTGAAATATATTTGACCCTATAGACTTATGTGGAATTTTCCTCTAATTTCAGGTTCACCAATCTTTAATGACTTCTCATCCTTAGGACGTACCTGTACATTCTCGGACGGGAGCGGTGATATCAAGACCGTGGCTGTAGCTCCATCTATGATCTTGATATGATCTTGATATCATTTTCCTCAAGTGGCTATTCTGTACAAAGTAAAAGTGATTGAGCGGCTCTACAACTGCACGATCACTTACAGGAAGTGAAAAGGGTCCACCCACCTCTCGCCACTTCCTATACAACAATTAATCCCCCAGTAACAATAGATTCCCACAAGCAGTGGTGGCTGGTGGGTTTTTATTTTGGGAAGGGCAGCAAACAACCACCTCCCCCTGGATGGTTGGCAGCGTGGCACTGACACCCCCTCCCCTTGGCGTCCGGTGGTCAAGCACTTACCCAATCTAGGTGGCGGGCTGTGGTGTCCTCCAGCATGGTCCGCCTGCCTTGCGAGCAGCAAAGTGCGGGCAGCAGCTCCGGTGTTCACTCCTCCAGCTTTCTCCCCCGTTTCTCCTCTCTCTTCCACCTAAGGCTTCCGCTTTGGCCTATCGGGAAACAGGTCTCATGACCTGCCTTCTGATTGGCAGGGAGGAACTTTAGATTGAAAATAACGTAAATTAATTCGCTATCGTCAGACACAAACTGGGTGGTCATGAAGTCAGTTCCAGAACCTAGTGACTTATCATGGTCCATTCTAGCTGTAGGCCATGGAGTCAGCTCCAGAGCCTAGTGACTTATTATGGTTCATTCTGGCTCTAGACCAGAATGGGCCATACTCCATACTCAGTTGCCAACTCCAGAGCAGCAAGAAGCAAAATCAGAATCTTTTGCTTTGCCAAATTGGTAACCTTAACCCAAACCAATACTGGACTACTAGACAAAGTGGACCTTTAACCTCCACATTCACAGTGCTTTGCGCCCCGAGCCCACCCTTTTTTGAAGCCTATTAGAGCCTCTGGCTCTAATCACGTTTCAAAAAAACACCCCCATCGCATTGGAAACCAAAGTCCAGTGGCCTGATATGTAGATCAGGGGGCCGGACGCATGGATTGGGGGGGCGCCCTCTATGGACGGGCCACCACTGCCCAAAAGTAACAATAGACCCCCCAGCAACAGCAAACCCCCCCACCAACAACAATATATCTGCCCAGCAACAATAGATCCCCACAGCAACAATCAATCCTACTCAGAAACAAAAGACCCCCCCAGCAACAATAGATCCCCACCAGCAGCAAAGGAACCCTCCCCAGCAATGTAGTCCCCACCTCATAACAGTAGATCACCCCAACAATAGACAACCACATCAACGCTATACCCCCCAGCAGTAAAAAATAGATCCTCCAGCAACCAGAATCAGTAGACCCTCCAGCTCATCCCAGCACCCCTTGCCAATGCATACATTCAGCATTCCCTCGCTCTGCCTGGCTGGGGTGTGTACTTTGCACCAACCCTCGACTTCTGATTGGCTGTTTTGTACTGTCGGTCAGAAGTCAAGGCCAATCACAAGGGCTGATGTATGAAGCAAGAGTTTTACACGCAGCAAGGGAATTTTTTTGCACTCTTTGATCCCATAAAAATACAAGTCACCAGCAGAAGGCCCTCCACACTCAGATGGACCATATGATGGATTACATAAAAAAGGGGAATCAAAGGTTTCATCCATTCTGTACATACCGGGCGAGAATCCAACTCCAGCCACAGCCCGGTAAGATCCCACAGCCCATAAAGATGTCAGGCAAAGGCAGATGTTTGCTTTTGAATTTGCCATTGTTCAGAAGACCTGTCCCAGAAGCCCCCAACTCATCAACTCAACTGAAGTTTTCCTGCGAGTAATCAATAAATAGACCACATTCCGTGAATCGAGGAATTGCCTTTATCAGGGGTTCTGCTCTGGCAAAAAAAATCCCTTTAGTGGCATTTTCAGGACTAAGCCCCAGGTAAGCAGTCAGGTAGTCTGATCACTGGGGGGGGGGGGGGGGATGCTTCCATCTACCTGCAGTCCAGATGTTCCCCTTAAGGTGGACATTGTTTTATTTATTTTTTGTAGAAACAAAGGATAAAGCTTAGCATTGGATTACCATCCATTAAAGGAGAGTTTCACTGTCCTCTTCGTTTTTTTCTTTATTCTCCTCCCTCATACCTTTGAGCCACTGCCCAGGTGCCTCAGTCCAGATCCCATACCAACAACACCTTGGTCCTTCACAGTCATTAGGGGCCAGCTGCCTCCTCCAGGTTCATGCAGCATACCAGCAATGCCTACCAGCCACAGTATGTCCCTGGAAAGAGACATCATCCTTATCTGGATGAGAACGATGGTGAGGGTCAAAGACAAAAAAGTAAAAGAAAAGTTAAACTATATAAAAAGAAAGTGGTAGTTTACATTGTGGGGGGGGGGGGGGGGGGGGGGCAGTGAGAGGAGTCCAGAGAGCTAAAGTGAATAGGGAGGTTAAAGGTCCACTTTAACCTCCAAAAGCTTCTTTGCTTCTTGCTGCTCTGGAGTTGGGAACTGACTTAATGGCCTGGAGCCAGAATGGATCATGATAGGTCACTAGGCTCTGGAACTGACTCCATGTCCTGCAGCTAGAATGGACAATGATAGGTCACTACTCACTAGGCTCTGGAACAGAGTCCATGGCCTACAGCTAGAATGGACTATGATAGGTAACTAGGTTCTGGAACTGACTTCATGGCCTAGAGCCTAAATGGACGATGATAGGTCACTAGGCTCTGGAGCTAACTCCATGGCCTACAGCTAGAATGGACCATGATAGGTCACTAGGTTCTGGAACTGACGTCATGGCCTAGAGCAAGAATGGACCATGGTAGGTCACTAGGTTCTGGAGCTGACTCCATGGCCTACAGCTAAAATGGACCATGATAGGTCACTAGGTTCTGGAACTGACTTCATGTCTACAGCTAAAATGGACCATGATAGGTCACAAGGTTCTGGAGCTGACTCCATGGCCTAGAGCCAGAATGGACCATGGTAGGTCATTAGGTTCTGGAGCTAACTCCATGTTCTAAAGCCAGAATGGACCATATACAGGCGTGTGCAGGAGGTGTGCCAGGTGTAACTGGGCACACCCTAATCACTACGTGCAGCGAAGATTCCCCCTACTGCTTAAGCTTCCCCCCGGTTTGCACCCCCGACCCCACAGTTGTTGCTGGCATGCCTCCTCTCTTCATGGTTGCTGCAGGGGATGTTTCAGGGTAGAGGGCAGAGGAAGAGGCTAGCAAATATGTAATTTACCACCCCCTTTTCTTTTCTAAATGAACAAATTGAACACACTCACAATTCCTTCACAACTGAAACATAGTAAATTGTATTTAATACGTTTCAGTTTGTGAATAAACAGAAAGCCGCTCAGCACAGAGCACTTTCCATTCATTCACTGTCCAGGACAGCTGAGACTGCAGAGAAAGGCATGTTTTTGAGCTTTGTTGTGCACACCCTAATGCAATAAGCTGCACACACCTATGGGACCATGGTAGGTCATTATATCCTGGAACTGATTCCATGGCCTAGAGCTAGAATAGACCATGGTAGCTCACTAAGTTTTGAAGCTAACTCCATGACCTAGAGCCATAATGGACCATGGCAGGTCACTAGGTTCTGGAGCTGACTCCATGGTCTAGAGCCAGAAGGGACCATGGTAGGTCACTATGTTCTTGAGCTGACTCCATGGTCTAGAGCCAGAATGGACCATGGTAGCTCACTAGGTTCCTACGCTAACTCCATGGCCTAGAGCAGCCATTCTCAACCAGGGTTCCGTGGAAGTTCCTCCAGAGGTTTCTAGGGGTTCCTTGAACTGTGACTGATAAACCACCTTTTTGATCATGCCTACAGAGTTAAAGGTTCAGCACCACTTAGCAAAGCCAGCAGTATGACACCAAATATCTTTTTAGCTGTCTTTAAGGGTGCCATTCTAAACACCACTTTAAGGGGGACATTCTTCCTATTGACCACTATTATAAGGAACATTGTTCCTATTGATCCCTGATGATTTTGGTTTTAGTAAGGGTTCCTCGAGACATAACAATTATTTTTGGTTTTCCTCTAGTGTTAAAAGGTTGAGAAAGCTGGGTCTTGAACCAGAATGGACTATGGAAGCTCACTATGTTCTGGAGCTAACTCCATGGCCTACCGCCATAATGGACCATGGTAGGTCACTATGTTCTGTAGCTGACTCTATGGTCTAGAGCCAGAATTGACCATGGTAGCTCACTAGGTTCTGAAGTCAATTCCATGGCCTAGAGCCATAATGGACCATGGTGGGTCACTATTAGGAATGAGCTTCGAGTTTTCGAACAGTGAACAATATGGGGTGTTTCCGCGGCAAATTCGAAAAGCCGCGGAACACCCTGTACAAGTCTATGGGAGAAATCTAAAGTGCTAATTTTAAAGGCTGATATGCAAGTCATTGTCTAAAAAAGTGTTTGGGGACCTGGGTGTATCAATGCAAAAAAAGTTTTAAAAACTGAAGTTTTTTCGGGAGCAGTGATTTTAATAATGATTAAAGTGAAACAATAAAAGTGTAATAATCCTTTACATTTTGTACGGGGGTGTGTGTATAGTATGCCTGTGAAGGGGCGCATGTTTCCCATGCTTAGAACTGTCCCTGCACAAAGTGTCATTTCTGCAGGAAAAAAAGTCATTTAAAATCACTTGCGGCAATAATGAATTGTCCGCTCCCCGTAATACAGAGAAGTCATTAAAAGTCATTGATAAAAAAAAAACGTGGGGTTCCCCCAAATTCAATTACCAGGCCCTTCAGGTCTGGATATGGTTATTAAGGGGAACCCCGTGTCAAATTTAAAAAAAAGACGTGGGATTCCCCCTAAATATCCATACCAGACATTAGGGGGAACCGTATTTATTAGGGGGAACCCCGTCTCAAATTTAAAAAAAAATTACGTGGTGTTCCACCTAAAAATCCATACCAGACCCTTTATCCGAGCATGCAACCTGGCAGGCTGCAGGAAAAGAGGGGGGACGAGAGAGCGCGCCCCCCCTCCTGAACTGTACCAGGCCACATGCCCTCAACATTGGGAGGATGCTTTGGGGTCCCCCCCAAAGCATCATGTCCCCATGTTGATGAGGACAAGGGCCTCATCCCAACAACCCTGGCCAGTGGTTGTGGGGGTCTGCGGGCGGGGGGCTTATCAGAATCTGGAAGCCCCCTTTAACAAGGGGACCCACAGATCCCAGCCCCTCCCTGTTTGAAATGGTAAGGGGGTACAAAAGTATTAGCCTTTAAAATTAGCACTTTAGATTTTGAATGTTCGAGCCCCATAGACTTTAATAGGGTTCTAAAGTTCACACAAAGTTTAGGTCTGTTCGCAGGTTCTGGTGCGAACCGAACCGGGGGGTGTTCAGCTCATCCTTAGTCACTGTGTTCTGGAGCTGACTCTTTTGCCTAGAGCCAGAATGGACCTTGGTAGGGCACTAGGTACTGGAGCTGAGTTGGAGTGGAGGTGGAATCAGAATGGATTTAAAGGTTGAAGGTCCACTTTGTCCAGTCGTCCAGTATTGGTTAAGGTTACCATTTTGGCAAAGCTTAAGCTTCCAATCTTGCTCATTGCTGGGAGCTGACTTCATGGCCTAGAACCACAGTGGAGCATGATAGGTCACTAGGTTCTGTAGCTGAGTTGGAGTGGAGGTGGAATCAGAATTGAAGTGAGCTCCTGGGCTTGGAGCCGACAATCCGCTACCCTTAATTTTGATTATCTACAGCAGTGTTCCGCCAGAATGATGCAGCTCCTGTGCTCTCACTACACTAGTGAGTTGAGCATCATTGATGGTGAAATTCAAAAACTGTATGGGGAATATACAATGGTTATCTTGGATGAGTTTTTTTCTGATCGAGAAAACACACTAAAAACGAATTTTGGAACAATATGTCGCAAATTTAATCCAAAATAAAGAAAATAAATGTATACGGGACAAACTTGCCTATGATAACAGCCAGGCGTACAACTGGACTGTCAACCGCAACAAAAAGAAATACATGATAAAACCAATGAATACAACCACTAACTCCTTAGAACAATCAGATTCAGACACATCTTCTCACTCTTCTATTTCTTCTTCGTCTTCACAGGTTACGGCTACATCTGCATCGTTTAAGAAGACACGTCACTCTAAGCGCACTAACGGTAATGAAGGAGGAGTCAAGTCTAAACTAGCTCCTCACACACAAAGCACCTCTATGAACACTAGAGTCTCAGTGGCGAAAATGGCCTCTGTGGCCAAATCTACCACCCCTCCTTATTCACTTCACATAACAGCACACCCGACTCACAGGTGACCGCGGCCTTGCCTCAGTCAGATGGGGTGCGGGCCGCTGCCACCTCTGAGTCAGGTTTTCGCACGGCCCCCATCTTTTCCAAGCCGGTTAACAAAGCACCAGATCACATTCCCAATGCTTCGAGGCAGGCCAAGATGCCCTCAAAGTACAAAGTAATTAACTTATCATCTACTTCATTAACTGAAGCCCAAATTTCTGTATTGAAACTGGGCCTCTCTTTCTATCCAACACAATCCATTGACACGTTTGAATTGGTTAAAGACCTAAATTTGTTTGCCCGCAAATTAATGTTCAAAGTAATATTTGATAAGTCCCAAACCTCTGTGCAGAGTTCACAGCAGTTTGAATCTACACCTTTGAAGGGACTGAGTCTCTCTGAGGTCAAGGCCATTGAGGAATTAATGGAGTTGTGGGACGAAGGACAGATCGACGAGACTGACCTTGAAGAAGCCTTATCAATGCCATCAGACATAAGCGCAGGTCTTTCTGTGGTCAATCTGCCGGGTATACCACGTACCCCATATTCTCCCAAAGAGTACAAGTTGAGATCCACAAAATTTCCGGCCCTCCAAAGCAATCCCAATATCTGGGCATTCTTGCAACAAGTTACAAAAGAAATTGTTGAAACGAAGTGGGTTGGGCAGAAACAATCGAATTTGACTCCCCAACAAAGGGAGGCGCTCTCCCTCTTGCAATCAAATACCAATATTATGATTAAACCCGCAGATAAGGGGGGCAACCTTGTAGTGATGGATATTGCACAATATGAAGAGATGGTTGCCAATTTACTTAGAAACAAGGAATGGTACGGTAAAATTCCAGAGAGCCACATTGGGCATATCACTGCCCAATATAGCAAATTGATTGAATTAGGCTACCGACAGGGACTGATCACAAAAAAATCTTGGGATTTTTTAAATGTCCAGAACCCAAAAACTCCTACCCTCTATGCCCTACCAAAGGTGCACAAACACCCCCGACCTCCCGGACGCCCCATAGTCTCGGGTAGGGGCTGTCTAACTGAACATGCCAGTGCCCTTGTTGATGATTTTTTACGTCCATATGTCGAATGTCTAACGTCATATTTCCAGGACACCTCTGACCTATTACGAGCCGTGGATGGTATTTCAATCTCGGAGGGGACTTGGTTAGTGACTCTTGATGTGGAGGCTCTCTAAAATTCGATCCCCCACGAGTTGGGCGTTCGCACTGTGGAAAGCTTCATTGTGGAGGACGGCAAAACTCTGTATGATTGTATGCAATTTATTTTGAATCTCTTACATTTCATTCTGACGAATAACATTTTTATGTTTGGGCGCTCCCATTACCTCCAGGTGCAGGGTGTGGCTATGGGGACCAAATGTGCCCCCTCATATGCCAACCTGTACCTGGGGGGATGGGAGCGTCACATTTTTCGTCAGGAGAATCTTCAAAAACAAATTTGACTCAATTCCAATATGGCGGAGATTTATCGACAATATCTTTTTCATATGGATGGGCACTGAAACAGATTTAGTTACTTTTGTGGACCTATTGGGGGTTAATTGCTTCAATTTGAAGTTCACTATGGAAAAGAGCCTCTGTCACGACCGTCCTGGCGTCCCGATCGTTCTTGGAAGATCTACTCACAGAGGTCCCATGTTGAGAACCCGTCGTTCCCCTTTAGCGCGTGTCAACGCGAACGGACGCACACGGTTGCGTCCCGGTACGACCGGGCGCACGCGGGTGCGCGACGTGGCAAACGAGCGCACGCGGGAGCGCGGGGTCACGAACGGGCGCACGACCTCCCACGGGGGCACGCAGACCCGTCGTGCGACCGCTTTGGCGCCCTAAAGGCTTCTTAAGGACTCGGTTTCCACTCCCCCCTCGCTGTCCAGTCTACAGCGTGTTCGGAGATTCTGTTTACCAGTTACCTGCTATCTTGATTCCTGTGACCCGGCTTGTTCTTGACCACGTTTGCTTGCTGCCTGCCACCGACTACCTGCCTGCCTGACCACGTCTCTGCCTCTGCCCTTGTACTGTGTTGCCCGCCTGCTGCCGACCCTGCCTGTACCTGACTACGCTGCTGTCTATTGATCCATCCGGATCTGCTTGTGCCTGCTGTTCCTGCCTTGACCTGCCAGTGTCCGCTGTCTCCACTGACAACCGTCATCTTGCCAGTCCACCAGTCTGTTCCTGCTGTCTCCTGCTGACTGCTGTCCGTGTTGCTGTTGTTGTCCGGACCTGCCTACACCTGCCAGGCACTTGTGCCCCCTGAACTTTCGAATCTCTGTTACCACCTCCAGGGGTTCTTGAGCCAGGGGCTACGAGGGGCCGCTCCCTGCACTCCAGGCTCGTCCACCAGGTACGTGACAGTACTGGACAGCCATGTCCGAGCCTACGCAGGGAGCCTCCCCTATGGACGAGCTCTGCCGCCATCTTGCCGGCCTTACCCAGGCGGTGAAGAGTCTGCAGGAAGGGTATGACCGACTGGAGGAACAAGTTCAAGCCCTGTCCGCGACCCCGCCAGCTGCCTCTGGGCTCCATGCCCCACCATCAGTGGTGATGATGCCACCCGAACCCAGGGTCCCTACTCCGGAACGATTTTCGGGCAACCGGAACAAATTTAGAGCCTTCCGCAACTCTTGCGAGCTCTTTTTCGCTTTACAACCAAGAACCTTCTCTCTCGAGGCGACCAAGGTGGGGTTCGTCATTTCCTTATTGACGGACGAACCACAGGCCTGGGCACACCGCCCTTTGGAGCGAAAGGATCCATCTTTAGACACTCTGGACGCCTTTTTCCTGGCAATGTCAAGACTTTACGAAGACCCTCAACTTGCTGCGACCGCAGAGGCTGCCCTACACGCCCTGCAACAAGGTCGCAGGCCTGTGGAAGATTACGTGTCGGAATTCCGACGCTGGAGTTCCGACACAGAATGGAACGACGCAGCCCTCCGGTACCAGTTCCGTTTGGGCCTATCTGAACCGCTGAAGGATGAATTGGCACGTATAGGCATCCCAGAGACCCTGGAAGCCCTCATAGACATTTCGGTCCAGATCGACAGACGTCTAAGAGAGCGTCGCCAGGAGCGCTCCTCCACAGCCACACGCCCCATCTGGATGTTGCCACGTGTACCCAGCTCAAGTCATGCGGCTCCACCTGCCCCTGCCACAGCTACACTGGATCAGCCGGAACCCATGCAGCTGGGGCTACTCCGTCCCTCTCTGACACCTGAAGAACGTCAACGTCGCCGGGTTGGAAACCTCTGCCTTTACTGCGGAGGTTCAGGACATTTTGTTCGCACTTGCCCAGCTAAGATGCGTAAGTGCCTTTTCATTCCATCTGTTCCTTTGCCTGTACTACCTAACAACACTACTCACCTGGCTGTCCCTGTTCTTTTACAGCTTCCAGAAAGGACTGTCCGGACTCACGCAGTTATTGATTCTGGGGCGTGTAGTGGCTTTGTGGATACGACCTTCGCTCTAAAGAACAAGATCCCCCTTCGGCCCAGAGAGAAGGGACTTTCAGTATTTTTGGCCGATGGTTCTACCCTTGAATCCGGACCAGTGACCCAGAAGACCACCCCTTTATCTGCTACCATTGCCGGGACCCACCAGGAATTCCTATGCCTAGATGTTATTAAGTCGCCACTGTTTCCCATCATCCTAGGCATGCCCTGGTTGAGAGCACACAATCCAAACATCAATTGGGCCACTGGAAAGATTGAGTTCACTTCGGACTATTGCCGTCAACATTGTTGCCCTGTTGATGATAGAGACTCTTCTGCCCTCCTCTGTTTGGAAACAGACTCTGAGACCCGACAAGCTGTACCCAAGGATTACCACGATTTCCTGGATGTATTTAGTAAAAAAGGGGCTGAAACTCTACCACCCCACAGGCCATACGATTGCCCAATTGAATTACTACCTGGGGCAGAGATTCCCTTCGGAAGAATCTTCCCCTTATCTGAGTCCGAGCTGGGTACCCTGAGGTCCTACTTAGATGACAACCTTGAGAAGGGATTCATCCGACCTTCCACCTCCCCGGCGGGCGCAGGAATCTTCTTTGTCGAGAAGAAGGACCATTCCCTTCGCCCGTGTGTGGACTACCGGGCATTGAATAAAATTACTATAAAGAATCGCTACCCCCTGCCACTGGTACCTGAACTTTTTCAGAGACTTGGTTCTGCTAAAGTCTTCTCCAAACTGGACCTCCGGGGTGCCTATAATCTTGTCCGCATCCGGAGGGGTGACGAATGGAAAACTGCCTTCCGTACCCGCTTCGGGCACTTCGAATACCTTGTAATGCCGTTTGGATTGTGTAATGCCCCAGCCACATTCCAACACTTTGTCAATGACATTTTTAGAGACTACCTTGACTTATTCGTAATAATCTACCTTGATGACATTCTAATCTTTTCCTCCACTCTAGCTGACCACCGAGAACACGTCAAGAATGTCCTGGCTCGTCTCCGACTTCATGGCCTGTACGCCAAACCTGAAAAATGTATCTTCGAAAAACAGAGCATCCAGTTCCTGGGTCTGGTTATTTCCGTAAAGGGGGTGGAGATGGATCCCCAGAAGGTCTCTGCTATTCAGGACTGGCCTGCCCCATCCGATAAGAAGGGAGTTCAGCGGTTCGTGGGGTTCGCCAATTTTTATCGCAAATTTATCAGAGGATTCTCCTCTATCATCTCCCCTATCACCGGATTGACCAAACAGGGTCAGAAGTTCCATTGGACCCCCGAAGCACAAGAGGTTTTCAAGACTCTGAAGGACCAGTTTGTTTCGGCGTCGGTCCTAAAGCATCCTGATTCCGCTCTACCATACATCCTGGAAGTGGACGCTTCTGAAATAGCGGTAGGGGCGGTGCTCTCCCAGAGACAAGGGCCCAAGTCTTTGCTACACCCGGTCGCCTTCTTCTCCCGTAAATTGTCCGACGCAGAGAAGAATTACGATGTCGGTGATCGTGAGCTGTTGGCGATAAAGGCAGCACTCGAGGAATGGCGCTACCTTCTTGAGGGCGCCACCCACCCGATCCTGGTTTATACAGACCATAAGAACCTAGAATACCTCAAATCAGCAAAAAGGTTGAAACCACGTCAGGCCAGATGGGCGCTCTTCTTCTCCAGGTTCTCACTACACATTACCTATCGTCCAGGATCCAAGAACGTCAAGCCCGACGCCTTGTCGCGCATGTTCAGCCAACCAGAAAACTCTCCATCTTCGGATACCATTCTCTCCGCGGGAAGCTTCCTCCTGCTCCAAGGGGATCTAGTATCTCAAGTTAAGCAGGCCTCCATGGGCACTACTCCTCCACCTGGCTTCTCATTGTCTTCTAGCAACGATCTTCTTTGGTACGAGGGCAGGATCTTCGTCCCCCAGGAAGCACGGACTTCGGTTCTGGCCGCCTGTCACGACCACCTATTGGCCGGCCATTTCGGGGTACACAAGACCTTGGAGCTACTCCGACGCTCGTTCTGGTGGCCTCGAATGAAGGATGACTGCAGGAGATATGTTGAGGCTTGTATCGTCTGCATCCGAAACAAGAGCAGTAAGTCAAGAGCCTGGGGTCTACTGAAGCCACTGCCCGTTCCTGACAGACCATGGAGGATGATCTCCATGGATTTCATCGTCGAGTTACCCCCTTCAGAAGAATACTCTACGATTTTTGTCGTGGTGGATAGGCTTACCAAAATGACCCACTTCCTACCCATGAGGGGCACCCCTTCAGCCACAGAGACGGCCAAGACCTTCGTCAGGGAGATCGTGAGACTCCACGGCATCCCCGCTAATATCACTTCCGACAGGGGGGTGCAATTCACCTCGAGGTTCTGGAGAGCACTCTGCGGAGCGCTGAAAATTGATCTCCGCTTGTCTTCCGCATATCACCCCCAGACCAACGGCCAGACCGAAAGGACGAACCAGACGCTGGAGCAGTATCTACGCTGCTTCTCATCGTTCTCCCAAGACGACTGGGCCCCGCTTCTTCCTTTGGCCGAATTCGCCTACAATAATTCAATGCACTCTGCCACCAAGCAATCCCCATTTTTTGCGAATTTTGGCTTTCACCCACTATTTCTATCTGGCGACCTCACCGAGTGTCCGGTTCCAGCGGTGCAGGAGAACCTCAACTTCTTCGAGACAAATAACAAGCTTTTGCAAGAAACCTTGACCAAGTCGCAAGAATATAATAAAGAGGTATTTGATAAGAAGAGAAGGGGGGAACTGGACTTCAAGGTCGGGGATCTGGCCTGGCTGTCCACCCTGAACCTCAAACTGTCCTGCCCATCCAAGAAGTTGGGGCCGAAATTTGTGGGTCCCTTCCCAATCGTAAGAAAGCTGAATAGTGTGGCATTCGAGCTAAAGCTTCCGGAGTCTTTTCGGATTCACCCTGTTTTCCACGCATCGCTACTTAAGCCTGCAGTTCCAGATTCTTTTCCCGATCGAGTTACCAGTCCTCCAGAGCCCGTGATGGTCGATGGGGAAATCGAATTCGAGGTGGAATCCATACTTGACTGCAGGAAGAGGCGGAACCAGGTTCAATTCCTGGTTAAATGGAAGGGGTACGGGCCTGAAGAGAACTCTTGGGAACCAGAATCCAATATCCATGCGAAGAGACTAATTTCTGCTTTTAAGAGATCCCACCCGAATAAGATGGCACAACTGGGCATCTGGAGGCTGCCCCTTGGGGGGGGGGCAATGTCACGACCGTCCTGGCGTCCCGATCGTTCTTGGAAGATCTACTCACAGAGGTCCCATGTTGAGAACCCGTCGTTCCCCTTTAGCGCGTGTCAACGCGAACGGACGCACACGGTTGCGTCCCGGTACGACCGGGCGCACGCGGGTGCGCGACGTGGCAAACGAGCGCACGCGGGAGCACGGGGTCACGAACGGGCGCACGACCTCCCACGGGGGCACGCAGACCCGTCGTGCGACCGCTTTGGCGCCCTAAAGGCTTCTTAAGGACTCGGTTTCCACTCCCCCCTCGCTGTCCAGTCTACAGCGTGTTCGGAGATTCTGTTTACCAGTTACCTGCTATCTTGATTCCTGTGACCCGGCTTGTTCTTGACCACGTTTGCTTGCTGCCTGCCACCGACTACCTGCCTGCCTGACCACGTCTCTGCCTCTGCCCTTGTACTGTGTTGCCCGCCTGCTGCCGACCCTGCCTGTACCCGACTACGCTGCTGTCTATTGATCCATCTGGATCTGCTTGTGCCTGCTGTTCCTGCCTTGACCTGCCAGTGTCCGCTGTCTCCACTGACAACCGTCATCTTGCCAGTCCACCAGTCTGTTCCTGCTGTCTCCTGCTGACTGCTGTCCGTGTTGCTGTTGTTCTCCGGACCTGCCTACACCTGCCAGGCACTTGTGCCCCCTGAACTTTCGAATCTCTGTTACCACCTCCAGGGGTTCTTGAGCCAGGGGCTACGAGGGGCCGCTCCCTGCACTCCAGGCTCGTCCACCAGGTACGTGACAGCCTCTCCAGAATAACCTTTCTAGATGTACACATTTTTGTTAATTCCAAAGGTAAAATCCAATCTACCCTCCATCGCAAGTCCACTGCGGCAAACTCTTTGCTGCACGCATCGAGCTCACACCCGTCCCCTCTGATATCGAGTATCCCCTAAGGCCAATATCTTCGCCTTAAACGCAATTGTAGCAATTATAATGATTTTGAACACGAAGCCAAGAAGCTACGATCGCACTTACGCCAACGAGGCTATGGCAACAAATGCCTCAAACGTGCATATTCACAGGCGAAAAAACAGGATCGGGCGGCCTTGATACATGGTCAAAAACCAAGTAGAGCTGCTCCTGGAGTTAGACTTATAACTACGTTTAACAGACAGCATTTGCAAATACAGAACATTCTCCAAAGGTACTGGTATTTATTAAAAGGGGATCCAACACTAGCTAAGTATCTGCCGGACTTTCCGGGAGTTACTTATAGAAGATCACGCTCTGTAAAAGATTCCCTAGTTCACAACCACTTCACCCCCCCTCGGTGGTAGGTAGAAAACGGAAGGGATGTGAGTCCTGCCACAAATGTGGCTTTTGTAGGTATCTACACGCTTCTGAATCTATTCTATTACCTAATGGGCATATATTTAAACCTCAATTTACAGTCACCTGCCAGTCCATTGGCATAGTATATATCATGGTTTGCCAATGCAATGCCTTCTATATAGGCAAAACGAAGCGTCCATTTTTCCATCGTATCAGGGACAATGTGTCCCTGGTATGGGGAAAAAAAATGGAGACTCCCATCAGTCGGCACTTTGGTCTTTACCATCAGTTCAATGACAAACTTATGCATTTTTTTGCACTAGAACATGCACCCCCGGGGGACCGGGGTGGTGACTATAACCGAATTCTACTGCAATGGGAAACCCGTTGGATATTTAACCTGGGGGCCACACGTTTGAACGACACGTTTAGTTTCAAACCCTTTTTGTAAGGGAGTCCCAAAACCTGAATAGTCAAGCTGTGCTCTTTGATGCGGGGGGGTTTTTCCCCTTTTTTTTTTTGCCATACTACCCTGTGGGTACTATCATGCTCCTAGTCTCTTGATTTTGGTGATCAATAGAATCATCAATTTACCAGTGTGGTTCTTTGACTGTCATCGCAATGTAATTTCTTATTCAATGTAATAATTAACTTCTGCCACAGGAGTCCCTTGGCTGCCCCCTTAAGACGATCTGTACGGGCGCCAGGGGGCAACTTTTGCCAAATAAAGTCTTTTAGTCAATGCGACTTTCGCAAGGTTGTCCCTCCGCCCTCCTTCCTCCTTAATTTGGCGTCTCACCCTGCTCGTATGTGCGAGTGGGCTGGTTGCCATTATCCAAGATGGCGCAGTACTAGAATCGGGCCGCGGTCGCTGCACGAGTAAGACGTGAGTCACGTCGCTCGTGCATGCGCAGCAATCTAAATCCGTCCACACCAAGGGCTAAATCCTCTAATGACACGCCCGCAGCCTGGCGGTGACGTCAGACGCCGCCGGGCTGGAGGCATGAGATTTAAACAGAGCTACTGTCATTGCCTACATGGCAATTGACTGAGAAGGACCTTATGCTACTCTGGAATAAAAACTATTTAGTGCCACATCATCTCTGATTTCATCACATGAAAGGTATGTCTTAAATCTATCTGAGCGCACCCAGAGAAGATTTTCATATATATTTTTCAACACAAAAAAACTTTTATCTATTTTTGTGTGTGATTTTATCTGGTCTCTTTGACCAATATTATGTATCTGTTTTCTGTCCTTGACCCCATAGGCTATTTGCACACTCAGAGGATTCTGTTCAAAGTTAAAGCGGAGGTCCACCCTAAAATGGACCTTTCCGCTCATCGGAACCCTCCCCCCCCTCCGGCGCCACAATTGGCACCTTTCAGGGGGGAGGGGGGTGCAGATACCTGTACAGTACAGGTATCTGCACCCACTTCCGGGATAGCTCTCTGCGGAAAGGAGCGTAGATTACACCCCTTTCCGCAAGTGCCCGCCCCTTTCCGCAAGTGCCCGGCTGCCTGCTGGGAAACACACAGATCCCAGAGGCAGCGGGGACCGTCCTTATTGCACAGCGCGACTCGCGCATGCGCAGTAGGGAACCGGGAAAAGAAGCCGAAAGGCTCCATTTCCTGATTCCCATACCCAAGATGGCGGCGGCAGCACTCGAGAGACGATCTAGAGATCGGTTTCGGGTGCCGACATCGCGGGCGCGCTGGACAGGTAAGTGTCACTGTTTTAAAAGTCAGCAGCTGCAGTATTTGTAGCTGCTGGCTTTTAAAAAAAAAAAAACGCGGAGTCCCGGTGGACTCCCGCTTTAATCTGACAACACCCAGACATTTAAAGGCATATCGCCCCTAGTTAGTCTGCATTGACTCTACATACCATATCGCTGTCATTTCCCAGGTACGTCTTTATATTAGCAGTATCTGATTCATCAGATATTGGCTTTATATTTAAATTAACACTCTTTGCTCACTACTATCATCTCATGCCTCTGCAGATTGCCTGGGACTGCCGATGTTCTTCTGTGGCTCTGTTTTAGTTGTTTTCTTTATCTTCACGGGTTTTGATTAAAGTCATTTTAATAGAATTTTCACTTAAGCATGGAGCTATGACCCACCTGGTAAGACGGCCATTGTTGTAATTGTATTTCTTATTTTATTTACTGGTTCTGTTTGAATAAGTAAAATTTATGTATCTACTTTTTGTATAAATACTTACCAGTATATATTCATATACCTATTGACAGTCTATGCCCTTGAATTATTGCTCATATGTATGTTTAAATATCAATATGTTGTTCCTTTGTTATATATAATTTGGTCATAAACTGACATTTGTTCAGTTGTAAGTTTGATCAATAGACATTGAATATAAATATATTTTTGCTCGATAAAAATTCTCAGGAATATATTGGCAATTTATTTATCTCTTAATTTATTTTTCAGTTTTTAACGCTAGCTGCAACATCCTGAGGAAGCTCAAGAGAGCGAAACATGTTGAAAAGTGCAGCATCTCTCTGTATAGATTGGTAACATGTATGGACTTTTGTGATCCTATACCGGTTCTGTACATGAATACTTGATATGTGTATTCATATGTTTTTCTATTAATGTTTTTAACATTTATTTGTATTCTAAAATAAAATTTTATATATTTCATTTTTTGGCATGCGATTGTTCTGCCTCCATAAGGGTACCGTTTAAAAATCCCGGGGGTTGGTTACCCTCCAGCCCCTTCATCTCCTTTCCCTTATCATTAAAATTTACCCTTAATTTTGCATCACATGACTTCCATAGGGCCCACAAACGCCACCACAATGTGTGAGGTGTGTTGGTGTGCTGTGGTTACCACCATTTATTGTTAATGGCACCCCAATGCACAACAGTTGCAGAGTGCAGTAATGTGGCACCGTACTGGCAAAGGGAAAGCAGATACCAAGCACATAAATGTCATTCACAACGCACATGAACATGCCACTTACCGCGCACTGACGTAAGCCTGTCAAACAATCTGCAACAGACCCAAGCGCTGTGAATGGGCCCTTAAAATAAGTCAGCGTGCAATAAATTTTTCGGTAGCAAATCCAGCGTAATTAAAGTAAAATGTCTGAGTAGATGGAATTAAAGTCGTAGTTTAATGCGCTTCTTTCTGGGATCTGCAGTTAATTACATAATCGTTAGAAAGCCGGTCCTGAAACACTTCCATGGTAAAATTGGCAGAAACTCCTTTTTTGTTCTTAATTTCTTTTTTTTTCCAGTAGGGATGAAAAAAATTAAATGTTTAAATTCTCAAATAATTTCACCAAAAATCCCCAAATTTCATACAAAATCTAACCATTTTAGCAAATTGCATTGGAGTCAATGGAATGTGGAAGTTGAATCGGCTTATATTTTGTCTTCCCTGCTGTGTCATCGTCCCCATCAGCACAATAATAAAAAGCTTAAATAAATATTTTCTGTTTTTTTTAAATCTTATTTTATATATTTATTTTATTGTGGGGAAGGGGAACATTGGTGCTTACTGGCGGGGGGGGGGGGCATTGGTGATAGGTGGGGGGGCATTGGTGCTAGGTGGGTGGAGGAATGGGGGGCACTTGTTCTCACTGGGGGGGGCATTCGTTCTAGGGGTTGGAGAGGGGACACTAGCACTCCCCGGGGGGGGGGGGCATTGGTGCTAAGTGGAGGGGGGGATTAGTGCTCACTGGGGAGGCATTGGTGCTAGGTGGAGGACGACAACAAGGCATTGGTGCTAAAGGGGAGGGGGGGCATTGGTGCTAGGTGGGTGGGGGGAAAGGGGGACACGTGTGCTCACTGGGGAGGGCATTGGTTCTATTGATTGGAGAGGGGACACTGGTGCTCCCTGGGGGGGCATTGGTGCTAGGTGGGGGGAATTGGTGCTAGGTGGTGGGGAGGGGACAAGGCATTGGTGCTAACGGGGAGGGGGGCATTGGTGCTAGGTGGGTATGGGAAAAGGGGGACACTTGTGCTCACTGGGGAGGGCATTGGTTCTAGGGATTGGAGAGGGGACACTGGTGCTCCCTGGGGGAGGGGGGCATTGGTGCTAGGAGGGGGAGGGGACAAGGCATTGATGCTAAAGTGGGGAGGGGGAGACATTGGTGCTAGGTGGGTGGGGGTAAAGGGGGACACTTGAGCTCACTAGGGAGGGCATTGGTTCTAGGGGTTGGATAAGGGGGACACTGGTGCTCCCTGGAGGGGGCATTGGTGCTAGGTGGGGGGGAAGGAGGAAATTGGTGCTCACTGGGGGGGAGCATTGGGGCCAGGTTGGGGGGGGCAATTCATTCATGCTAGGTGGGGGGGGACATTGGTACTCATGGGGGGGCATTAGTGCTAGGGATTTTTATTTTTTGGTGATGCAAGGGGCTTTAAATTGTCCCTAGGGGCTCACCGTAGCTGCATTTTTGGACACCTATCTTGGACTTGTTCCTGTGCCAAAACACAGCCCCTCATCAGCCTCATTATTTTACAAATGTTTCACAGAAAGAAAAAAACAAACAAGAAAACGAAAGTTAAAAAAATAAAGAACATGTGAAAAAATTTGAAAAAATAAAATAATTCCCCAAGAAAATTTAGCATTTGGCCTTTGCTAAATTTCTCAGATGGAGAGACTGAGTTACATGGGGAAATCAATTCCACCGAAATTCCTTCTCCAGTGTTTTCTTTATCTATCTATAAGCGACATTCGGAGTGTTTGTGGCCCTGCGTGAGTCTAAATGGCAGAAAGTGTGATCGCTCCTTCAAAATTTCCCCACATCTGTTTTCTGGGAGTTGTTCCGGCACCGAAAAACTTCTGGGTCGACTTTGACATGCGTTGGTATATTTCTATCCATGTCTCTCAGTGTGGGTCCAGTGATGACAAGGCTCTCCCATGCTGGGAGGAGGAGGAGGATGGAGGATCTGTTTGTTTGTAAGACTCTTACCCAACATTTGATGACAGCGACCAGGTAGAAGGAAACAGCTGGAACCAGAAATGATCAAATACGCAGAGGAATTCTTTATTCCTCAGATGACGAGAACACTCAATGTCATTGTCTCCCGCTCTGAACCCCACGTATAATGAGTATCCCGAGGCTTTGTTCTGTATTTGTATGTTTTGGTTGAGTTTTCTTTAGCTGAAGGAACAACTCCCCTAACTGAAGACGGGGAGGTTCAGGCCAGGGGAAGGTGAAAGGAAGTAATGGGGGGGGGGAGTGAAACTGTAAAATTGTATATAATGTAAGACCATATAAAGCAGTCATTCTCATCCAAGTGTAGCATCCTCCTAGATAGAGTATAGGATGTTAGATAAATTTAGTTTGGCTCCTCTGTAGCCAGTGGAGCAGTTGTTGATTGCTTTGGCCTGCTTAATGTTTCACAGGTTGCTGGTCTGATTATTTACCCCTGCATTCTAGAGGGTTCTGGAATCATAGTGGGAAGATAAGCAGAGGGGCAGTCTTAATATTTGTAGGGACCCAGCCAATCCCAAAGGACAAGGTATCTGAACCCAAAAATTCAGCAGTCAAAGGCTAAAGATGCGGGGTGGTGTCTCAGGGGGTCCCCAGTTTGGTGGCATTCGATGGGCTTGTTCCATGACAAAGAAGGAGGAAAAATCTGCCTGGGTAAACAGGGTACATAATAGGCACTCAGTAAATGCTACTTGGTCAGGGCCCTCCAAGCCCTTCAGTAGACCCAGGATCCCAAGATTTTTACGCCTATTATGGTTTTCAGCATCCTCCTCTATATATTCAAGGGATTTCACTTTTCTGGGGGGCAGCAAACAACCCCCCCAGGCCTCCAGGGTGAGGACACCGTGGCTTTCCCGGCCTCTCCTCCCGGCCAACCCAGTATTCTTTAGATCTGCCTCCTGTTTTGATTGGCCAGGAGGAGAAGCCGGAAATCGATAGGGAATGATGATTCACTAGTGTCACAAGTGGGTGGGTTTGGGGCGCAAAGCCCAACATTTGTAGGCCAATTAGAGCCTATGGCTCTAATCGTGTGCTTGAAAAAAACTCATAGAAAGCTACAGTGGTGTGAAAAAGTGTTTGCCCCCCTTCCTCATTTCCTGTTCCTTTGCATGTTTGTCACACTTAAGTGTTTCGGAACATCAAACCAATTTAAACAATAGTCAATGACAACACAAGTAAACACAAAATGCAATTTGTAAATGAAGGTGTTTATTATTAAAGGTGAAAAAAAATCCAAACCATCATGGCCCTGTGTGAAAAAGTGATTGCCCCCTAAACCTAATAACTGGTTGGGCCACCCTTAGCAGCAACAACTGCAACCAAGCGTTTGCGATAACTTGCAATGAGGCTTTTACAGCGTCCTGGAGGAATTTTGGCCCACTCATCTTTGCAGAATTGTCCTAATTCAGTTACATTAGAGGGTTTTCGAGCATGAACGGCCTTTTTAAGGTCATACCACAACATCTCAATAGGATTCAGGTCAGGACTTTGGCTAGGCCACTCCAAAGTCTTCATTTTGTTTTTCTTCAGCCATTCGGTGGTGGACTTGCTGGTGTGTTTAGGATCATTGTCCTGCTGCAGAACCCAAGTTCGTTTCAGCTTGAGTACACGAACAGATGGTCGGACATTCTCCTTCAGGATCTCTTGGTAGACAGCAGAATTCATAGTTCCTTTTATCACGGCAAGTCTTCCAGGTCCTGAAGCAGCAAAACAGCCCCAGACCATCACACTACCACCACCATATTTTACTGTTGGTATAATGTTCTTTTTATGAAATGCAGTGTTCCTTCTACGCCAGATATACTTGGACACACACCTTCCAAAGAGTTCCACTTTTGTCTCATCGGTCCACAGAATGTTGTCCCAAAAGTCTTGGGGATCATCAAGATGTGTTGTGGAGAAATTGAGTCGAGCTTTGATGTTCTTTTTGCTCAGCAGTGGTTTTCTCCTTGGAACTCTGCCATGCAGGCCATTTTTGCCCAGTCTTTTCCTGATGGTGGAGGCATGAACGCTGACCTTAACTGAGGCAAGTGAGGCCTGCAGTTCCTTGGACGTTGTTGTGGGGTCTTTTGTGACCTCTTGGATGAGTCGTCGCTGCGCTCTTGGGGTAATTTTGGGCGGCCGGCCACTCCTGGGAAGGTTCACCACTGTTCCATGTCTTCGCCATTTGTGGATAATGGCTCTCACTGTGGTTCGCTGGATTCCCAAAGCTTTGGAAATGGCTTTATAACCCTTTCCAGACTGATAGATCTCAATTACTTTCTTTCTCAATTGTTCCTGAATTTCTTTGGGTCTCGGCATGATGTGTAGCTTTTAAGGATCTTCTGGTGGACCTTACTGTGTCAAGCAGCTCCTATTTAAGTGATGCCTTGATTGTGAACAGGTGTGGCAATAATCAGGCCTGGGTGTGGCTAGAGAAATTGAACTCAGGTGTGGACAACCACAGTTATAGTATGTTTTAACAAGGGGGGCAATCACTTTTTCACACAGGGCCATGATGGTTTGGATTTTTTTTCACCTTTAATAATAAACACCTTCATTTACAAATTGCATTTTGTGTTTACTTGTGTTGTCCTTGACTATTGTTTAAATTGGTTTGATGTTCCGAAACACTTAAGTGTGACAAACATGCAAAGGAACAGGAAATGAGGAAGGGGGCAAACACTTTTTCACACCACTGTATGAGTCCGGCACCCCACATGCAAACTAGGGGAGCGGCACCCCTGCACCCATTATGGACCCGCCGCCACTAGATTGCACCTCTGGAGTGTGTGCAGGAGGGCTGAATGGTCTCAGATGGTGTTTTCTGAAACCCCTATCCGACGCTCGGCCTCAGTGATGGGATGGTGGATCTTATGAAAGTCCTTCCACAAAAGCCCCACATCGAGTTGCAGAGATTCAATCTTGTTAGTGAGTTTAGTTTGGCATCCCTTTATTGCCTGCATGAGTGCCAAGAATTTGGTTTTCTCAGTGAGAGTCAGGTCAGGATCCTATGTCTGTGTTGCCATATTAGCTACATCTGCCACATGAGCGCCTGCTCCTGTGGAGTTAACTATAGTGTCCTCATGGTCTCCTTTGAGGGGTGTTCTACACAAGGTTCCGTGGAACCCAAAGGTTCCTCCAGAGGTTGCTAAGGGTTCCTTGAGCTGTGGCTGATTTACCTCCCGCTTGATGGTGCCTGCAAACTTCCAATACCACTTGGCTGAGACAGCAGCATGGCATCAATAATCCATTGAGCTAACTTACAGGGTGCCATTCTGACCACTACCACTACCACTAAGAGGACATTCCTCCCACTGCCAACAAGTCTAATAGACATATCACTGAAAATTATATCAATGGGTTAAAAAGGTTGGGATTGGCTGGTATAAATGTATTACCCTCAGTCAGACAGATGGATGCAATGCAATTTATAAATATTAATATGAGTCTTTGCATTTAGCCATAGAGTTTGGTGGACCCATTGCGTCACCAGGAGTGATGTGCAACTAAAAGGCAGGACAGACACCAGAATGGGGTAAGTCTTCAGACAGATGGTCAGCAAGCTCCTGCTCAGATCAGACACAGACACAGACAAACCAATCCTAAATAGAGGCTGAGCAGAACAATGACTGACAAGAGTAGAGATAAAGGTCCAGGATAACTAAAGACAAACTGAGGTCAAGTTCAACTCACTGGAGTAATTAAAGGCATGTATAGCTAGACAGAAGCCAGACAGACAAAAATGAGCACAGATTCCCACGGGTACCCTCCAAAAGTGTGAATGCCTTTTTAGCAGGGTGGAGGGTGTTATTGCCACAAAGGGTGGCAACTGCATATTACTGGCCATAATCTTGAGGCACTCCAAAATCTTGTGAAAAGCCTTCACAGAAGAGTGAAGAACATTAAAGTCACAAAGGTAAGGCCAACTCCATAGCAATAGTCATAGGGGGGGGTGTTTAACTCAATTCTAATGGCCAGTTTTGGAATGGGCTGTCCAACAAACTCATATGGTGTTATGGTCAGATCTCTACAAACCTTCGACCATATGGTGTACATATCCTAAGTTTAAACAAGGCTTAAGTAGGACAGCCTCCTCAACGCTTATCCATCACTGCCACACCTCCACTATCACACAATCAAAATGTCCAACCTGAGATAGCACATTATTGAGTGTTCTTTGGTACATATTTGTGGATGGTGGACAGAAGCCGGGGACTAACCCCAAAAATGAAACCTCCGGGGATGCTGTGTATCAGTCTAGTTATAACTCAGTGATGCAAATTTTATTTCTAGAATTGTATTCAAGTGTAATAGTGCAGCGATAAAACAATGTGTTAATTTTGGCCCACAAAGCGCTAAATGTGAGCGCTGGAATCTCATGTGTCGCAGCATGGCGTTGTTTTGGTTCTCTCGTCATAGCAGAGATCAAACAACTGAAATGTTCAAGCCACCAGTCCAACAAAGCATGCGGTGAACCTTTTTTTTTTTTTTTTGGCAGCACGGTCCTTCATTTTTCATGCTAATGCTTCTGCTTTGTTCCATCTATATGTCTCGGGTTTTGAGCAATTAGAGAAACCTTAAGCAAGAGAGTTTTATTGATGCCTACGCCTGGAGCTCATCAGTATGTACTCATCAGTGAAAGGGCATTGGAACCACTGAAATGTTAGGAAGTCAGCATCACATGACCGGTTTTAGAGTCGTCTTTTGGAATTTGCTTGCTCTCTGCTTGACGGAAGTGCATTCATGTATATCTGTTCTGTAGATCACCTTTGTCTCTTGATATAACCATAGACCAGAATTTCTCAAACTTTTTAATATGGAGGAACCCTTCAAATAACTTTCGGGTCTAAGAGAACTTCTGGTAATAATTACCATATCTAAAGCTCAGGGTACATTAACATGAGCACTAAGTGGAGATATAGGAATAATCAAAAGAATAAGGAATGTGACATACTTTAAGCATTTGACACCCAGGGTTGCTCTACATAGCAAATATATTCAGTAATAATAATGAAACTAAACAATAATAAAGGTCTGAAATTAATATTGTGTTCCCTTACATCATGGGCCGCCACACTTTCTAAAGAAAGAGCCAGTTTACTGTGCTCGGAATTTAGGGGGGCCGAACTGTGCCCAGTGTGGGAGTAAACAATGCCCGATCTGGTGTCGTTGGGAGGAATAGTGCCCCCTTTTTGTTGTCAGCAGAACGAATTATGCCCCATCATTGCTGTCAGTGGAAGGAATAGGGCCCCTTTGTTGGTGTCAGTGGCAGGAATAATGCCTCAAGGGCCGGATAAAGGCAATCAAAGGGCCACATCTGGCCCCAGGGTCACAGTTTGGAGACCACTGTCTTACATAGTTGGTGTGTGATACAATGCCCATGCACATTGGCTTTCAGTGAAAAAGGGCCCCTTTAGATTGGTGGTCAATGGTAGGGCCATCTTACATTAGTGATCATTTGGGGAGGGACCCCCTTACACTGGTGGTCAGAGGAGAAGGTCCATTTACATTTGTGGTCAGTGGAGAAGGAACTCTTTAGATTAGTGATCAGTGGTAGAAGAGTCACCTTACATTAGTAAATATTGGCGACGGGACCCCCTTGCACTGGCGATAAGTGGAGAAGGGCTCCTCTAAACTTGTGGTCAGTGGAAGAGAGCCTCTTTAGATTGGTGGTCAATGGAGAAGGGCCCATTTACCTTAATGGTCATAGAGATGGGCCTCTTTAGATTGGTGATCAGTGGTTGAAGGACCACCTTATATTAGTGATCACTGGGAGAGGGACCCCTTTACACCAGTGGTCAGTGGAGAAAAGCCTCCTTACATTTGTGGTCAATGGAGAAGGGCCTCTTTAGGTTGGTGATCATTGTTAGAAGAACCACTTTACATTAGTGAATATTGAGGAAGGGATCCCCTTGCACTGACGGTAAGTGGAGAAGGTCCCTTTAAACTTGTGGTCAGTATGGGAAGAGCCTCTTTAGACCGGTGGTCATTGGAGAGGGACGCATTTACACTGGTGCTCAATGGAGAAGGGCCTATTTATATTTGTGGTCAATGGAGAAGGACCTCTTTAGATTGGTGATCAGTGGTAGAAGAACCACATTACATTAGTGTTTATTGGGGAAGGGACCCCTTTACACTGGTGGTCAATAGAGAAGGTTCAATTTACATTTGTGGTCAGTGGAGGAAAGCCTCTTTAGACTGGTGCTCAATTGAGAAGGGCCCATTTACATTCATGGTCAGTGGAGAAGGGCCTCTTTATTTACACAGTGCTTTACACAGTCCCTGCCCTCAAGGAGCTTACACTCTCCCTTACTCCCTAAGCGGCACAGAGTCACCAGGATTCTACACTCAGGTCCTGTACTCACAATGTCCCTTGATATTTGGATGCCTCCTTCCAAAATTAACCAGACATTTCTCCCGTGAACTCTCCAGACCAGATGATCCTCAGCTAAATCCCTTATTCGGTTCCAGCAAGTTTCAGCACAATAGGTCCTTCTAGCTTTACCACAGCACATGTAGAAGGACAGCTGGACTGCCTGGAAGGGCAGCAGCCCATTAGGCTGGGAACTTCTCCCCCTGGACAAGAAGCAGGGCTGCCTCAAGCCCCAGACTATTTATGCATGCCTCAGCCACCTACTGGGCCTCATCTCTCGGGGCCAAAGACCATATAAAAATTCAGGCTTTGGGTCCACTACATTGTACAGTCCTTCAGAAGGCTGGGGAAAGCAGTTGAACCTGCAGCCAGTGAAGCCTAGAACAGACCAAAGCAATTACAACCTGCTCCACTGATCACAAGCAAGCCCAAAAAAAAATGTACCTAGCTTATGCAGCAGCCTATCTAGGAGGGTTGATGGAACCATCCTTCTAGAGCAGGGGTCTCAAACTGGTGGCCCTGCAGCTGTTGCAAAACTACAAGTCCCATCATACCTCTACCTGTGCTTGTAACTGTCAGCCTTGCAATGCCTCATGGGACTTGCAGTTTTGCAACAGCTGGTGGGCCACCAGTTTGAGACCTCCTGTTGTAGAGAGAAGAGTAGACAAAGGCAGTGTCAGGGGTACACTGACACGTTACTTACATATGTGATGACAGGTCCACTTTAACATAACAAAGTAGTTACAAGAAAGCACCGTCAGGCTTGTTCTCTCTGACAATTACTGTGCCATCTGTATGAAGAGGGAGGAAGGTCCTAAGGCTGGGCACAGCTGGGTGGTCCGCGCCCTTAATTACAGCCTTGTGGTGACATCAACATTAATGAGCAGGAAGCCAGGGACGGCTTCAGAAAAGAATAATTGCCGTGTATGGCAAAGTAATTACAAGGTGTGCTGGCTCTGACATTAAATATTCCGTGCTGCCACCGTAACCTTTGTGCCATCACCGCGCGCCTGCCAACGGTCTGGAGGTGAGGAGGAATTACCTCCTTATAAATAATTGTTTTCCATTCATCTCTCCTCGTTCTAGGGACGCAGGCTGCTCTCACGGCACAACTTTTTAAGGAGAGTTAGTCTATGCTGAACGTAAGCTGATAAATGAGTTTGACCTTGAAAGTGAGCCGCAGATCCATGTCCTTCGGGTAATCACTAATGAGAGAGGAAAGAGGAGGATCACCGGGCGGCCACATAGTAACAATTTCCATAAAAAAGGAATAATAAGGAGAGAGCCGAGACTTCCATTCCATAATGCTGCAAAATATCTCCATCCTGAGCGTGAGTTGGGAGTCATGTGACCTAGGGAGGGAGGACCCAATTGGAGGGAGGACTTCATTCTAATAATGTCCGCCTATGTGTGATGCTGAGTCTTCATGTTGGAAATGAACACATATGATTAACATTTCGTTTTCTAGGGCCGAGTACAATAATCTATTGTCTTTTTAATATAAAATACTCGTTTCCACTTTTTTTTTAAATGTGTTGCTAATCTCCTGCAGCCTCTTTGCTGCCATTTGTTGGCATTTCTTAGGACTAGTGACAACAGTGGACCTTGCCTACGTAATTTGCATTAAAAGGGTAGTCCGTATCGGAAGCCCATGTGACAGGGTGACAATGCAGGAGACACCCTATAACCGAAAGAGCCTGAATTAAGACTTTCATGGCAGGATCACCAGTAGTGAGGAACTTGGGTTTCTGACTTGGGTTCTGTCCAAAGTTTGCTATTATCTCTGGGCCCTGCAACTGATGGGATGCTTTTAGTCACAATTGGAAGCCCATGTGACAAGCTGACAATGCAGGTGAACAATTGGGAAACGGGGACAAAGGGTCTTCATTGGATGCCCATTTGACAAGGTGACAACATGGGAGAACAACTGGAAGACAGGGACCGAGCGCTGTCACTCTATAACAGTAAGAGCTTAAATGAGGACCTTCGTGGCAGAATCACCAGAAGTGATGAGCTTGGATTTCAGGCTTTGGGTTTGGTCTAAAGCCAAATTTATCCAAACCCTAAAGTTAGCTGTCATTGGTGGGCCCTGCAACTATTGGGATGCTTGTAGTCTCAATTGGAAGCCCGGGTGACAAGGTAGCAATGCAGGAGAGTTGGGAGATAGGGACCAAGCATTGTCACCCTATAACAAGACGTGCCTGAATCAGGACCTTCATGGGAGGATCACCAGAAGTGAAAAGCTTAGGTTTTGGGCTTGGGTTTGGTCCAAAGTTAGCTGTCACTTAGCTGTCACTGATGGGCCCGGCAACTGATGGGATGCTTATAGTTTCATTGGAAACTCATATGACAAAGTGACAATGCAGGAGAACAATGGGGGGACAGGGACTGAGCATTTTCCCTCTATAACCTTTATGGCAGGATCACCAGTAGTGATGAGCTTAGGTTTTGGGCTTGCTCCAAATGTAGCTGTCATTGCTAGGCCCGCAACTGCTGGGATGCTTGTAGTCTCCATTGGAAGCCATGTGATGGGGTGACAATGCAGGGGAACAATTAGGAGATAGGGACCCGGCATTGTTACTCTGTAACAGGAAGAACGTGAATACGAAACTTTATGGCAGGATCACCAGAAGTGATGAGCTTGGTTTTGGGCTGGGGTTTGGTCCAAAGTTTGCTGTCATTGCTGGGCCCCCACAACTGATGGGATGCTTGAAGTCTCTACATGTGACAAGATGATGACACAGGAAAACAATTGGTAGACAGGACCTGAGGGTTGTCACCCTATAACAGGAAGAGCCTGAAGAGGGACCATCGTGGCAGGATCACCAGAAGTGAAGAGCTTGGGTTTTGGGCTGGTGTTTGGTCCGAAGTTTGCCTTTATTGCTGATGGGATGCTTGAAGCCTCTACATTAGGGATGGCCGAACTGTTCACCCGGCGGTCGGTTCGCAGCGAATTTTGCGTGTTCGCGATTCGCCCAATCGGCGGACTATTGCCGCTGTTCGCCTGGCGGACATACGTGCTTACAGTGTGAAAGAACTTTGACCCATGATGACACATCCATCATGGGGTACAGGACAGCCAATTGAGACATTTCAGCACATGGACAATTGGACATACCCCCTACCTTATAAATAGACCTGATCTGGCGGCCATTTTACATTCTTTCTTATGTCAGTGTAGGGAGAGGTTGCTCTGTGGAGCAGGGACAGACTGTAGTGACACAAATCACTAGCTATTAGGTCCACAAAAGTCCTTTTAAGGACTGGTTAAAGTGTAATACAGTATATAGGGTTCACTGCACTGCTGTACTGGTGATTGCAGCAGCCTGTCTTTTGTCAGTGTAGGGACAGGACGCTGTGTGCAGCAGGGAGAGACTGTAGTTACACAAATCACTAGCTATTAGGTCCACAAAAGTCCTTTTTAAGGACTGGTATAGGTGTAGTACAGTATATAGGGTTCAGTGCACTGCTGTGCTGGTGATTGCAGCTGTCTTTTGTCAGTGTAGGGACAGGACGCTGTGTGCAGCAGGGACAGTCAGTTTAATCACTAGCTAGCTATTACTATTAGGTCCACAAAGGTCCTTTTAAGGACTGGTATAGGTGTACAATATATAGGGTGCTGGTGCATTGCTGTGCTGCAGATTACTGCTAGTTCCTGCAGCTGTCTTTTATCAGTGTAGGGACTGAGGGACAGTCTGCAAATCACTAGCTACTAGGTCCACAAAGGTGCTTTTAAGGACTGGTATGGGTGTACAATATATAGGGTGCTGGTGCAGGGCGGTGCTGCAGATTACTGCTGGTTTTTGCAGCAGTCTTTTATCAGTGTAGGGACTGAGATACAGTCTGCAAATCACTAGCTACTAGGCCCACAAAGGCCCTTGTAAGGACTGGTATAGGTGTACAATATATAGGGTGCTGGTGTCAGTGCTCTATATCACGGTGCTGCTGTCAATGCTCTATATCACGATGCTGCTGTCAGTGCTCTATATCACGGTGCTGGTGTCACTGCTCTATATCACGGTGCTGGTGTCAGTGCTCTATATCTCGGTGCTGGTGTCAGTGCTCTATATCACAGTGCTGGTGTCAGTGCTCTCTATTGTCAAAATTTCACAGATAAAAAAAGAATGCTTGTAGTTGTCGATCCCAGATTCACTTCATACATGTGTTATGTCAGTGGCCATGTGGTGGGACTATGTGTGCACGGCTAGTAAGTATTTTGTAGCTGAAAATATGACCTGTAGGGTTTTAAGGTTCGCCTGCGGTTCGCAAACTTTTGGCCGTGTTCGCGGTTCGCGTTCGCGAAACGTCCCGTCAGAAGTTCGTCCATCTCTACTCTACATGTGACAGATGAGCCTGAATGAAGACCTTCGTGGCAAGATCACCAGAAGTGATAAGCTTGGGTTTCAGGCTTCAGTTCAAACCCAAGTTTGTCTGAACCCTAAAGTTAGCTGTCTTTGCTGGGCCCCGTAGTTGATGGAATGCTCTTGACCTTGGTGAACCAGTTTGGACTCAACCCAATTTTATCCTCAATCGCCAGTTATTTTATTGAAAGCTGCAGATTTAGAAAAGTTGAGTGACATTAACATAGAGCTTTTAGAGAAATGTTGTGGTTGGGTTCCTGTTTACTTTCATGACGAGCAAGTGTGAAGGCATCATTGGATAAAAAATGTTCTACTTATTATATTATTACCATCATTTTCATACCTAGATCCAACCTTCATAACTGCTTTATTGGGTAACTAGTAACTGTGTCCATGTAGGGTGTTGATTGTATGTTTTCTATGTTTTTTAATCATGTTGTAGTAACATTTATAATTTTTTAACAAGTTTTCCTCTCATATGTGCCCACAAAGTCCACCTATTTTTTGAGTTTCTCAATCCTTGTATATATATTTTGGATGTTGGCATGGTGAGGGTCCTCCCTTCCTATATCTACTTTCATGGTATCCTTGAATGACCCGGGTTGTTTGCGATGCCCTGTTATACCATTCTGCAAAAGGAGATGTGATGTCAGCCGCATGCAGAGATCCATAATATAATTCATCAGAAACTTTCAAGGTGATAACATATCTGCACATATGAACGCCAGACAACACAGCCATTAATTGAGAAATTGGTCAGAAGGAGCCAGGCTGATGACAGCTCAATGAAGAGAAAACACATGTTGTGAGCTTTGAAGACCAGAAAAAGGAACCTTCGGAATGCGCCTATATACCTACAGGTCTGTGCGGTGCGGACAGGGCAGGGCGGCCCCACCTCGCGCTCTCCATCTCTATATCCCATGCCAAGTCTGTGCAATGGCTAGAAGCATACCAGAAATGTATTCATGCCTGCCGCCAATTCTGTAGACCATGAAGTGCTAAGTATCCGAGTCCCTTGGTCATGGAATGACTTCTAGCGGTGACAGAGTTTGGTCCAGATTAAGTCTCGGGTCTGCTGGTTCCATCATTTTTCCATTGTCTCAGGGGGTTCCATGTCTGGTTCCACGCACATGGTCACAATTACACAGCGATAAAACAGTTCTGATCTTATCTTGTTTTTGTGGTGAACCTTTCTCCAAGTCTGGAATCTTTTTTTTTTTTTTTGCAAACATGGATTACATTCTTCTTAGGAGAAACAGGACAAAGTTTAAACAATCTTTTCTTTGCTGACTAAATCCTATTATGGAGTATGCACATGTAAACATTTCCATTATGTGAGCTCCATCATTTTCAAAGGGGGAACCTTCAGAATCTTTATTCTTAGGAAAAGACGATGTTATTTTCTGAAACCTTCAATCGAAACGTTTCACCATAAATTATTCTGACAACCACCAACCTAAAAATAGATGGTGAAGACAATTAAATGGTTGGGATGTTTATGGTGTTTTCTTTTGTGTACATGATATCCAACTCTCAGCGATTCTCTGGGCACTGTGTCCAATATCCTGGAGCCTTTTCCATAGAATTGTCTTGCCAAATTTTTCTATAAGGTCGCCAGGTCATCCCGCAAGGCCGTTATTGGACACTATTGTATACTCATTGGCACTCTTATTAATACACTCTCCACGTATCTTTTTCATTTACTCATTAATAGTAGGGTGTGGCTCTTCAAGCCTACCCTGAAGTCTAAGGAGAAATGTGTGGCCATTAGGTTCCTTCTTCCCTTGACCTGGGAGGGGTCTCTCTTTGGGCGAGCCCCTCACTTTATACTCGCTGGTCAACATCCGCTGATGAGGAGCGGGGTGGACCTGAGTGTGCATTACCCCCATCAGGAGTCTTGTGCCCCAAGGGGTTAGGGTGTGGGTTTTCAGGCCTACCCTGAAGTCTACAGAGAGGATGTGTGGCCATAAGGCTCCTTCATCTCCTGTCTTGGGGGTCTTCCTTTAGGAGAGATCTCCACCCAGCACTCGTTGGCTGGCTTAGGCTTATGATGAGGAGCAGGCTAGGTGAATATGAGTGTGCCTTACCCCTGTCAGGAGTCTTGTGCCCTAACGGGTCAGAGTTTGAGTCTTCAGGTCTACCCTGAAGTCTCGGGAGAAGACCCTGCCGTTTGGGTGTCTCCCTTTAGGAGAGCCCTTCAATTGTACTTGTTAGTCAGATTCAGCTGATCGCAAGGAACAGGGTTCTCTGGGTCTTTTAGCTAGGTGGACCTGAGTGAACCTTACCCATGTCAGGAGTTTTGTGCCCTGAGGGGCCAGGGTGTGGGTCTTCAGGCCTACTCTGAAGTCTATGGAGAGGATGTATGGCCATTAGGTTTCTTCTTCCCCTGTCTTGGGGTTTTTTTCTTTGGGAGAGCTCTCCACCCAGTACTCATTGGCTGGCTTCGACTTTTCATGAGGAGCAGGATGATCGGCTTTTTGGCTCGATGGACCTGAGCTTGCCTTCACCCCATGAGGAGGCTTGCCCCTTTCCCCTGAGGACCAGGGAGGGAACCGAAGACACACCCTAGTGCACTTTTTTGGTTCAGTTTGGTGTTTTAAATTTGGGCAACACACTGCAGGCTCCAAAAAAGAAACCTTAACGCTCCCCATTTTCATGGGCTTGGAACTGGCTTGCAGCATGTGATAACAAACATGCTTGGCCAATTTGTACAGACCCTGGGTTCTGATCCAAATCCTGACATTGCTGAATGCCCTATGTTGTTTTAGCTATGACATTATCACATCAGCACTTCCTCAATCAAACCATTAATTATTGGCATATTAAGAATTTAAAATATTAAGAATTACTGTGCTTGGGAGCAAGGTCGTTCCAAAAAGCCTGGTGGTAGACAGTCTTTTGGTATTGTTGCTGCACACCCTTGGAATTCCAGAGGACTGTCTGTAAACATCATTTTACCCACTGATGGAATGGTCCGAGTCTTCTTCTTCCACTTTCTCCATCTTCAACTTGGCTATGGGGGGTGCCAACTGTTTGCAAGGAGTGCCCAAAAACTGTATAGCACCATTCATCATCATGCACCATTTTCAACACCAAACATCTGGAAGAGTGGCTTGGCGCCATGATAAATTTTCACATGTGTGTGATCACTCCTTCCATTAACATTTAGTAACTCCCCTCATATATATTTATGCCGATCATAAGCCAGGTCTTCTTGACCAACATTAGAACCTGATTACAGACACGCTCTACAATCTTCCTAGAAGAGCAAAGGATGTTATTGCTGCCAAAGGGGAACCAACTCCAAAATAATAGCCATGGGGGGAATCTTCATATTAATGGCTGTGGGGGTAAGGGGGTACTACCATAATAATGGCCATTTGGGGAATTGGGCAATTCCATATAAATAGTCATGGAGGGAGGAGCACAACTCCATATTAACTTATATCGTTTTACCAATCCTGAGCCAGATCTTCTTGACCAATATTAGAACCTGACCACAAATTTCCGTAGACATGCTCTACAATCTTCCTAGAAGAGTGAAGGATGTTATGGCTGCAAAAGGGGAACCAACTGTATAATAATAGCAATGGGGGGGGGGGGGGGGGGCAATCTTCATATTAATGGCCATGGGAGGAAGGGGGCAACACCATATTAATGGTCATCAGGGAAGGGGGCAACACCATATTATTGGCCATGTAGGGAAGGAGGCAACACCATATTAATGGTCATGAGGAGAAGGGGGCAACACCATATTAATGGCCATGTGGCGAAGGGGGCAAAGCCATAATTATAGCCATGTGGGGAAGAGGGCGCAACCATATAAATGGCCATGGGGGAGAAGGGGGGATGCCATATTGATAGCCATGGGGGGGAAGGGGGCAACTCCATGTTAGTGGCCATGTGGAGAAGGGGGCACAATCATATTAATGGCCATGGGGAGAAGGGGGGGACGCCATATTGACAGCTGGGGAGGGGGAAGGGGCAACTCCATATTAGTGGCCATGTGGGGAAGGGGGCAACTTCATATGAATAGTCATGGAAAGAGGAGGACAACGCCATATTAATGGCCATGGGAGGGGGAAGGGGGGGACTCCATAATAATGGCCATGGAGGAGAATAAGGACAATGAGGACAACTCCATATTAATGTCCATGGTTTTGGAATAGGATGTCCAACAAGCTTATATATGTGTGATGGCCAGGTGGTCAGGTGTCCACCATGTTTGGTCACATTTGGCTGTCCTTTCTCCAACAACAAGCCGTATAAACCTCATCCTGATGGGCATTTAAGTCCACGAGTTCAGTCTAGTCTTGGATGCCCTCTGTCCAACAGATAAGGGGATAGAATGATTCATAATGTAAAACTTAGTTTCAAAAAGTCATCAAAGGCAACTGTAGAGGAGTTTACGAAAGTAATTATATTCAAACAATAGAGATCCTTCAGAACAACATGATTTATAAAGTTCACGCTACGGGGAAACCAAAACTAATAATGCAATTTTGATGGAAGGGAGGTAAAAATGCAAACAATGCATGGCAAACAGCTGTAGCCATAGAGCCAGTATCTGAGCAACAGTCATGCACTATTGTCTCCTCAACTGACATATACTTTAGGAGGAACATACATCATTCAAGACATGACAGCTGCTTCTACTGATGAGGCCGGGGCATGAATACCAGAAGTTTCAAAATTCCCAAACAGCTCAAATCCAGAGAAATCTCCGGGAGGAAGATATACAGACCCACCGATTCCTGAATCATCATCACATGGTCAACAGCCAGATGATCTGTAGGCCTTTCCATGGAAAATCTGGAGACAATATTACATTAAAGAGCATTTCCTTGAAATTGTTACATTTGATATACTGGATAACCATATTTTACAGTAAATTCCAGAATGATACATTGTTTCCATAAATAAAAAGGGGGATAGATGTACTCATGGCAGATTGCAGCACCGCTCAAGGTGCCTTTATCATAACCGCTCCAGTGATTCACAAATGAAGAGGCTTCCGAAGTGTTTATTGAGGAAGCTCTCCAACCGTGTGATTTAGAGACACCGCCAGCTCAGCGTGTGATGAAATGTAAGAACGGCCCCTCCTCAAAGGCCATGCCCATTGGTGCATTTTGCCCTGCCCCATGGACCTCTTTAAGGTAGATCTAAATTCACTCATATATAACTATTATTATAGAGGATTCAAATAGCGCCAACAGTTTGCACAGAGCTGTACAACATAAAGGGAGACAGTACAGTTGCAATTGCCATTCAAGATAGGAGGGTCTGGAGGGCCTTGCTTGTAGAAGCTTGCAATCAAAATCTCTCCTAAACTTTAATGCATTCAATTAATTGCAAAGGTTGTGAGCAATCTATAACCCTTGGTGATCCAGCCATACTTACTCCACAGGACGTTGTTACCCCCAACCCATGGCCCACATTTTACAGGCCTACCTTCTGGGCGTTCAAGTCTGGATCATGCCCACTTTCTGGGTGGTTCTGACCAGGTCATAACCACTTTCTTGACGTTTCCTCCCCTAATTATGCTGGAACTGCCCATTTGCAGCCACAACACCATTTTTTTTTAAATGGAAATGCTGTGATCCTGGGACACACCTTGGGACACCACATCACCAGGACCTTGATGCTGGGCTGTCCCAGCAAATCTGGGACAGCTGGTATCTATGAATCCTGCCATGGAGGTCAGTTCAGGCACTTCCTGTTAGGGCTTGGTGTTCCAGCCATACTTACTCCCCAGGACATTGTCACCCTCACCCCATGGCCCACACTTTACAGGCCTACCTTCTGGGCGGTTCAAGTCTGGATCATGCACACTTTCTGGGTGGTTCTGACCAGGTCATACCCAATTTATTGACGTTTCCACCCCTAATTATGCTGGAACTGCCCATTTGCAGCCAGAACACCACTTTTTTTTTAAAGGGAAATGCTGTGATCCCGGGACACACCCTGGGACACCACATCACCAGGACATAGTACCTTGAGGTTGGACTGTCCCAGCAAATCTGGGACAGCTGGTATCTATGAATCCTGCCATGAAGGCCATGAAGGTCAGTTCAGGCACTTCCTGTTAGGGCTTGGTGATCTAGCCATACTTACTCCCCAGGACATTGTCATTGAAGTTTCCACCCCTAATTATGCTGGAACTGCCCATTTGAAGCCACAATGCCATTTTTTTAAAAGGGAAATGCTGTGATCTCGGGACACACCTTGGGACGCCACATCACCAGGACCTTGATGCTGGACTGTCCCAGCAAATCCGGGACAGCTGGTATCTATGAATCCTGCCATAAAAGGTCAGTTCAGAAACTTCCTGTTAGGGCTAAAAAGGCCTATCACACATTCCTGATGAAGTCTACATAAAAGCAACCTTGGGCTTGGTGATCCAGCCATACTTACTCCCCAGGACATGGTCACCCCCACCCTATGGCCCACACTTTACAGTCCTACCTTCTGGGTGGTTCTGACCAGGTCATACCCACTTTCTTGAAGTTTCCACCCCTAGTACCTTGATGTGGGACTGTCCCAGAAAATCCAGGACAGCTGGTATCTATGAATCCTGCCATCAAGGTCAGTTCAGGCACTTCCTGTTAGGGCTAAAAAGGCCTAGCACATATTCCTGATGAAGTCTACATACAAGAAAACCTTGCCAACACATACTGCCCGGGCATGGCCCACCATTGTCACTACCGGGAAACCAACTGGTCCAGAGAACAGTGATATGCAGCCAATCCTGAAGTGGTTGGAAAAGGGATGCTGTTGTTCAGCAGCGTTACGATGGAAGAAAATAGAAATAAAAAATATGAAAACTGTAATTTATGGAAAAAAATATGGAGTTTCTGATACAAAGGAATGTTCCCCGACTCTGGGCTTACATCTGGTTCGCTCACAAATGGCCACATCGTTCAGCTTCAGAAATCTCAGACGGCTCAAATTTTTACTGGACAAGTCACAATAACAAGTGAACTGCCCACAACATCGGGGTGAGCTAACTGTTGGCAGCTTTCCTTTCTAAGTAACACGTTATCAACGATATTTTAACATGCGTCTGCTGTGCGTGACAATGCCGGGATAAGCTGGCATCACACTTTACAGAGCTCGGTGACACATAAAGCTCTCCTCGCTACCTGGCAGGCTGCCACCAAATACATTTCAGCTGAGTATTGACTGATAGTAAAACACTGCAACTAGGCGATACTCAAGAATAGAATAAAAAGATAATACTAAAATGTATTTATATTTAAATGTATATTTTTAATTCTTATATTAATTTTTTTAATTATAATTTTTTAATTATATTCTTTATTTAATTCTTATATTATAATAATAATATACTATATTATATTAATTTATATTATTATTATAATATTATATTAATTTTATATTATGTTATATTATATTAATTATTAACATAATTAAAATAATTAATTATAAATATTATGCGCAACGCATAACGGTTTTATTTCGACAGCAGCAGCCGCCCTAATTACCCCACCATTATTTGTATTCTTGGACGACTATTGTTGTGCTTATGGACTAATGACCTCCCTTTTAATACAGACTCTGTGATAGTGATTTTTTTTATTACTATTATTCTGTTTTATATTACACTGTACCCTGCACTCACAGTTATTGTTAGCATTGTTATTCCGACAGTCCGACAAGGCACAGGCTGAGGAAGACGAGCTTGTGCCTCATCGAAACGTTGAAACAAAACTTGTGCTTTTACCTTTCAAGACCTGTGAGTGCCACTTTTTGGATTATATTTAATATTTATATATGATCTATATTTAAAAGTATATTTATTTAAAATTATACTATGTTATATTATTTAGATATGACATATTTTTATTTAAATTTATATATGTATATGTAATATTTATGTATAATTGTATTTAAAAATATATATATTTAATAATAATTAATATAATTTACTGTAGTATATTATATTAATACCAGAACATATAAGTAATTTATATTTAAATGTATATTTTTTTTAACATTATATTTTAATGTATCATATTATACAGTATATATATATATATATATATATATATATATATATATATATATATATATATATACACAAATGTTATTTTTATTTATTTTATTTATTATACCATATATATATATATATATATATATATATATATATATATATATAAAATTTGGGTGGGTCACTTCAAATTTTCCTCTGGTTCTCAATGTAGAGATCAGTGTCAAGGTGGACTCCCAATATTCCACCAATATCTAGAAAAAACTACGGGACGCACTCTCCAATGCAAAATGTATTTATATCAAATGCTCTTCAAGGCATAAAATTTTTACATGTAAATTATATTTTAATGTATCATATTATACAGTGTATATATATATATACACACACACACACACACACACACACATATACAGTCTCTCACAAATGTAAGTACACCCCCAGGCACATTTGTGTAAATCTTTTCTTCTATCTTTTCATGTGACAACACTAAAGAAATGACACTTGTCTACAATGTAAAGTAGTGAGTGTACAGCTTGTATAACAGTGCAAATTTTGCTGTCCCCTCAAAATAACTCAACACACAGCTATTAATGTCTAAATCGCTGGCAACAAAAGTCAGTACACCCCTAAGTGAAAATCTCCAAATTGGGCCCCAAAGTGTCAATATTTTGTGTGGCCACCATTATTTTCCAGCACTGTCTTAACCCTCTTGGGCATGGAGGTCACCAGAGCTTCACAGGTTGCCACTGGAGTCCTCTTCCCCTCCTCCATAATGACGTCATGGAGCTGGTGGATGTTAGAGACCTTGCCCACAGATGCTCAATAGGGTTTAGGTCTGGAGACATGCTTGGCCAGTCCATCACCTTTACCCTCAGCTTCTTTAGCAAGGCAGTGGCGGTTTTGGAGGTGTGTTTGGGGTGGTTATCGTGTTGGAATACTGCCCTGCGGCCCAGTTTCTGAAGGGAGGCGATCATGCTCTGCTACGCTTGTTACCATCTGACCCAAATAAGTTTATCTTAGTCTCCTCAGACCACAGGACATGGTTCCAGTAATCCATGTCCTTAGTCTGCTTGTGTTCAGCAAACTGTTTGTGGTCTTTCTTGTGCATCATCTTTACAAGAGGCTTCCTTCTGGGACGACAGCCATGCAGACCAGTTTGATGCAGTGTGCGGCGTATGGTCTGAGCACTGACAGGCTGACCCCCCACCCCTACAACCTCTGCAGCAATGCTGGCAGCACTCATACGTCTATTTCCCAAAGACAACCTCTGGATATGACGCTGAGTGACCTCAACTTCTTTGGTGGACCATGGAGAGGCCTGTTCTGAGTGGAACCTGTTCTGTTATACCGCTGTATGGTCTTGGCCACCATGCTGCAGATCAGGGTCTTGGCTAGGGATGAGCCGAACACCCCCCGGTTCGCTTCGCACCAGAACTTTCGAACGGACTGAAAATTTGTGCGAAATTTAGAACCCCGTTGAAGTCTATGGGACTCGAACGTTCGAAATAAAAAGTGCTAATTTTAACGGCTAATATGCAAGATATTGTCCTAAAAAGGGTTTGGGGACCAGGCTCCTTCCCCAGGGGACATGGGTTAATGCCTAAAATGTGTTTAAAACCTGCAGGTTTCTCGGGAGCACTGATTTTAATGACGATTACAGTGAAAAGAAAAGTGAAATATGCCTTTAAATATGGTGCCTGGGGGGTGTCTATAGTATGCCTGTGAAGTGGCACGTGTTTCCCCTGTTTAGAACAGTCCCTGCACAAAATGACATTTAACGGAAAAAAAGTCTTTTAAAACTGCTTGCGGTTTTAATGTAATAGCTGGGTCCGGCAATACGGATGAAAATCATTGGGAAAAATTGTATGGGTAGCCCCCCCTGCCCATTATCAGCCCCTTTGGATCTTGTACGGATATTAGGGGAACCCCGTACCCCCCCAAAAAAAAAGGAAAGGCATGGGGCCCCCAGGCCCTATATACTCAGAACAGCAGTATACAGGCGGTGCAAACAAGACAGGGACTGTGTAGGTTTGTTGTTTTCAGTAGAATCTGTTTGTAATTTTGAACTGGTACATTTTTAAAGTGTAGCTCCAGTCAAAAAAACAAGCTTTTTGGAAAACATAGGGAAGGGTTATCACCCCAGTATAATTTTTTTTGTCGTCCGTCTTTTTTCATCTCACTTCCTGTTGTCTCCTTCCATTTGCAAGTAGGAGACGTTTGTAAGTGGGATCTTTGAAAGTAGGGGCCTGCCCTACATGCTCTGCAGAAAACAAGGTGTTGGTGTTGCCACAACACTGTAGGCCCTCAAAGTGACTCTTGGTGGGCGCTGGAGCGCCCTGCTGTGAACGATAATATCAAGAATTGTAATTACATGCCATTGTTGAACAGTGGTAGAAAAATTGGGCCTTTGGTGGTTGTGGTGCTGGTGCCACAACACTATAAGTCCTCACAGTTACTCTCATTGGGCGCAGGAACGAGCCCTGCTGTGAAATATTATATCAAGAATTGTAATTACATGCCCCCGTTAAACAGGGGCTGAAAAATTGGGCCTATACACTGCAACCTCTACCATATACTCTAGTTGTAGTGCAGGAATTAGCCCTGCCGCAAAGCATTGCATCAAAATTTTTATTACACGCCCCTGTTAAACAGGGGCTGAAAAATTGGGCTGGTGGCACTGGTGCTGTTGCCACGACACTGCAACCTCTCCCATATACTCTATTTGGAGTGCAGGAATGAGCCCTGCTGCAAAGCATTGCATCAAAAATTGTAATTACACTCCCCTGTTAAACAGGGGCTAAAAAATTGGGCTGGTGGCATCACCCAGAACCAAAAATGTTCTTCCAAGATATCAGCAGGATCCTTGAGGAGGAAGAGGATAGTCAGTCAACATAACAGGACAGTCACTCAGCATCAGCATAGGCAGTCTTGAAGGGATGTGACATTTAAAAAAAAAATATTCGGTTACATCAGCTTCAGGTGATTGGTAGCTGGTGGTGATCCAAGACTGATTCATCTTTATGAAGGTCAGTCGATCAATGGAGTCGGTGGACAGGCGCACCCTGTGATTGGTTACAAAGCCACCAGCAGCACTGAAGGTGCGTTTCGAAAGAACGCTGGATGCAGGACAGGCCAGTACATAGTTGCATAGTTACATAGTTAGTCAGGTTGAAAAAAAACACAAGTCCATCCAGTTCAACCACATACCACAACCACATACAACAACCACAGTAGCTCAATTGCATACTGTGCAAGCTCTGGCCAGTGATCCATCCTCAAGACCCAGTAAGCCAGAGGATTTTCGGTGGGAAAGGTGTCTGGCCATGCCACTAGGTATTCCTGCACCATGTAAATCAGACGCTGGTGATGGTTGCTGGAGCCGATCATACCTTGGGGCTGCGGACTAAAAAATTGTCTGAACGCATCGGTCAGGCGGCCACCTTCTCCACCACTCCTTCTGTGACTGACTGAAGCCTCAGCAACACTTTGTCCAGGACCAGGAGTTTGTAACCGCCCAGTCTCTGGGAACACGTTGCACAGACCTTTCTGCAAGGCCTCCCGGAGATGTCTCATCCTCTGCTCCCTCTGCGATGGCAAGATAGAGTCTGCTACCTTACCCTTGTAACTTGGATCAAGGAGAGTGGCCAGCCAGTAATGGTCCCTCTCCTTGATCCGAAGAATACAAGGATCCTTCCGCAGGCTTTGCAGGATCAAGGAGGCCATGCAGCGTAGGTTAGCTGAGGCATTCATTCCGGAGTCCTCTGGGTCACTAAGGACAACATGATCCGCAGCCACCTCCTCCCAGCCACGTACAAGTCCACGTGTTTCTTGGAACTGTAAATCATCCCTAAAAGACTGCTGCTGCTGAGTGCCAGGATCCACCTCCATGCTGACACAATCCTCCTCCTTCTCGCCCTCTTCCTGTGTGATGAGTGGGACAGCAGGAACACTGTCTGGATAAAGGGGGCCTTGAGAGGCAACAAAGTCCTCCTCTTCCTGCCTCTGTTCTGCCTCAAGTGCCCTGCCCATAATTCCACACAGCGTATGCTCCAACAGGTGGACAAGAGGTACAGTGTCACTGATGCATGCACTGTCACTGCTCACCATCATCATGGCCACCTCAAATGGTGACAGGACAGAGCATGCATCCCTGATCATGCCCCACTGACGTGGTGAGAAAAAAACAAGCTCCCCTGACCCTGTCCTGGTGCCGTAGTCGCACAGGTACTCATTGATGGCCCTCTGCTGCGTGTGCAGCAGCTGCAGCATGGCCAACATTGAGTTCCACTTGGTGGGCATGTCACATATAAGGCGGTTCTTGGCAGTTCTTGGGCAGGTTCAACTCCTTTTGGAGCTCAGCCAGATGAGCATTGGCATTAAATGATTGGCGGAAAAACACACAGACTTTCTTGACCTGCCTCAGGACATCCTGTAAAGCCCGGGTACCTGCCCAAGAACTGCTCGGCCTGCCCCTGCAAAGCTGACAAAATATCTGCCCCAGTGTGGCTCCTGTCCCCCAAACAAACCAGCGCAAGCACAGCATGGCATCTTTTTGCCTGCGTACTTGCGTAGCCCCTTGAACGCCTATGGAGCACCGCTGGTTCCTGGGACAGAGCACTGGAAGAGGCCATGGAGGAAGAAGAAGAGGAGGGGGTAGGGGAGAGAGGCGAAACTACCTCCAACACTACTGCACCTTGTCCTGCATCCTTCCCAGCTGCCAGAAGAGTGACCCAATGGGCCGTGAAAGATAGACAACGTCCCTGTCCATGCCTGCTGGACCATGAGTGAGCGGTAATATGCACCTTACCACTGAGGCAAGGACATTGCCTTCCACATGCAGGTAGAGAGCCGGAATCACCTTCCATGAGAAAAAGTGGCGTTTGGGGACCCGCCACTGAGGAACCGCACATTGCACAAACTCATAGAAGGGGGCCGAGTCTACCAACTGAAAAGGCAGCAGTTGATGTGCTAGCAATTTAGCCAAGCTAGCATTCAACAGCTGGGCATGTGGATGGCTGGGAGTGAACTTCTTTCAACGGTCCAGCAGCTGGGGCAGGGAACTTTGCCTGCTACAATCGGACATGGGTGTACTGCTAGCAGAGTGTCCGCAAGTACTTGGCTGTGACACACCTAATTCTACACCTTCATTCCTCTCAGTGCAGGTTTCAGAGAGGACTGAAGGTCTAGTGGTGTTGGAGATCCCAGCTGATGAGGAGCAAGGAGAGGTCCGCTTTGTTCTTTGGTGTGGGTCTTTGAGATACGCTTGCCAACGAGCTGCATGGCAGGTCAACAAATGTCTGGTCAAGCATGTGGTACCCAAGCGGCTGATGTTTTGGCCACGCAAGATACGCTTGAGACATATGTTACAAATAGCAGCGGTGTGATCTGATGCACTTGTCTCAAAAAAGGCCCAAGCCTCTATCTGCGCTCCTGCTACTGCCTTTCTCTAGCTGGGTATCATCATCAGAGCCTTCAAAACGCTGGGCATTCTCCTGGAGCATGTACCCAACACTGTGCTCAAACAGTTTGGGGGACTCCTCAGGAGGACATGGTGGGTCTAGGGAAGGAGTCACTGATGATGACATTGAGACGAGGGAAGAGGATGCATTGGCAGCTGCTTTGCTAGTAGCGATGGACGAACTTCCGATGGGACGTTTTGGGAACACGGACCGCGAACGCGGCTGATAGTTCGGGAACCGGAACGTTCGCGGCGGGCCCCATTGACTTCAATGGGAGGCGAACTTCACAAACCTACAGGTCAAATTTGCAGCCACAAAATAATTAATAGCTGTGCAAACATAGTCCCACCACATGGCCAATGACATAACACATGTATGAGGTGAATCTGGGATCGACAACTACAAACATTCTTTTTTTATATGGGAAATTGTTGTGACAATTAAGGACTGTGGAGCGCATGAAGGCAATGGAGGAGAGGGAAGGTCAGGGACCAGGGTAGGCAAAGAAGAGGGTGCAGGAGATGATCACCAGCAGCGTGACATACAGCAATGACACCTGCACCGTGATAGAGTCATCTGACAACAGCACCGTGATAGAGAGCACTGACATCAGCAGCGTGACATAAAGCACTAACACCAGCACCGTGATATACAGCACTGACAGCAGCATCGTGATAGAGAGCACTGACATCAGCAGCGTGACATAAAGCACTAACACCAGCACCGTGATATACAGCACTGACAGCAGCACCGTGATAGAGAGCACTGACATCAGCAACGTGACATAAAGCTCTAACACCAGCACCGTGATATACAGCACTGACAGCAGCACCGTGATAGAGAGCACAGCGTGACATACAGCAATGACACCTGCACCGTGAAAGAGTCATCTGACAACAGCACCATGATAGAGAGCACTGACATCAACAGCGTGACATAAAGCACTAACACCAGCACCGTGAAATGCAGCACTGACAGCAGCACCGTGATAGAGAGCACTGACATCAGCGGCGTGACATACAGCAATGACACCTGCACCGTGATAGAGTCATCTGACAACAGCACCGTGATAGAGAGCACTGACATCAGCAGCATGACATAAAGCACTAACACCAGCACTGTGATATACAGCACTGACACCTGCACCGTAAGTAGCCCCAGGAGGAAGTCAGCATAGCACAGGGATGGTGGGAGCCCCTCATAATGAGCATAGCACAGGGATGGTGGGATCCCCTCATAATGAGCATAGCACAGGGATGGTGGGAGCCCCTCATAATAAGCAACCCCAGGAGGATGTCAGCATAGCACAGGAATGGTTGGAGCCCCTCATAATAAGCAGCCCCAGGAGGATGTCAGCATAGCACAGGGATGGTGGGAGCCCCTCATAATAAGCAGTCCCAGGAGGAAGTCAGCACAGCACAGGGATGGTGGGAGCCCCTCATAATGAGCATAGCACAGGGATGGTGGGAGCACCTCAAAATATGCACAGCAGAGGTACAGCCTCAGGAGGAAGTCAGCACAGCACAGGGATGGTAGGAGCTCCCTCATAATATGCACAGCAGAGGTACAGCCCCAGGAGGATGTCAGCACAGCACAGGGATGGTGGGAGTCCCTCATAATAAGCAGCCCTAGTAGAAATATGACACCGCTCAACCTCTTCAAAGAGGAGGGTACGGGCATATAGTACGGTGTGCTTTTTTTGGACAAGGAAGTGAGCCAAATGAAGAAAGAAGGTCTCTGTGCTCGATTAAAAAAATTGTTTATAGACATATACATGGTCTACTGGTCACATGTGCTGAATTCCTCGGAGATCCATGCCTCATTCATTTTTAGAAATGTGAGGTAGTTAACACTGTCGTGAGCTAGGCGAGTACGCTTATCGTTCACGATCCCCCCTGCTGCGCTGAACGTCCTTTCGGACAGGACACTGGATGAGGGGCAAGCCAACAGTTCGATTGCAAATTGGGCAAGCTCTGGCCAGAGGTCAAGCCTGCCCACCCAGTAGTCCAGGGGTTCATCACTCCTCAGAGCGTCCACATCGGCCGTTATAGTCGGACACCTGGCGGTCTAGGCGTTTCCCTGATGCTGGATCCGGATGACACCTGTCGATGGGTCGGCTGAAAGAATGACCTCATATCCGAAGTCACCAACACATCTTCAAACCGGCCTCTTCTTGCAGGCGCTGTTGGATTGGTACCCGCAACTCCTTCTCTGGGAGTGGGAATTGCTCCTCTGCCAGCGCACGCAAAAGCAGAATGCAGCATTTCTCGAAGCAAGGCCTGGAAGTGCTCCATTCTGACAGCCCTCTGTGACGGCGGTAACATTTCTGCTATTTTGTGTTTGTACCGGGAGTCTAAGTACGTTGCCACCCAGTACTGGTCCTTGACCCTTATGCTTTTTATATGGGGGTCCCTATTAAAACACTGGAGCATGAAGGCCCCCATTTGCACTAAACTGGAAGCGGTGTGGTGGCCTGGCTCCTGCTCATCATCCAGGATAATGTCGTCCTCTTCATTCTCCTCTCCCCATCCACGCACAACAGGGATCCCAGAAAGGTTTAAAGCATGCTCTTCTTGCTCCTCCTCATCCGCCCCGGCACCATCCTCCTCTGACTCCTCTTCAGACTCCTGTTGTTGACTTGTCTCAGATAGAGTAGCCCCCCCTGGGAATTCATCTAGCATTGCGACTTCCTCATCTTCCCGCTCCTGCTCCTCCACAGCTTGATCAATGACACGACGCAATGCACGCTCCATAAAGAAGGCATAAGGTACCATGTCACTGATGGCGCCATGGCTGCGACTGACCAGTTTGGTGATCTCCTCAAATGGCCACAGAAGTCTGCATGCGTCGCGCATGAGCAGCCACTGGCGCAGTGAAAAAAAACCCAGCTCCCCAGAACCGGTTCTGCCGCAGAGTTCATACAGGTAGATGTTAACTGCAGCCTATCAAGCATATAGAAGGTTGAGTTCCATCGCGTCGGGCAATCGCAAATAAGACGTCTGACCGGCAGATTGTGTCGCCGCTGAATGTCAGCAAGGCGAGCCATGGCCGTGTAAGATCTTCTGAAATGGGCCGAGATTTTCCTTGCCTGCCGCAAGATGTCCTGGACCCCAGGGTATTTGACAAGGAATCGCTGCACGACCAAGTTTAAGACGTGTGCCATGCATGGCACGTGCGTGATTTTGCCCTGTTTCAATGCACTAATCAGATTGGCACCGTTGTCACACACCACTTTACCAACTGTCAAATTGAGCGGTGTTAGCCACTGATCTGCCTGTGAACACAAAGCTGAAAGGAGTGCCGGGCCAGTGTGGCTCTTGGCTTCCAGGCACAACAGACGCAGCACGGCATGGCAACGTCTCACCTGGCATGTCGAATAGGTTCTGGGGAGCTTGGGCGGCGCAGCGGAAGAGACGCTAGCAGCGGAAAAGGAGGAGTCAGCCGAGGAGGAGAGGGAGGAGGATGGAGTAGGAGGAGGAGGAGAAGAAGAGTCAGGCCTGCATGCAATCCGTGGCGGTAAAACCAAATCTACACGGGTGCCACGGGTTACATGCTTGACGGCCGTCAGAAGGTTCACCCAGTGGCCAGTAAAAGTGATATACCTTCCCTGCCCGTGTTTGCTAGACCACGTGTCTTTGGTCAGATGTATCTTGGCACCGACACTGTGTGCCAGAGATACATTCACTTGCCGCTGAACATGGCCATATAGTTCTGGGATGCCCTTCTCTGAGAAATACTTCCTTCCTGGGACCTTCCATTGTGGTGTTCCAATGGCCAAAGGCCATTTGCGAAAGGCCTCCGAGTCCACCAGTTTATATGGCAGTAGTTGGCGGGCTATGAGTTCTGACAAGCCAGCCGTCAACCGTTGGGCAAGAGGGTTATCCGGCGTCATCATTTTTTTTACGCTCGAACATTAGACCCACGGAAGCCTGCCTTTTTGCAGAAAAACGTGAACTTGGCGTGATGGAAGGTGGAGTGGAGGACAATTGTGAGGAGAGAGGAGAAGTAGAAGACGAGGCTGGACGGTGAGAGCCTGCATTGTGGCTTTGTGTGTTCCGTTGCTCCCACTCGGCTCGGTGATGGCTGCTCATGTGCCTTCTTAAGGCGGTCGTCCCTAGGTGAGTGTTGGGCTTACCGCGACTAATGCGTTGACTGCAAAGATTGCAGATGGCAACGCTATTGTCAGCAGCGGACACGTTAAAAAAAGCCCACACTGCGGAGCCATGTGCTGGTGTCGTGGGAGCGCCAGATGTGACTGTACATGGTCGATGACTCGCTCCTGATACATTTGCAGTCTGCTTTGTCCCTCCTGTGCAATGTAAGTTATTCCTGCTTCTCCTCCCTATCTGCTGGTCCATATCTCCCTCTGAACTCCCCTCCTCTTCCTCTCTTGTGGGCACCCACGTGACATCACTAGACACGTCATCATCAACGTCACCTTCCCCACCGCTATAAGTAGAGATCTCGGAGTAGGCAGCAACACCGGGGACCAACCTCCTCCTTGGGCTGATCTGGGTACTGTCGTCAGACTGCTGAGTATTGGTTGTTGCTACCTCCTCTTCCTGATCCAATGCCAAGAGTGGCTGCGCATCAGAAATGTCCTCTTGATATGGATCGGAAAATAATTCCTGTGACTCAAGCGGAAGGTATGTGTTGGTGGTGGTGGTGTTATTGGTGGTAGTGTCTTTGGGGGTGCACATAGCAGAGAGTGAAGAAGAGGGTGCAGATCGAGAGGATGAGGAGGGTGCAGAAGAGTAAGGCTGAGCGAGCCACTCAACCAAGTCTGGTGCGTCCTTTAAAGTAATTGAACGCACCTTCTGCAACTTCCCACTTTGGCTCAAGCTGTTGCTCCTGCCCTACCCCTACCACCCGTGCGGAAGGGCCTGCCTCTTCCTCTGCCTGTCATTTTTTAAATAACCCTGTGACAAAACTCTCAGTCCCTATACCGATGAAGGACTGCTGCAGTATAGGGCAGCGGTCAGTCAGCAGTAGTGCACCTCAACCCTATGTATTGTGGACCTATACCAGTCCTTATAGAATGGCAGACTGTACCTCACTCAACCCTATGTACTGTAGTACCCTATACCTTACCAGTCCTTATAAGGACCTTTGTGGAACAAGTAGGTTGTAAATGATTAGCAGACTGTACGTCAGTCCCTATACTGATAAAGGACTGCTGCAGTATAGGGCAGCGGTCAGCAGTAGTGCACCTCAACCCTATGTATTATGGACCTATACCAGTCCTTATAGAATAGCAGACTGTACCTCACTCAACCCTATGTACTGTAGTACCCTATACCTTACCAGTCCTTCCTTTGTGGAACAAGTAGGTTGTGAATTATTAGCAGACTGTACGTCAGTCCCTATACTGATAAAGGACTGCTGCAGTATAGGGCAGCGGTCAGCAGTAGTGCACCTCAACCCTATGTATTGTGGACCTATACCAGTCCTTATAGAACAGCAGACTGTACCTCACTCAACCCTATGCACTATAGCACCCTACACCAGGTTATTACCAGTCCTTATAAAGGACCTTTGTGGAACAAGTAGGTTGTGAATGATTAGCAGACTGCAGCAGAAGGGCAGCAGTCAAGTATAATATTCTTTCTATATTTGGAAGAAAGAATATTATACGTGTACAAACCTATTACCATACCACTGATACCAGTCCTGAAAAGAAACTTTGTGGACCTAATATAGTAACAGCTACTGATTAAACTGACCCTCACTGCCTCACACACTGCTTCCTGCCTGTCCCTATATAAACTGACAAAACAGAGGCTGCTGGAACAATAACTGGTTACTGGAATAGCACTTTTGTGGACCTGATAGTAACAGCTAATGATTAAACTGGCTGTCCCTGCAGCACACACCGTCCTGTCCCTTTCTCTAAACTGACAAAAGACACTCAGGCTGCTGCAACAATCAGTAGCACAGCAAACCTATATACACCTAACACCTATACCAGTCCTCAAAAGAACTTTTGTGTACCAAATAGCTAGCAATTTGGGTCACTGGAATCTCTCCCTGCTCCACACAGCAACCTCTCCCTATAGTGACAGAAGAAAGAATGTAAAATGGCCGCCGGATTGGGTGTATTTATAAGTTAGGGGGAATGTCCAAGTGTCCATGTGCTGTAATGTCTCAATTGGCTGTCCTGTACCCCATGATGGATGTGTCATCATAGGTCAAAGTCCTTTTTCACAGAAAACACGGAAGTCCGCCGGGCGAACGGCGGCAATAGTCCGCCGATCGGGCGAATCGCAAACAGCTGAAATTCGCCGCGAAACGACCGCCGGGCGAACCGTTCGGCCATCACTATTTGCTAGTACCCTGAGCCTGGGTGAGAGAGGATGAGGAGGATGAAGAGGGCTTGGTCATCCACTCTACCAAGTCTTTGGCATGATGCAGCTCAACACGTCCAGCTGCCGAAAATAAGGACAAGCGTGTCCCATGGCCACGTGCTGATGACAATGCACCGTGTCCACGACCAGCACTGTTGTCTCTAGACACAGATTGGCTTGTGACTGTCTGCCTCTCCTTGTTGGCCTTCCAGGCATAGTAGTGGCCTGCAGGGAGATGGGAAAACCAGCAATTGGGTAGTGTATATTGTGCTGTAGGCACACAACACCCACTAACTCCTGCAGATGCCTGTATAATAGAAGACCAGCAATAAAGGGTAGATACAGGTGTATACTGTGCTAGAGGCACACAACACCCACTAACTCCTGCAGATGCCTGTATGATAGGACACCAGCAATAAAGGGTAGATACAGGTGTATACTGTGCTGTAGGCACATAATATCCACTAACTCCTGCAGATGCCTGTATGAGAGAACACCAGCAATAAGGGTAGATACAGGTGTATACTGTGCTGTAGACACACAACACCCACTAACTCCTGCAGATGCCTGTATGAGAGAACACCAGCAATCAGGGTAGATACAGGTGTATACTGTGCTGTAGGCACACAACACCCACTAACTCCTGCAGATGCCTGTATGATAGAACACCAGCAATAAAGGGTAGATATGGGTGTATACTGTGCTGGAGGCACACAACACCCACTAACTACTGCAGATGCCTGTATGAGAGAACACCAGCAATAAAGGGTAGACACAGGTGTATACTGCGCTGTAGGCACACAACACCCACTAACTCCTGCAGATGCCTGTATGATAGAACACCAGCAATAAAGGGTAGATACAGGTGTATACTGTGCTGTAGGCACATAACACCCACTAACTCCTGCAGATGCCTGTATGAGAGAACACCAGCAATAAGGGTAGATACAGGTGTATACTGTGCTGTAGGCACACAACACCCGCTAACGCCTGCAGATGCCTGTATGAGAGAACACCAGCAATCAGGGTAGATACAGGTGTATACTGTGCTGTAGGCACACAACACCCCCTAACTCCTGCAGATGCCTGTATGATAGAACACCAGCAATAAAGGGTAGATACGGGTGTATACTGTGCTGGAGGCACACAACACCCACTAACTACTGCAGATGCCTGTATGAGAGAACACCAGCAATAAAGGGTAGATACAGGTGTATACTGCGCTGTAGGCACACAACACCCACTAACTCCTGCAGATGCCTGAGAAAAGAACACACTGTCCCTGCCTATCTAGCTCTCTCCCTGCATACCTGAACACACTACACAAGGCCGCCGCGCTGGTGGCCTTATATAGTGTGGGGCGTGTACTAAACCCCCCTGAGCTATAATTGGCCACAGGCATCTTGCCTGTGGCCAATTATTGCTCTCTTCGGTGCCGGTGTTGTGATTGGCCAAGCATGCGGGGTCACAGTGCATGCTTGGCCAATCATGAGCCAGCAATGCACTGCGAATATGCAGTGCATTGTGGGCCGTGAGCGCCACACGAATTTGGAGTGAACGGCCCATAATGTTTGGTATTCGCCAAACGTGCGAACAGCCGGTGTTCGAGTCGAATGTGATTGGCCAAGCATGCGGGGTCACGGTGCATGCTTGACCAATCATGAGCCAGCAATGCACTGCGATGGTGCAGTGCATTGTGGGCCGTGAGCGCCACACGAATTTGGAGTGAACGGCCCATAACGTTCGGTATTCGCCGAACGTGCGAACAGCCGATGTTCGAGTCGAACATACATTCGACTCGAACACCAAGATCATCCCTAGTCTTGGCAATCTTCTTATAGCCTAGGCCATCTTTATGTAGAGCAACAATCCTTTATTTTTCAGATCCTCAGAGAGTTCTTCGCCATGAGGTGCCATGTTGGACTGCCAGTGACCAGTATGAGAGAGTGAGAGCGATAACACCACATTTAACACACCTGCTCCCCATTCACACCTGAGACCTTGTAACACTAACGAGTCACATGACACGGGGGAGGAGGGAAAATGGCTAATTGGGCCCAATTTGGACATTTTCACTTAGGGTTGTACTGACTTTTGTTGTAACACTAACGAGTCAAATGACAGAGAGGACGCTCATGGTGGTCATGGTCTAATTGGAGAGGCCATACAGGAAGTGGTAGGCTTAGTGTTTTTTTTTTTTTTTTACAGTTTAGAGGGGGGCAGATTACAGAGCACAAGCGCTCTGCTGTGTAATTTGCTTTAAGGGACCAGAATCAACATTTTTTTTTGGGTTAACAAACGCTTTAAACCAAAACCTCATGCAGATATAAAAAATCAGATCAGATATTGTTATCGGTCAGTATTCCTCAATTTTATTTTATCAGGTTTCCTTCTCCCGCCAGCTGGGCAGGGTTGCAAGGTCCTTTGAAGACGGCCATTCTGGTTAGAATTTAAACTTGGTAGGTCCCCATCTTAGGTACGGTATCCTTTAAATTGTGTGGATGAGTGTCAGTGAATTGGCGGTTGATTGATGGATGTGTCTGTGGATAATTGTGCAGTTTCCGGGTGAGTGTTCTGCGACTGGAGGCCTGGATTTAATGTAGAGTTCTTCCAACGGGCCTTGGACTCCATTTATATTGTATTTATTATACTCTGGTATTCATGTGTTTGTTAATGAAAGGATTCTATGGCCATTACATTAGAGTTTGTGTCTGGTGCCAGTTATTTATGTTGTGCAGGTCCCTCCAGGTCAGTGCTGTGAACCTAGAGACCTGAGTTTTATGTAGGGTGGCCCCCAAGGACCTTGGACTCATTCATATTGTATTCATTAATACTCTGCTGTTTATATGTTTGTTAATTAAACAATGCTATGGCCTTACATGTGACTCTGTGTCTAGTGTCAGTTATTTATGTTGTGCAATTTCCTCTGGGTCAGTGTTGTGTGTCTTGATGTCTATCATATGGGTTTACAGAGTTTTATGTAGATTGTCTCTGAAGGACCTTGGACTTAAAGGATAGATGTGAGTTTGTGACTGGTGTCAGTTATTTATATCCTGCAATTCCCTCTGAGTCGGTGTTGTGTGACTAGAGGCCTATCTTAATGAGTTTTATTTAGAGTTCCTCTTATGGACCTTGCACTCCATATTGTATTTAATAATACTCTGTTATTTATATGTTTATTGTTTGTAAGATGCTATGGCCTTTATATGTGAGTTTGGGTATGGTGTTGGTTATTTATGGTAACGGATGGGTGTTGGCCTGATGGTCAGGCAATCCAGGAGACAAGTCATTGTAATGGTCAGGGATTCCAATAGATAGGTCATGGTGATGGTCAGACAATCCAGGAAACAGATCATGGTGATGGTCAGCCAGTCCAGGAGACAGATCATGGTGATGGTCAGCCAGTCCAGGAGACAAGTCATGGTGATTGTCAGGCCATGCATGAGACAGGTGATGGTGATGATCAGGCATTCCAGGAGACAGGTCATATTGGTGATCACACAATCCAGGAGACAGGTCATGGTGATGGTCAGGCAGTCTGGGAGCCAGCTTTATGGTAAAGGTCAGGCAGTCCGGGAGACAGGTAATAGTGATGGCCAGGCAATCCAGCAAACAGGTCTTGGTGATGGGCAGGCAGTCCGGGAGACAGGTCATAGTGATGGTCATGCAATCCAGGAAACAGGTCATGGCTATGGTCAGGCAGTCCAGGAGACAGGTCATAGTGATGGTCAGACAATCCATGAGACAGGTCATGGTAATGATCAGGCATTCTAGGAGACAGGTCATGGTAAAGGTCAGGCAGTCTAGGAGACAGGTCATAGTGATGGTCAGGCAGTCTGAGAGGCAGGTCACAGTGATGGTCAGGCAATCCAGGAGACAGGCCATAGTGATGGTCAGGTAATCCAGGAAACAGGCCACAGTGATGGTCAGGCAATCCAGAAGACAGGTCATAGTGATGGTCAGGCAGTCCGGGAAACACGTCATGGTGATGATCAGGCAGTCTGGGAGACAGATCATGATAAAGGTCAGGCAGTCCGGAACACGGGTCATGGTGATGGTCAGGCAATCCAGGAAACAGGTCATGGTGATGGTCAGGCAGTCCGGGAGACAGGTCATGGTGATGCTCAGGCAATCCAGGAAACAGGCCATAGTGATGGTCAGGTAATCCAGAAAACAGGTGATGGTGATGGTCAGGCAATCCAGAAGACAGGTCATGGTGATGGTCAGGCAATCCAGAAGACAGGTCATGGTGATGGTCAGGCAATCAGGAAGAAAAGTCATGGTGATGGTTATGCAGTCCAGGAAACAGGTTATGGTGATGGTCAGGCAATCCAGAAGTCACGGGACAGGCCATAGTGATGGTCAGGTAATCTAGGAGACAGGTTATGATGATGGTCAGGCAGTCCAGGAGATGGGTCATGGTGATGGTCAGGCAGTCCAGGAGATGGGTCATGGTGATGGTTAGGCAGTCCAGGAGATGGGTCATGGTGATGGTTGGGCAGTCCAGGAAAGAGACCCTCTTTACCTCTAATCATGTTGGAGATATATAGTCTGTTTGTGGTGCTGCTTCCGTTATTTGTCCTGTTGAAGCCTCCTATCAATACTATGCTCCCCATAGAGAGAAGTTCATCGGAGGATTCTCTGGCAGCCTATTGTTCTCTTAGCCTGAGGGATAAGTGAAAGTCCTGCACCTGTCATCCCAAATGTTCCGCAATCACTGGAGATCTGACCTGATCCGAATAATCCCATGTGAACCGCAATCAGAGCTTGGCGCTCGTGAACAAGTGGAAGCCGGGAATTACAGGTACACATAATCATCGCTCTACAGCTGAACTGATTGAAAAATACGACAACTAAAGAGATTTCCTCATTGCATTCCTCTGGGGTGAACTCCGGCCTCCTAAAAATAATTTGTACCTTAAACCCCCCCCCCCCATTCCCTTCAGTCTTGCACGGTTGTACCGGCTCCTCTCCTGGACTGAAATGTCTTTTTCTGATCTCACCGCACACTGTGAGCTTCTCACCATGTGCATTAGAAGCTGCAGCAAGTCAGATAGAGCCCCGCCCTCATTTTCTGGCTGGAGGACATCCAGCATCATCTAGCTCCTTCCTCCCTAGCCTGACCATCCCTGGCCTAGCAGAGGGTTATCACCCTATAACAAGGCAGTAAAAACCTGACAGAACCTCTAACCCTTCTCCTACTGCATCTAATGAAATAAGAAATATGGGAGTTCCACTTTATTGTGCGTTGTAATTATCGCGGAGTCTGATTCCCGAGAAATGAATATGTATTTATGATTCATATTAATAACTCAGGCAGCGAATAACGTGCAATTTTATTTTTTTATTTGCAGATAATTAGTTCCTCCACCTGCTGTTATTATCCGCGCTCCCTGATAATCCTGTCTCCGGAACCGTTTAATTCCGATTCTGGTTTTTCTCTTTCTCAATAATCGCTATCCTTAAAAGGGAACTCTGCTGTACCCACCCAGGGAAGAGCAATGCGCCATTATAAAGAGAACCTGTCACCAGATTTATCATCTCATCAACAATCCTCAGAGAGCAGGGGTCTCCAAACCTTCTAACGGAAGGGCCCCATCATTGGTGTCAGTGGATGGAGTAGTGCCCCATCATTGGTATCAGTGGAAGGAATAGTGCCCCATCATTGGTATCAGTGGGAGGAATAGTGCCCCATCATTGGTATCAGTGGGAGGAATAGTGCCCCATCATTGGTATCAGTGGGGGGGGAATAGTGCCCCATCATTGGTATCAGTGGGAGGAATAGTGCCCCATCATTGGTATCAGTGGGAGGAATAGTGCACCATCATTGGTATCAGTGGGAGAAATAGTGCCCCATCATAGGTATCAGTGGCAGGAATAGTGCCCTATTATTGGTGTCAGTGGGAGGAATAGTGCCCCATCATTGGTGTCAGTGGGGAGAATAGTGCCCCATCATTGGTATCAGTGGGAGGAATAGTGCCCCATTGTTGGTGTCAGTGGGAGGAATAGTGCCCCATTGTTGGTGTCAGCGGGAGGAATAGTGTCCTATTGTTGGTGTCAGTGGCTGGAATGTGCCCCATTGTTGATGTCAGTGGCTGGAATGTGATAGGGTAGAACTGACTGGCACTGATGAGGAGAAACTCATGGGCACTGATGAGGAGAAACTCATGGGCACTGATGGGCATTGATGAGGAGAACCTGATGGGCACTGATTAGGTGAAACTGGTGGGCACTGATGAGGTTGAACTGATGGGCATAGGTGAGGTGGAACTGATGGCCATTGCTTAGGAGGCACTAATATGCAGCACTGATGGCCACTGATAGGCTGCATTGATGAGGAGGCACTGATGGGCATTTATGATGAGAAACTGCTGGGCACTGATAGGCACTGATTAGGAGAAACTGCTGAGCACTGATGAGGTTGAACTGATGGGCATTGATTAGAAGGCACTAATATGCAACACTGATGGTCACTGATAGGCTGCATTGATGAGGAGGCACTGATGGGCACTGATGTGGAGAAACTGATGGGCACTGATGTGGAGAAACTGATGGGCACTGATGAGGAGAAACGAATGGGTACTGATGAGGTGGAACTGATGGGCATTGATGTGGAGAAACTGATGGGCACTGATGAGGAGAAACGAATGGGTACTGATGAGGTGGAACTGATGGGCATTGATGAGGAGAAACTGATGGGCACTGATGAGGTAGAACTGATAGGCAGTGGCACTGATGAGGAAAAACTGATGGGCACTGATGAGATGGAACTGATGGGCATTCTTTGCCTTGCCCTGTTGCTGAACATGTAACTGCCCAGATTATGGGGAAGGTGCCTTTTCTATCATTGGGGCACAGAATGGATTGTTTAATGATTTATAGGTGTAAACATGTTGACTACAACCCAAGGGAGCCTTTGAATGCTTGGCCCTGAAGAAGCGGACACTGTCCATGAAAGGCGTTGATACATGTTTTATTGAATTTTTTCATTACAATCTAAGACGATCGATCTGATGCGGTTGGTGTTTGTATATTGTATGTTGGCGTGCGAATCTACTAATTTAACACTTGGAGTGGACGGCTCGCCAAATGTTTTTAGAAACAATGATGTAATGGACATTTACGGTTTTCTTTGGTATGAGGTGTACGGGCAAGTAAAGTCCCTGTCGTTTATCTAATCTACACTCACCGGCCACTTTATTAGGTCCACCTTGCTAGTAGCGGGTTGGACCCCCTTTATTAGGTCCTCCTTGCTAGTAGCGGGTTGGACCCACTTTGGCCTTTATTCTTTGTGGCATAGATACAACATGTTGGAAACATTCCTCAGAGATTTTGCTCCATAGTGACATGATAACATCACACAGTTGCTGTAGATTTGTCGGCTGCACATCCATGATGCCAATCTCCCAATCTCTTTACCATCCATGGTTCCACCACATCCCAAAGGTGCTCTATTGGATGAGATGTGGTGAGTGTGGAGGCCATTGAAGGACAGTGAACTCATTGTACAGTGCTGAGATGATTGGAGCTTTGTGACATGGTGCATTATCCTGCTGGAAGGAGCCATCAGAAGATGGGGACACCATAGTCATAAAGGGATGGACATAGTCAGAAACAATACTCAGGTAGACCGTGGTGATTCAACCCCATCCCCCACACCATTACTCCTCCACCACCAGCTTGAACATGGTGACACAAGGCAGGATGGATCCATGCGCCAAATTCTGACCCCACTATCTGAATGTCGCAGCTGAAATCCAGACTCATCAGACCAGGCAACGTTTTTCCAATCTTCTATTGTCCAATTTTGGTGATCCTGTGCCAACTGTAGCTCCAGTTTCCTGTTCTTCGCTGACAGGAGTGGCACCCAGTGTGGTCTTCTGCTGCTGTAGCCCATCTGCTTCAAGGTTGGATGTGTTGTGCGTTCGTAGATGGTGTTCTGCATACCTTGAGTGTAACGAGAGGTTATTGGAGTTCCTGTTGTCTTTCTATCATCTGGAACCATTCTCCTCTGACCTCAACAAGGCATTTTCCTCCACACAACTGCCGCTCACTGGATATTTTCTCTTTTTCCCATCATTCTCTGTAATCCCGAGAGATGGTTGTGTGTGAAAATCCCAGAAATACTCAGACCAGCCCGTCTGCCACCAACAACCATGCCACGTTCAAAGTCACTTCAATCCCCTTTCTTCTCCGTTCTTCACCATGTCTAGATGCCTAAATGCATTGAGTTGCTGCCGTGTGATTGCCTAATTAGCAATTTTAGTTACCAAGGGATTGAACAGGTGTACCTAATAAAGTGATTAGACAAGGTGAATCCGCCGCTCTGATCAGTCTCCGGGAGTGAAAGAAGTTCTCGGGGATGGGAGGACCAAAGCCAAGCCATCACTTTGCTCTCGATCAGCCCCAGCTTGCTTCAAGGAGGATCTAACGCCAGAAATGTATTGGATGTCCTTCAGCCCCCCTATGGTGTGTAAAAGCTAAAAATAGCACCCCCTACAGGTCCAACGTATTGACCCAAAGCCATTAGAGCTGTCATTTACAGTGCTCTACATTCTGGAGAACTTTCCTACCCGGGGATTCGAAGCACTTAGGAGGTGAGGAGCCACCATGAGGTCCACTTAGTTGAGCCAATTAACCTACCAGTGTGGAGGGTGGAGGGAAACCGGAGAATCTGACTGAATATAAACACCAGAACAGGGAGAACAGGCAAACTCCATGCCACCGGTGTCCTGGGCCAGGATTCAAACCGGGGACCAGAGTCTGGTAAGCCCCCTGCTCACAGACCCCCACAACCACCGTCCAGGGTTGTGGGGATGAGGCCCTTGATCCCATGAACATGGAGACAAGGTGCTTTGGGGTGGGTGGGGCAGAGCCCCAAGGCAATGGCCCCCTCTGCCCATGGGGACCCCACGCCGTTTATTTTTTAAAATTTTTGGCTTGGGGTTCCCCTTAGAATCCCAGTGGGGGGGGGGGGGGGGACCCCGCGCCTCACCATGATGACTATGCTCTGTCTTTGTCTCCTAATAGTTTTGGCACCCTGGTGATCCCACCATAAAGGTCCTTGTTCAGGTATTTCCTGTTATCGGGTGATAACGCTCTATCCCTGTTTCCTAGTTGGTCGCCCCCCCCCCGTGATCTCACCATAAAGGTCCTTGTTCAGGCACTTCCTTTAATAGGGTGACAATGTTCTCTCCCTGTTTCCTAGTTGGTCACCTCCTGGTGATCCCGCCATAAAGATCCTTGTTCAGGCATTTCCTGTTTTTGGGTGACAACGCTCTGTCCTTGTTTACTAGTTGGTTGCCCCCCTGGTGATCCCACCATAAAGGTCCTTGTTCAGGAACTTCCTTTAATAGGGTGACAATGCTCTGTCCCTGTTTCCTAGTTGTTTGTCCTGGTGATCCCACCATAAAGACACTTCCTGTTATCGGGTGACAGCGCTCTGCCCCCGTTTCCTAGTTGGTCGCCCCCTGGTGATCCCGCCATAGAGATCCTTCAGGCACTTCCTGTTATCAGGTGACAACACTCTGTCCGTGTTTCCTAGTTGGTTGCCCCCTGGTGATCCCGCCATAGAGGTCCTTGTTCAGGCACTTCCTGTTATCGGATGACAACGCTCTCTCCCTATCTCCTGGTTGTGCTCCTGCGTTGTCACCCTGTTACAAGTAGCCGATCCAGCACACACATGACACAGACACCGCCCTCCGGTGTCACCACCAGAAACCCCGCCCTGGGAAGCGCCGTCACCGGAGACGGGAAGTGGCTGCAAAGAGGCTGCAGGCGATCAGCAGCACTGAGGTGCAACAAAGGATCGAAAATGGTGAAAACGCGGCAAGGCGCTTTATTAAACGGCGAATGTCGGACCCCGTGAATCTCTATTTCCTGTATATGTAACAATGTTGCTAAACACCACTCCCTTCTATCCATCTGTGTTCTGCTGCAACACCCCCCCCCCCCCCCCCCCCAAAAAAAATAGGCGATATCTTCAACCCACATCTGCAGTGCCTCTTCATACCACCCAACGTCCCGGAACTGCAGCTTTTCACACCAGAACCTGCGCCCGTCTCGCCGCGTGGAACGCTTCCTGCTGGGCGTTCTCCAAATATAATCTCTTGGAGAAAAAAAAAAAACGCTGAGCGATTTTCCTCGCCGGCACTGGAGGCTCCGAACCAAGCGCATTTATTTATTTTTTTCATCTCAATTATCAGCCTTTTTATTTTAATTTTTTTTTACAAAATTTGAAGCGGCGCAGCAAGGAGGGGGATGGAGGGAGACGAGCGCCGGCTGTGTATTAAAAATAACCCCGGGGTAATGGATCTGACGAATGTTATATTATATATCGATCGGCTCCTGGATGAGCTTCGTATTCATATCTCTTTAATTATAGATTGGCTTTCAGAGACGGAATCAGGAGGATGGCGATGTGCATGGGGGTGGGGGGGGGGAGGATGGCGATGTGTGTGTGTGGGGGGGGGGGGGGGGGGGTGAATCATGGTTTTTTTTCTTGTTTGTTTTTTCATTTGGCAATTGTCTGTTTGTTGAAAGTGATCCCTTTTTTTTACTAGGGATTCAACGATACCATTTTTTTTTCAGCGCGTACAAGTGCCGATACTTTTATTTATTTTACAGCACATACCCATGCAGATACTTTTTTTTTTTTTTTACAGTGTGTACAAGTGCTGATACTTTTTTTTTTTTTTTTTTACAGCACGTATGAGTGCAAAAACTTTTTTTTTTTACAGTGCATACGAGTGCCGATACTTATTTAATTTTTTTTTTTTTTTTTTTAACAGCACGTATGAGTGCCAATACTTTTTTTTTTTTTTTTTTACAGTACATACAAGTGCCGATAGCAATTTACCGATAATTACCGCAACTGTTTTGTTTGCGCTTCAGCTGCCAGCAATGGTACAAAGCATTGTAAAGTTATTTACAAATAAAATTTAAAAGAATTTTTTTTTTATTTTGCGTTTTTTTTTCAAGTTGAGTTCACGTGCTCAGCGTCATATCCAGAGGTTGTCTTTGGGAAATAGACGTATGGGTGCTGCCAGCATTGCTGCAGAAGTTTTAGGGGTGTGGGGGTGGGGGTGTCAGCCTGTCAGTGCTCAGACCATACGCCACACACTGCATCAAATTGGTCTGCATGGCTGTCGTCCCAGAAGGAAGCCTCTTCTAAAGACGATGCACAAGAAAGACCTCAAACAGTTTGCTGAAGACAAGCAGACTAAGGACATGGATTACTGGAACCATGTCCTGTGGTCTGATGAGACCAAGATAAACTTATTTGGGTCAGATGGTGACAAGCATGTGTGGGGGCAACCAGGTGAGGAGGACAAAGACAAGTGTCTACAGTCAGGCATGGTGGTGGGGGTGTCATGGTCTGGGGCTGCAGGGACTGGTTACAGTAGCTACAGCTCATTGAGGGAACCATGAATGCCAACATGTACTGTGACATACTGAAGCAGAGCATGATCCCCTCCCTTCAGAGACTGGACCGCAGGGCAGTATTCCAACACAATAACCACCCCAAACACACCTCCAAGACCACCACTGCCTTGCTAAAGAAGCTGAGGGTAAAGGTGATGGACTGGCCAAGCATGTCTCCAGACCTAAACCCTATTGATCATCTGTGGGACATCTTCAAATGGAAGGTGGAGGAGCGCAAGGTCTCTAACATCCACCAGCTCCGTGATGTCATCATGGAGGAGGGGAAAGAGGACCTCAGTGACAACCTGTGAAGCTCTGGTGACCTCCATGCCCAAGAGGGTTAAGGCAGTGCTGGAAACTAATGGTGGCCACTTTGGGCCCAATTTGGATCTTTTGGATGAATGAAGATATAGTCCTTACTTCCTGCACATTGAGGTGATAGTAAAGACTACTTTCCACAGTTAACGGCACACACACTCGGAGAGATCCATACAATATATACACAGTGGTCCGTTGTATTGTTACAATGTCTCCTCAGATTCTTCTCCCTGGAAGAAATATTTATCCTTCAATAAATCAATGATAGAAATCTCGGTCACCGGGATATGTTCAGGAGACCAAAAAACAACAAGAAAATGTATCGCCGTGCCATTGTTCCCCCCCCCCCCCCCCCACCGCCACCACTATCGGAAGACGCAGGTTTCACCTTGCGGTAATGACACCATCCATCCAGATTAATTGGCTCACCTGTTATGGGCCAACTTTCCCGAAGCAAAGAATAGACAGAATTGCTGACGTCCGGTCCCCGAGGAGTTAAGTGCAATAATTTGCTGCGTCTCGGGAGGACGCGCCTCCGAGATCGGCCATATTGCTCGCTAACAAACCCTTCCTCTAGAAGGTGACATTGACTTTCCCAAGATTACGGTGTCCCTATCACCCGGAGCAAAAACAAAAGAGATAGCAGCGAGCAGGGAATACCAGAGCTGGTTTTTGATACTGAAAGCTGCCGCATTTTATTTTTTATTTATTTTTTATAGTTTAAATTTTTTTTTAAATATGTCTTTTTTTAATTTATTTTTTTATTTTACAATTATTTTATTTATTTATTTTATTTTAAAATGTATTTTTTTATTAGTTTTTTTAATTTGTGATCATTTTACATTTTTTTTTTTAGACCTTAAAGATGAAGTTTATTTATATTTTCCTCCCCTCCTCCTGTGTCAACATGCTAATTAAAAAAAAAAAAAAACTTTTCATTTTAGAAGACACCTTATTTTTAGGCACAGTGGTGTCATCATGTCATCACTTGGTCTCTGCTCTTCTCAATGTAATGCAGGCAGATCACAGATGGTGAAAAAGACAGGAAGGGGAGTTTTTGGAGGCACCAACTCCAGTAGTTCTATTACATAAATATATATTGTTTTTTTTTAACTTGCTGGTTTGCAGGTTCATAAAGTGGTGATGTCCATCAAAGGTTAAAAAAATCCAGGAGTGTGTTGGTGGTAGGGTGCAGGCTCCGCTGGCAGTTCTTTTGCTGTAAGGATGTTAATCCTGCCCTGTTGTACATGGTGTGGGAAGCTCCATGCTGACCACCCTGGAACGCGGGGGAGGAAGTGATGTCAGCAGTGCTCAGCAAGCATCCAGACACAGAGTATAGAACGTACAGGCTACGCGCTTGGGGCTCACTACTGGCCAGTAGAAGGAGCTGTGAGCCCCGAGCGCGTAGCCTGTACGTTCTATACTCTTTGTGGGACGTTTTTCAGATTTTTTATTTTTTTTTTAATTATAATTTTTTTTTATTATTAATTTTAAAATGTTTTTTATTTATATATTTTTTTTTATTTTTAATCAATTTCATTTTTAGAACCTTAAAGATGAAGTTTAATCTGCTTATATTTTGCCTTCCTTGTTTACTCCCCTACCCCCTCCTCAACATGCTAATGAAAATATTTTAGACCCAGTGATGTCATCATGTCATTGACTGTCATTGACTGCCAGCCCCACCAGGTCACACGCTTTGTTTGGTTGACTGCCAGTCTCAAGAGGTCCCACCCTCCTTAGCTTGACTGCGGGTCCCACCAGGTCCCACCATTCTTTATATTGGCTGCTAGTCCCACCAGATGCCACCTCAACCAGGGCCAGATTAAGAATATCATGGGCCTGGTGCTGAGGATTTTGATGTGGCCTTTTATGAACAATAAATAAATAAAAATGCAAAATATTTTTTGTTATAACAAATTAAATTAAAAAGAGAGAGGGGGAGGATGAGAGAGAGAGAACGAGAGAGAGAGAGAAAGGGGATGAAAGAGGTGTGAGGGGTAAGGGAGGGAGGACGAGAGAGAAAGGGGGGTGATGAGAGAAAGAGGATGCACATGAGCATGTGTGGGAGTGACATCAACGCAGCCTGGCCAAGGCAAGTCACCGAAGGCACAGAACCCAGAAGGAAGACCGGGTGAAGATGGAAGTGCCCGGGCCCCGCCGGATTGATCACAGCACAGCACTGGAGGGCTCAGTCTGACAATTTAAGTTATGTTAGAAAAGTTTATTACCACTTTAATATCACAGGAACCTCTCATGGGGCCCCCTACTGACCCTGTGGCCCTTGGGCAGTGCCTAAGTGCATAGTTGTCAAAAATATTTTCAGGGACACTTTTTTTACAAGTGCTATATTTAGATCCCTTATGTTCCTCTATATATCACAGATTTCCTTCAGTTGGACTGACAAAAGTATGCCCATACTAGAGCTGGTAACAATGAGGATATTCAGTATAACTTTAAAGAATAGTTTTCGTGGGTAAGAGGCATAGGGGAGGAGTATGGATGGTATAAAAGTGGGAAGTATGTGCCGGTGAGGGAGAGGAATGTGGAGGGTCTAACACTGGGCACTATGTACATGAGAGGAGTGCAGAGGGTATGGCAGAAGGCAGTATGTACAGGAGAGGAGTGTGAAGGGTATGACAGAGGGCAGTATGCACAGCAGAGGAGTGTAGAGGGTATGACATTGGGCACTATGTATAGGAGAGGAGTGTGGATGGTATGACAGTGAGCAATATGTACAGGAGTGTGGAGGGCATGACAGTGGGCACTATGTACAGGAGAGAAGTGTGGAGAGTAGGACAGTAAGCAGTAATTGAAGGAGAGGAGTGTGGAGGGAGGGTATGACGGTGGGCTCTACGTATAGGAATGGAGTATGGAGGGTATGATAGTGGGCACTATGTATAGGAGAGAAGTGTGGAGGGTATGACAGTGGGCCCTATGTATAGGAGAGGAGTATGGAGGGTATGACAGTGAGTAGTATGTACAAGAGAGGAGTGTGGAGGGTATGACAATGGACACTATGTATAGGAGAGAAGTGTTGGAGGTATGACAGTGGGCACTATGTATAGGAGAGGAGTGTGGAGGGTATGACAGTGAGTATTATGTACAGGAGAGGAGTGTGGAGGGTATGACGGTGGACACTATGTATAGGAGAGGAGTGTGGAGGGTAGGACAGTGGGCACTATGTACAGGAGAGAAGTGTATGACAGCGGGCACTATGTACAAGAGAGGAGTGTGTAGGTTATGACAGCGGGCGTTATTTATAGGCGAGAAGTGTGGAGGGTATGACAGTGAGCATTATGTACAGGAGAGAAGCGTGGAGAGTATGACTGTGGGCACTATATATAGGAGAGAAGTGTGGAGAGTATGACAGTGGGCACTATGTATAGGAGAGAAGTGTATGACAGCGGGCACTATGTACAGGAGAGGAGTGTGTAGGATATGACAGCGGGCATTATGTATAGGAGAGAAGTGTTGGAGGTATGACAATGGGCACTATGTATAGGAGAGGAGTGTGGAGGATATGACAGTGAGTAGTATGTACAGGAGAGGAGTGTGGAGAGTATGACAGTGGGCACTATGTATAGGAGAGAAGTGTGGAGAGTATGACAGTGGGCACTATGTATAGGAGAGGAGGATGAAGTAATCTGGGAAGGAAAAATTTAAAGGTTTGTGGAAGGATGTTTAGGGACTGTGTAGTGGTTAAGTGGGCCATACATGGATTGAAATTACACCAATTAAGCAAAGACCAGCCATAGTCGATCTATGTATGGGCTAGCTGGTTTTACACAAGTCAACCTATTAACCGACTTGAGTTAATAGGAGTGATTGCCCCATTCACAGGTCAGCAGGTGAGAGGGTGTGTGGGGACAGGCTGGGGAGAGATACTAGTCAGTCCCTGGGTACGCACTGGTTAGTATCAAAGCCAGATACACACAGGTTGCATACGCCATGATCGTTAGAGCGAGAGCAATAATTCTAGCACTAGACTTCCCCTGTAACTCTAAACATGTAACCTGTAAAAAAATGTAAAGCATCGCTTAGTATACAACAAAAAATCGTGCTAACTTTAGTGTTTTTTTTATGAATGAAAATCCAAAAAAAAGTTTGAAAAATTGCTGCGCAAATATCGTGTAACATAAAAAGTTGCAAAGACCACCATTTTATTCCATAGGGTGTCTGCTAAAACAATATATAATGCTTGGGGGTTCTGAGTAATTTTCTAGCATTAAAAAAATGATGACGTTTACATGTAGGAGAGAAGTCTCAGAATGGGCCTGGGTGGCAAGGGGTTAATTATCATAAGTAATATACAAATAATTATTATAAGCACTGTGAGTTCATCCTCTCAGTCTGCTGCAGAGTGTTCCAGCTTGTATTTAAACTGGCTGCTCTGTATGTAGCTTCTGACAGGCTGTGCAAGGAGCCCCGTATCTCCGGAACCATAGATGATAGCTGCCCCATATTTTAACCCGTGCTGGAGTGGGTCTTTAGCTACATACCCCCCCATGTGGGGTCTCTGTGACTGCTGATCGCCGAGCTACAATCCTCAAAATCGATCTTATTTATTTATTTATTTATTTATTTATTGGGCAAATGGGCCTATCTTGAGAAAGGGGCCTGGAGCTGCAGCTCCAATAGCCCCTATGTTAATCTGGCCCTGCCTTCCTTAGATTGACTGCCAATCCCACCAGGTCCATCCCTTCCTTAGATCGACTGCCAGACCCACAATGCCCCACCCTTCCTTAGACTGAATGCCAGACCCACCAGGTCCCACCCTTCCTTAGATTGGCTGCCAATCCCACCAGGCCCCACCCTTCCTTAAATTGACTGCCAGACCCACCAGGTCCTACCCTTCCTTAGATTGACTGCTAGTATAACCATATCCCACCCTTCTCAGTAGCCCAGGTAGAATTTATGTAGGTATTGGCTCAGATTTTTTATTTATTTTTTGGCCTTATCATCTCAGAAGGCCTGGGCTTCCAGAACCTTCCCAATTCATTCTGTATAATTTTGAATACCGGTAATATGATGCTTCGTGATGCACACTTTTTTGAACCTTGGTTCAGATTTTCATTGATTTTAATGCCAAATTTATAAAAACCTTCTAAAAACAGCTGATCAAACTTTTCAGAAGTTCAATTTTCTCTCCCCAGAAGAAGCGAAGAGTTTTCATTCCCCCAATTTTTTTGCACAATTTCAGAAATTGTGGCAAATTGTGACCATTTTGACTAATTTAGGTCAATAGGGAATGTGAAAAGAATGTGACTTCTCTGATCTATGTACGTATTTTGGGTCACCTTCTCAGAGAGTACTGAAACAGTGGGTCATCATACCAACCAGGCGTTGTCATTTTCTAAAGGAGGTCAGCAATGGAAACCCCCCTAATAATGGGTTTACATTAAAGCAAATGCTCTACACCAGTGATTAGGGATCTTCACTATCTTTGATGTGTGTGCCAGCAGCTGTCTTGCAGATGCCCCCAACATCTGCCATCAAAGTTTTCCTAATTTTTCATAATTTAAACAATTTCTTTAAAACATTTAAAGCTATTTTCAAGACGTTTTTATTGCTGTTGATTTGCTGTGTATTACGATACTAATCTCCTGTAAATGTTTCCATCTTGTGAGATTGAATTTATGACCCACAACAATGTTCAGAATGTTCCATGAATTGACTGACCCCCCCCCCCCCCCCCAATAAATATTAATCTCTACATTCCTGATGCAGATTTTTTATTTTTTTTGCTCACCTAGATGCATGGTTCCTTATTGCCTTGTGTCTAGAGTCTTCTGTATTCTGTCCTGGAGAGTGAGAAGATCCTGCTTGAGATGTTAACATCGCTGCCTAGTAATTTGGACACTTCCCATTTACTATCAATCATCTGGGTCCTCACAGCATAGGGATGTCAATACTTGTGGCAGCGACTGGTCTTCGGTGGGTCTGAGCTGAAGTGCTAGTTTACCGGTCCCCAAAAATGGAAGAGGCGCCTCAGAAGGCCACATCATGGCAGAGTCAAGTAAGGAAAAAAAGGGCTTTGGAGGGCTTTAAAAATGGTGAATAAGTCAGAGTAAGGCAGGACCAGGAATCTTTGACTTAGGGAGCAAATACAATTAACTAACCATGTAGGCAGGTGCAGTCTGCTTTCTCCACTGTAGTTGACACTCAACTGGAGTGAGACTGTAGCTGGAGTGGAAGTCAAGAGAAACTTGTCTTGTTCCTCAGTCCTTGGAGCAGCGTTCCGTTTGGTTACCCTGGTGGCCATCTTGGGTCATGCAGAGTCTTCTTTAGTCCAGGCCCCTGGATTTTGGCATGCATTTGTGAAGTGGCTAATGTAGGGAGAGTATGCCCGCCTGTCAGGGAGAGCTCTAGCTGTAGGGAGAGGTTCTGGAGGAGTAGGGAAAGAACAGGGCCTGCGTCTGCACTTCCGCAAGCTTTCTCTTGGTTTGGACTGGCCACAGGATCACTATACTGATGGTGACCTGGACTCCTTCCAGGATTTATAAGCTACACACAGTCATTAATGTTGAGGTAATTTACTCACACAGCCACAGGATCATGGGTTGCCTCCTGCCGATATCCACAAGGCTCTTTCCTAGTGAAGGAAATGTAGACTCCACACCTCCAAGGGCAGCTGAACTGTTTCCCCCCAACTTCCTCTTGGCTCTCTCCAACTTTTCCAGACCCAACTTGATCCCTGGACTTGAGCTTGCGAATAGCCCCCCCCCCCCCCCAGCTAAGACTAGCTGGGACCTCGGTGTCTTCCTGACCGCTTCCTCCCAGATTTCTGCCCCAGGGGGCGGAACCCCTGCAAAAGGGTCTCCTCCTGCAGGACTGGACCCAGGAACACTGCACCCGACAGCTCAGGCCTCAGACTTTTTCTGGGCTCTCTCACCACCTACTGGGCACACCTCCCCAAGGATTGGTTGGAGTCCCATAAATATTTAGGATGCCTGCTCTGTTCTTCCACACACACTATTATTCTAGAGCCTTCTAAAAGACAGGGGAAGGTAATGCAGCGTAGACACAATCGGAATTATGGTCAGAAAAAGGTCTGATGGTTTTCCCGAAGGAATTCCGATGGTATTCTGCTCAAGCTATCTTGCCCACACACGGTCACACCAATTTCTGCCCGCCAAGAACGCGGTGATGTACAACACGTATGATGGGACTAGAAAAAGAAAGATTGATAGCCAGTAGCCAATAGCTTCCATCTTGTAGTTGAATCTGAGCATGTGTGAGTTTTTGCGTGTCGGAATTGCATACACACGATCGGGATTTCCGATAGAAAATTGTCGGGAAAATTGAGAACATGCATTTTGCTGGCGTGAATTCGGGCAGCTAAATTCCGATGGCGCGTACACACGGTCGCATTTTCCATTGAAAGGCTTTCATCTGTCTTTTGCTGGCTCGTGAAGAGCACGCGCTATGTTTTTGTCAATTTAGTTTTCCTAAGACCATAGTTGGGTTTTAGGGTTTATTTCATTAAATTATGGTCTCAGTATCAGTTTGGCTGGACGGTGCTATGTTCTGCCTGGCCATAGGTGTAGGTGTCACCTTTGGCAGGCATTGGAACGCAGTCTGGTTGGACACATTGGGTACTAGACATGTGCGATTTGTTTCGTACGAATTTCCCAAAATTCGTACGTTCGGGAGGATCCGAAATACGAATTGCCGTGCGTCCGAATTCTGTACGCAATACAAATTTTTGTTTACGAATTTCGGATTTCGGATCAGTTGTCGTCGCATTGACGACTCAGTCATTATGCTTATTATGAGGGGCTCCCACCATCCCTGTGCTATGCTGACTTCCTCCTGGGGCTGCTTATTATGAGGGGCTCCCACCATCCCTGTGCTGTGCTGACTTCCTCCTGGGGCTGCTTATTATGAAGGGCTCCCACCATCCCTGTGCTATGCTTACTTCCTCCTGGGGCTGTACCTCTGCTGTGCATATTATGAGGGGCTCCCACCATCCCTGTGCTGTGCTGACTTCCTCCTGGGGCTGCTTATTATGAGGGGCTCCCACCATCCCTGTGCTATGCTGACTTCCTCCTGAGGCTGTACCTCTGCTGTGCTCATTATGAGGGGCTCCCACCATCCCTGTGCTATGCTGACTTCCTCCTGGGGCTGCTTATTATGAGGGGCTCTTACCATCCCTGTGCTATGCTGACTTCCTCCTGGGGCTGTATCTCTGCTGTGCATATTATGAGGGGCTCCCACCATCCCTGTGCTGTGCTGACTTCCTCCTGGGGCTGTACCTCTGCTGTGCTCAGTATGTCAGTACAGCACAGGAATGGTGGAAACCCCTCATAATGAGCGCAGCAGAGGTACAGCACCCGGAAGAAATCAGCACAGGGATGGTGGGAGCCCCTCATAATAAGCAGCCCCAGGAGGAAGTCAGCATAGCATAGGGATGGTGGGAGCCCCTCATAATAAGCAGCCCCAGGAGGAAGTCAGCACAGCACAGGGATGGTGGTAGCCCCTCATAATATGCACAGCAGAGGTACAGCCCCAGCAGGAAGTCAGCATAGCACAGGGATGGTGGGAGCCCCTCATAATAAGCAGCCCCAGGAGAAAGTCAGCATAGCACAGGGATGGTGGGAGCCCCTCATAATAAGCAGCCCCAGGAGAAAGTCAGCATAGCACAGGGATGGTGGGAGCCCCTCATAATAAGCAGCCCCAGGAGAAAGTCAGCATAGCACAGGGATGGTGGGAGCCCCTCATAATAAGCAGCCCCAGGAGGAAGTCAGCACAGCACATGGATGGTGGGAGCCCCTCATAATATGTACAGCAGAGGTACAGCCCCAGGAGGAAGTCAGCATAGCACAGGGATGGTGGGAGCCCCTCATAATAAGCAGCACCAGGAGGAAGTCAACATAGCACAGGGATGGTGGGAGCCCCTCATAATAAGCAGCCCCAGGAGGAAGTCAGCATAGCACAGGGATGGTGGGAGCCCTTCATAATAAGCAGCCCCAGGAGGAGCAGGCGCAAACTGGACCAGCGGTGCATGGCAGACAATCAGCTTCTCTCTTTCTCATCTAATGAAAATTCGTATTTCGGATAGGAAATTTTTCAACGGAATTTCGTATTTCGGATAAAAACCAAAGTTCCAGCAGCATCGACTGTCATATTGAGGCATATTTTTGCCTTTAAATTCATCGTAACGAACGTCGTTCATACAAATTAACGAACCTAACAACAATTCTTATTTCGTACGAAACAGAATTTCGGATACGAAATACGAAGTACGAATTAATTTTAATACGAACCGTAACGAAACAGAACGAAATAAATTTATTGACAGCGCCCATGTCTATTGGGTACCAATCTCTCTCCCGGAGCCAATCAGTGGGTGCGTTGTCTCGCTGTGCATTCCGGGAGAGGGTACTTAAGGTGTTGAGATCATGTGATTCGAGGTTCCAGTTCAGAAGTATGTTCTGACTCCCTGGTCCTCCTGACCAGCCCCCAAAGGCCCTCATGGCCTCGGGTGCGGATCCATCCATTTCCGAGTCTCGGGGCTGGCTAGCCCGAGTCGCAGTAACTGGAAGGAGGGTTCCAAGGTGGTCCGTTGCCGTCTCGGTTTGGACCTTAACACCTAAAATGGGGTCCTCCTTGTTTCCGCAATTGATTGTTCCTCAGCTGTTAAGGTTGAAGTCATAAGCTTAAATTGAGCATTTGTAATCTCCTCCGGCCACTTGAGAAGCAGTCCTTCCTCCGGGTCTTCAGTAAAATTGCGGTGAAAAATATCATATATGCCAATTACTTTCATCGCTGAAGCTATTGCACGAATTAAAGACAGTTTACATAAGTGCCATCATTACTATTCAGTACAGCCGTACATCTTAATATCCGCTTAATTGGCGCAGACATTAGTTGTACAGGGAAGGTTTTATTACAAAATCCTGAAGATAAAAAAAATAAAAATCTCCCTATGTGTGTGAAATACAGCAGAATTAAAAAGTCAAGCTGGAGTGTCGGCTACCAATGTCTTTCTACTAACACTGGCCTAGTAACCTACGGGCAATGATTTTCCTTCAAATCATATAGTGCTTGTAGATGCTGCAAATGTAAATATGCATAAAGTTGACTAGAATATTACAAATGTATCCCTAAACAGAAGCTGCTTCTCTTCAATGAAATCTTTCAGCTATTTATTGTCACGCTTGTTCCGTAGCTTCTAAGAAATGCCCTGGAGCAGATTCTAGCAGCAGAACATCAAGAAAAAAAAAGAACTTTCATTAAGATATTGTCCCTGTTCCTCGAATTTACCCTTCTCTTTCTATCTCTCGTTTTTAAAGGGTTTTAAAGGCTGATTGAGATGATTGCTGGTGGATGAATTCTTCAGGGACAAAGCCCAAGAGGTTTGAAGACCCAAACTATGAATAAGGAGAAATTTTTATCTGCTGCCGAAAACCAGAGTACTGGGGAGACGAAATGATATTTTGATTTGCGCCCTCAGCTTGGGAAAATTGAAATGTAAAGCTGATGTTGGAAGTCTAGGAGAAGAGTTATGAAGAGCGACAGGACCAGTGATGGTAAATTGAGAGAATCGTTAACCGCTTCTCTTCCAAGTTGGTCAGCGATGGATACAGCATTATAAGCTGAGGTCTAAATGGTGGCCAGTGATGGCCACAGCAATGCAAGCCAAAGTTTATATGGTGGCCAGTGATGGATACGGCATTGTAGGGGGAAGTCTAGATGGTGCCCAATTATGGATTTGCCATTTTAGGCTGAGGTCTAGATGGTGGTCAGTGATGGATATGGCATTCTAAGGTGAAGTCTAGATGGTGTCCAGTGATGGATAAAGCATTTTAAGCTAAAGTGTAGATAGTGGCCAGTGATGTATTTGCCATTTTTAAGCTGAAGCCTAGATGGTGTCCAGTGATGGATTTGGCATTTTAAGCTGAGGTCTAAATGGTGGCCAGTGATGTATTTGCCATTTTAAGCTGAAGTCTAGATGGTGGCCAGTGAAGGATACGGCATTGTAAGGTGAAGTCTAGATGGTGGCCAGTGATGGATATGGCATTGTAAAGTAAAGTCTAGATGATGGCCAGTCATGGCTATGGTATTTTAATCTGAAGTCTAGATGGTGGCCAGTGATGGATATGGCATTGTAAGGTGAGGTCTAGGTGATGGCCAGTCATGGCTATGGCATTTTAATATGAAGTCTAGATGGTGGCCTGTGATGGATATGGCATTGTAAGGTAAAGTCTATATGGCGTCCAATGATGGATATGGCATTTTAAGCTGAAGTCTAGATAGAGGCCAGTGATGGATTTGGCATTTTAGGCTGACGTTTAGATGGTGGCCAGTGTTGGATTTGGCATTTTAAGCTGAAGTCTAGAGAGAGGCCAGTGATGGATATGGCCTTTTAAGCTGAAGTCTAGAGAGAGGCCAGTGATGGATATGACCTTTTAAGCTGAAGTCTAGAGAGAGGCCAGTGATGGATATGGCCTTTTAAGCTGAAGTCTATATGGTGGCCAGTGATGGATTTGGCATTGTAGGGTGAAGTCTATATGGTGGCCAGTGATGTATTCAGCATTTTAAGCTGAAGTCTAGATGGTGGCCAATGATGGATTTGACATTTTAAGCTGAAGTGTAGATGGTGGCCAATAATAGATTTGGCATTTTAAGCTAAGGTCTAAATGGTGACCAGTGGTGGATTTGGCATTTTAAGCTAGGCTAATGCACGGCTCCTTGGCCTGTTGATGAACGGACCACACAGTAGGAGGTAAGCGGTGACCAATGTCTGGATAGGGCTAACACAGACTGTGGTCGCCGCTCACCTCCCACTATGTGGCCATGCCTGAGTCTCCTCTCCCAGCTCTCCCGCCTCACCATGGATTTGACATTGTAAGGTGAGGTCTAGATGATGGCCAGTCATGGCTATGGCATTTTAATATGAAGTCTAGATGGTGGCCTGTGATGGATATGGTATTGTAAGGTAAAGTCTAGATGGCGTCCAATGATGGATATGTCATTTTAAGCTGAAGTCTAGATAGAGGCCAGTGATGGATTTGGCATTTTAGGCTGAAGTCTAGAGAGAGGCCAGTGATGGATATGGCCTTTTAAGCTGAAGTCTAGAGAGAGGCCAGTGATGAATATGACATTTTAAGCTGAAGTCTAGAGAGAGGCCAGTGATGGATTTGGCATTTTAGGCTGAAGTCTAGATGGTGGCCAGTGATGGATTCGGCATTTTAAGCTGAAGTCTATATGGTGGCCAGTGACGGATTTGGCATTGTAGAGTGAAGTCTAGATGGTGGCCAGTGATGTATTCAGCATTTTAAGCTGAAGTCTAGATAGTGGCCAGTGATAGATTTGGCATTTTAAGCTGAAGTCTAGATGGTGGCCAGTGATGGATTTGGCATTGTAAGGTGAAGTCTATATGGTGGCCAGTGATGTATTCAGCATTTTAAGCTGAAGTCTAGATGGTGGGCAGTGATAGATTCAGCATTTTAAGCTGAAGTCTAGATGGTGGCCAGTGATGGATTTGGCAATTTAAGCTGAAATCTAAATGGTGGCCAGTGATGGATTTGGCATTCTAAGCTGAAGTGTAGATGGTGGCCAATGATGGATTTGACATTTTAAGCTGAAGTGTAGATGGTGGCCAATAATAGATTTGGCATTTTAAGCTGAGGTCTAAACGGTGACCAGTGGTGGATTTGGCATTTTAAGCTAGGCTAATGCACCGCTCCTTGGCCTGTTGATGAACGGACCGCACAGTAGGAGGTAAGCGGCAACCAATGTCCGGATGGGGCTAACACAGACTGTGGTCGCCGCTCACCTCCCACTATGTGGCCATGCCTGAGTCTCCTCTCCCAGGAGCTGGAGGTCTTCACAGAGGGCCGGAGTCTTTTAATATTAACAAGCACGTAATCACCCGCTTATTACTATGATCCAATGCCAGTGCGGAAGACCATGGCGAGAACACACAGCCTGAATCCTGCCTCTGCCCTGCCAAAGGTAGGGAGGCAGAGAGTAAATGGGGGCACTGTAATTACAGAGAAAAGGGGTAAAAGCCTGCAAGAGGCACTGTGATGGGCGGCTGCGATTGCTAGGGGGACTGTAATGTAAAGGGGCATTTGTGATATAAGGGGGACTGCAATGTAAAGGGGTACTGTAATCACTACATACAGTGCAGTCCCCTTTATTTCATAGTGCCCCTTTACATTACAATGTGGAGAAGTCCATGAATATCCCGCCACCAACCAGCTCTGCAAAAGCCTGTGCCCCTGGCTGCTTAGTCTAAAGTGCCCAGGTCTATTTTTTCATCCCGGTCCGGGCCTGCCCCAAGGCAAGGGGGGAAGGAACCTAAGGGCCACACATTCTCCCCCTAGAGTTCACGGTAGGCCTGAAGACCCACACCCTACAATCCTGGGTTTACAAATACATATATAAGTGCAGGTGAGAAAAATAAATAAATAGAAAGCCTTAGAGCCCAGTAACAAAAATTGTCCCTGTCTCAGCCAAATGGCCTAGCCCATGAGGTGTGGTGCAGAAAAAATAACTTTTGGTGCCAAGGCCTAGTGGAGTTTCACACAGTTGGGTTCCTTCAGGGCTGGGCTCAGCCCTTCCTTCTCTGAGCTGGCCGCTCAGCTGGCGGCTAATTGCCAGCTCCTATCCCTCCACAGTCACTCAGCTGTTGTTGATATCCTGCTCGTTAGTCCTGTCTACTTAAGCCGTCCAGCCCAAAGGATCTCTGCCTTCGCCTTGGTCAACATCACATAGACATTCTCCTGCATTCCTGTTTAAAGGCTTGCTTTGCTGACATCCCTTCTGGCTCCAGAGCCTGCTTGCTGTTGCACTACATTGATCCCTGACTTCTGGCTTGGCTGACTATTCATTCCGGTTACTGAATTTTGGCAATGTTTTTACTACGTTTGTTCTTTTTACTTTTATTATTAAACAAGTATGATTTAACTGTACTTCTGTCTTGGTCTGATTTCATGGTTTCTGACAGTTCCAAACTCATAGTGCTACTCTGCCACTCCACACCCAGGGGGTGCTTGACACTGTGACACCTCTGCTTCCCGACCTTCAGCCAGACCAGGAAATACAGCTAGCACACCAGAAGGTACTGGGGCCCTCAGAAAACCCCCACGTCAAGGAAATCCTCTTGACCCAAACCTTACCCGGTGGACGCTTCATTTGGTTTCCTTTTCCCCGGGCAGATCCTTCAAGACACCCAATCATACCAGCAGGGATAGTACACAGCCAATGCCCAGTAAGGGGAGCACTCTTACTGGACACTGATAAGAACTGATACTACACTTGATCTTAGACAAAAGGCCAAGAATGAATGGGCTGGCTTAGAGCAATGTACATCCACCGGAGTGGACAAGTGTGGAGCCAGCCTAAGTGTAATGGAATATACAGGATTTTTGGTGTAGCGTCCTACATGATGGAGATCACCACTTTAAGAATCTGAAAGCCATGAAGATAATAAATCCCAAGTATGTAGGGTATTGATAACATAAGTATACATAGTAAATATATTACTTCACTTTAAAAACCCTATGAAACAGTATATGATGATGATGATGATAGATCTTTCTCGGCCTTTTCACCATCCCACGTTCCCATCTTCTCGTTTTCCTCAATTTATGTCTCCAATGCTTTTGTTTATTAAATTTTGAAATGCTCCGAGATTAAAGGCAGTTTTCAGATCGCCTGAAGCACGAGCCAAAGGCTTCACTTTGATTCAGTTCTGCGCTCATTTACTATGTCTACTTTTATCTTTCCTCAAGGTGAAATGGTGATCAGGATAATGGGACAATCTGCCGACCTAATAGGTCAGTACAGTACACCCACGCTGCTTATTAGTAGAAGAATCATCCATTGAGACTTTCGCCACCTGCTGGGCATTCTTTATCTCTTTATTTTTTCCTTACGATATTTAGCACTGAAGCTCAGGTCCCTGTAGTGTTTTAACATCTGCCCTAGTCAGGAGTTCTTAAGTAGACTGCTGGACATTTATTCTGGGCTTAAGCAACAGGTTCAGTCTACACATGCTCTGGATTCAGGTCTGTCTAAGGCAGGACATACGTTATGTTTTTTTTTTTTTTGCTTAAACCCTTCACACCAATGTAACTCAAATATGCAGCCTTTGCCTTCACGGGGTTGTAAGTGGGGTGATATGCAGTTGCAGGCATCACCCCGGTAAAGTAGCATAGATTAGAACCCTTTCAGCATAACGGGAGATATTGTATCCCTATGACCTGCCTAGCTCAGAAATGGGACAATATGGGACAATATAAAGAGAGAGAGATGTAGGCAAGTTTATACACCATATCTGAAGAACATTGCCCATTACGGAGTCAGGGAGACGGAGGAGGGAAAGCTGCCAGAGGGGGAAAGGGTTTGGGGATTAGCAGTTCCCCAAAGCCTGAAAGAAACGGGATAAGCAGAGGAGAGAAAGGATCCATGCCTCTCGCCCAGGGAGAGGGCCACCTCCCGAAGATAGGCATCGGTGTACACAAAATGGTTCCAAGGTCTCACAAAAGCTCTTCAATCGGTGAGGTCCTCCATATCTCTCAATTCGTTCACTTTAGAGAACCACAGAGATTTTGACGGGGGGGCTCTCCGAAATCTCCAACAGAGGGGGATGCATGCCTTGGTCTGGATTGTAAGGGGCGCCTTATATTTCTTGATCGGTCTCTCTGAGAGATGGAGCAGGCAAGCCGGAGGGTTTCTTTCCAGACCAACTTTTGTCAGGTTTTTAATTGTGTAGATCACCCCACGTGTTGTGGTAATGAAAGCCCTGGTGTCAGCGGTTTTTGTTCTTATTATTTTACTTTTTTATTATTTTTTTACAGTTGTATTTTTTTACAATTTTTTTAGGAGAAAAGGGAAAAAGGAGATTTTAAAAAAAAAGTATTTATTTGGGGAAAAAATCAGGGGGATAAACAGGGTGAATATGCACCACACGGAGTGATTAGGGTGCGCCCAAGCACAACTGGCACACCCTGTGCGCACGCTTATGGGTCCGAACTTTTCACACGACCTGGGGTCCATAGACATCAATGTAAAACATTCAAAAGTTGCACCTGCATCGTATCGATGCAACTTTGGATAAGTGGGGGAAAAAAATAATCGTTAGGTTTCTTTATTTTCGAACAAATTCCAAATTTTCAGAACGATTGTAATTCGAATCGGACAAAAAAATTGATCTACCTATTCATATTCTGTGTGAAGAATAGCTGATTGTTAAGGAAGTGGGCCGGGGAGCCAAGCGCCGCATCCTTAGCAACTGATGAAGTTTCCCCACTGACAGCTGAATGTAAAAAAAAACAATGCATCCAATAAAAAAATCAAAATAAAAGTGGCCTTACCCGTTGTTGCCCTCCGAATTTTCAGAAGGATTGGATTTTGAATTGGACAAAAAATTGATCTACCTATTCGTATTCTGTGTGAAGAATAGCTGGTTGTTAAGGAAGTGGGCCAGGGAGCCAAGTGCCGCGTCCTTAGCAACCGATGAATTTTCCCCACTGACAGCTGAATGTAAAAAAAAAACAATGCATGCAATATAAAAAAATAAATAAAAAATTGATCTACCTATTCGTATTCTGTGTGAAGGATAGCTGGCTGTTAAGGAAGTTGGCCGGGAAGCCAAGGGCCGCGTCCTTAGCAACTGATGAAGTTTCCCCACTGACAGCTGAATGTAAAAAAAAAAAAAAACAATGCACGCAATATATATATATAAAAAAATTAATCTACCTATTCATATTCTATGTGAAGAATAGCTGGTTGTTAAGGAAGTGGGCCAGGAAGTCAAGTGCCATGTCCTTAGCAACTGTTGAAGTTTCCCCACTGACAGCTGAATGTAAAAAACAAAACAATGCATGCTATATAAAACAATAAATAAAAAATTGATCTACCTATTCGTATTCTATGTAAAGAATAACTGGTTGTTAAGGAAGTGGGCTGGGAAGCCAAGCGCCGTGTCCTTAGCAACTGATGAAGTTTCCCCACTGACAGCTGAATGTAAAAAAAACAATGCATTCAATCTAAAAAAAGAGAAAAAATTGCCTTACCCTCTTTTGCCCCCCAAATTTTCAGAATGTTTGGAATTCGAATCGGACAAAAAATTGATCTACCTATTCATATTCTGTGTGAAGAATAGCTGGTTGTTAAGGAGTGGGCTGGGGAGCCAAGCGCTGCGTCCTTAGCAACTGATGAATTTTCCCCACTGACAGCTGAATGTAAAAAAAAACAATGCATGCAATATTAAAAAAAAAATGGCCTTAACTGCTGTTGCCCTCTGAATTTCTCCACCCAACACAAATCCCCCCCCCCCCCATCTCCCTGTGGCACCACCACACCTCACATGATACCACAGTGCCCAGGGCAGCCGCCCGGGTCCTGGCCCTGGGGGTGGGAAACGATATAAGGACCTTCCACCGGCGTTGGGCATAGTGATCTTCATCAGTTTTCCCAACATAGCCACACCACCTTCTTTCCGCAAGGTATAGCTTGTCTTTCGAACAGGGTGGAGTTCATGGGGAGATGACATCTTGCAGAGAAGCAATTACTCGCTCGAAGAAAAACATTTTTATTGCTTTATATATCTATATAATTTCAAGTACTTGGAAGATTTTGTTAAGCTGTCAGAACGGAGTAGCTGGGTTGATGATTAGCTCTTTATAGTGATGTCAAAAGTCAAAGTTGTTTTGTAGTCATGTTCCACCGAGGTTCAAACCTGGTGAGACTAATTATGTTTTCTTTTCCTTAACTCCTTCACCGACGCAGCCCGGATCACATTTCATACCCCAGGTGGCCGGGACCATTCTCGTGCTTTCACACCGATTATAAGACACACTGTGCACATTCTAAAAAAAACGACCAACGTATCTACAGGGTCATATATTTTTTACGTTTTTTTACAGAAATAAAAACAGCAACACTGATATTCGGTATATTCAGATATCATTCAGATATGCCTAACAGAACTTGAATTTCAGTTTTATCCTTAGCAGTTCAGTTTCCCAGAAGGCTTTGGGGGGAGGGGGGGAACCAAAGACTTCTCCAAAGGCCGTTTCTGTCTTATATTTGCTTTTGCAGTTGCCTGAGCACCCTTAATTTGGCTGCCAGTCCCACCAGGTTCTATCTTTCCATGGATTGACTGCCAGTCCCACCAGGTTACATCTCTCCATGGATTGACTGGCAGTCCCACCAGGTTACATCTCTCCATGGATTGACTGGCAGTCCCACCAGGTCCCATTCTTAATTTGATTATTCGCAAGTCTGGCCAGGTTCCACCCATTCTTAGTTTGACTGCCAGTCCCACCTCGATCCATCTTTCCTTAGCTTGACTACCAGTCCCATCCTTTCTTAGATTGGTTGCAAGTCTGGCCAAGTTCCAGATAGAATAGTCCCACCAGGTCCCATCTTTTCATATATTGACTGCCAGTCCGGACAGGTTCCACCTTTCGTTAGCTTTGCTGCCAGTCCAACCAGGTTCTTCCTTTCCTTAGATTGTCCAAGTTCCAGTAAAATAGTCCCACCAGGTCTAATCTTTTCTAAAATTGACTACCAGTTTGGACAGGTTCCTCCTTTCCTTAGATTCACTGCAAATCTCTTCAGGTAGCAGCCTACATTAGAATACCTACCAGCTCTAGTAGTTCCCTCTCTTCCTTAGATTGACTGCCAGCCCCACCAGGTCCCATTTTTTTTAAGGTTGACTGCAAGTCTAGCCAGGTCCCACCCTTCCTTAGCTTGACTGCCAGCCCAATCAAGTTCCATCTTTCCTTAAATTGACTGCTAGTCCCTCGAGGTTCCACCCTTCCTTAGACTGACTGCCAGACCCATCACATCCCACCCTTCCTTAGATTACCTGCCAATGCCACCAGGTCCCACACTTCCTTAGAATGACTGTCAGTTCCACCAGGTCCCTCCCTTTGCTAGACTAACTGCTAGGCCCACCAGGTCCCATTTTTTCTTAGATTGACTGCCAGTCCAGACAGGTTCCACCTTTCCTTAGCTTTGCTGCCAGTCCAGCCAGGTTCCTTCTTTCCTTAGATTGGCCAAGTTCCAGTAAAATAGTCCCACCAGGTCCCATATTTTCTTAGATTGACTGTCAGTCCGGAGAGGTTCCACCTTTCCTTAGCTTTGCTGCCAATCCAACCAGGTTCTTCTTTTCCTTAGATTGGCCAAGTTTCAGTAAAATATTCCCACCAGATGCCGTCTTTTCTTAGATCGACTGCCAGTCTGGACAGGTTCCTCCTTTCCTTAGATTTACTGCCAGTCTCATCAGGTAACAGCCTATATTAGAATACCTGCCAGCTCCAGCAGGTCCCACCCTTTCCTTAGCTCGACTTCCAGCCCCACCAGGTTCCATCTTTACTTAGATTGACTGCCAGTCCCTCCAGGTTCCACCTTTCCTTAGACTGACTGCCAGTCCCATCAGATCCCACCCTTCCTTAGATTACCTGCCAATCGCACCAGGTCAAACAATTCCTTGGAATGACTGTCAGTCCCACCAGGTCCCTCCCTTTGCTAGACTGACTGCTAGACCCACCAGGTCCATCCTTTCCTAGATTGACTGCCAGTCCAGACACGTTCACCCTTTTGTTAGCTTTCCTGCCAGCCCAACCAGGTTTATCCTTTCCTTAGATTGCCAGTCTCATCAGGTAACAGCCTTCGTTAAAATACCTGCCAGCCCCACCAGGTCCCACCCTTTTTTAGCTTGACTGCAAGTCTAGCCAGGTCCCACTCTTCCTTAGCTTAACCGCCATTCCCAACGGGTTCCATCTTTCCTTAGATTGACTGCCAGTCCCACCAGGTTCAACCCTTTCTTTAGACTGACTTCAAGTCCCATCAGATCCTACCCTTCCTTAGGTTCCCTTCCAATCCCACCAGGTCCCACACCAAGACCTACCTTAGAATGACTGTCAGTTCCACCAGGTCCATATCTTTTATAGACTGACTGCTAGGCCCACCAGGTCCCACCTTTCCTTAGCATACCTGCCCATCCCACCAAGTTCCACCCTTCTTTTGATTACCTGCCAGTCCCCACCAGCTCCCACAATTCCTTAAGCCTAGTACACATGGGCCGAATATTGGGTGGCATTGGCCGGTTTAATAGAAACCAGCTAACATTTGGCCTGTGTATACAATAGCCTACATTCAGCAGTCTTCTGTTAAAGGGGCATGACTGAAAATGGTCTGCCAATTGGCATCCTATCAGAGCTCTCAGCCAATTGCGGGGGGACCATCCCCATTTCAGAACACAATAGCTCAGCAGGGGGAGATTGCTGTACTAACATTGCATAGTTAGTAAAGGATCTCTTCACAAGCTTGCTGGATTGAACAAAAAAAAAACGAATAGTGTGTGCCGGGCCTTAGATTGACTGCCACTCCCACCCGATTGCACCTTACCTTATACTGACTTCCAGTCCCACTAGATCCCACCCTTCCTTAGGTTACCTGCCAATCTCACCAGGTTCCACACTTCCTTAGGCTGACTGTCAGTCCCTCCAGGTCCCAACCTTGCATCTTAGAATGTTTAAAGGAAGTGGCTCAGCCTGTTTTTATCCGGCAGGGCCGCCAGGAGCTTCCCAAACCGCTCCGCACCACTTTCTACTCTTTAATGCATAATTTTTTTGGAGCCTGGTTTGGAATCTCATCGACTTCATTTGAAATATTCAAGGTCTGCAATTTTTTTTTTTTTTAAAGTGCAGTTTCAAACTTTCCAAAACTCATCTCTATAAACCAGAGTAAACTAATGATGGAGAAAAATGTGTCTCCATCCAGTCTTTTAATGCCATTTGCTCACAGAAGCCCCGAATGGTTGGTTTGGCTACCAGACGGCAAATCCTATCACCGAGGGGTGCAGATAGCAAACATAGGAGGGTGAGCAGCACCGGCCCAAACTGTTATTGCCTGAAAGTGAGTTGCCGGCGAGCCGACATCTGTGATGTATTAGGCGCACACTGCTAATCCTGGGATGTTTTCAGCTAAATCCCATGTCTGTTTATACAAGTCCACGTCTGTCCACTTCCAACCAGCAGGCAGGAGAAGTCATGTTATGGTGCTGGACGAGGATAGGTCACTGATTAATATCACAATGGAATGGTCTATCCCTTAACCCCTCAGCGATAGACATGAATACAATGTATCTATAAATAATTAGTATCTGTATATAATGTATGTGTACATACACTCACCGGCCACTTTATTAGGTCCATATTGCTAGTAGCGAGTTGGAACCTCTTTATTAGGACTACTTTGCTAATAGTGGGTTGGACCCCCTTTATTAGGTCCACCTTGTTAGAAGCGGGTTGAACTCCCTTTATTAGGACCACCTTTCTAGTAGCGGGTTGGACCCCCTTTATTAGGACTACTTTGCTAGTAGCGAGTTGGACCCCCTTTATTAGGACCACCTTGCTAGTAGCAGGTTCGACCCCCTTTATTAGGTCCCCCTTGCTAGTAGCAGGTTGGACCCCCTTTGGCCTTCATTCTTGGTGGCATAGATACAACAAGTTGTTGGAAATGTTCCTCAGAGATTTTGCTCAATAGTGACATGATAACATCACACAGTTGCTGCAGATTCTTTTTCGACTGCACATCCATGATGCCAATCTCCTGTTCCACCACATCCCAAAGGGTCTCTATTAGATGAGATGTGGTGAGTGTGGAGGCCATTGGAGGACAGTGACCTTATTGTTCAGTGGTGAGATGATTGGAGCTTTGTGACATGGTGCATTATCCTGCTGGAAGGAGCCATCAGAAGATGGGGACACTGTAGTCATAACGGGATGGACATGGTCAGCAACAATACTCAGGTTGGCCGTGGTGATTGAACCATGCTCAGTTGGTACTAAGGTGCCCAAAGTGTGCCAAGAAAATATCCCCCCCACCATTACATCCCCACCACCAGCCTTTGCACCTCAGTTGAGGTCAGGACTCTGTGCAGGCCAGTCACGTTCCTCCACCCTAAACTCGCTCATCCATGTCTTTATGGACCTTGCTTTGTGCACTGGTCCAAATCAATTGGTGGAGGGGGTATTATGATGTGGGGGTTGTTTTTCAGGGGTTGGGCTTGGCCCCTTAGTTCCAGTGAGGGGAAATTTTAAGGCTTCATAGGTGGTCTATTGAGGTCAAGCCAGTCAAGTTCCTCCACCCCAAACTCACTCATCCATGTCTTTATGGACCTTGCTTTGTGCACTGGTGGGCAGTCATGTTGGAACAGGAAGGGGCCGTCCCCAAACTGTTCCCACAAAGTTGGGAGCATGAACTTGTCCAATATATCTTGGTATGCTGACGCCTTAAGAGTTCCCTTCACTAGAACTAAGGGGCCAAGCCCAACCCCTGAAAAACAACCCCCACACCATAATCCCCCCCCCCCACACACACACTATAATCCCCCCTCTACCAAATGGTTTGGACCAGTGCACAAAGCAAGGTCCATAAAGACATGGATGAGCGAGTCTGGGGTGGAGGAACTTGACTGGCCTCGCCTCAACCCGAGGCTCAGGGGTTGGGCTTGACTCCTTACTTCCAGTGAAGGGAACTCTTAAGGCGTCATCATACCAAGACATTTTAGACAATTTCATGCTCTCAACTCTGTGGGAACAGTTTGGGGGTGGTCCCTTCCTGTTTCAACATGACTGGGCACCAGTGCACAAAGCAAGGTCCATAAAGACACAGATGAGCGAGTTTGGGGTGGAGGAACTTGACTGGCCTTCCCAGAGTTCTGACCGCAACCCCCATAGAACACCTTTGGGATGAATTACAGTGGAGGCCTTCTCCAGACATCAATGCCTGACCTCACAAATGCTCTTCTGGAAGAATGGTCAAACATTCCCATAGACACACTCATGGGCGTCCGCAGCAGGGGGCAAGAGGGGGCAAGTGCTCCCCCCCTGGAATCCACAAGGTGTTGCAGCCGCCGCCATGCTGCATTTTTTTCACTGAGTCTGCTGGCGGCTGCATCCTCCACTCTCTCCTTTGGATCACAGCACTGGCTGGCTCTGTGTTCGGCAGCCGCTCTGTAACACGGCTCGGCCCCCCAGACCTGCTCGTGCGATAGTAGAGCCGGTCTGGGGGGGCAGGGCCATCTGTTCAGCCTGCCCTGTGTGCCACAGTGCCTGGACAGTGCCTGGATAGGAGGATCGAGGGGGGGGCTACAGTGCTCTCCTCCACCACCACACTCCCCCCCAGTGCTCTCCTCCACCACCACATTCTCCTGCCCCCCCCCCCCCCCAGTGTTCTCCTCCACCACCACACTCTCCCGCCCCCCGCCCCAATGCTCTCCTCCACCACCACACTCTCCTGCCCCCCCCAATGCTCTCCTCCACCACCACACTCTCCTGCCCCCCCCCATTGTTCTCCTCCACCACCACACTCTCCTGCCCCCCCCCCCAGTGCTCTCCTCCACCACCACACTCTCCCCCCCCAGTGCTCTCCTCCACCACCACACTCTCCCCCCCAGTGCTCTCCTCCACCACCACACTCTCCTGCCCCCCCCCCCCCAATGCTCTCCTCCACCACCACACTCTCCTGCCCCCCCAGTGTTCTCCTCCACCACCACACTCTCCTGCCCCCCCCCCAATGCTCTCCTGCACCACCACACTCTCCTGCCCCCCGTGCTCTCCTCCACCACCACACTCTCCTGCCCCCCCCTTGCTCTCCTCCACCACCACACTCTCCTGCCCCCCCTTGCTCTCCTCCACCACCACACTCTCCTGCCCCCCCCAGTGCTCTCCTCCACCACCACACTCTCCTGCCCCCCCCCCCCAGTGCTCTCCTCCACCACCACACTCTGCTGCCCCCCCAGTGCTCTGCTCCACCACCACACTCTCCTGCCCCCCCCCCACTAGTGCTCTCCTCCACCACCACACTCTCCTGCCCCCCCAATGCTCTCCTGCACCACCACACTCTCCTGCCCCCCCGTGCTCTCCTCCACCACCACACTCTCCTGCCCCCCCCAGTGCTCTCCTCCACCACCACACTCTCCTGCCCCCCCCAGTGCTCTCCACCACCACCACACTCTCCTCACTCTACTGCCCCCCCAGTGCTCTCCTCCACCACTACACTCTCCTGCCCCCCCCAGTGCTCTCCTCCACCACCACACTCTCCTGCCCCCCCCCCCCAGTGCTCTCCTCCACCACCACACTCTCCTCCCCCCCCCCCCAGTGCTCTCCTCCGCCACCACACTCTCCTGCCCCCCCCAGTGCTCTCCTCCACCACTACACTCTCCTGCCCCCCCAGTGCTCTCCTCCACCACCACACTCTCCTACCTCCCCCAGTGCTCTCCTCCACCCCCCAGTGCTCTCCTCCACCACCACACTCTCCTGTCCCCCCCCCCAGTGCTCTCCTCCACCACCACACTCTCCTGCCCCCCGTGCTCTCCTCCACCACCACTCTCCTGCCCCCCCCAGTGCTCTCCTCCACCACCACACTCTCCTACCCCCCATGGCCTCCTCCACCACCACCACACTCTCCTGCCCCCCCAGTGCTCTCCTCCACCACCACACTCTGCTGCCCCCCCCCCCAGTGTTCTCCTCCACCACCATACTCTCCTGTCCCCCCCCCCCAGTGCTCTCCTCCACCACCACACTCTCCTGCCCCCCCCCCCAGTGCTCTCCTCCACCACCACACTCTCCTGCCCCCCCAGTGCTCTCCTCCACCACCACACTCTCCTGCCCCCCCCCCAGTGCTCTCCTCCACCACCACACTGTCCTGCCCCCCCCCCCAGTGCTCTCCTCCACCACCACACTCTCCTGCCCTCCCCAGTGCTCTCCTCCACCACCACACTCTCCTGCCCCCCCAGTGCTCTCCTCCACCACCACACTCTGCTGCCCCCCCCCCCAGTGCTCTCCTCCACCACCATACTCTCCTGTCCCCCCCCAGTGCTCTCCTCCACCACCACACTCTCCTGCCCCCCCCCCCCCCCAGTGCTCTCCTCCACCACCACACTCTGCTGCCCCCCCAGTGCTCTCCTCCACCACCACACTCTCCTGCCCCCCCCCCCCCCCCCGTGCTCTCCTCCACCACCACACTCTCCTGCCCCCTCCCCCAGTGCTCTCCTCCACCACCACACTCTCCCCCCCGTGCTCTCCTCCACCACCACACTCTCCCCCCCCCAGTGCTCTCCTCCACCACCACACTCTCCTGTCCCCCCCCCCCCACAGTTCTCTCCTCCCCTGTTCTTGCTGCCCCTCCTGCTCTCCAGCTCTCCCCATCCTTCTCTAGCCACCATCCCAGTGCTCTCTCCACTCCCCCCAAGTTCTCTCCCCCTTGTCCCCCCCAGTGCTCTCCTCCACCACACTCTCCTGCCCCCCCCCCCTGCTCTCCAGCTCTCCCCATCCTTCTCTAGCCACCATCCCAGTGCTCTCCCCCTGTCCCCTCCAGTGCTTCCCCCCCCGTTCCCCCCAGTGCTCTCCACTCCGCCCAGTGCTCCCCCCTGTTCTCCCCTCCCCACAGTGCTCTCCACTCCCCCCAGTCCACTCCCCCCAGTCCTCTCCCCCAGTTCTCCTCCCCAGTGCTCTCCCCCCTGTTCTTTCCCCCCCCAGTGCTCTCCACTCCCTCCAGTGCTCTCCCCCCCCCCAGTGCTCTCCCCCCACCCCTGTGTTCTCCTCTCCTCCAGTGCTCTCCCCCTGTTCTTTCCCCCCCCCCCAGTGCTCTCCCCCCAGTGCTCTCCTCTCCCCCCAGTGCTCTCCCCCTGTTCTTTCTCCCCCCCAGTGCTCTTCAGCTCTCCCCATCAGTCTCCAGTCCCCACCTCAGTGCTCTCCAGCCCCCCATTATCCCCACTCCTGTTCTTTTTGGCTCCCCCCCCCAGCACTCTCCACTCCCCACCCCTGTACTCTCCACTCCCCCTGCATTTTGCCCCCACCCATGTGCTCTCCACCCCCCATAGTGCTCTCCAGTCCCCCGTGCTTTCCACCCCTGTTCTTTCTGGCCCCCACTGGTGCTCTCAAGCTCCCCCCCATTGCTCTTCACTCCCCCCTTCTCTTTGTACCCCCGCAGTACTCTCCAGCCCCCGTGCTCTTCACCCCTGTTTTTCTGCCCCCCCCAATGCTCTTCACCACCCCACACTCTTAGCCCCCCCAGTGCTCTCAGCCTACCCTGCTCTCTACCCCTGTTCTTATTGCCCCTCCCCAGTGCTCTCAAGTTCCCCCCAGCGCTCTCCGCTCCCCACACCTGTGATCTCCACTCCCCCTCGCTCTTTGCCCCCACCCATGTGTTCTCCAACCCCGCCAGTACTCTTTGCTCCCCCTTCTCTCCACTTCCCCAGGACCAGAGGGCAGACTGACTGGGGCCGGAAAATGAGGACGGCTGAAGGCGCAGGTGGCTAGGGACCACTCCATCTCACAGCAAACAGATCCTCTGGAAGGAGCACCGTCCCCATCCAAAAAGAGAACAGACCCTGCCTGCTGCTGGCCGTCATGGATATCCTGCTGGCATGCAAGGTACCATACCGAGCATCAACAACACACCTTTCCACAAACAGGGACTGCAGACTGGGACATGGGGCACAGGAGGGGCTGCAATGATGGGCACAGTGAGGCTGCATTTGATGGACACAGTGAGGCTGCATTTGATGGACACAGTGAGGCTGCATTTGATGGGCACAGTGATGCTGCATTGGTGGGCACAGTGAGGCTGCATTTGATGGGCACTGGTGAGGCTGCATTGAGCTCTTGCATCAAGTCTGCAGTCTCTGACCATCTCCTGTAGCATGTCTGCAGTCTCTGAGGGAGGCTGGAGAGGAGTCAAGAGTGAGAGCACCGCTGGGATGGGGGTCATGGGAGAAGTCAAACTTGTGTGGACTGTGGACAGGAGATTATAGGAAAAAACCAGAGCCACCAAGCTGGAGCCAACTGACTGAGCCCTGCACAGTGCACCTGAGAGGAGGTCAGTGAAAGCACCGCCAGGCCAGTCAGGGGGGGGGGGGCGTCACTGATGTAAGGGGGGAATGAATACGATAATGTAAGGGGCACTGATATAAAGGGGTTCCTCCTTATATTAGTAACCCACCCCCCTTACCTTAGAATATTCTTTCTGCAGAAGGTGGTCCACCCCCCACGTTCTGAGTTTCTGGGGTCCCCTTTGATGATTGATCACTTACCACTATTAACTGGAATTTGAATATATATATATATATATATGTGTGTGTGTGTGTGTGTGTGTGTGTGTATGTATATATATATATATATATATATATATATAAAGCCCTATGTGATTTCATATCTATATCTAATACTCTCTTCATCAAATGTGCTTTAAAATGTATGGTTTTCCCTTTTCATGAACAAGAAAATAATGACGTTATGCTGTTGGGCTGGTATAATAATGCTGTGAGGCTGGTATGAAATTTTTTCCAGGGCTGGTTTTTGAAAGCATGGGCGTCTGCAAGGTTACTCAGGTGGCTGCGTACCATGCCCATATAGCCTAGAGAATGTACATCTTTATACATTGCAATACATCTGTTGCCATATTTTTATCTTGATGAAAACAGCCTATACAGTGACAGTATGAGATCAAAATATGGCCACAACAGATGTATTGCAATGTAAAAAGATGTACATTGTCTAGGCTATATGGGCATGGAACACAGCCGCCAGAGTAACTTCCAATACAAAGTGAAGCTGAATTATCTGTTATATAACACATATGTATTTCCAGTGGAGAAGATTTTCATGAGATTGTCAAAAAGGGGCGGAGCATGAGTGGCCTTAAAATGATGCCCCCCCTTGGAAAAAGTTCTGCGGATGCCCATGGACACACTCCTAAACCACCTTATGGACGGCCTTCCCAGAAGAGTTAAAGCTGTTATAGCTGCAAAGGGTGGGCCAACTCAATATTGAACCCTACGGAACTAAGACTGGGATGGCCATTAAAGTTCATGTGCGTGTAAAGTCAGGCTTCCCAATACTTTTTGTAACTTAGTGTATTTTAAGTGCAATTCCTCGGAGTTCCTTTATTTGATCTGGTATCACCCTCTCAATACTTGGCATTCCAATACTTTTGACAATGTAATGTGTCTGTATATAATGCATTTATATATAATATAAAGTATTATATACAAAGTATCTGTATATAATGTACCGTATATACTCGAGTATAGGCCGACCCGAATATAAGCCGAGGCCCCCAATTTACCCCCAAAAAAACTGGCAAACTTATTGACTCGTGTATAAGCCGAGGGTGAGACATGCCTGTCCATCCCTGTGTGTGTGTCCGTCCATCCCTGTGTGTCCGTCCATCCCTGTGTGTCCGTCCATCCCTGTGTGTCCGTCCATCCATCCCTGTGTGTGTGTGTGTCCATCCATCCATCCATCCCTGTGTGTGTGTGTGTCCATCCATCCATCCATCCCTGTGTGTGTGTGTGTCCATCCATCCATCCATCCCTGTGTGTGTGTGTCTCCATCCATCCATCCATCCCTGTGTGTGTGTGTCTCCATCCATCCATCCATCCCTGTGTGTGTGTGTCTCCATCCATCCATCCATCCCTGTGTGTGTGTGTATCCATCCATCCCTGTGTGTGTGTGTCTCCATCCATCCATCCCTGTGTGTGTGTGTCCATGTGTGTGTGTGTGTGTGTGTGTGTGTGTGTGTGTGTGTGTGTGTGTGTGTGTGTGTGTGTGTGTGTGTGTGTGTCCAGCCTACCTGTGTCCCGAGCCTTGCCTCCTTGCCTCCGTCCCGTGCCGTGCCTTGCCTCCTTGCCTCCGTCCCGTGTCGTGCCTTGCCTCCGTCCCGTCCCGTGCCGTGCCTTGCCTTGCCTCCGTCCCGTGCCTTGCCAGGATCGCCGCTCTTCGTCGGCGCCTCGGCGGCCATTCTACCCTTCAAACGCCGTGCCTCCGCCTCCGCCTTCGCCTGTGATAGGCGGAACACTGAATTTCCCAGCAGCCTGTGTTCCGCCTATCACGGACATCGTCTCATCCTCGTCCGTAGTACGAGGATGAGACGATGTCCGTGATAGGCGGAACACAGGCTGCTGGGAAATTCAGTGTTCCGCCTATCACAGGCGAAGGCGGAGGCGGAGGCGCGGCGTTTGAAGGGTAGAATGGCCGCTGTCTGTCTGCTCGACACGCTGATCGAGCAGGCAGACAGCGATGACTCGAGTATAAGCCGAGGGGGGCACTTTCAGCCTCAAAAAAGAGGCTGAAAATCTCGGCTTATACTCGAGTATATACGGTATATATATATATATATATATATATATATATATATATATATATATATATAATGAATTGTATCTGTATATAATGATTTCACATCCTGGTGCTCAGCTCATTGGAAATGGATGACATTTGTAACCCCCCCCCCAACCCCCCCCCCCCCCCCCCTGGCATGCACACTTCACGTTTCCCCAAACCCTTTGGCGTTCCTCCAATAGGAAACCCCCTGAACACGGATCCGGGCCATTCTCACTTCAACACAACAAGTGGTCCTGCTGCTGGAACCGTGGGAAAAAATGCCTTCCCCTCCCCTGGCTACCAGTAGCCTTGTAAAGTGCGCTAATAAGGCGTCTTTGTCCTTGGCGGGCCGTAATGAGCACAGAGCTGGGAACAGTAGCCGTGTTTTGTAGGGAGGTAATTATTGTTATCATCATAAGTTGAGCTCACACAGATGATTACCACCTCCTCCACTCAATGCCCTGGAAAAGCCGGCGTGTCAGGTGACCAGCGGGGGGGTGGGGGGGTACGCAGATCCGTGTCCGCTTGTTTTGGGGATTGAAGCAGGAGCATAATTTATCCTATCAAGGGCGTAATTATCCTTCAATGGGAAGCTCTACTTTAAGGGTCGCTTTCAGCCTTTGTTTTAGAAAAGCGGAATTACAGCGGCTCCTTAATTCCTGATTAGCTGGCGTATTGTTGGTTGTGCTGGACCCGCTCCCGCTGCAAGCGCTAACAACCGGCTCTTAGGAAGCCGGGAATGTCAACGGCTCAACTTAATATGCAGGTTAATGAGCCTGAAGGGAAAGGGAGTGCTGGGCGCCCTTAAAGTGATAGCAAGACAAAGAGGTCAGAAGCTCAAAGTAGATGGGAACCCTAGCTGGAGGACTTTTGTTTTCACCTTGGTTTCCTTCCTTTGTTGCTACTAATCTCCTCTTTTTCAGCCACCTTTTGTCCACATGCATGACAGTGATGGCTTCATGGCATTTCTCAGGGCAGGTTTCCTGTTGGTGACCATATCTGTGGTATGCAGTACAAAGTGGACGATCGTGGTCTAGATTGCAAGCCCATTTGACCCTATAACAGAAAGTGCCTGTCCTTCCTGAAGGGATCTTCATAGCGGGACCACTAGGTAATATTTTCGGGGGCTAATGTTTTAACCCTGAATAGACCACAACCATGGGGACACCACAATAAGGGCAGGTTTCCTGATGGGGACCATATCTGTGTGTTATGCAGTTCAAAATGGCCGCTCGCAGTCCCCATTGCAAGCCCATGTGACCCTATAACAGAAAGTGCCTGTTCTTCCTGAAGGGACCTTCATAGCACGATCACCAGGTAATATTTTCGGGGGGTGGGGGGTTGGGAACCAATGTTTTAACCCTGAAAAGACCACAACCATGGGTACACCACCATCAGGGCAGGTTTCCTGATGGTGACCATATCTGTATTATGCAGTTCAAAGTGGCCGTTCATGGTCTCCATTGCAAGCCCATGTGACCCTATAACAATAAGTGCCTGTCCTTCCTGAAGGGACCTTCATAACAAGACCACCAGGTAATATTTTCGGGACCAATGTTTTAACCTCGAAAAGACCACAATCAGGGCAGGTTTCCTGATGATTACCATATCTGTGTTATGCAGTTCAAAGTAGCCGTTCGTGGTCTCCATTGCAAGCCCATGTGACCCTATAAGAAAAAGTACCTGTCCTTCCTGAAGGGATCTTCATAGCAGGACCGCCAGGTAATATTTTCGGGGGGCCAATGTTTTCACCCTGAAAAGACCACAAACACGGGAACACCCCCATCAGGGCAGGTTTCATGATGGTAACCATATCTGTGTTATGCAGTTCAACGTGGCCACTCGTAGTCTTCATTGCAAAGCCACTTGACCATATAACAGAAAGTACCTTTCCTTTCTGAAGGGACCTTCATAGCCAGACCACCAGGTAATATTTTTGGGGGGCCAAGGTTTTACCCTGAAAAGACCACAACTAAAGGCACACCACAATCAGGGCAGGTTTCCTGATGGTGACCATATCTGTGGTATGCAGTTCAAAATGTCCGCTTGTGGTCTCCATTGCAAGCCCATGTGACCCTCTAACAGAAAGTGCCTGTCCTTCCTGAAGGGACCTTCATAGCAGGACCACCAGGTAATATTTTCAAGGCCAATGTTTTAACCTTGAAAAGACCACAACCATGGGCACACCACAATCAGGGCAGGTTTCCTGATGGGGACCATATCTATGGTATGCAGTTCAAAATGTCCGCTTGTAGTCTCCATTGCAAGCCCATGTGACCTTATAACAGAAAGTGCCTGTCCTTCCTGAAGGGACCTTCAAAACATGACCACCAGGTAATATTTTCGGGGGCCTATGCTTTAATCCTGAAAAGGCCACAACTGCGGGCAGTACTGTCACTGAACATGACCCACTAAAGTGACCCTATAACAGAAAATGCCTGTTCTTCCTGAAGGGACCTTCATAGCAGGACCACCAGGTAATATTTTTGGGGCGCCAAGGTTTTAACCCTGAAAAGACCACAACCTCGGGCATACCACCATCAGGGCAGGTTTACTGATGGTGACCATATCTGCGTTATGCAGTTCAAAATGGCCACTTGTGGTCTCCATTGCAAGCCCATGTGACCTTATAACAGAATGCACCTGTCCTTTCTGAAGGGACCTTCATAGTAGGACCCCCAGGTAATATTTTGGGGGGGCCAAGGTTTTAACCCTGAAAAGACCACAAACACGGGCACACCACCATCAGGACAGGTTTCCTGATGGTGACCATTTCTGTGGTATGCAGTTCAAAATGGCCTCTTGTGGTCTCCACTGCAAGCAGGGTGATAAGGGTATATAGCAACGAGAGGGTTAACGCAGGTGGGTGGAAGCTAAGATAGTATCCCATTGGTTGTGGAGGAAAGGGAGCTGGGTGGAGCTTAAGGATAGTAACTGAAGGTCAGTTGGTGGATTGAGGAGTGGAAGAACGTCCCTCCCGTCCGCCACTATGTTTTTTTTTGTGTTAAGGTGTTTGTGTTTCTGTGTTAGCGTTTTTTGGGGTCCTTGGCGTCGGTATAATTCGGTTCACTGGGTAAATGGTGGGGAACCATCTCGGGTATCCTTGAGTGAGAACGGTTCACTGTGGAGTAGCATTAAGAACCCTGGGTGGCTGAGGTCAGCTAGGTTTTAGACCCTGAGGCAGTAGGTCGTGGCTGAGGTGCAAACTCAGCTAGCTGGTGCCTCTGACACAATAAATGGTATGTATGGGTATATCGGTACCGTCAAGGATTTCAAAAGTCAGTATATCTGGTTTTGAGCAGTTAAATATTATGTTGGTTATTTAATTAAAATTGTTGTTAATAAAAGGTCATTTTGGCCATTTTACCCCACCTCAGTTGTCGAGTGGTTTTTATTACAAGATTACAAGTAAAAGGGGATACAAAGGTTACAAGGATAAAGTGATGTGGTAAGTGGATGGTTAGCTCTTAGCTACTCGAGTCAAGTGCCTGTCCTTCCTGAAGGGACCTTTATAGCAAGACCACCAGGTAATATTTTCGGGGGCCAAAGTTTTAACCCTGAAAAGACCACAACCACAGGCACACCACAATCAGGGCAGGTTTCCTGATGGTGACTATATCTGTGTGCTATGCAAGCCCATGTGACCCTCTAACAGAAAGTGCCTGTCCTTCCTGAAGGGACCTTCATAGCAGGACCACCAGGTAATATTTTTGGGGGCTAATGTTTTAATCCTGAAAAGACCATAACCGCGGGCAGTACAGACACTGAACACGAGCCACTGAAGTGAATAGGGCCATGCTGTCCAATCTGCTACAGCAAGGTGGACCTAATAAAGGGGGTCCAACCCGCTACTAGCAAGGTGGACCCAATAAAGGGGATCCAATCTGCTACTAGCAAGGTGGACCTATTAAAGGGGGTCCAACGCGCTACTATTAAGGTGGACCTAATAAAGGGGGTCCAACCCTCTACTAGCAAGGTAGACCTAATAAAGGGGGTCCAACCCGCTACTAGCAAGGTAGACCTAATAAAGGAGGTTCAACCCGCTACTAGCAAGGTGGACCCAATAAAGGGGATCCAATCTCCTACTAGCAAGGTGGACCTATTAAAGGGGGTCTAACCCGCTACTATTAAGGTGGACCTAATAAAGGGGATCCAACCCTCTACTAGCAAGGTGGACCTAATAAAGGGGGTCCAACCCGCTACTAGCAAGGTGGACCTAATAAAGGAGGTTCAACCCGCTACTAGCAAGGTGGACCTAATAAAGGAGGTTCAACCCGCTACTAGCAAGGTGGACCTAATAAAGGGGGTCCAACCCACTACTAGCAAGGTGGACCTAATAAAGGAAGTTCAACCCGCTACTAGCAAGGTGGACCCAATAAAGGGGATCCAATCTGCTACTAGCAAGGTGGACCTATTAAAGGGGGTCCAACCCGCTACTATTAAGGTGGACCTAATAAAGGGGGTCCAACCCTCTACTAGCAAGGTGGACCTAATAAAGGGGGTCCAACCTGCTACTAGCAAGGTGGACCTAATAAAGGAGGTTCAACCCGCTACTAGCAAGGTAGACCTAATAAAGGAGGTTCAACCCGCTACTAGCAAGGTGGACCTAATAAAGGGGGTCCAACCCACTACTAGCAAGGTGGACCCAATAAAGGAGGTTCAACCCGCTACTAGCAAGGTAGACCTAATAAAGGGGGTCTAACCCACTACTAGCAAGGTGGACCTAATAAAGGAGGTCCAACCCGCTACTAGCAAGGTGGACCTAATAAAGGAGATCCAATCCGCTACTAGCAAGGTGGATCTAATAAAGGGGGTCCAACCCGCTACTAGCAAGGTGGACCTAATAAGGGAGTCCAACCCGCTGCTAGCAAGGTGGACCTAATAAGGGGGTTCCAACCCACTACTACCAAGGTGGACTTAATAAGGTGGCTAATGAGGGTATGTGTGTCAGCTTTGGGTTTCTGTCCTTCTAGCACAGTATTTGCGAACCAAAGTACCAGACTTGTATTGTGTATTGTTATCTCCTTTGGAAAACACTGAAGATATTGCTTTATAACTGCCGGTTGCAAAACCAAATAATTATTTCCCATAAATGACTCAACGGGCACGGTTACATATAAACACGTGCACGTTATTATTAGCTCTGACAATTCTAAGAAATGTAATCATACCCTTGAAACACAATCAGACATTAAAGTTTATATATTTATTTTTTGAATAATAGGGTAATGGTTCGTCTTTGTGCAAAAAAAGAGTGCAGAGGTTAAAAAAAAAGTAAAGAAAACTTTGCCATTTGCGATGTCGTGAGGCTGATCTACCAAAAAAAAAAAAAAAAAAAAGTGTGCATATTCACTTCAATTATCCAATTGTGTAGATATGAAAGGGAGTTTTGCTTTTCTCATGGTTGGCTAATTGATTTGAACCTTCACACGTAAATTTTAATTCTCATCTTCTTTAGTAAATGAGTCCCATTGGCAGTAGAGCTGATAGAACTTGATGTTCTTGATAGAACTTGATAGAACTTGATAGAACTAGTCTCGATAGAACTTGATAGAACTAGACTTGATAGAACTTGAAAGAACTAGACTTGATAGAACTTGATAGATCTAGACTTGATAGAACTTGATAGAACTAGACTCGATAGAACTTGATAGAACTAGACATGATAGAACTTGATAGAACCTGATAGAACTAGACTTGATAGAACTTGATAGAACTTGATAGAACTAGACTCGATAGAACTTGATAGACTTGATAGAACTAGACTCGATAGAACTTGATAGAACTAGACTCGATAGAACTTGATAGACTTGATAGAACTTGATAGAACTTGATAGAACTTGATAGATCTAAACTTGATAGAACTTGATAGAACTAGACTTGATAGAACTTGATAGAACTAGACTTGATAGAACTTGATAGATCTAGACTTGATAGAACTTGATAGAACTTGATAGAACTAGACTCGATAGAACTTGATAGAACTTGATAGAACTAGACTCGGTAGAACTTGATAGAACTAGACTTGATAGAACTAGACTTGATAGAACTTGATAGATCTAGACTTGATAGAACTTGATAGATCTAGACTTGATAGAACTTGATAGAACTAGACTTGATAGAACTTGATAGAACCTGATAGAACTAGACTCGATAGAACTTGATAGACTTGATAGAACTTGATAGAACTAGACTTGATACAAGTTGATAGAACTAGACTTGATAGAAGTTGATAGAAGTTGATAGAACTAGACTCGATAGAAGTTGATAGAACTAGACTTGATAGAACTTGATAGATCTAGACTTGATAGAACTTTATAGAACTAAACTCAATAGAACTTGATAGAACTAGACTTGATAGAACTTGATAGAACTAGACTCGATAGAACTTGATAGAACTAGACTCGATAGAACTTGATAGAACTAGACTCGATAGAACTTGATAGAACTAGACTTGATAGAACTTGATACATCTATACTTGATAGAACTTGATAGAACTAGACTCGATAGAACTTGATAGAACTTGATAGAACTAGACTTGATAGAACTTGATAGAACTAGACTCGATAGAACTTGATAGAACTAGACTTGATAGAACTTGATAGAACTTGACTCGATAGAACTTGATGGAACTTTATGTTACCCTATGGTAAGTCGCCACTCATGGTCTCGGGATCAGAGGGATGACAAGGGGGCGGGGGGAGTGTAGGAACATTGTCAACTAGGGTCATCATTCTTTAGCATTTCATTGATGAGCCCAGAGGACCAGGTAGACCATTTATGGTTGAGGTTAGAGGTTTAGATACTCTTAGTATTGGATCAAGGAAAAATTTGGAAAAAGTGCCAAAATCGGAAGGTTTGATGAGGACTAAATGCCCAGAGGAGGAAGTCAGACCATAGCAGGGTTCAAAGCCGTGTTAACCATCGATAGTGTACAAAGAAAGACCAAACAGAGATTAACAGTTGTGTCATGAGTAGGTGGCAAAGATTTACCGTGATGGTGGAAATGGAGTTGCATGGCTTGCACTTGTAAGAGTGGCTTTGAGATTGGTCAATTGGTCCCGCTCTTGTCCTTTTGTTAGAACACTATCCCTCCTGCTACTACTGGACCCTCCAAAATATTGCACCCAATCCCTGCCAGAGGCTTCCATACGACATTCCCGGCCATTGATCTTTATATCACAAGGAAAGAAAGTCCACACAAATGAGTAGATTTTCTGCACTCTACCGATGGAATCTAGGGAACGGCATGTAAGTTACATCACATTGACATACATTTCAGAGTCACTTGGCATTGCACAGTCAATCACATTTAGTGGAGGTCCGCAGCCTTCATGTGTGAAAGCATATGCAGCACTTTAAGCTGTCATCTCCCTCTAACATTCTCACCTTCCACCCTTAGTACTCAGAGGACTGAGCTCTTTGTAGATACCTCCTCCATAGGTGTACCCCTCCCGGGACCCTCCAGGGAAGCAGCCTCACTAAGGGAATGCTTGGCCTGGCCTGAAAGGCTTTCTGCAACCCATCCGAAACCTCCCTTATATACTCCTTGTGACCCAAAAGAGATGGACATCAGAGCTATCAGGACTTGATGTTTTAACTCCTATCGTAAACTGACACTCATGATAGTGGGGTTGGTGTAGTAAAAGAAGGGAGGGTATGTACATCATTGGGGTCATCAGGTTGGCACCCTCCTTCATCGATGTTTGGTGGATAAACCCACTATATCTTCAGAGGGAAATGATACGACATATGCTATGGTGTGATATGACATGACATGATGTAACATGACGTAACAAGACATGACGTAACATGACGTAACAAGACATGATGTGTTGTGACATGACGTAACATGACATAACAAGACATGACGTAACATGATGTAACAAGACATGATGTGTTGTGACATGACGTAACACGACATTACGTAACATGACGTAACAAGACATGTTGTGTTGTGACATGACGTAACATGACGTAACAAGACATTGCATAACATGACGTAACAAGACATGTTGTGTTGTGACATGATGTAACATGACATAACAAGACATGACGTAACATGATGTAACAAGACATGATGTGTTGTGACATGACGTAACACGACATTACGTAACATGACGTAACAAGACATGTTGTGTTGTGACATGACGTAACATGACGTAACAAGACATTGCATAACATGACGTAACAAGACATGTTGTGTTGTGACATGACGTAACATGACATAACAAGACATGACGTAACATGACGTAACAAGACATGATGTGTTGTGACATGACGTAACATGACCAACAAGACATGATGTAACATGACGTAACAAGACATGTTGTGTTGTGACATGGCGTAACATGACGTAACAAGCCATGCCGTAACATGAAGTAACAAGACATGATGTGTTGTGAAATGATGTAACATGACGTAACAAGACATGACGTTACATGATATGACTTGATTTGACTTGATTTGATGTGACGTAACAAGAAGTGATGTGAAATGATGTGATGACCTAATTTCCTGGCTGGAGGACATCCAGCATCATCTAGCCCTTTCCTCCCCCAGAATGACTGTCTCTGATCCTGCCCAATTTCATTCATTGGATTTCAGTTCTTCCAATCATGAGGAGCTCGGCATCACATGTGGGCATTACCTATGCAAATCCAGCCTACCTAGGAATGCCCACTCCTCCAGGCCAGTACTAGGTAGACATGTGCGGTTTGGTTTATTTCCAAATTTAAAATTGGATGAATTTTTTCATTATTTGGAAATTTGGATGTATCCAAATTGTCGAACTGCAATAGTGAGGAATTGAAACAAACCAGAAATAACTAAACGAAATTCGGACGAAATTGAAATTCAAATAGAATTCCAAAACTATTTTGAAATCGAATTGGAAAACAAGAATAGAATAAAATAGAATGGAAAAAAATAGAAAGAATGTAACCACCTTCTGAAATTCCAGTAGAATTCATGCAAATTCAATTAGAATAAAATAGAAAAGTTTAGCATAGAAAATAAGAGAACAGAAGAGAAACAAACACAATAGAATAGAATAGAATAGAATAGAATAGAATAGAAAGAATATAACCGTTTTCCAAAATTCAAATAGAAATAATGCAAATTCAATTAGAAAAGACTAGAATAGAAAATAAGAGAATATAATAGAAACAAACACAATAGAATAGAATAGAAAGAGTATAACCATTTTCCAAAATTCAAATAGAATTAATGCAAATTCAACTAGAATAGAAAAGAATAGAAAATAAGAGAATAGAATGGATTAGAAACAAACACAATAGAATAGAATAGAAAGAATATAACTGTTTTCCAAAATTCGAATAGAATGAATGTAAATTTGAAGAGAATAGAACAGAAAATAATAGAAAAGACTAGAATAGAAAATATGAGAATACAAAAGAAACAAATACAATAGAAAGAATATAACTGTTTTCCGAAATTCTAACAGAATTAATGTGAATTCAATTAGGATACAAAAGAATAGCATAAAAAAATAAGAGACTAGAATAGAAACAAATAATATAGAATAGAATAGAACTGTCTTCTGAAATTCAAATAGAACTAATGTGCATAAGTTTAGAATATAATAGAAAAAAAGAATAGAAAAGAATATTATAGAAAATAAGAGAATAGAATAAAAACAAATAGAATAGATAGAAAGAATATAACTGTTTTCTAAAATTTGAATAGAATTAATGCAAATTCAATTAGAATAACATAGAAAAAAGAATAGAAAAGAATAGAATAGAAGATAAGAGAATAGAATGGAAACAGATAGAATAGAATAGAATAGAATAGAAAACATATAACTGTCTTCTGAAATTCAAATAGAATTAATGCAAATTCAATTAGAATAAAAAATAATAGAATAGAAAATAAGAGAATCGATTAGAAACAAATAGAATAGAATAGAAAGAATATAATTGTCTTCCAAAATTCGAATATAATTAATGACAATTCGATTAGAATAAAATAGAAAAGAATAGAATAGAAAACAAGAGAATAGAATAAAAACAAATAGAATAGAATAGAAAGAATATAATCGTTTTCCAAAATTTGAATAGAATAAAATAGAAAAGAATAGAAATTAAGAGAATAGAATAGAAAAAAATACAACAGAATACAATAGAAAGAATATAACTGTCTTCCAAAATTCGAATATAATTAATGTGAATTCGATTAGAATAAAATAGAAAAAAGAATAGAATAGAAGAGAATAGAAAAGAATAAATGCAATAGAATCGAATAAAAAGAATATATCAGTTTTCCAAAATCCTAATGTAGAATAGAATAAACTCGAATTCGAATGCTGATTAGAATCTTCTGAATTTGGTTGATTTGAATTCAATTTGTCCGAATTCGGAAAATTCGAATCCAAAACGATATGAAAGGAAATAAATTTGGAAAACGAATAAAACAAATTTTAACAAAAAAAAAAAAAAATGATTTAAATAACGAATCGAAGTGAAAAAACAAATGTTTCTGTTCCGCACATGTCTAGTCCTGGAGTCGGATCGTCTAGAGCTCCGGGGCATGGAATGCGGAACTGAGCCCCCCTCCCCCAACTCTTAATGCATGCCATAGAAGGGGTATTTCTGCCCCCCCTTTGCTCTGCTCTGCCCGGGGCAGCTGCCCCTCCTGCACCCCCCCTGTTCCAGGACTCACACCCACCCAGCAATTTGGGTAGCTCCGCCCACTGCTTGCATCAGGACTGAGGTCTCTGTGCTCCTCTATGCGATGCAGGCAGATCGTGGATGGTGGGAGGGGTCGAGTCCTGAGTCGGGGGGTCATGGGATGTTTTGAAGAAGTTATGTTCAGCCACTCCCCCCCTGCTGGCCCCTCCCACCAGCCACGATCTGCCAGCATTGCATAGAGAAGCACAGAGACCAGGTGATGACATCACAGTTTGTGAGGTCTGCAGTGAAAACATATAAAGAAATGGCAGAACAATGTAACGGTCGTTGATCAGTAAGGGAAGGGCTTCCGGCGGCGTCTCTTCCACGCGTGCGATGATTGGACGCCCGCTGACCCGGCAACAGATGGCCGTCCTAATGAAGACACGAGCACCCGGATTCGGGAGCAGATGGCATCATTATGGGATGTGAACAAGATCAGCAGGGGGGTGGGGGGAGGGGTGGAGTGGAGGGGGTCGGGATTGACATGGAGTGGCGGAGTGTAAATGACAGTGCAGCGATCGTCAGAATCCCGGCTGTCATCGAATAATCAGCGACGCGCTTCGCATTTCACTGAAGATGGGATAGAAGAATACAATGTAACTAAAAATAAAGAAAATATCGGAATACCCCTACCCCCTCCCCCCCTTCCAAACACTGACACTCTCACCTTTTTTTTACCTGTTGATCCCGCCAGTATCTGGACTCCCGGAGTCCCGCCGCTATGATGTGCCCCCCTCCCTCTGTGACGTGTGATCTGCCTAGATTTGACCTCCCCTCTCCCCCCACATCAGCATGATCGATAAAACGTTTCAATTTTCAGAACTTGTGGATATTTTCGGAGTTTCATCACCTCTGTGCTCCTCTATGCTCTGCAGGCAGATGGTGGCCAGTGGGGAAGGGGCCTCCGCTCTCAGGAATCTCTGTGCAAGCGCCCCCCCCCCCCCCGTGTCCTTTTAGGATTATTGTGCATATTTTCTATAAAAACGCACCCAGGTGTGTCAGAGTTCTAAATAATCCCCCCACCCCCATCCCCCAAATCTCCCAGGAATGTCATTCCCAATCTGCAGCTCTCATTAAAAAAACAATCCCCGGTGATCCCGCCATGAAGGTCACAACGCTCTGTCATTTCATATTAATTGATGGTTTACCCCATTAGGTCCATGTAGATGATCAGTGATTTGATGAGGCAGCACTGATGGGCACTGATGAGGCTGCACTGATTGGCATTGATGGGCACTGATGAGGTTGCACTGATGGGCACTAATGAGGCACCACTGATGGGCACTGATTGACACTGATGAGGCAGCACTGATGAGGCTGCACTGATTGACACTGATGAGGTTGCACTGATGGGCACTGATGAGGCACCACTGATGGGCACACATGAGGTGGCACTGATCAGGCTACATTGATGGGCACTGATGAAGCTGCACTGATGGGCACTGATGAGGAAGCACTGATTGGCATTGATGGGCACTGATGGGCGCAGATGAGGTAGCAGTGATGACCACTGATGAGGAAGCACCGATGGGCACTGATTGGCACTGATGAGGCTGCACTGATGGACACTGATGAGGTAGCACTGATGGGCATTGATGAGGTGGCACTGATGGGCATTGATGAGGTAGAACTGATGGCCACTGATGAGGTGGCACTGATGGGCATTGATGAGGTGGCACTCATGGGCACTGATGAGACAGCACAGATGGGCACTGATGAGGCAGCACTGATGGGCGCAGATGAGGAAGCACTGATGGGCACTGATGAGGCGGCACTGATGAGGCAGCACTGATGGGTGCAGATGGGGCAGCTCTGATGGGCATTGGTGAGATAGCACTGATGGGCACTGATTGGCACTGATGAGGTTGCACTGATGGGCACAAATTGGCACTGATGAAGCTGCACTGATGGGCGCAGATGAGGCAAAACTGATGGGCACTTATTGGCACTGATGAGGCTGCACTGATGGGCACTGATGAGGCAGCACTGATGGGCGCAGATGAGGTTGGACTGATGGGTACTGATTGACACTAATGAGGCTGCACTGATGGGCACTGATGAAACTGCACTGATGGGCACTGATGAGGCAGCACTGATGGGCATTGATGAGGTGGCACTGATGGACACTGATGAGGATGAACTGATGGGCACTGAGGAGGTGGCACTGATAGGCATTGATGAGGTGGCACTCATGGGCACTGATGAGGCAGCACAGATGGGCACTGATGTGGTAGCACTGATGGGCGCAGATGAGGTAGCACTGATGGGCACTGATGAGATGGCACTGATGAGGCAGCACTGATGGGCGCAGATGGGACAGCTCTGATGGGCACTGAGGAGGTAGCACTGATAAGCGCAGATGAGCCAGCACTGATGGGCACTTATTAGCATGGATGAGGCTTCACTGATGGACACTAATTGGCACTGATGAGGCTGCACTGATGGGCACTGATGAGTCAGCACTGATGGGTGCAGATGAGGCAGCACTGATGGGCGCAGATGAGGTTGCACTGATGGGCACTGATTGGCACTGATGAGGCTGCACTGATGGGCACTGATGAAACTGCACTGATTGGCACTGATGAGGCGCCACTGATGGGCACTGATGAGGTGCCACTGATGGGCACTGATGAGGCTACACTGATAGGCACTGATTGACACTGATGAGGTTGCACTGATAAGCACTGATGAGGTAGCACTGCTGGGCACTGATGAGTTAGCACTGATGGGGACTGATCAGGCTGCACTGATGGCCACTGATGAGGCTGCACTGATGGCCACTGATGAGGCAGCACTGATTGGCATTGATGGGCACTGATGAGGGAGCACTGATGGGCGCAGATGAGGCAACAATGGAGAGGCTGCACTGATGGGCGCAGATTGACACTGATGAGGTTGCACTGGTGGGTACTGATGAGGTTGCACTGATGGGCACAGATGAGGCAGCAGTGATGGGCACTGATTTCTTTACTTCCGATTTCGCCGGCTGGAAACAAACCCTTAGCGGTTTGAATAAAGCATTGGATCATACCAATCTGGGTGTGGTCAGATGCTTTTAAGGGCAGGGGAGAGATCTGGGGTCTAATAGATGTACTGATGTTGGAGGAGAAGACCTGTTTTATCATTGGAATTCCAATTAACCCCAGAGGTGTTCAGTAGGGTTGAAGTCAAGGCTCTGTGCAGGACACTTGAGTTCCTCCACACGAAACTGGTCAAATCACATCTTTATGGACTCTAAAAATCTAGACCATTAATATGAGCTTGTTGGACATCTTATTCCAAAACAATGGCCTCCAATAAGGAGCTGCCTGCCCCTCCGATGGCCATTAATATGGAGTTGCCCTCCTTTGTGGCTCTTCTTGGAAGACTTTTCAAAAGATTTTGAAGGGTGTCTGTGGGGATTTGCGCCCATTTGTGAGGTCGGGTACTGATGTTGGATGAGAAGACCTGGCTCACTATCGACATTCCAATTCATCCCAAAGGTGCTCAGTAGGGTTAGGATCGGGACTGCAGGAAATTCAGGTACTTTTCCCATTGTACCTATATGAGCTTGTTGGGCAACCCAAAGATGAACCCACCCATGCTTGTTGGACAAACAATAGCCCCATTTTGTGGCTATAACATTCTCCACTCTTCTGGGAAGACTCTCCACAAGATGTTGAAGGTGTCTGTGGAAATTTGTGCCCATTTGTGTAGTCAAGTACTAAAGTTGGATGAGAAGACCTGTTTTATCATTGGCATTCCAATTAATCCTAGAGGTGTTTAATAGGGTTGTGGTCAGGGCTCTGTGCAGGGCACCTGAGTTCCTCCACACCAACTGGTCAAATCACATCTTTATAGACTCTAAAAATCTAGGCACCTGACCATCTCACTAATATGAGCTTGTTGGACATCTCATTCCAAAACAATGGGCTCCAATAAGGAGTTGCCTACCCCCGATAGTCATTAATAAGGAGTTGCCCTCCTTTGTGGCTATAACATCCTCCACTCTTCTTGGAAGACTTTCCACAAGTTTTTGAAGAGTGTCTGTGGGGATTTGTGCCCATTTGTGAGGTCAGGTACTAATGTTGGATGAAGAAGACCTGGCTCACCATTGACATTCTAATTAAGCCAAAAGGTGTTCAATGGGTCAGGGCTCTGTGCAGGACACTTGAGTTCCTCCACACCAAACTGGTCAAATCACATCTTTATGGACTCTAAAAATCTGTACACCTGACCATCTCACTAATATGAGATTTTTTGACATCTCATTCCAAAACCATGGCCTCATGGAGTTGGCTCCTCTCTATGGCCATTAATATGGAGTTGCCCTCCTTTGTGGCTATAATATCCTCCACTCTTCTGGCAAGACTTTCCACGTGATTTTGAAGGGTGTCTGTGGGGATTTGTGCGCATTTGTAAGGTTGGGTACTAATGTTGGATGAGGAGAGCTAGCTCACCATCAACATTCCAATTCAGCCCAAAGGTGTTCAGTAGGGTTGAGATTAGAGCTCTCAGCAGGACATTCAGGTCCTTCTCCCATTGCACCTATATGAGCTTGTTGGACAACCCATTGCAAAAGCATAGCCCCCCTCTTTTGTGGCTATACCATCCTCCCCTCTTCTGGGAAAGCTTTCCATGATATTTGCGAGCGTGTTTGCGGGAATTTGAGCCCATTTGTGAGGTTGGGTATTGATGATGGATGAGGAGAATTGGCTCACCAGCGACATTCCAATTCATCCCAAAGGTGTTTAGTCAGGTTGAGATCGGAATTCTCTGCAGGACATTCAGGTCCTTCTCTCATTGCACCTATCTGAGCTTGTTGGACAGCCCATGCATGAACCCACCACCCATGCTTGTTGGACAAACCATAGCCTCCTTTTGTGGCTATACCATCCTCCACTCTTCTGGGAAGACTCTCCACAAGAAGTTGAAGGTGTCTGTGGAAATTTGGGCCAAGTACTGATGTTGGATGAGAAGACCTGGCTAAGAATCAACGTTTCAATTCATCCTTGCCTAAATAGGTCCAGATGATTATAACCACATGACTAACACTATTAAGATGCAGCAAATATGCAAAGTAAGAAACATCTTCATCTAATTTTATACAAATAAACATCTGTTACTTCAAAAAACAAACAAAAAACTAGGATATGAGACATAGAAGAAAGCAAACCGCAATATTTAATGATGCGGTATGACATTTCTCCTGCATGCTGCTTATTGGCGCTATAAAGGAGCGGCCAGAATACGCAATCCACGAGGCACATGTAGATAAAGAGGTTGTCCAAAATTAGATTACTGATTTTACAGAGGAAAAACAAGTGTGTGTCAGGTATGGGTGTCATCCACTATATAGCCAGACTTTATGGACCAGTGACCTTCCTCAACTATATGAGCTTGTTGGGCACCCCATTCTCAAATAGGGGTCATTAAAATTGAATTGGTCCTCCTTTGTTGCCATGGCAATTAATAATAGGATTTTTATATACAGCTTACATGTAAAATCCTTTTCTTGAGAGTACATCACGGGACACAGGAGCTCATTACATAGTGGGTTATATAGTCACCTCTGGTGATTGGACACTGGTTAACCCCAATTAAGGAGAGTTCCTCCCCTATATAACCCCTCCCATATGGGAGGCACCTTAGTTTCTAGCAAAGCAATAGGAAACCACGTAAAACCCAAGAGGGGCGGAGCCCTGTGACCCGTGATGTACTCTCAAGAAAAGGATTTTACAGGTAAGCTGTATATAAAAATCCTATTTTATTGATCATACATCACGGGACACAGGAGCTTCATTACATAGTGGGATGTCCAAAAGCAATGCTCAGATTGAGGGGAGGGAGACACAGATCATAATTATAGACCGTCAGGGACCGGAGGACCTAAACTGCAGCCCGCAGTACACTGCGCCCAAAGGCGATATCCTCTTGCCCTCTGACATCCACCTGATAGAATCTGGTGAATGTGTGGACTGATGACCAAGTTGCAGCCTTACAGATCTGAGCCAGGGAGGGTCAGGATATGCAATGCCCAAGAAGCACTTACAGACCTAGTAGAGTGCGCTTTCACTTGAAACGGAGGGATTTTCCCTTTAACACTATAGGCCTGAGAAATAATCTGTCTAATCCACCTTGAGAGAGTGGATTTTGATGCCGCCTGGCCCTTCCTAGGGCCTTCCGGCAAAATAAATAAGCAATCAGTTTCCCTTATCTGAGCAGTTGCTTGAAGGTAGATACTGATTGCCCTAACCACATCCAAAGTGTGCAAGGATTCTTCTTCTGCGGACTGTGGGTCCGGAAAAAAGGATGGTAGGATTACGTCTTGATTCAAATGGAATCCCGAAACCACCTTAGGTAGAAAAGACCTGTTGGGGCGCATGACCACCCAGTCCTTATGAACAATTAGATACGGCTCTTTGCTGGAGAGAGCTGCTAGCTCTGATACTCTTCTAGCCATGGATATGGCTACCAAGAAAACCAATTTTTTGGTCAAAAGAACTAATGAAGCCAGATGCAAAGGTTCAAAAGGTTGCCCCTGCAAAGCCGAGAGAACCAAATTTAGATCCCATGGGCATACCGGAGGTTTGACTGGCGGCCTTATCCGCATAGCCCCCTGGATGAAAGCCCGCACCAGGTAATGCGATGCAAGTGGCTTCTGAAAAAATACTGACAAGGCCGAAATCTGCACCTTGATAGTGCTTTGACTGGAGAAAGGCCAAGATCCTGCCAATGACATACTTTCTAGGATAAAAAAACAAAAACAACAAATTCTCCTGCGCTCTGGTTTCTTGGTCTTTGAAATGTGATATAGACAGTTTGAAATGGTGTTGTCACTAAGTCTTGCCTACTTTCTAGGATGCCATCCCCTGAGTTCACACCAGGAAACATATGCCCTCCAGATTTTGTAGTAAATAAGCCTGGAGGCCGGCTTTCTGACATTTACCAGAGTAGAAAGGACTGGCCCCGAAAGCCCACGGTCTCTCAGAATGTGGGTCTCAGCAGCCAAACCGTCAAATTCAGACTGTGTAAAGCAGGATGGTAGATTGGACCCTGTGAGAGCAGATCTGGCCGGAGAGGGAGGATCCATGGCCTGCCTACTGCCAACTTCATGATCTCTGCGTACCACGGTCGCCTGGGCCAAGCCGGGGCTACCAAAAGGACCGACTTCGTTTCCCTCTTGACTCTTCCCAGGAACCGCGACAGAAGCGAGCACGGGGGGGGAAAGCATAAATTAGATTGTACTGATCCCAGGGAACTGTCAGAGCATCCGACTCCTGAGCGAGTGTATCTCTTGTTCTTGACACAAATTTGTCCAGTTTTCTGTTGAACCTTGACGCAAACAGATCTACGTCTGGAGTACCCCACCGGCGACATATGTCCAAAAACACGTCGGGGTGCAGAGCCCATTCTCCTGGGCACAACTGCTGGTGGATCAGAAAATCCGCCTGCCAATTTTCCACTCCTGGAATGAAGACTGCAGAAAGACACGAAACATGCTTTTCTGCCCAGACAAGTATGCGATTCACCTCTTTTTGCACTACCAGACACCTGGTACCGCCCTGGTGATTGATATAGGCCACTGCTGTGGCATTGTCGGACTGAACCCGAACAGCGAGACCCCGTAGTCTGGAAGACCACCTTATGAGAGCCGTATAAACTGCCCGGATCTCCAAGACATTTATGGGCAATAGCCTCTCGATCGCAGACCATTTCCCCTGCGAGCACGTCTCCTCCAACACTGCTCCCCAGCCTGTCAGGCTGGCATCTGTCGTAATAACCTTCCATGAAAGAGGAAGAAAGGTTTTGCCTTTCAGCAAATTCTCGGTTTGTAACCACCAGATGAGACTCCTGTGTGTCCCTGGGGATAGACGCATAGGAAGATCCAAGGATTGGGGCTTCCTGTTCCAGGCCGCAAGGATGCATCTTTGCAGAGGCCTTGAGTGGAACTGGGCAAATGGAACGGCCTCGAAGGAGACGACCATTTTCCCTAACAGTCTTATGCATAAACGAATGGGGGAAGATCTCCTGCCCAGAATGAGGCGCACCAAATCCCCGATGGCCAAGGCTTTTGGCCTTGGAAGAAACACCTTGCCCTGAGCGGTGTCGATAAACATACCCAGGTATTCCAACCTGGTAGCAGGCTGTAGGGATGACTTTTCTAGGTTTATAATCCAACCTAGACGTTCCAGGTGTTCTAGTGTTCTGGAAACACTGTGGTTCAGGAGCGCTACTGTTTTCTCCATGAGAAGCAAATCGTCTAGATAAGTCATGACGGCTATACCCTGAGCTCTTAGGTTTGCCAAGAGAGGTGGCTTGGGATTATAAACGCTCCCTGTGCTTTTACCGTCTGGTAAGCGCACTTATTTGTCGTGGCTGGGCACAATAGCGATAAGGAAGTGTGCAATCACTGTGGTGCGATCGTTTTCCTTTCCTGAATATTATAAACTTTCCATGGACTTTTTTATGTAGTGTTTGGTTTATTGATTTGTTTTTTATTATTTGGTGCAGCTCTTTTTTTCTATTTTTTATCTATTTCTATGTGTTTGTATCCCACAGTGGAGCAGCAGCCTTATATCCTTGAACATTTATTCATTTGAAATTTTCTCCTAATTATTTGTATTTATTTTTAAGATTAATTAATTTTTTAGTTATTCATTTTATATTTTTTCTTGCTTGATAAGTAGGAAAAAAAACTTTTTTTAGGGTCCCAGCGCGGTTTTATTTCTTTTGTTATTTTGCCAAGAGAGGGTCTAGAATCTTTGTGAAGACTCGAGGGGCCGTAGCGAGCCCGAACGGCAAGGCCACAAATTGAAAATGGCGCCGCTCTACCGCGAACCTTAGATACCTTTGGTGTGCGGGAAAAATTGGCACATGGAGATATGCATCCTTGATGTCTATTGATGCCATAAATTCTCTGCAGGGAGGAGACCACAGTGCGAATTGACTGCATTCGGAAGGACCGGATGCGTAAAAACCGGTTCAGTTCCTTCAGATCCAGGATAGGTCTGACACTTCCATTTGGCTTCGGAACGGTGAAGAGATTCGAGTAAAACCCTGAACCCTGTTCTTTTGGGTCCACTTCTACTATCACTCCTTGGGATAGTAAGTGGTCCAAGGCCAGAAATAGCGTTTTTTGCTTTACTGGATCCCTGGGGATCCTTGACCTTAGAAAGCGAGAAGGTGGAATCTCCTGAAACTCTAGCCTGTAGCCCAGAGACACCGAAGAGATCACCCACTTGTCCCGGATCTCTTCCCGCCAGGCTTCCGCAAACTGCCAAAGCCTTCCCCCCACTTAGCCGAGTGGGGGCGCCCCTTCACAAGGAAGCTTTCGTGCTCTGCTTGGCAGGCTTCCGCCCCCAAGTCTTTTTCTGCCCCTGGGCCCGGCCCTGAGCCTTTCCTGTAGAGGAGGGTTGAGAAGGCCTTCGCCACTGCTTAGAGCTTGATGCTCCGGGAGAGAGAGAACGCCTAAATGACGGACGTTTGCTCTTTTTGACTGGAAGGAGAGTAGATTTACCCCCTGAAATTTTTTGGACGAATTTGTCTAATTCTTCTCCAAACAGACGTTCCCCTTTAAACGGGAACCCAATCAAATGCTTCTTGCACGATAGCTCAGCTGCCCAATTTTCCAAGAGCCATAGGGCCCTTCGCATGTGTACCAACAGGAGAGATAAACGAGATGCTTGTTGGACAGAATCCAAAATCGCATCAATCATGAAACACAGAATTTGAGGTATTTCTGCATAATTCTCCACTTCCTCACTGGGAAGGAGGCCAATCCTCCGCTTAAAGAGGAAGTAAACCCTTCCAAACAACTTGGACCTATAGGTAAGCCTAGATTAAGGCTTACCTGTAGGTCCAAGCAATATCTCCTAAACCTATATGGTTTAGGAGATATTTGCCGGAAAATGGGCACCGCTGTCTACGGCGCATGCGCCGTAGACAGCGGCGCGCAGGCGCACTAAATGCGGCAAATCCAAGAATGGATTTGCCAAATTTGTCGACTCCCGTGCGCATGCGCGGGAGTGACGTCATCGCGGCTTCGCCGTATGACAGCGGCGGAGCTGCGAGGCGCGACTCCCGTGCGCATGCGCGGGAGTGACGTCATCGCGGTTGCGCCGTTGTGATTCGTCGGAGCTGCGAGACGCCACAAGCAACATGGATGCGGCGGACTACATGGATCAGCGGCGACTTCGCTGGCTCCTGTGTCAGGTAAGTGACACATAATGAGCTACTATGCGATGCATAGTAGTCCATTATGCTTTACCTTTGCAGGGAAAAAAAGAGGAAGTAAACCCATCAGGGTTTACTTCCTCTTTAACCTGTTCCTTGAGGAACTGACACAACACCACGGCTGCGACTGTAGGTTGCACTACAGCGCCAGTCATGGAAAAGGAGGCTTTTAATAATGTTTCCAACCTCTTATCAGTTGGATCTTTAAATACCTGCGCATTATCCAACAGACAGGTCAGGTTTTTATTCACACAAGAAACAGCCGCATCGACAGATGGGAACCCCATTTCTTGGTGAAACTTTCCTCCAGAGGATAAAGCGTAGAAAACCTTTTAGGAGGAGTAAATAGTTTATCGGGATGTCCCCAATCCTCATACATCAATTTATCCATTAAGGGATGAATTGGGAAGGAAAAAGCAGTCTGTGGGATTTTCCTGACTCCTAGCGAAGAGACAGAGGACGTAGCGACTTCAGCAGCAGGCATTCTGAATGTGGTACGCACCAATTCAGTATAATACTGCACCTGTTTTATGAGCGCCTGGTAGGAGGGGACTCTCTCCTCTTCCTCTGATTCCTCCGACTGCTCAAGATCCCTGTCCCAAGATAGGGATCTCTCCTCATTGTCAGAAGTGTCATCTGAGAGAGGAATCTCAGCAGAGGGAGGGTATCTACCCCTTTTCCTGCTATCTTTCAGGGAAGCAGAAATAAAATCCATGATTCTCCCTTCAAAACCCTCCAATGTAGCCAAAGGGAGTCCTCAGTGACATATACCGGGGCTGGGACATTAGGAGAGGCTGCAAAACTTGACAGGGGCACTGACTCGTCCTGTGAGGCTGGCTCCAGTCTTGCAGGGGGGGATGGTAACTTACAGGCATTTTTAGAACCCCTGGACCTAGGCGGTGATTTATCAGTGCCCTTGTTACCTCCCCCTGAGACCCTCTTACGAGGAGACATAGTCCTAAGCTACAAAGCAGAGGTACTAGTACAAAGTGCAATCACTGTTGTGCTAAAAGTCTCACAATAACATATATATGCTTAATACTGCACAACCTGATGCTGAGTAGGTGTCTAAGGTTTGCCTGGATCCAATCCCCTGGGATGCTTACTGCCCACAGCTCCTGTGTCTCTCACTTACAGTCCCCTGACGCTCTGGGCTTTTAAAACTGCCGCCTGGCGCCTGCGCAGTACAACGCCGTGCACACCAACGTGCACGGCTCACAACCACACTCCCCCCTCCTCCATTAGCCCGGGAGCGCCCGCGGCGGAGTCTCATCAGAGCTGCGTGGGTCCCCCAGACTACGAGGGACCCCTGTATTACCTTGTTGTGGCAGGGACTGCAGTGGAGACATGAGACCTCTGGAGAACCAGGCTTCACTGGGCGTGTGTACTGAAAGGCATGTAAGTATGCATCAGGCTGCTCTTACTCCCTCTAGTGGTGGAAACCAGGTAAGACATACAACTGCTCAAAATGAAGAAATCCATCATATAATTATATATAGGATTAACTTCCCTTACCTGTGCTCCCTGCAGGAATTGCTGAAACAGACAAATTCCAGCCTTCACCCATCACGGTGGGCAGTGTTAGCCAACCTTCAGGTTTATCTGGGGCTCTTTCTCAGAAGAGCCTCCTACCTGGACCTTGTAAAAGACTCTGCCAGAAACTTTTGTGCGCTCTGTGTAAATAGTACACCAAATCTGGTTTTCCCAGAGCCCAGTCTTCCAACAGGAGAGGACTTACAGGCCAAACCTAGTTTCTTCGGCTGACGAGGCCCGGGTACCATACCATCTTGGGAGTCAAATATTGGCCCGAGATATGGATCCAGTTTGTTGTAGGCCTTAGGCCCCCGCAGGGACCTGCACAGAGCTTTCTTCATAGCACATGTTTTACGTGACCAACCACCATAGACACTGGCGAAAAAACTGAGGTGCCTCCCATATGGGAGGGGTTATATAGGGGAGGAATTCTCCTAAATTGGGGTTAACCAGTGTCCAATCACCAGAGGTGACTATATAACCCACTATGTAATGAGCTCCTGTGTCCCGTGATGTATGATCAAGAAATGGAGTTTTCCCCCTACCCCCATGGCCATTAATATGGAGTTGACCCCATTTCTGGTTGGAACATCCGCCACTCTTCTGGGAAAGCTTTCCAAAAGATTTAGGAGGGTGTCTGTGGAAATGTGAGCCCATTTGTGAGGTCAGGATAAAAGACCCGGTTCACTGGTGATCAAATCCATCCCAAAGGTGAGAGTGTGTGGGCACCTGACTATTATATCTACGTGAGCTTGTTGCGTAGTCAAAAACCATGGCCATTAATATGGAGTAGTCCACTCCTCCAATAGCCATTCATATGGACTATGGAGTTGACCCTTTGTGGATATAACATTTCCACAAGATTTTGGAAGGTGTCTGTGGGAATTTGTGTCCATTTGTCAAGTCAGGTACTGATGTTGAATGAGAAGACCTGGCTCACCAATGGCATTCCAATTCATTCGAAAGGTGTTCAGTAGGGTTGAGGTCAGGGCTCTGTACAGGACACTAAGTTGGGAACCCGATCCTGACTGGTAAAACCTTGCGTTTCTTCACACCATACTGGTCAAGTATGTCTATATGTGTCACAATAACCCTAAATCCATATCTAAACGGGTCTCCTCCAAACTGTTACTACTAGGATTGGAAGAGTACTATTGTCTACTATGCCTTTCCATGCAGTAGAATTAACAGGGCCCTTCACTTGGGAACACCAGAACTCTATCATTTGAAGGATGGTCTACAAACTTCTGGCTAATTATCTACAATGTCTTTGTATGATGTTGTAACAGAACCCTTCACTGGAAATACCTAAACTCGTTCATTTGGAGGGGGGTCCATATATGTTTGGACATGTAGTGTAGCAATTAAGAGAGATGCCAATGTGGTAGAAAGGAAGAACATCAGGAACAGGCTGGATCAGCAGCATGTGGGCAGCGAGGTATCAGACCAACTTTCAGGGATCGTAGCTGGGAAACAGGCCGGAATCAGTAGCAGGCACAGATGGTCATCAAGGAGAAACCACAGTAGAGATAAGATCCAAAGGTGTTCATTAGGGTTGAGTTCCTCCACACCAAACTGGTCACACTTTGTTTTTATGGAGCTGGCATTGTACACAGGGGCACAGTCATGCTGGAACAGAAAAGGGTCTTCACGAAACTGTTACCACAAGTTATAGAGCACAATTGTATAAAATGTTTTGTATGACAGTACTCTTCAATGGAGATATCTGAACTCCATAATATGGAGATGGGTCCACATAATTTTGTTATAGCCCACAAAGGGTCAACTCCATATAAATGGCCATTGGCGGAATGGACCACTCCATAATAATGGTCATGGTTTTGGCTACAAGCTCACGTAGATATAGTACTCAGGTGCCCACATACTCTTAGCCCTTGTACACAGGGTCGGAGAATCCGTCGGAATGTGTCCTATCGGACCGTGTTGTCGGATAATCCGACTGTGTGTGGTATGCATCGGACTGATTCCGTCGGACCCAATTTTCCAACTTGTTGGAAATATTTTCCGACAAACTGGTCCGATTGGACATACTCCAATCATGTGTAGAGAATTCCGATCGGACAAAGTGCCACGCATGCTCAGATCAAATTCCTACACCAAAGCTATTGGCTACTAGCCTGAACGTAGTCCCGTTGTAACGAAATAACGTCATCACGTTCTGAATGATCGGATTTCCCGACAACTTGGTCCGACCGTGTGTATGCAACAGTTTTGGACACAATCCGTCGGACAAAATCCGTCGGACAAAATCCAACGCATTTGGTTGGCAGAATGTCCGACCGTGTGTACAGGGGCTTACGGATCACCTTTGGGATTAATTGGATCACTAATGAACCAGGTCTTCTTATCCTGACTTGACAAATGGGCACAAATATCCACAGACACCCCCCTATATCTTTTGGAAAGCCTTCCCAGAAGGGTGGAGGATGTTATAGCCACATCATTTTGATCATATATTAGGTGTGATGGTCAGGTATCCACAGAAATATTCGGCCACGTAATACGATATACATTTCTATGGCTGTTCAGCAGTACTCTACAAATTCCTCTTGGTTGAATGCTCCACAAATGTGTTTATTATCTGTGTATTTTGTTGGTTAGAGGTTGGAAAACGGAGACAATCAGTACTGTTTAATTATGTTTTTATTTTTTTTCAGTTTAAAATTAAATCTGAACCATTCACAGATGTCAGGCCTAGTAGAACACTAATTATAATGGAGATGTTTGTGTCCCTGTTTTTCTGGATTCCGTTTCTGCTATCTGTTAATCTGTTTCCTTTTTTTTTTTTCCATCAACATTTCTGTAATGTCAAAACAGATAAAAGGAAAATTGTCATCATGAACAACGTCTGGATATGGAAACGTACACACAAGTAAGTACTTTATGCAGCATGCACGCTGGTTGAGAACTGGTGGGCACCAATGGTCGGGGCGTTATTAACCTGCAATGTATTCCTCGCTATGTGCCAACATGCCACAGAACCTGCCTCGATCCCATCTACACTATAGGGATGTATGTTCAGCAATAAATAAAAATAATGACCAGAAACAAAAATGCAAACCGTGAAAATTGTACCTATACAAATTGAAAAGTGTACCTTTACATTGGGGGCCAGTGGAAAATGTTGCCTGTACATTGGCGTCTGGTGGAAAGTTAATCATGATGGTCAGTGATGAAGGACCTCCTTAAATGGGTAGTATGTGCTTTAAGGACCCTCCTACATTGGTGGTCAGTTAAGAAGGGCCCTCTTACATCAGTAGAAAGTAGATAAGGACCTTTTTACATTGGCAATCAGTGGAAAAATCCCTCTTACATTGGTGATCAGCGAAGAAGTGTCCCTTACATTGGTGGTTAGTGAAGAAGGGCCCTCTTACATTGGTGGTTAGTGAAGAAGGGCCCCCTTACACTGGTGGTCAGTGAGGAAGGGCACCCTTACATTGGTGGTTAGTGAAGAAGGGCACCCTCACATTGGTGGTTAGTGAAGAAGGGCACCCTCACATTGGTGGTTAGTGAAGAAGAGCACCCTTACATTGGTGGTTATTGAAGAAGGGCCCTCTTACACTGGTGGTTAGAATAGAAGGGCCCTCTTACATTGGTGGTTAGTGAAGAAGGGCCCCCTTACACTGGTGGTTAGAGAAGAAGGGCCCTCTTACATTGGTGGTTAGTGAAGAAGGGCCCCCTTACACTGGTGGCTAGTGAAGAAGGACCCTCTTACACTGGTGGTCAGTGAAGAAGGGCACCCTTACATTGGTGGTCAGTGAAGAAGGGCCCCCTTACATTGGCGTTCAGTGAAGAAGGGCCCTCTTACATTGGTGGTTAGTGAAGAAGGGCCCCCTTACACTAGTGGTCAGTGAAGACGGGCCCCCTTACATTGGTGGTTAGTGAAGAAGAGCCCCCTTACACTGGTGGTCAGTGAAGAATAGTGATGGACGAACTTCCGACGCAACATTTCACGAACGTGAACCGCAAACGCAGCCAAAAGTTTGCGAACCACGGCGGACCCCATTGACTTTAATGCCAGACGAATCTTAAAAACCTCCAGGTCACATTTTCAGCCACAAAATACTTACTAGCTGTGCACACATAGTCCCACAACATGGACACTGACATAACAAAAGTATTAAGTGAATCTGGGATCGACAACGACAAGCATTCTTTTTTTATCTGTGAAATTTTGACAATTCAGGAGCGCATGAAGGCCATGGAGGAGAGGCAAGATCAGGGCAGGCTATGAAGGGGGTGTAGGAGATGATCAGTGCCAAAGTCAGGGCAGTGCAGTCCTGTGCCAGTGTCCCAGTGTGCCAACCTGTGCTTGAGCCCCTCCCTCTGCCTGGCACTTACCCCCACCTATGCAGGGCTCCACTGCGGTGGTCTGGAGGTGCCAGTCCAGTGCTGATCCTCAGCCATGGTGCTGGCACTGCCTGCTGATTGGCTTCTCCGCTGCTATCTCCCTCACTGTCTGAAACCAGCACCGCAACAGTGACTGAGCACTGACACCAGCACCGTGATAGAGAGCACTGACACCAGCACCGAGATAGAGAGCACTGACACCAGCACCGAGATAGAGAGCACTGACACCACACCAGCACTGAGATAGAGAGAGAGCACTGACACCAGCACCGAGATAAAGAGCACTGACACCAGCACTGAGATAGAGAGAGAGCACTGACACCAGCAGCGAAATAGAGAGCACTGACCCCACACCAGCACCGTGATAGAGAGCACTGACACCAGTACTGAGATAGAGAGCACTGACACCAGCACCGAGATAGAGAGCACTGACACCACACCAGCATCAAGATAGAGAGAGAGCACTGACACCAGCACCGTGATAGAGAGCGCTGACACCACACCAGCACCGTGATAGAGAGCACTGACACCAGCATCAAGATAGAGAGCACTGACACCAGCACCGAGATAGAGAGCACTGACACCAGCACCGGGATAGAGAGCACTGACACCAGCACCGGGATAGAGAGCACTGACACCACACCAGCACCGTGATAGAGATCACTGACACCAGCACCGTGATAGAGAGCACTGAGACCAGCACTGAGATAGAGAGAGAGAGCACTGACACCAGCAGCAAAATAGAGAGCACTGACCCCACAACCGGCACTGTGATAGAGAGCACTGACACCAGCACTGAGATAGAGAGCACTGACACCAGCACCGAGATAGAAAGCACTGACACCAGCACCGAGATAGAGAGCACTGACACCACACCAGCACCAAGATAGAGAGAGAGCACTGACACCAGCAGCGAGATAGAGAGCGCTGACACCACACCAGCACCGTGACAGAGAGCACTGACACCAGCATAGAGAGAGATAGAGACACCAGCACCGAGATAGAGAGCACTGACACCAGCACCGAGATAGAGAGCACTGAAACCACACCAGCACCGTGATAGAGAGCACTGAGACCACACCAGCACCGAGATAAAGAGCACTTAGACCACACCAACTTCCTCGAGATAGAGAGAGAGCACTGACACCACACCAGCACTGAGATAGAGAGCACTGACAGCAGCACTGATACCAGCAACTTGCTGTGGGACCCAAAAATATGACACCGCTCAACCTCTTCAAACAGGAGGGTACGGGCATATAGTACGGTGTGCTTTTTTGTACAAGGAAGTGAGCCAAAGGTAGAAAAAAGGTCCGTGTGCTCGATTAACCAATTGCCGCCCGATAACAGAAACACGGCGGCAAAGTGGTTTCAAAATCCTGACCGGACGTCATATGACGTGATCAGGATTTTGAGCCGCTGCACGCACCCGGGGGCGCGCATCGCAGCGATCATTGTTGTGTTGTCTCAGTCTGACACCCCACAACTATGACCTTGGTAAAGAGTCTCTGACGGACAGGGGGGTCTGTGCTGATCGATTATCAGCGCAGCCCCCCCCCCCCCGAGGATGCCCACACTGGACCACCAGGGATGCCACCAGACCACCAGGGATGCCCAGCACAAGGTATGCCACCCTAGATCAACAGGGATTCCAGTCAATGCCCACAATGAATGCCAATCAGTGCCCACAATGGGCATCACTGATTGGCATGCATTATTGTTTGGCACTGATTGGTATCCATTAGTACAGTATAATACAATACAATGGCGCCTATCAGTGCCCATCCGTGCCACCTATCAGTGCCCATCCATGCCCATCTGTGCCACCTATCCATGCCCATCTGTGCTGCCTATCCATGCCCATCTGTACCTCCTATCCATGCCCATCTGTACCGCCTGTCCATGCCCATCCATGCCGCCTATCCATGCCAATCCGTGCCAGGTATCAGTGCCAATTTGTGCCACCTATCAGTGCCCATCCGTGTCGCCCATTGGTGCCACCTATCAGTGCCACATATCAGTGTCCATCAATGCCACCTCATCAGTGCCACTTCATTGGTGCCACCTCATTGGCGCCCATCAGTGCCGCCTTATCAGTGCCCATCAGTGTAGCCCCATCAGTGCCCATCAGTGAAGGAGAAAACTTACTTATTTACAAAGTTTTGAAACTGAAAAAAACATAATTTTTTTTAAAAAATTTGGTATTTTTTTATTTGTTTAGCAAAAAATAAAAACTGTAGAGGTGATCAAATACCAGCAAAAGAAAGCTCTATTTGTGGGAAAAATGATAAAAATTTCATTTGGGTACAGTGTAGCATGACCGCGCAATTGTCATTCAAAGTGCGAAAGCTTAAAATTGGTCTGGACAGGAAGGTGTTTAAGTGCCCAGTATTGAAGTGGTTAAATAAAGTTATGCATATACATGGTCTACTGGTCACATGTGTTGAATTCCTCCGAGATCCATGCCTCATTCATTTTTATAAATGTGAGGTAGTCAACACTGTCGTGAGCTAGGCGAGTGCACTTATCGGTCACGATCCCCCCTGCTGCGCTGAACGTCCTTTTGGACAGGACACTGGACGAGGGGAAAGCCAACAGTTCCATTGCAAATTGGGCAAGCTGTGGCCAGAGGTCAAGCCTGCCCACCCAGTAGTCCAGGGGTTCATCACTTCTCAGAGCATCCACAACGGCCGTTAACCCGATGTAGTCAGACACCTGTTGGTCTAGGCGTTCCCTGATGCTGGATCCGGATGAGACCTGTCGATGGGTCGGCTGAAAGAATAACCTCATATCAGAAGTCACCAACACATCTTCAAACCGGCCTCTTCTAGCAGGCGTTGTTGGATTGGAACTCTTTCTCTGGGAGTGGGAATTCCTCCTCTGCCAGCGCACGCAAAAGCAGAATGCAGCATTTCTCGAAGCAAGGCCTGGAAGTGCTCCATTTGGACAGCCCTCTGTGGCAGCGGTAACATTTCCACCATTTTGTGTTTGTACCGGGGGTCTAAGTACGTTGCCACCCAGTACTGGTCCTTGACCTTTATGCTTTTTATACGGGGGTCCCTATTAAAACACTGGAGCATGAAGGCCCCCATTTGCACTAAACTGGAAGCGGTGTGGTGGCCTGGCTCCTGCTCATCATCCAGAATAATGTCGTCCTCTTCATTCTCCTCTCCCCATCCACACACAACAACAGGGATCACAGAAAGGTTTAAAGCATGCTCTTCTTGCTCCTCCTCATCCGCCCAGGCACCATCCTCCTCTGACTCCTCTTCAGACTCCTGTTGTTGACTTGTCTCAGATAGAGTACCCCCCCCTGGGAATCCATCCAGCATTGCGACTTCCTCATCTTCCTGCTCCTCCACGGCTTGATCAATGACACAACGCAATGCACGCTCCATAAAGAAGGCATAAGGTACCATGTCTATCACTGATGGCGCCGTGGCTGCGACTGACCAATTTGGTGATCTCATCAAATGGGCGCAGAAGTCTGCATGCTTCGCGCATGAGCAGCCACTGGCACGGTGAAAAAAACCAAGCTCCCCAGAACCTGTTCTGTCACAGAGTTTGTACAGGTAGTCGTTAACTGCACGTTTCTGCTGGAGCAGCGTATCAAGCATATAGAAGGTTGAGTTCCATCGCATCGGGCAATCGCAAATAAGATGTCTGACTGGCAGATTGTGTCGCCGCTGAATGTCAGCAAGGCGAGCCATGGCCGTGTAAGATCTTCTGAAATTGGCCGAGATTTTCCTTGCCTGCCGCAAGATGTCCTGGACCCCAGGGTACTGGACAACGAATCGCTGCACGACCAAGTTTAAGACGTGTGCCATGCATGGCACATGTGTAATTTTGCCCTGTTTCAATGCGCTAAGCAGATTGGCACCGTTGTCACACACCACTTTACCAACTGTCAATTTGAGCGGTGTTAGTCACTGTTCTGCTTGTGAATGCAAAGCTGAAAGGAGTGCAGGGCCAGTGTGGCTCTTGGCTTCCAGGCGCAACAGACGCAGCACAGCATGGCAACGTCTCACCTGGCATGTCGCAGCGGAAAAGGAGGAGTCAGCCGAGGAGGAGAGGGAGGAGGATGGAGTAGGAGGAGGAGAAGAAAAGGCAGGCCTGCATGCAATCCGTTGCGGTAAAACCAAATCTACACGGGTGCCACAGGTTACATGCTTGAGGGCCGTCAGAAGGTTCACCCAGTAGGCAGTAAAAGTTATATACCTTCCCTGCCCATGTTTGCTAGACCACGTGTCTGTGGCCAGATGTATCTTGGCACTGACACTGTGTGCCAGAGATACATTCACTTGCCGCTGAACATGGCCATATAGCTCTGGGATGCCCTTCTGTGAGAAATACTTCTTTCCTGGGACCTTCCATTGTGGTGTTCCAATGGCCACAAAAATTCGAAAGGCCTCCGAGTCCACCAGTTTATATGGCAGTAGTTGGCGGGCTATAAGTTCTGACAAGCCAGCCATTAACCGTTGGGCAAGAGGGTTATCTGGCGTCATCATTTTTTTACGCTCAAATATTTGGCCCACGGAAGCCTGCCTTTTTGCAGAAAAAACGTGAGGACGGCATGATGGAGGATGGAGTGGAGGACAATTGTGAGGTGAGAGGAGAAGGAGAAGTAGAAGACGAGGCTGGACGGTGAGAGCCTGGAGTGTGGCTTTGTGGGTTCCGTTGCTCCCATTGGGCTCGGTGATGGCAGCTTATGTGCCTTCTTAAGGCGGTCGTCCCTAGGTGAGTGTTGGGCTTACCGCGACTTATGCATTGACTGCAAAGATTGCAGATGGCAACACTATTGTCAGCAGCGGACACGTTAAAAAAAGCCCACACTGCGGAGCCATGTGCCGGCGTCCTGGGAGTGCCAGATGTGACCGTGCATGGTTTATGCCTCGCTCCTGATACATTAGCAGTCTGCTTTGTCCCTCCTGTGCAATCTAAGTTACGCCTGCTTCTCCTCCCTATCTGCTGGTCCATATCTCCCTCTGAACTCCCCTCCTCTTCCTCTCTTGTGGGCACCCACGTGACATCACTAGACACGTCATCATCAACTTCACCTTCCCCACCGCTATAATTAGAGATCTCGGAGTAGGCAGCAACACCTGGGACCAACCTCCTCCTTGGGCTGATCTGGGTACTGTCGTCAAACTGCTGAGTGGCGGTTGTTGCTACCTCATCTTCCTGATCCAATGCCAAGAATGGCTGCGCATCGGAAATGTCCTCTTGATATGGATCGGAAAATAATTCCTGTGACTCAAGCGGAAGGTATATGGTGGTGGTGGTGTTGGTGGTAGTGTCTTTGGGATGCACACAGCAGAGAGTGAAGAGGGTGCAGATTGAGAGGATGAGGAGGGTGCAGAAGAGTAAGGCTGAGTGAGCCACTCAACCAAATCTGTTGTGTCCTTTTATGTAATCACACGTACCTTCTGCAATTTGCCACTTTGGCTCAAGTCTGTTGCTCCTGCCCTACCCCTACCACCCCTGCGGAATAGCCTGCCTCTTCCTCTGCCTTCCTCTTGCCTCTGCCTGACCCTGTGACAAAAGTCTGTAGAGAAGTGCAGTATGTATGTGGAAGAAGATATATAACACCCCACTTCAATCTGTCGTTTTTGGGGGCCACTGGTCTATATGGTTATAATACTTTTTTTTTAATTGCGTTTGTCACTTTGTAGTATCGCTGCAGAACCACTCAGCAGTCACAATGCTGCACAGTGGAAATGCACTATACTATGCTTTCTATATGTGCAAGTATTTTATACGTGTACTATATACTGCACACCAAATAGTACACCTATACCAGTCCTTAAAAGGACCTTTGTGGACCTAGTAGCTAGTGATTTGCAGACTGTCCCTCAGTCCCTACACTGATAAAAGACAGCTGGAGTATCGGTCAGCACTCAGCTCAGCAGTCAAGTATAATAGGCTTTCTATATTTGAAATAAAGTATATTATACGTGTACAACCCTATATACTGTACACCTATACCAGTCCTTAAAAGGACCTTTGTGGACCTAGTAGCTAGTGATTTGCAGACTGTCCCTCAGTCCCTACACTGATAAAAGACAGCTGCAGAATCAGTCAGCACTCAGCTCAGCAGTCAAGTATAAAAGGCTTTCTATATTTGAAAGAAAGTTTATTATACGTGTACAACCCTATATACTGTACACCTATACCAGTCCTTAAAAGGACTTTCATGGACCTAACAGTAATAGCTAGTGATTAAACTGACTGTCCCTGCTCCACACAGCATCCTGTCCCTACACTGACAAAAGACAGCGGCAGAATCGGTCAGCAGTGCACTCAGCAATCAGCAGCACAGCAGTCAGCAGCAGTGCACCAGAACCCTATATACTGTACACCTATACCAGTCCTTAAAATGACTTTTGTGGACCTAATAGCTAGTGATTTGTGTCACTACAGTCTGTCCCTGCTCCACACAGCAACCTCTCCCTACACTGACAAAAGACAGAATGTAAAATGGCCGCCAGATCAGGTCTATTTATAAGGTAGGGGGAATGTCCAATTGTCCATGTGCTGAAATGTCTCAATTGGCTGTCCTGTACCCCATGATGGATGTGTCATCATGGGTCAAAATTCTTTCACAATGTAAACGCATATGTCCGCCACGCGAACAACGCCAGAAGTCCGCTGGTTTGGCGAATCATATATACAGTATAATAGAAGATGTCCAATGATGAAGACATATAGAGTATAGTAGAAGATGTCCATCATTGAAGACATTTAGAGTATAGTAGAAGATGTTCATCATTGAAGACATATACCAGGGATATGCAATTAGCGGACCTCCAGCTGTTGCAGAACTATAAGTCCCATGAGGCATAGCAAGAATCTGACAGCCAGAAGCATGACACCCAGAGGCAGAGGCATGATGGGATTTGTAGTTTTGCAACAGCTGGAGGTCCACTAATTGCATATCCCTGACATATACAATATAATGGAAGATGTCCATCGATGAAGACATGTGGGAAGGCTGGCCGCAGCCTGTATTTGTGGGAGAAGTCTGAGGGACTATTTAACCCTCCTCCTCTGTCAGGGCCAGGGTTGGTGTTTTCTAGGTGACGGTCAGCCACGGCAATGGAGGCCGCCCTGCCGTCTACCCTCGCGGCCCAGGTTCTAGCGGGGGAGGGCGTTGCCGCCCGCCTGCCTGCCCACCTGTCTGTCTGTCTCTCCCGTCCATTCATTCTAACTACCCACGGCTCCCTTTGGATAGCATTCCGCCCGCCTCTCCCGGCGTCCATGCTGGGGGTGGGAGGAGGGGCTGTCCATCCATCCTCCACCACCCACGGCTCCCTTTGGCTTGTATGCCGCCCGCATCTCCCGGCGTCCATGCCGGGGGTGGAGAGAGGGGCCATCCATCCATCCTCCACCACCCATGGCTCCATTTGGCTAGCATGCCGCCCGCTTCTCCCGGCGCTCCTGCCAGGGGCAGCGGGGTGCGCGCATTTCTGTTGCACCGTTCTGCTCGGCATTTCTGTCGCCCTGTTCTGCTCGACATTTTTGTCGCGCCGTTCAGTCCAGCATTTCTGTCACAGCGTTCAGTCCAGCATTTCTGTCACATCGTTCAGTCCAGCATTTCTGTCACAGCGTTCAGTCCAGCATTTCTGTCACAGTGTTCAGTCCAGCATTCCTGTCACAGCGTTCAGTTCAGCATTTCTGTCATAGCGTTCAGTCCAGCATTTCTGTCATAGCATTCGGTCCAGCATTTTTTCAGTCATAGCGTTCTGTCCAGCATTTCGGTCACAGCGTTCTGTCCAGCAGTTCTTTCTTAGCGTTTCTGCCCTGACATGTCTGTCATAGCGTTTCTGCCCCTGGATTTCTGTCTTAGCGTCTCTGCCCCTGGATTTATGCCTTAGCGTTTCTTCCCCTGGATGTCTGTCTTAGCATTTCCGCCCCTGGATGTCTGTCTCAGCGTTTCCGCCCCTGGATGTCTGTCTTAGCGTTTCCGCCCCTGGATGTCTGTCTTGGCGTTTCCGCCCCTGGATTTCTGTCTTGGCATTTCCGCCCCGGATTTCTGTCCTGGCATTTCCGCCCCTGGATTTCTGTCTTGGCGTTTCCGCCCCTGGATTTCTGTCTTGGAGTTTCCGCCCCTGGATTTCTGTCTTGGCGTTTCCGCCCCTGGATTTATGTCTTGGCGTTTCCACCCCGGATTTCTGTTTTGGCGTTTCCGCTCCGGATTTCTGTCTTGGCATTTCTGTCGTGGTGTTCTGCCCCTGGATTTCTGTCGTGGTGTTCTGCCCCTGGATTTCTGTCGTGGTGTTCTGCCCCTGGATTTTGGTCGTGGTGTTCTGCCCCTGGATTTCGGTCGTGGCGTTCTACCCTGGATTTCGGTTGTGGTGTTCTGCCCCTGGATTTCGGTCATGGTGTTCTGCCCCTGGATTTCGGTCATGGTGTTCTGCCCCTGGATTTCGGTCGTGGTGTTCTGCCCCTGGATTTCGGTCGTGGTGTTCTGCCCCTGGATTTCGGTCGTGGTGTTCTGCCCCTGGATTTCTGTCGTAGTGTTTCTGCCTCTGGATTTTGTCTCTGCGTACAGTTTCTGCATTTCTGTCATAGCATTTCCTGCCCCAGTATTTCTGTCAGTGTTCTGTCTAGCATTTCTGGCTCAGCGTTTCTGCCCCAGGATTTTCTTTCATGACATTGCTGCCTCAGCGTTTCTGCCCCAGGATTTTCTGTCATGTCATTGCTGCCTCAGCGTTTTTGTGCTCCAGGATTTTCTGTCATGTCATTGCTGCCTCAGCGTTCTGTCATTGCGTTCTGCTCCTGGGTTTCTGTTCGTTTCTGCCTCAGCATTCAGTTTCAGCGTTTCTGTCATGGCGTTGCCTTCTGTCATAGCGTTTCTGCACAAGGATTTATGTTTTTTTTTTTTGTTTCTGCCTCAGCATTCAGTTCAGCATTTCTGTCGCAACATTCTGTCATAGGGTTGCTGTCCTTGCATTTCTGGCCCAGCGTTTCTGTCACTCATGGCATACTACGGTACCTGTTTTGATATTTGTTGGTTGTCATGTCTCATCGTGCCTGTGTTCATGTTTGTACCTAGGGCAGTTAGCTAGGGCTCACACGTCAGGATCTGTCACGCCTCCAGATCCATACGGGCTGAGGTTTCGTTATTAATGATTGTTGACCACAATCTTCTCGCCCGTATACAATACGTCATACGATGCATGTTCATTCACCACACCTGTACGTCTACCCACTACGGTCTGTGGGTACTCTAGGCCTGAGTTTCTGTTAATTACATGTCTCTGCGCTGCAGGTTACTTGGGCTAACTCACTACTCACACGGGGGGGGGGGGTTTGTCATCAGGTTCATTTATGCACTGTGGTCTTGACTTTTCTGCCAATGTTCTCATTCTAAGGTAGGCAGAGGGGCGTTGTTGTTCTCATGTCTGGTTGTCTGTCTTTCCTTCTAGTTGCGTTTTCAGGTTGGGCCGTCTTGGCATCCATACCGATATCAATCATGCCTGCACTCACTTACAGATGTCATTTCGCCACTGGGCTCACCCTCGGGTCGGAAGCAGATGTCAATTTTCTTCAGTTGACATCCTGTTGCATAGAGGCCCTGGTTACCGCTATTTCCCTGGGTTGGAGTCTGTTTCTCCTTCTTCTGTTCAGGATTCGGTCTCGGTTGGTAGGTCTCAGGCAGTAGCATGACCTGTTCGCATCCGGTGGGACCAGTCTGTCTTGGTGTCTCCATGTTGATGATGCTCATTGCCATGGCACCTACTCCATCACGTCAATTGGGCAGCCAGCTTTTCCTCTCCTATCATTTGTATTTTTGGCACTCACCCTCTGACTTCTTCTTGCCAGATATGGGTAGGCCGGGGGGGGGAGGGGGGGGGGTTCACGTGCTTCTTCTGGTGTCCATTGTGGTTTTCAGTCTGCTCAGCCATCTTCTTGCAGGGGTTCTTCGGGTCAGCCCTTGCTCCCTTTTCCCCACGTATCCTCTCATTCACAAGCAGTTCATTCTCATGTCTGGGTTACCTTGGGCATCAGGCTCATCCTATCCTACACGGGACATTCATTTGAGTTTGCGTAGCTTGCAGGCTCTTAGAGGTTCCTTCTCATCTCCAGGTCAGGAGTCGGTGGGTTCTACTCTCACAGCGGTAACTTACCGGTTACTTACAGTTGGCGTTTGGGCATACGTCATTTTATGGATGGGATCTTTACCTTTCCTTTTCCACCTATACTTGTGTCTTTTTGCCCTCTTTTCAGGCATACTGACCACCCAGGCCATGGCACACCTCAGGACTTGGTTCTTAAGTAATATCGCATTTCCCACTTGAAGACTCCGATTACAAGTGGGAAGGCTGGCCGCAGGCCAGCCTGTATTTGTGGGAGGAGTCTGAGGGACTATTTAACCCTCCTCCTCTGTCAGGGCCAGGGTTGGTGTTTTCTAGGTGCCCACCCACCCATTTCCCCCAGCTTTGTCACTCATACTCATAGTATTTTTTCTTATTCTTACATTCAGGGTATGCCCTCTTTTCAGGCATACTGACCATCCAGGCCATGGCACACATCAGGCCTTGGTTCTTAAGTAATATAGCATTTCCCACTTGAAGACTCCGATTACAAATACAGTATAGTAGAAGATGTCCATTAATCAAGACATATACAGTGTAATGAAAGATGTCCACCGATGAAGACAAATACAGTATAGTAGAAGATGTCCATCATTGAAGACATATACAGTACAATGGAAGCTGTCCATCGATGAAGACATATACACAATATAATAGATGTCCATCAGTAAAGACATATACACAGTGTAATGGAAGATGTCCATCAATGAAGACATATACAGCATAATGCAAGATGTCCACACTGAAGACATATAGAGTATAGTAGAAGATGTCCATCATTGAAGATAAATATAGTATAATGGAAGCTGTCCATTGTTAAGACATATACAGTATAGTAGAAGATGTCTATCCATGAAGATATATACACAGTATAATGGAAGATGTCCATCCATGAGGACATATACAATATGATGGAAGATGTCCACACTGAAAACATACAGTATAATGGAAGATGTCCATCACTGAAGACATACAGAGTATAGTAGAAGATGTCCATCACCGAAGACATATCGAGTATAGTAGAAGATGTTCATCATTAAAGACATATACAGTATAATAGAAAATGTCCGTCAGTGAAGACATATACACAGTATAATGGAAGATGTCCGCCAGTGAAGACGTATAGAGTATAGTAGAAGATGTTCATCATTGAAGACATATACAGTATAATGGAAGATGTCCAACGCTGAAAACATATACAATATACAGTATAATAGAAGATGTTCATTTATGAAGACATATACAGTATACAGTATAGTAGAGGATGTCAATCAATGAAGACATATACAGTATAATGGAAGATGTCCAACGATGAAAACATATACAATATACAGTATAATAGAAGATGTTCATTTATGAAGACATATACAGTATACAGTATAGTAGAGGATGTCAATCGATGAAGACATATACAGTATAATAGAAGATGTCCACACTAAAGACAAGGCAGCTCAACAGTAAAATACAAAAATGACAATACAATGAATAGTGAGGTCTCTGTTCTCCAAGGAAAAAGCTTTTTATACATACCATAAATTTAATCTACTTTCTGATAGATACATCAATTTGTTACACCGCTAAGAAATAAAGGACAATAGACCAACTTGCAGCATTTGTTGCTTAGCAACTTTTTATCTATACCGTACTTGTCTAAATACATCTTCCAATGACAGCGAGGAACCGGCGGCGCTCGGAGGTGTGTGGGCTGAGGGCTGTCATTAAAAGGACACCTAAATATTGGAGAACCTCCCTCTGCCATCATGGGGGAGAAGATCGTCTGTAGTGTCTACAGTGAGAAAAAAGTGACTGCTGTCTGTGACACTTCAATGTATCACCGCAAGACCAAGTGCAGAAGACCTTCACTGCTTGTCATTCCTCTTCCCTGATCTTTTTATTGAGTGTTTGCTCTTATTATGTTAATTTCTATCTAAAATATTGTACAATGATAATAAATACTTTCTTTTATATATATAAAATAAATGAGAGCTATACAATGAGAGAAAGAGAGAACATGATCAAGAACATGATGCTTGAAACTGGTGCTGTTACTTTCTTTTGGTAGTTTGTATCTTATATTATAGACTACATTGCCAAAAGTATCGGGACGCCTGCCTTTACACGCACATGACCTTTAATGACATCGCAGTCTTAGTCCGTAGGGTTCAATATTGAGTTGGTCCACCCTTTGCAGCTATAACAGCTTCAACTCTTCTGGGAAGGCTGTCCACAAGGTTTAGGAGTGTGTCTATGGGAATGCTTGACCATTCTTCCAGAAGCCCATTTGTGAGGTCAGGCACTGATGTTGGATGAGAAGCCCTGGTTCGCAGTCTAATTCATCCCAAAGGCATTCTATCGGGTTAAGGTCAGGACTCTGTGCAGGCCAGTCAATTTCCTCCACTCCAAACTCGCTCATCCATGTCTTTATGGACCTTGCTTTGTGCACTGGTGGGCAGTCATGTTGGAACAGGAAGGGGCCGTCCCCAAACTGTTCCCACAAAGTTGGGAACATGAAATTGTCCACAAATTCTTGGCATGCAGACTCCTTAAGGGCAGGGTTGTCTTAATGCATGGGCACCCCTGGGCACTGCCTGGGGGCCCGAGTGCATAGGGGGCCCAATGATAGTCTTGAATTACATCATACATGTCCCGGATTTACCAGACGAGTCAAGTTTTTTACTTAACTGTCCCAGGATGGGCATTTCCTGAACAGCATCCTGGAGCCTGTGCTGTGCCTTCCTGATGTCAGTATTGTGCCCTCCTGAACCCCCTGTACTGTGCCCTTCTGCCTCCACCCCTGCACTGTGCCCTTTGCGTTGATTAGTCTTTAATTTATCAAATACTTTTTACATTGTTTAAAATCCATTTTATTGAAAGTACTAATAAATATATGTTTAATTCTATCAACTAATTCTTGAGTATTGCGTAAATTGGGGCACCTGGGCCCCCGTGCATTACTTTGTCCAGGGGCCCATGATGTTATTAAGACGGCCCTTGCTTAAGGGTTCCCTTCACTGGAACTAAAGGGCCAAGTCCAACCCCTGAAAAACAACCCCCACACCATAATCCCCCTTCCCTTACACCATAATCCCCCCTCCCCCCACACCATAATCACCCCTCCCCCCCTACACCATAATCCCCCCTCCAGCCAAATGATTTGTACTAATGCACAAAGCAAGGTCCACAAAGACATGGATGAGGTCTTTTCCAGATATACAGAGAATAGTTCAATTCTGGTGGGGAGAAGGAGAGATTTCCCACAGCCCTAATGATATATCAAAAGACACAAAGAAACCCTCTGACGGGACTTTTTAGGGCAATGACTCCAAAAATAACGTATGCAAACAAAAAAAATAATAGAAAATTAATATAGTTTAATACAAATTCTAAAAAACATCAATACGTAAAAGCTTTTGTCAAAACTGGATGATAAATTGATGTCAGGATAGAAGAACATAATCAAAACACTGTTTACAACACTTGCGTGCAATTGTACTGAGTGAAGCTCTACGTGTTTCAAGTTTTTTTGGCATAATTCCCCATCAGGAGAAAGTGGTGTAGAGATCTATGCAATCCCATGTGATGAAGACATATACACAGTATAATGGAAGATGTCCATCGATGAAGACATATACAGTATAATGGAAGATGTCCATACTGAAAACATATACAGTATAATGGAAGATGTCCATCGATGAGACATATATACAGTATAGTAGAAGATCTCCATCATTGAAGATATATACAGTATAATGGAAGATGTCCATCACTGAAGACATATCGAGTATAGTAGAAGATGTCCATCATTGAAGACATATACAGTATAATAGAAGATGTCCATCACTGAAGACTAGGGATGAGCCGAACACCCCCCGGTTCGGTTCGCACCAGAACATTCGAACGGACTGAAAATTCGTACAGATAACTTTAGAACCCTATTAAAGTCTATGGGACTCGAACGTTCGAAATCAAAAGTGCTAATTTTAAAGGTTAATATGCAAGCTATGCAACATACAACACCAGCAATAAGGGGTATCTTCAAGTGTATACTGTGCTGGAGGCACACAACACCCACTTTAACTCCTGCAGATGCCTGTATTGGAGAACACCAGCAATAAAGTGCATTGTGGGCCGTTCGTGCCCCACGAATTTGGTGCAAATGGTCCACAAAGTTCTGAATTCGCCGAACAGACGAACGGCCGATGTTCGAGTCGAACATGCGTTCGAATCGAACACCGAGTTCATCCCTACTGAAGACATATAGAGTATAGTAGAAGATGTCCATCATTGAAGACATAGAGTATAGTAGAATATGTTTATCATTGAAGACATATACAGTATAATGGAAGATGTCCATCGATGAAGACATATAGAGTATAATGGAAGATGTCCATTGATGAAGACATATACAGTATAATGGAAGATGTCCATCGATGAAGACATATACAGTAAAGTAGAAGGTGTCCATCAATCAAAACATATACAGTATAATGGAAGATGTCCATCAATGAAGACATATGCAGTATAGTAGAATATGTCCGTCAGTGAAGACATATACAGTATAATAGAAGCCGTCCATCGATGAAGACATATACAGTATAATAGAAGCCATCCATCGATGAAGACATATACAGTATAATAGAAGATGTTCATCAGTGAAGACATATATACAGTATAATGGAAGATGTCCATCAATGAAGACGTATAGAGTATAGTAGAAGATGTTCATCATTGAAGACATATACAGTAGAAACAACCCAAAGCTGGGGAATCCGGCGATGTGGGAGGTCCAGGTCTCACTTGGAATGAAGGTTGAGCAAGAGACTAAACCTCAAAAAGAGTCCTGGGTAAAGAGACCCAAAACCAAAAGGGGAATGGTGTCCTGACCAGGACTATATTTTTTCACTTGATACTGAGGTTGGGGCGATAATCACTGAGATGGATATAAGGGAAAAGCCTTGTACGGTAAATGTCTGAGTTGGAGTAATTATCAGAGAACCAAACAACAGATAATGGGGTCATGAATATCCAGAAATATCCCCTATTTTCAGGGAGCAGCCTGAGAATGAAAGGCCTGAGAGGTCATCTCAACACACATTAGACAGACATGGTCCTCTGGTGTCACCATCAGGAAACCCACCCTGAGACCAGGAGTGGTTGCAAACAGGACAGCACAGAAAACAAAATGCCAATTGAATATGATACACGGTGCACAGAAGCAAATGTTATTCAGCTTGGGTTTACATCTCCTTGAAGGAAGTCCTGCCCCCCTTGTTCCTTAGCCCTTTGGTGTCAACTTCAATTACTCCATCACGCAGATCAGTGACAGAGTGGAAATGAGTCTTCGAAGGTGAACGCTCTTCTACTTCCGTTTAGTGGCTCCTGTGCTTGTCCAGGTTTTCTCTCTCATAATGAATAAAGTCTGTAGCATCCGGCTCTGCCGATTAGACTAATATATTTTTTGCAGATCCTTGTGGGAAAATTGGAGTTGAGGGAAGACACAGAAAAAAAACCTTTAATCCGGGGGCGCCTATTTACTTTCCTGCTCCTTATTGGGGTAACCTACAGAAAAACAAGGAAGGGGCGACCCCGGACCTCACAGGGAGAGGAAACCAATGGGGAGGAGGCTCATCCCCCCCCCCCCCCCCACCACGGTGATAATATCTTGTTAAAACATTCATGGCTGAATTTGAGATCATGAAACATTTAGAAGCAGCTGTGATAAATTATGAAATATTTAGAGTGCTCCCGTTAGCTAATTGCCGGCAGAGTGTGCAAAATGAGAGAGAGGGGAAGGAAAAAAAATAAATCCCATAATACACAAACAAAAAAATAAAACTAATACAATTTCTGTGCTGAGGAGGAAATGAAAAGATAACCCTCTGCGTGCATAGGCTGCCGGTCCCCCCAATCACTGGTCACTTTACTCAACCTCCAAAAAAGGGGTTTTGCTGTTTTTTTTTTAATATCAGATCTTGATTTTGAAATGATACAAAACAAACAATATCAGAAAGCAGTAATGGAATATGGGACAAAGGTACAATAGTTGGTAAATGGTCATAAAAGGATGTACAAGTCATCAAAGGTACAGAACTATGGAAGAGCCCGGGGGGGGGGGGGGCATCATAAAAGTTTTTTTTTTTCAGAACTCTGAGTTTGAATTTTTTTTTTTTACAGAATTCTGAGTTTGAAAGTCAGAATTCTCAGAATAAAATTCAGAATTCTGACTTTCAAACTCAGAATTCTGACTTTCAAAGTCAGTTTGAAAAATATGTTTTTTTTTTTTCTTTTACAGAATTCTGAGTTTCAAAGTCAGAATTCTGAGTTTCAAAGTCAGTTTGAAAAATATTTTTTTTTTATATAGAAATCTGAGATTGAAAGTCAGAATTCTGAGATTAATCCCAGGTTCACACTAAGTGCGGCAATGAAATTGTGCGTGTTCCGCTGAACTCGCACAATTTCATTCCCGCATATCAGTCCCAACTTTGGGGGGCGATTTCAGAGACATCTGTGCAGATTTCTGCACAGATGTCAATGGAAAATCTCACCCCGAAATCGCCAAAAGTAGTACAGAAACTACTTTTGGGAATCGATGAGGGCTCGCACAGATTCGGACGCTGCCATTGCTTGCAATTCCCGCTGATTTGTCATGCGATTTGACATGTCAAATCACATGTCAAATTGCATCAATGTGAACCAGAGCTAAAAGTCAGAATTCTGAGTTTCAAAGTCAGAATTCTGAGTTTCAATTTCAGAATTCTGTAAAAAAAAAAAAATTTCAAACGCTGACTTTGAAACTCAGAATTCTGACTTTGAAACAAATAATGTTTGAAAAAAATAATGTTTTTCAAACTCTGACTTTGAAACTCAGAATTCTGAATTTTAATCTCAGAATTCTGACTTTGAGGTTGGGTTCACACCATTGCTGCATGTGGCTCATGGCAGGGGGTCCGATGCGTCCTGGTTCACCGCTTCAGGTCCGATTAAAGCCTAAATTTTTGGCTGAATTCAGACCTGAAACTGACCAAAAGACACACAGGGATCCTGTAAAAATTTGCACTGGAGCCGCAGCGGAAATATGTGAACCAGCTCCATAGAGAGCTGGTCAGTCTACTGCTATTGTGAATTGGATGCGGATTCCCCACATCCAATTCATATAGGTGTGAACCCAGCCTAAAACTCAGAATTCTGACTTTTAATTTCAGAATTCTGACTTTCAATCTCAGAATTCTGTAAAAAAAAAAATAAAAATTGGAACTGATTTTGAAACTCAGAATTCTGACTTTTAATCCCAGAATTATGACTTTCAAACACAGAAATCTGACTTTCACTCTCAGAATTCTGTAAAAAAAAATATTTTTTTCAAACTGACTTTGAAACTCAGAACTATGATTTATAATTCCAGAATTCTGACTTTTAGTCTCAAAATTCTGACTTTCAATCTCAGAATTCTGTAAAAAAAAAAAAAACTGTTGAGGGCTCTTCCATACAGACCAAACAAATGTTTGGAAGTTAAAATTGAATTGAATATCATGTCATGAGGGGTACAGACGCCTCGGGGAACCCCATAATTTGGAAAAGGTACAGTAAGAATTAGCTCTAAGGCCGCGTACACACGGGCGGACTGTTCGCTCAACTTTGTCCGCTGAACAGTGTTTCAGCGGACAGTCCGCTCGTGTGTGGGCTTCAGCGGACAGTTTCAGCGGACAGTTTGACGAACAAAGTTTTTCGGAAATTCCGAAAAACTGTCCGCTGAAACTTGGTTTGAGCGGACAGTCCGCCCGTGTGTAGGCCACTTTCGAAATGAGCAAACTGTTCCCGCTCGGAGGAAAGTCTGCTCATTTCGAGCGCGTCTCCAGGTAGGCGGGGCCCGCGAAGGAGACGTCGCGGGCCCCGCCGCCTGGTATGGACTTAAAGGGGAACCCCAACGCCGAAAAAAATCGGCGTGGGGGTCCCCCCAAAGTCCACAACAGACCCTTGTCCGAGCACGCTACCCGGCCGGCCAGGAAAGGGGGGCGAGCGAGCGCGCCCCCCCTCCCGAGCCGTACCAGGCCGCGTGCCCTCAACATGGGGGGTGCCTTGGGGAAGGGGGGGCCGCGCGGCCCCCCCACCCCAAAGCACCTTGTCCCCATGTTGATGAGGACAAGGGCCTCTTCCCGGCAACCCTGGCCGTTGGTTGTCGGGGGGTCTGCGGGCGGGGGGCTTATCGGAATCCGGGAGCCCCCTTTAATAAGGGGGCCCCCGGATACCGGCCCCCCACCCTATGTGAATGAGTATGGGGTACAATGTACCCCTACCCATTCACCTGTAAAATAAAAGTACCCAAAAAAAAAAAACAACACACGAGATAAAATATTTTATTGCACAGCTCCGGGGGTCTTCCGTCTTCGGGGGTCTTCTCGCCGGACTCCTCCGCTATCTTCTTGTAGCTCTTTTGCTAGCGGAGGAGTCCGGCTTTCTTCCTCCCCGCCGCCGGCCTCTTCTCCCGACTTCGGGGGTCTTGTCCCCCTCTTCGGTTCTTCTGCCGGGCCACCGCTCCTTCTTATAGCTCTTTTGCAGGCGGTGGCCCGGTCTTCTGTCGCCGCTGTCGCCTTCCGGTCGCCTTCCGTTCTTCTTCTTGTTCTTCTTCTCCAGGAGATGTTGACACGTCGCTCTCTCCGGCCGGAATGCCAGAGCCGCGCTGTGCGGCCACTTATATAGTGACAATGGGGCGGTGTCACATGGTATATGTCACATGGGTTGGTCACATGGTGACCCCGCCCCCTTACGATGTCATAGTCCCCATGTGACATCAACCCATGTGACCAACCCATGTGACATATACTATGTGACACCGCCCCATTGTCACTATATAAGTGGCCGCACAGCGCGGCACTGGCATTCCGGCCGGAGAGAGCGACGTGTCAACATCTCCTGGAGAAGAACAAGAAGAAGAACAAGAAGAAGAACGGAAGGCGACCGGAAGGCGACCGGAAGGCGACAGCGGCGACAGAAGACCGGGCCACCGCCTGCAAAAGAGCTATAAGAAGGCGCGGTGGCCCGGCAGAAGAACCGAAGAGGGGGACAAGACCCCCGAAGTCGGGAGAAGAGGCCGGCGGCGGGGAGGAAGAAAGCCGGACTCCTCCGCTAGCAAAAGAGCTACAAGAAGATAGCGGAGGAGTCCGGCGAGAAGACCCCCGAAGACGGAAGACCCCCGGAGCTGTGCAATAAAATATTTTATCTCGTGTGTTGTTGTTTTTTTTGGGTACTTTTATTTTACAGGTGAATGGGTAGGGGTACATTGTACCCCATACTCATTCACATAGGGTGGGGGGCCGGTATCCGGGGGCCCCCTTATTAAAGGGGGCTCCCGGATTCCGATAAGCCCCCCGCCCGCAGACCCCCCGACAACCAACGGCCAGGGTTGTCGGGAAGAGGCCCTTGTCCTCATCAACATGGGGACAAGGTGCTTTGGGGTGGGGGGGCCGCGCGGCCCCCCCTTCCCCAAGGCACCCCCCATGTTGAGGGCACGCGGCCTGGTACGGCTCGGGAGGGGGGGCGCGCTCGCTCGCCCCCCTTTCCTGGCCGGCCGGGTAGCGTGCTCGGACAAGGGTCTGTTGTGGACTTTGGGGGGACCCCCACGCCGATTTTTTTCGGCGTTGGGGTTCCCCTTTAAGTACATTCCAGGCGGCGGAGCCCGTGACGTCTCCGTCGCGGGCCCCGCCTACCTGCACACGCGCTCGAAATGAGCGGACTGTTGCCTCGTGTGTGGGCGAGTCCGTTCATTTCAAAAGTTGCGCGGACTTAGTACGACGAACAAAGTTTGCCGTATTTGTCCGCTCAAAAAGTGCCGTGTGTGGGCGTGTTCGTTCATTCAAAAGTTTGAGCGGACTGTTTGACGAACTTAGTTTCGGCAGACAGTCCCCGCGTGTGTACGCGGCCTTACAGCAAGATTGTGTTTGTACTTAAAAATTAGGTTAACATGGTTGATCAGGTCCGAAACATTTTGATCCTTGATCGGATCTCCAAAGTATGGTAATGTATCAGGGAAGTAATTTGGATCAAGCTCACCATCTCCCTGCGCAAAGATGCACACAAATTCGCCATTGATCGGTGCTCCGGTGCAAGCACCTTTGCGGCCCTACTGAGCGGCGCGTGCGAGTACGCACAAGCACACGCATAACGTGAATTCCCTGACCAGCCTATAAAAGGAGCCTACGCAGACAGGCAAGTTGCTGGTTTGTCTCAGCTCACCTGTGTTTCTCTGCTTCCTGTTCCTGTTTACCACTTCCTGTTGTTACCCGGATTGCCTGAAGACCACACTGATTCTCTCCTGACCTGACCCCTGGCTTGTTTAACGGACTTCCTGCTCTTAGCCTTGCTGGCTCCCGGACTGATACCTGTGTTTGACCCTCAGCCTGCCTCTGGATTACCCTCTGTCTGCTGCACTTAGCCTTGCTGGCTCCCGGACTGATACCTGTGTTTGACCCTCGGCCTGCCCCTGGATTATCCTCTGTCTTCTGCACTTAGCCTTGCTGGCTCCCAGACTGTTACCTGTGTTTGACCCTCGGCCTGCCTCTTGATTATCCTCTGCACTCAGCTTTGCTGGCTCCTGGACTGATTACTTGTTTGACCCTCTGCCTGTTTCTGCACTTTTCTTACCTGTTTTACAGACTTGCTTGCTACTTACCTTCTGGTCTGGTCCATCCTGCACGAGCGCTCTTCCAGACCTTCACACAAGTCAGGTATCCCGCTGGAGGCTAGTGCCTCTTGGTGCAACTCACTACCTGTATCACCTTCAGGGGTGGTGTGCGCTGAGTCCCAACAGCCACAGCTCTCTGCATCTTGGCCTCGGTGAGTACCTCTTTGCTGATATAATGTGAGACTTAGCACTCAGTAGAATAATAGCAATTATGGTGCGAAATTCTGTGGGGAATTGAACTTTCCTAAACAAAGAAGGTCAAAAGCTGGCTCTGGCTTGGTAAGGATTCCAGATAATTGTGATATGAGTTGGCAAATATATTAATCTAAATATTAACAGGAGTTCCCAGAGAGCAGAAATTTCAAGGGTTCCTCCATGGTTAAAAGGTTGAGGTAGGCTGGTCTAGTGGTTCACAGCTGAGGACCATGAGGCATGTCCCTAAGCAGTCTAAGGCTTCACAGCTGAAGACCATGCGCCAAGTCTTTGGCATCTAGTTACATTAAACCTATGCACACCTGCTGGTATCCAGTACAGTCACCAGGACACTACACAGTCACAGGGATCAGTTTAGGGTGCTGCTACCTTCCATCTTCCTCCAGACACAGCCCAATGAGTAAGACAGTCCTTCTGTAGACCAGATGCCTTGTGGTGAAGACCTGCAATGAATTTCTGAACAGCTCCATCCAGGCCTTTAGCCTTGACATCGCTGAGGCCTCCAGCACAGCCTAAGCGAAGCAACCCAAACTAAACAAACTAGGCCTTTAATTACATATTTCTCTGTGGACAAAACAAAATGTACTGTGCAACGTATGCCATGGTGCCAAATTTATTGGTTGGCAATGGTGAAAGTGCTTCTTAAAGGAAGTGGTTTATTGTGACTCTCCATTATTGGCTTGCTCTGTGGTCTTCTGCATTTTGACTGCATGACATCTCAAACTCCCAAAGAAGGTTGTGATGGAAGACCCCCCCCCCCCCTCACTGTCAGGTGCTTTGCTTGGAGGAGGTCTAAACAGGAAGTGGACAGCTATATAATGCACTACATCACTACTGGTCCTGATCTCATCAACATCTAAATGATGGTATATCTCCAGTTATGGCCACCAGCCCAAAATATCTTATAGGTACTGACTTGGGAGCCAAATAGCCTTCCTCCACCCTGATCAGTCCTCTCCTGGCTGTTTTAAAGAGGTAAACAGTGGCGGACGCTCCCTGGCTGGAGCACCAGCCACCACTGGAGGTAACCATGCACTTGGGTTCTCATAGAGGATGATGTGGTTCTAGGTTAGATGAGGTTAGGGTAAGGTGGGCGAGCTAACAAGTTTCTGTCGAAAAGAAGAAAATTTCCTTTAAATCTAATCTGATGCACTCTGATTGCTGGATGTCATTGCTACTGCCCACATTGCTGTACTGATAGAAATGAATAGTCTATACCAGGGGTGTCAAACGTCAAACTCAATTTCATCATAAGCCACATCAGTATTATGGTCGCCCACAAAGGGCCGGTTGGATTTGTAAGGCTAGATGTCCAAAAAACCCCCCTTACCTCACAGTGCACTCCACTTACATTATGCTGCTGCAGGAAAGAAGCTGAGGTGCAAAGATAGAAAGTGGAAAATGCAGGGTCTGGAGAAGGACCAGAGGAGTGCTAGAGTAAGCTGCCCATGTCTGCTGAACGCTGAGAGCAGGGGGAGGTGAAGACGAGGGGAGTGCCGCAGGAAAGGTGCAAGGTCCACATGAAATGGCCTGGAGGGCCGTATTTAGCCCATGGGCCTTGTGTTTGACACATATGGTCTAAAGCAGGGGTCTCAAACTGGCGGTCCTCCAGCTGTTGCAAAACTATAAGTCCCATCATGACTCTGCCTGAGCGACTCATGCTTGGAACTGTCAGCCTTGCAATTCCTCATGGGATTTGTAGTTTCGCAACAGCTGGAGGACCGCCAGTTTGAGACCCCTGGTCTGGTGATTCACATTTTCTTCCTAAAACTAAAGACAGCTCTGCGTAGTTCTGATACTTTGGTGGAGTCACAAAGGTTTGTAGGAAACATTGATAATTTAGATTGCGTCTGCAAACATTTGGTATTTATGTATCGTGGATGCGCCTGATATGTCTACTCTATTAATATGCAAAACAACATATTCCAAGTCGTCCTGCAGTCATGGAGTTTAGTGATGCAGCCCCAAACTGCCTGTGGCTTTTGGGAAATCAGATAGCGAGGCCTGGTTCTGGTTCATACGGTAATGGGATGCATGTGTGTCTGTGGGAATATTTTTGGTCTTGGTTTCCTAGCTGTGCCTGGCAGGAAGATTTTTTGTAGCCTTTGACTGGATAATGGGCAGTGTGCAGTGACTGTAATTTCCAAAGGTCACTGTAGGACAGCCGGGAAGTCCTCCACCATTCTGGGACATGCAGTATTCCGGTGGGATTACTGTTGGATAGAAATGTACATTAGAGGAAGAGGATTAAAAAACGATGAGGACAGGATAAGATCTTTCTCTGGTAGCTATGCAGGGAACCCTGATCCAAATACCTGGATGTTTTTTGAAGTGGATAACCTCGAGATTACCAGGATGGGGGGTGGGTGACTTGTGGGGGATGAGAGGCTTTGGGTTTTGGAAGAGGAAATTAATTTTTGCTATGATGTTCTGACCCTATATGACAGCTAAATACAAAGAGGAGAATGAGGATGGTAAAGAAGGGGATGGGAATGTCAGTGCACCACTCACCTGCCCTTCTTTATTGCTCTCCCTGCTCCCTCCTGATTGTCTACACTCCCTTTGTGTTTCCTCTCTCTGGACCTCTGATGGTTCCTGCAGTCTGTGTGTGCTTCAAACTCTCTTGGTCTCTCACCTGTTGGGGCCCCATCAGCGCCCTCCCTCCTGATTGCCTACACTCGCTTTGCATTTTCTCTCTTCTGCCCTCTGATGGGTTCTGCAGTTGTTGTGTGCTTCAAGTTCTTATGGTCTCTCACCAGGGGGTCTCCATCAGTGTCCTCCCTCCTAATTCCCATTAGTTTCCCAAAGTTTACCTACACTCTGTCCTCTGTCCTGGTTGGATCTCTAGGGCAGATTGGCCTCTGAGCTCTCTCCTGATTGATTGCACTCACTTTGTGTTTCTTCTCTTGGACCTCTGATGGTTCCAGTGTGTTTTCCTCAAGCTCTCATAGTCTCTCTCCTGATGTGTATCCATTAGTGCCCTCCCTCTTGATTGGCTGCACTCTCTTTGTGTTTCTTCTCTTCGGCCCTCTGATGGTTCCTGCAGTATGCGTGTGCCTCATGCTCTCTTGGACTCTTCCTCCTAATTTCCATTAGTTTCCCGAAGTTTAGCTACTCTCTGTTCTCTGTCCTGGTTGGATCTCTAGGGCAGAGTGACTTCTGAGCTCTATCTTTATTTGCTGCACTGAGTGCATTCGCTTTGTGTTTCTTCTCTAGGACCTCTGTTGGTTTCCACAATGTGTGTTCCTCAAGCTACAACCAAAAGGTCCCTGCCCCCACCTATAACTGGCCTTCACAGCAAGAGCAGACACATGAAAAACAAAGACAGAACATACCATAGCTCAATTTACCAACCAGTCTGCTAGCTGACCAAATTAACCTGTCCAACAGTCTGGGTTAAAAAGAGGGGTTTAGTTAGCACACATTTGCAAACGCATGTATAAGCTGCAAGCCCTCTTCACGACACCCTGTGTATGCTTGCAGTCCTAACGCTAATGAATTTATGTTTATAAATTGTCCACAATGGAAGCACATGCATTAATGGATAGATGAGGGGCAGGTGGATCATGGAGGAAGCCCAATCCCCCTTAAAGGACCAGGAGCACACTGCACACCCAGCAAGAGCTGGTTGCTAAGTTGAGCTATGGTATGTTCTGTCTTTGTTTTTCATGTGTTCCTCAAGCTCTCTTGGTCTCTCACCCGATGGGTCCCCATTAGTGCCCTCCTTCTTGATTGGCTTCCTCTCTCTGGACCTCTGATGGCTCCCAAAGTCTGTGTGTGCCTCAAGCTCCCTTGATTTCTCGCCTGGTGGATCCTTATCAGCATCCTCCCTCCTGGTTGGCTGCATTCTATTTGTGTTTCCTCTCTTCGGCCCTCTGATGGTTCCTGCAGTATGTGTGTGCCTTAAGCTCTCTTGGGGGGGGGGGGGCTCTTCTTCAGTTTTCTCCCTCCTATATCAGTGCCCTCCCACCCGATTGCCATTTGCTCCCCTAAGTTCACACACACCCTTTCCTCTGTTCTGGTTAGATCTCTAGGGCATAGTGACCTCTGAGTTCTCTCCTAAATAATTTGCCATATTCTTGGATCCAATAGGTTATGGAGTTGTAATGGTCAGTGCAGGAAATACCAAGTTGTGTCTTTTGGGGACACCTAAGGATGAAGTCCCTTCCCAGCTTTCACCACACCCCCACCTCCATCACTCACAGCCCTCACCACCCCCTGGTAACCTGTTCTATGCGACAATGCATACCAGGGAACTTAGGGTGCTAGCACTTGGGTGCTAGATGGCCTTGTCCCATCCCAGTATAGAAGTGCATTGTGACCTCCATGAGAGGTAATAAACACCTCATATTTCTTATTCGGAATCTCTGCAACATGAAAAAAATGATATCTAATGGTACTACCTTAAAAAAGTTCTATTTAGAAAAGGTGGTCATTTGTTATAGAATTTTTTTTTTTAAAAAAGCCTAATGCAAAAAAAAAAATATGTTGAGAATTGCAGTTCTATTTTTACTGACCTTTCTTAGGACAAGCAACAAATTATTTGAAGAGTTATGTGTGCTTTGAAGGATGTACTGTCCTCCTATAAAAAGATCAATTCTATTAAGACCATGAGCATTGTTCTTTCTGCTTAAAATGGGTCCAGATGATAATAACCACACCATTAACACCATAAAGATGCAGCAAATATGCAAAGTAAGAGACATCTTCACCTAATTTTCTACAAATAAACATCTGCTACTTCAAAAAAAACAAGGATATGAGACATAAAGGAAAGCATACAGTGGTTCTTAATGATGCAGCATTCTACATGACCTTTCTCCTGTGCGTTGCTTAATTAGCCCATTAGAGGAGCAGCCAGAGTGATCATGAGGCCCACTAAAGCCCCATACACACTATCAGATTATCTGCGGAGTTTTTCCTTCAGATTTACCAAAACCATGTAGTAGAAGGGCCTGCCTGATTGCATACACATTGAAACTCCTAAGGTTTGTCCTCATATTATATGGTTTTGGTAAATCTGAAGGAAAAACTCAGCAGAAAATCTGATAGTGTGTATGAGGCTTAAGATAGAGAATATTGCCAACACGGATTACTAGTTTACAGAGGAAAATCAGGTGTGTGTCATCCACCATATGGCCAAATGTTATGGACTCCATGGCCATCACAGCTATATGGGTTTTTTGGACATCCCATTCCAAAACTATGACTGTTAATATGGAGTTGCCCCCTTTGTGGTTATAATTATCTGTGGGAATTTGTGCCCATTTGTCAGGTTAGCTACTGATGGTGGATGAGGAGATCTGGGTCAGCATTCCAAGGGTATTCAGTAGGGTAGAGGGCAGGGCTCTGTGCAGGACACTTGAGTTCCTCCACCCATCACACCTACATGAGCTTGTTGGGCATCCCAATCCAAAACGATGGCCATTAATATAGAGTTATCACCCCCCCCCCCCTCTGGCCCCATGGCCATTATTATGGAGTTGCCCCCCCCATGGCCATTAACATGGAGTTGACTCTTGCTTTTTGTGACTATACCATCCCCTACTCTTCTGGGTAGACTTCAGAGCATGTCTATAGGAATTTGTGCCCATTTGTGAGGTACTGATGTTGGATTAGTAAACCTGGCTCACCATCGGCAATCCAATTCATCCAAAAATGTTCAGTAGATCTGAGTTCAGGGCTCTGTGCAGGACACTCAAGTTTCTCCACACCAAACTGGTCAAACCATGTCTTCGTGGAGACATTGGTTGAGAAGACCTGACCCATAACAATTCATCCCAGTGGTATCCTTTAGGGTTAGGGTCAGGTTCTGTGCAGGACACTTGAGTTCCTTCACCCATCACACATTTAAGAACTTGTTGAACATCCCATTTCAAAACCATGTCCATGAATATGGAATTATTATTATTGTACAGGATTTATATAGCGCCAACAGTTTGCACAGGGCTTTACAATGTTAGGGCAGACAGTGCAGTTACAATACAATTCAATACAGGAGGAATCAGATGGCCCCCTTTGTGACTATAACATCCTCCACACTGCTGGGAATACTTTCCACAAAATTTTGGAGGGTGTCTGTGAGAATTTGTGCCCATTTGTGAGGTCAGGTACTGATGGTGAATGACATGCCTTGCATGTTCAGTCTCATGTTGGGCATCAAAAAAAAAAAAGAAGACCTGGCTCACCATTGGCAATTGAATTCATCCCATTTAATTTTCAGTAGGGTTGAGGTCAGGGCTTTGTACACGACACTCGAGTTCCTCCACACCAAACTGGTCACACCATGTCTTTATGGAGCTGGCTTTGTACATAGGGGCACAGTCATGCTGGAACAGAAAAGGGTCTTCACAAAACTGTTACCACAAGGTTATAGAGCACAATTGTCTACAATGTTTTGTTGGACGGTACTCTTCAGTGGAGATACCTGAAGTCATGCTGGAACAGAAAAGGATCTTCACCAAAATGTTACCATTGGAAGAGCACAACTGTCTACGATGTCTTTGTATGCTATAGTAACAATCCCCCTCAGGTACTGATGTTGAATGGGAAGACCTGGCTCACAATTCTAATTTTTACTAAAGGTGTTTATAGGGCTCTGTGCAGGACACTCAAATTCTTCCATCCAGTACACCTATATGGAGTTGTCCCCCTTTTGGGGCTATAACATCCTCCATTCCTTTGAGGAGTCTTTCCACAAGATTTTGGTTTGTGTGTCCATTGGTGAGGTCAGGTACTGATGTTGGGTGAGAAGATCTGGCTCACCAAAGGTGTTCCAATTTATCCCAAAGGTGTTCAGTAGGGTTGAGGTCAGCGATCTGTGCAGGGCAGTCGAGTTCCTTCATGACCCTGAACCTACTGAACACCTTTGGGATGAGGAGATCTGATCTCAAAAGTGTTCTGTGGGGTTAAGGGCAGGATATGATGTTGAATGAGAAGACGACCTACATGGAGTTGTTCCTCTTTTGGGGCTATAACATCCTCCACTCCTTTGAGGAGTGTTTCCACAAGATTTTGGAGGGTGTTTGTGGGAATATGTGTCCACTGGTGAGGTCAGGTACTGATGTTGGGTGAGAAGATCTGGCTCACCAAAGGCGTTCCAATTCATGCCAAAGGTGTTCAGTAGGGCTGAGGTCAGCGATCTGTGCAGGGAACTCGAATTCCTTCATGACCTCAAACCTACTGAACACCTTTGAGGTGAGGAGATCTGATCTCAAAAGTGTTCTGTGGGGTTAAGGGCAGGGACTGATGTCGAATGAGCAAACCTTATACCAAAGGTCTTCCAAAAGTAGGGTTGAGGTCAGGGCTCTGTGGAGAACCCTCAAGTTCCTCCACACAAAACTGGTCACACCATGTCTTCATGGAGCTGGCTTTGTGCACAGGGGCACAGTCATGCTGGAAGAGAAAAGGGTCTTCACCAAACTGTTACCACAAGGTTGAAAGAGCACAATCGCACAATTTTGGGGCACTCAGGTGAAGTCCAGGAAGATTTCAGAAGTGAAGAAGTTGAGAGTCCACAAAATATTTCATCATAAAAATTTGACAAGCCCATTTCTTCTGGATTTCAAGTGGCATTGGTCAGGTATGGTATATACAAAGTTGCGATGGTTCAAGCTGTACCAGTGTAACTAGGTATAACATGCCGATGCCTGAAATTATTGTTTGATAAATGGCTTTAGGTTTTAAACCCAATCACTAAAATCTGCTACAGCTTTAACATGTTAATGTCCTCTCAAAAAGTCATTGTCAATCTTTTTAAATCTGCAGTTGTCATTAAATAATATCTGGTGATCCTGCCATGCAGATCCTTGTTTAAGCACATCCTGTTTTAGAGTGAAAACACTTTGACCCTGTCTCCCAGTTGTGCTGCTGCGTTGTAACCCAGCCTGGTGAGTCTACGAGCAGCCCACTCGATATATAGGCATGGCCCACTGTTGTCACCATCAGGAAACCCACCTGCCATCACCGGAGTGCGCTTAGACAGGAGGTGGCTACCAAGAGGCTGATGGAGATCAGCAGCACATGCACTTTATTTTTAAAATGCCAATTGTTTAAGAAACATAGCGCACACTAAACATCATCCAGTTAAGACTGATATCTATTTAAGAATTATGGGAAGCTGGTGCATTGTTTGGGTTCCCCACAACTAACATCTCCATCGACATCTGAATATCTATAGCGACATTCAGCATTGTCTCCTTGCTCAATCTACAGAACATTCTCGGTATATGTCTGATAGTCGGAGGTGGTCTGCTCACCAGATGCAGAAAGTCATGCTTATATGCTAACATACTTGTTGGGGTTTCACGTTGCTTTACACCATGGATGTAGAAAAATGATATGCTTATGGTTTGTTGTATATGCAGGAAGCAGTTGTTGGCCCGGGACGTGGATTTGAGGAAACCTCGCTTTTCACAGAACTTATTTACTGTGAGCGAAACTATTCATTTCATAAACAAACATGGAAATCTCCATCCAGGGGGCCCAGAGAGGCACGACATTGAGGCCAACTCCAACCTTCTGCTAAAGGACATATATATACATATACAACAAATCATATATACATATAGATGTATACAAAGAATAATATATACAGTATCTCACAAAAGTAAGTACACCCCTCACATTTTTGTGTATCTTTTCTTCTCTCTTTTCATGTGTCAACACTGAAGAAATGACACTTATCTACAATGTAAAGTAGTGAGTGTACAGCTTGTATACGAGTGTAAATTTGCTGTCCCCTCAAAATAACTCAACACACCGCCATTAATGTCTAAACCGCTGGCAACAAAAGTGAGTACACCCCTAAGTGAAATGTCCAAATTGGGCCCAAAGTGTCAATATTTTGTGTGGCCAACATTATTTTCCAGCCCTGCCTTAACCCTCTTGGGCATGTAGGTCACCAGAGCTTCACAGGTTGTCACTGGAGTCCTCTTCCTCTCCTCCATGACGACATCATGGAGCTGGTAGATGTTAGAGACCTTGCGCTAGTCCACCTTCCGTTTGAGGATGCCCCACAGATGCTCAATAGGGTTTAGGTCTGGAGACATGCTTAGCCAGTCCATCACCTTTACCCTCAGCTTCTTTAGCAAGGCAGTGGTGGTCTTGGAGGTGTGTTTGGGGTGGTTATCGTGTTGGAATACTGTCCTGCGGCCCAGTCTCTGAAGGGAGGGGATCATGCTCTGCTTCAGTATGTCACAGTTGGCATTCATGGTTCCCTCAAAGATCTGTATCCCCCAGTGCCGGAAGCACTCATGCAGCGCCAGACCATGACATTCCCACCACCATGCTTGACTGTAGACAAGACACACTTGTCTTTGTACTGCTCACCTGGTTGCCCCCACACACGCTTGTCACCATCTGAACCAAATGAGTTTATCATCAGACCACAGGACATGGTTCCAGTAATCCATGTCCTTAGTCTGCTTGTCTTTAGCAAACTGTTTGCGGGCTTTCTTGTGCACCATCTTTAGAAGAGGCTTCCTTCTGGGACAACCAATGCAGACCAATCGATGCAGTGTGCGGCGCATGGTCTGAACACTGACAGGCTGACCCCCCCCCCCCCCCACCCCTTCAACCCCAGCAATGCTGGCAGCACTCATACGTCTATTTCCCAAAGACAACCTCTGGATATGACGTTGAGTTGGTCGACCATGGCAAGGCCTGTTCTGAATGAAACATATCCTGTATGGTATCCTGTATGGTCTTGGCCACCGTGCTGCAGCTCAGTTTCAGAGTCTTGGCAATCTTCTTATAGCCTAGGCCATCTTTATGTAGAGAAACAATTCTTTTTTTCAGATCCTCCTTTGCCATGAGGTGCCATGTTGACCTTCCAGTGACCAATATGAGAGAGTGAGAGCGATAACACCAAATTTAACACACTTGCTGCCCATTCACACTTGAGACCTTGTAACACTGAGTCACATGACACCGAGGAGGGGAAATGGCTAATTGGGCCCAATTTGGAGATTTTCACTTAGGGGTGAACAAAACTGTGGCCCGACTGTTCAACATTTTTTGGGTTCTTGGATCTCTTTGTCCAGGAGGACCCAACAGGTGTCCTAGACATTGGGCTGGCAGCTTCTACAAAACAAAGGGTTCATGCAGTTTCCTTGGTTGGTAATAGGGATGAGCCGAACACCCCCCGGTTCGGTTTGCACCAGAACTTTCGAACGGACCAAAAATTTGTGCGAACTTTAGAACCCCATTGAAGTCTATGGGACTCGAACGTTCGAAATAAAAAGTGCTAATTTTAATGGCTAGTATGCAAGATATTGTCCTAAAAAGGGTTTGGGGACCTGGCTCCTGCCCCAGGGGACATGGGTCAATGCCTAAAATGTTTTAAAAACTACAGTTTTTTCAGGAGCACTGATTTTAATGACAATTAAAGTGAAATATTCCTTTAAATATCGTGCCTGGGGGGTGTCTATAGTATGCCTGTGAAGTGGCACGTGTTTCCCGTGTTTAGAACAGTCCCTGCACAAAATGACATTTAGCGGAAAAAAAATAATTTAAAACTGCTTGCGGTTTTAATGTAATATCTGGTTCCGGCAATACGGATGAAAATCATTGAGAAAAATTGCATAGGTAGCCCCCCCTGCTCATTACCAGCCCCTTTGGGTCTTGTACGGATATTAAGGGGAACCCCGTACCCATATAAAAAAAGGAAAAGCGTGGGGCCCCCAGGCCCTATATACTCAGAACAGAAGTATACAGGCAGTGCAAACAACACAGGGACTGTGTAGGTTTGTTGTGTTAAGTAGAATCTGTTTGTAATTTTGAATTGGTACATTTTTAAAGTGTAGCTCCAGTCAAAAAATCTATTTTTAAGCTTTTAGGAAAACATAGGGAAGGGTTATCACCCCTGTATAATTTGTTTTGCCGTCCGTCTTTTTTCATCTCACTTCCTTTTGTCTCCTTCCATTTGCAAGTAGGAGACGTTTGTAAGTTGGATGTTTGAAAGTAGGGGCCTGCCCTATATGCTCTGCAGAAATGGGGGCCTAAGGTGTTGGTGTTGCCACAACACTGTAAGCCCTCAAAGTGACTCTTGGTGGGTGCTGGAGCGCCCTGCTGTGAAATATTATATCAAGAATTGTAATTACATGCACCTGTTAAACAGGGACTGAATAATTGGGCCTTAGGCACTGCTTGCTGGTGCCACAACACTGCAACCTCTCCCAGATACTCTAGTTGGAGTGCAGGAATGAGCCCTGCTGCTAAGCATTGCATCAACAATTGTATTACATGCCCCTGTTAAACAGGGGCTGAAAAATTGGGCCTATACACTGCAACCTCTACCATATATTCTAGTTGGATTGCAGGAATGAGCTCTGCTGCAAAGCATTGCATCAAAAATTGTAATTACATGCCCCTGTTAAACAGGGGCTGAAAAATTGGGTCTTAGGCACTGGTGCTGGTGCCATGACACTACAACCTCTACCATATACTCTAGTTGGATTGCAGGAATGAGCCCTGCTGCAAAGCATTGCATGAAAAATTGTAATTACATGCCCCTGTTAAACAGGGGCTTGAAAATTGGTCTGGTTGCATAATCCAGAACCGAAAATGTTCTTCCAAGATATCAGCGGAGGAGGAAGAGGATAGACAGTCAACATAACAGGAAAGTCACTCAGCATCAGCATAGGCAGTCTTGAAAGGATGTGATATTTCAAAAATAATTATTCGGTTACATCAGCTTCAGGTGCTGGGTAGCTGATTCATCTTTATGAAGGTCAGTCGATCAACCGAGTCGGTGGACAGGCGCACCCTGTGATCGGTTACAAAGCCACCAGCAGCACTGAAGGTGCGTTCCGAAAGAACGCTGGATGCAGGACAGGCCAGTAGCTCAATTGCATACTGTGCAAGCTCTGGCCAGTGATCCATCCTCAAGACCCAGTAAGCCAGAAGATTTTCGGTGGGAAAGGTGTCCAAGTCTGACCTTGCCCCTAGGTATTCCTGCACCATGTAAATCAGACACTGGCGATGGTTGCTGGAACCGATCACACCTTGGGGCTGTGGACTAAAAAATTGTCTGAACGCATCGGTCAGATGGTCATCTTCTCCACCGCTCCTTCTGACCGAAGTCTCAGCAACATGTTGTCCAGGACCAGGAGTTTGTAACCTCCCAGTCTCTGGGAACGCGTTGCACAGACCTTTCTGCAAGGCCTCCCGGAGATGTCTCATCCTCTGCTCCCTCTGCGATGGCAAGATAGGGTCTGCTACCTTACCGTTGTAACGTGGATCAAGGAGAGTGGCCAGCCAGTAATGGTCCCTCTCCTTGATCCGAAGAATACGAGGATCCTTCCGCAGGCTTTGCAGGATCAGGGAGGCCATGCAGCGTAGGTTAGCTGAACCATTCGGTCCGGAGTCCTCTGGGTTACTAAGGACAACATGATCCACAGCCAACTCCTCCTAGCCACACAGAAGTCCACAGGTTTCTTGGGACTGTAAATCATCCCTACAAGACTGCTGCTGCTGATGCTGCCTCCACCTCCATGCTGACACAATCATCCTCCTCCTCATCGTCCTCTTCCTGTGTGATGGGTGGGACAGCAGGAACACTGTCTGGATAAAGGGGGCCTTGAGAGGCAAGGAAGCCTGCTCTTCCTGCCTCTGTTCTACCTCAAGTGCCCTGTCCATTATTCCATGCAGCGTATGCTCCAACAGGTGGACAAGAGGTACAGTGTCACTGATGCATGCACTGTCACTGCTCACCATCCTTGTGGCCTCCTCAAACGGTGACAGGACAGTGCATGCATCCCTGATCATGCCCCACTGGCGTGGTGATAAAAAAACCAAGCTCCTCTGACCCTGTCCTGGTGCCGTAGTCGCACAGGTACTCATTGATGGCCCTCTGCTGTGTGTGCAGCCGCTGCAGCATGGCCAACGTTGAGTTCCACCTGGTGGGCATGTCACATATAAGGCGGTTCTTGGGCAGGTTCAACTCCTTTTGGAGCTCAGCCAGCCGAGCACTGGCATTAAATGATTGGTGGAAATGCACACAGACTTTCCTGGCCTGCTTCAGGACATCCTGTAAGCCCGGGTACCTGCCCAAGAACCTCTGCACCACCAGGTTAAGGATGTGAGCCACACATGGCACATGGGTCAGTTGTCCCTGTCGGAGGTCGGAGACGAGGTTGATGCCATTGTCGCAAACCACCATTCCTGGCTTAAGCTGGCGTGGCGTCAACCACCTTTCGGCCTTCCCCTGCAGAGCTGACAAAATATCTGCCCCAGTGTGGCTCCTGTCTCCCAAACAAACCAGCACAAGCACGGCATGGCATTGTTTTGCCTGCATACTTGCGTAGCCCCTTGAACGCCTACGGAGCACCTCTGGTTCCAAGGACAGAGCACTGGAAGAGGCCATGGAGTAAGAAGAAGAGGAGGGGGTGGAGGAGAGAGGTGTGTCACAACCAGTAGTAGCATTTTGGAGGCGTGGTGGCAGAACAACCTCCAACACTACAGCACCTTGTCCTGCATCCTTCCCAGCTGCCAGAAGAGTGACCCAATTGGCCGTGAAAGACAGGTAACGTCCCTGTCCATGCCTAATATAATTGTAATATGCACCTTACTGCTGATGCCCTCTCCAGCGAGGCAAGGATATTGCCTTCCACATGCTGGTAGAGAGCCGGAATTGCCTTCCATGAGAAAAAGTGGCGTTTGGGGACCAGCCACTGAGGAACCGCGCATTGCACAAACTCATGGAAGGGGGCCGAGTCTACCAACTGAAAAGGCAGCAGTTGAAGTGCTAGCAATTTAGCCAAGCTAGCATTCAACCTCTGGGCATGTGTATGGCTGGAAGTGAACTTCTTTCTACGGTCCAGCAGCTAGGGCAGGGAAATTTGCCTGCTACAATCGGACGTGGGTGTACTGCTAGCAGAGTGCCCGCAAGCACTTGGCTCTGACACACCTAATTCTACACCTTCATTCCTCTCAGTGCAGGTTTCAGAGAGGACTGAAGGTCTAATGGGGTTGGAGATCCCAGCTCATGAGAAGCAAGGAGAGGTCCGCTTTGTTCTTTGGTGTGGGTCTTTAAGGTACGCTTGCCAACAAGCTGCATGGCATGTCTACATATGTCTGGTCAAGCATGTGGTGCCCAAGCGGCTAATGTTTTGGCCACGCGAGATACACTTGAGACATATGTTGCAAATAGCAGTGGTGCAATCTGATGCACTCATCTCAAAAAAGCCCACACCAAAGAACTTTTGGAATAACGCGCAGAGGCAACGCCCTGCACAGGCGGAGCTCTGCGGTGTGATTCAGTCGGTGTGCTGCCCCTAAGCTGGCCCCCGGAGGGCATCCTGCTTCATTGGAGATGTGCCTCCTCCTCTCTCCTACCAAGCACCCACGTGGAGTCAGTGACCTCATCATCCCCTCCCTCTTCATTACTGGAGCAAACCTGGCAGTATGCTACAGCTTGTGGAACATGACTGCCAGATTGCTGTCCTTCGTGAGCATCCTCTCTCTCTGCGCTCACGCTACTGCCTTTCTCTAGCTGAGTATCATCACCAGAGCCTACAAAATACTGGGCATCCTCCTGGAGCATGTATCCAACACTGTGCTCAAACAGTTCGGGGGACTCCTCAGGAGGACATGGTGAGTCTAGGGAAGGAGTGACTGATGATGACATTGAGACGAGGAAAGAGGATGCGTTGGCAGCTGCTTTGCTAGTACCCTAAGCCTGGGTGAGAGAGGATGAGGAGGATGAAGAGGGCTTGGTCATCTACTCTACCAAGTCTTCAGCATGATGCGGCTCAACACGTCCAGCTGCCGAAAATAAGGACAAGCGTGTCCCATGGCCACGTGCTGATGACGATGCACTGCGTACATGACCAGCACTGTTGTCTCTAGACATAGAGCCTGCTTGCCATCTTTTATTGGCTCGTGCCTGTCTGCCTCTCCTTGTTGGCCTTCCAGATATGGTAATGGCCTGCAGGGAGATGGGAAAACCAGCAATTGGGTAGTGTAATTTGTGCTGGAGGCACACAACACCCACTAACTCCTGCAGATGCCTGTATGATAGAACACCAGCAATAAAGGGTAGATACAGGTGTATACTGTGCTGTGCTGGAGGCACACAACACCCACTAACTCCTGAAGATGGCTCTATTTGAGAACAGCAATAAAGGGTAGATACAGGTGTATACTGCGCTGGAGGCACACAACACCCACTAACTCCTGCAGATGGCTGTATTAGAGAACACCAGCAATAAAGGGTAAATACAAGTGTATACTGTGCTGTGCTGGAGGCACACAACACCCACTAACTCCTGCAGATGCCTTTATTATAGAACACCAGCAATAAAGGGTAGATACAGGTGTATACTGTACTGTGCTGGAGGCACACAACACCCACTAACTCCTGCAGATGGCTCTATTTGAGAACAGCAATAAAGGGTAGATACAGGTGTATACTGTGCTGGAGGCATACAGCACCCACTAACTCCTGCAGATGGCTGTATTAGAGAACACCAGCAATAAAGGGTAGATACAGGTGTATATTGTGCTGTGCTGGAGGCACACAACACCCACTAACTCCTGCAGATGCCTTTATTATAGAACACCAGCAATTAAAGGGTAGATACAGGTGTATATTATGCTGTGCTGAAGGCACACAACACCCACTAACTACTGCAGATGTCTTTATTATAGAACACCAGCAATAAAGGGTAGATAAAGGTGTATACTGTGCTGTGCTGGAGGTACAAAACACCCGCTAACTCCTGCAGATGGCTCTATTTGAGAACTGCAATAAAGGGTAGATACAGGTGTATTATCATATAAATGTACTCACCAAGGCCAAGATGCCGAGAGCGGTCGCTGTTGTGACTCGGCGCAGACCACCCCTGAAGGTGGCACAGAGGGTGGTTGCACCAAGAGGCACAAGCTACCAGTAGGACAGTCACTTGCTAGTAGATCAGCAGGTAGCATGAGCAGAGCAGAAGGTGATGTCCCGTGGGAAGGTCCAGAAGCAAAGGTAGCAAGTCCGTAAAGCAAAGACAGAATCCAGGAGACAGGCCAGGGGTCAAACACAGTCCAGATCAGAAGACAACAAGTACCAGGAACGCTGAGACAGAAGGATAATCCAAGGCAAGCCGGGGGTCGAACACAGGAGATAGCAGGTAAGTCCAGATGCAGGCTGAGGGTCAAACACGTTTAGAAAGCGGGAGTCCAAGGTCAAGCCAGGGGTCGGGTCAGGAGAAGATCAGCGAGGTGGATGAGGCAATCCAGGTCAAAAACGGGTAATAGAGATCACAGGAACAGACGTGGGAAACACAGGAAGCTGAAGACAAACCAGCAGTGTGTTTGGATGACCTCACTTCCTTTATAGGTCAGCGAGGGGTCACACCCTGTGTGTGTGTGCTTGTGTGCTTTCGTTTATTCCTATTGCACACAGCTGTGCGCCAGAGCGCTTTACCCGTGCGCATCCTATGACATGTATAACAGCACAAAACACCCGCTAACTCCTGCAGATGGCTCTATTAGGGAGCAGCAATAAAGGTAGATACAGGTGTATACTGAGCTGGAAGCACACAACACCCACTAACTGCCTGTGGCCAATTATGGCTCTCCTCGCTGCCGGCGCTGTGATTGGCCAAGCATGCGGGGTCACAGTGCATGCTTGGCCAATCATGAGCCAGCAATGCACTGCGATGGCACTGTGCATTGTGGGCCGCGAGCGCCACGCGAATTTGGCGCGAATGGCCCACAGAGTTCTGGCTTCGTCGAATGGGCAAATATCCGGTGTTCGAGTCGAACATGCGTTTGACTCGAACTCCAAACTCCTCCCTAGTTGGTAATACAACTCAATTGAACATTTGGTCTGTTTTAGTCTGCCGTCACTCTTCTACGTCTAGTGACAGGTCCACGTTAAAAAAAAAAAACATGCCCCTAGTTTGGATAAGCACTTTGCATTTTCGAGTGACTACCAACATATTTTCTGCTCCAGTTGCCGTCATTCTCTCACATTATACAGGATGATTCATCTTGAAATTTAGCTTTATCATCTATGAATTTTGATTAACACTAAACTGGGTCAATGAACAAAACATTGAAAAACATGAAAAACACAGATGGCTTGCCCATACAGCTCGCAATTACTCTTAACCATGATCAGAAAATTGGTTGAAGTGGCGTATTAGTTAGCCGCGGTATACCGCTAATCCTCCAGGTACGAGAGGGTTAAAAACAAAAAAAAATTTAAGCAGCTTTTCCTCGCAGGGAACAGCAGGGTAATTAATTGTCCTTTGTGCGCCAGTGAATAGCGTCTGATAAAGAATGCTGCAAAATATCTGAGCTCACCCTGGTAATTACAGCCTGACGTTTCCAGAGCCGCCAATCACAAGGGAAGTCCGTTAATTCCTCTAAAGTGTAGGGGTGGGGTGGGGGGGGGGGGGGTGGAGGAGAGATGGGGGGGTGGTAGGGGGTGCCACGCCTGATCTTTTGTCATGTTCCTTTAACCACTTGGCTGCAAATAGAGAAGCAATTACATGATACCTATACAAAGCCGGGCTCCGCTATTCCCAAGGACTTGTGACTCTCTTCATTGGACATGCCAATGAAAGTGAGATCTTTTTATCTCCACAAAAGGCCACTGTGTAGAAAAGCCCAGAAAGGACAGGAAGGGCAAGTCTTGGTGCAGGCCAAAAGTTCACCTTAAAGTAGCTCCTTGCCCAAGAACTTGACACAGAATCTCCACTAACATCACCGACGGAAGGAGGAAGGATTGCTGCTATGCATATGGTGGCAATGTGGCAAAATATAAAATAACTGGCAGGACGTACACCGAATCCCTGCAGCAGTATCCAGTTGGGCCAGAGCTCGGTGGTTGGGAACCACTGCCCTAGACCATACACCAGTCTATCACTGTCAGTGTTCCCCCACTGCCCTAGACCATACACCAGTCTATCTCTATCAGCGTTCCTCCAATGCCCTAGACCATACACCAGTCTATCTCTATCAGCGTTCCTCCAGTGCCCTAGACCATACACCAGTCTATCTCTATCAGCTTTCCTCCAATGCCCTAGACCATACACCAGTCTATCTCTATCAGCGTTCCTCCAATGCCCTAGACCATACACCAGTCTTTCTCTACCAGGGTTTCTCCACTGCCCTAGACCATACATCACTCTATTTCTATCAGGCTTCCTCCACTGCCTTACACCATACACCAGTCTATCTCTATCAGGGTTCCTCCACTGTCCTAGACTATACACCAGTCTGTATCTACCAGAGTTCCTCAACTGCCCTAGACCATACACCAGCCTATCTGTACCAGGGTTCCTCCACTGCCCTAGACCACACACCAGTCTATCTGTACCAGGGTTCCTCTACTACCCTAGGACTATCCATAATTCTATCTGTACCAAGGTTCATCCACTGCCCTAGACCATACACCAGTCTGTCTCTACCAGGGTTCCTCCACTGCCCCAGACCATATACTGCCTATCTCTACCAGGGCTCCTCCACTACTCTAGGACTATCCACCATTCTATCTGTATCAGGGTTTCTCCATTGCCCTAGACCATACACCAGCCTATCTCTACCAGGGTTCCTCCACTGCCCTAGACCACACACCAGTCTATCTGTACCAGGGTTCCTCTACTACCCTAGGACTATCCACAATTCTATCTGTACCAAGGTTCCTCATCTGCCCTAGACCATACACCAGTCTGTCTCTACCAGGGTTCCTCCACTGCCCCAGACTATATACTGCCTATCTCTACCAGGGCTCCTCCACTACTCTAGGACTATCCACCATTCTATCTGTATCAGGGTTTCTCCATTGCCCTAGACCATACACCAGCCTATCTCTACCAGGGTTCCTCCACTGCCCTAGACCACACACCAGTCTATCTCTACCAGGGTTCCTCCACTGCCCCAGACCATATACCGCCTCTCTCTACCAGGGTTCCTCTACTACTCTAGGACTATCCACCATTCTATCTGTACCAGGGTTCCTCCATTGCCCTAGACAATACACCAGCCTATCTCTACCAGGGTTCCTCCGCTGCCCCAGACCATATACTGCCTATCTCTACCAGGGCTCCTCTGCTACTCTAGGAATATCCACCATTCTATCTGTATCAGGGTTCCTCCACTGCCCAAGACCATATACCACCTATCTCTACCAGGGTTCCTCCACTGACCTAGACTATCCACTAGTCTGTCTCTACTAGGGTTCCTCAACTGCCCTAGACTATACACCAGCCTATCTCTACCAAGGTTCCTCCACAGCCCTAGACTATACACCAGCCTATCTGTACCAGGGTTCCTCCACTGCACTAGATCATAACCCAGTCTATCTCACCAAGGGTTCCTCTACTGTCCTAGACTATACACCGGTCTATATCTATCAAGGTTCCTCCAATGCCCTAGATCAGTGGGTCATCAACCCTGTCCTCAGGGCCCACTAACAAGCCATGTTTTATGTATTACCTTGGGAAGATGCAGACTAGAATACTGCAATCACTGAGCAGCAAATTATATCAAATGTGATGTAATTCAGTTATCTTGCAAACCTGGCCTTCTAGTGGGCCCTGAGGACAGGGTTGATGACCACTGCCCTAGATCATACACTAGTCTATCTCTACCAGGGTTCCTCCACTGCCCTGGACAATATACCAGTCTAGGGTTCCTCCACTGCACTATACTATACACCAACCTGACTCTATCAGGGTTCCTTCACTGTCCTAGACTATACACCAGACTATCTGTACCAGGGTTCCTCCACTGCCCTAGACCACACACCAGTCTATCTCTACCAGGGTTCCTCTACTACCCTAGAACTATTCCTCTACTACCCTAGGACTATCCACCATTCTATCTGTACTAGGGTTCCTCCACTGCCCTAGACCATACACCAGCCTATCTCTACCAGGTTTCCTCCACTTCCGTGGACCATACACCAGTCTAGTTCTACCAGGGTTCCTCCACTGCCCCAGACCATATACCGCCTATCTCTACCAGGGTTCCTCCACTGCCCTAGACTATACACTAGTCTGTCTCTACTAGGGTTCCTCAACTGCCCTAGACTATACACCGGCCTATCGCTACCAAGGTTGCTCCACAGCCCTAGACTATACACCAGCCTATCTGTACCAGGGTTCCTCCACTGCCCTAGACCATACATCAGTCTATCTCTACAAGGATTCCTCTACTGTCCTAGACTATACACCGGTCTATCTCTACCAGGGTTCCTCCAATGCCTAGATCATACACTAATCTATCTCTACCAGGGTTCCTCCACTGCCCTGGACCATACACCAGCCTGTCTCTACCAAGGTTCCTTCACTGTCCTAGACTATGTAATAGTCTGTCTCTACTAGGGTTCCTGAACTGCCCTAAACTATACACCAGACTATCTGTACCAGGGTTCCTCCACTGCCCTAGACCACACACCAGTCTATCTCTACCAGGGTTCCTCTACTACTCTAGGACTATTCCTCTACTACCCTAGGACTATCCACATTCTATCTGTACCAGGCTTCCTCCACTGCCCTAGAGCATACACCACCTTATACCGCCTATCTCTACCAGGGTTCCTCCACTGTCCTAGACTATACATTAGTCTGTCTCTACTAGGGTTCCTCAACTGCCCTAGACTATGCACGGGCCTATCTCTACCAAGGTTCCTCCACTGCCCTAGAATATACACCAGCCTATCTGTACCAGGGTTCCTCCACTGACATAGATCATAACCCAATCTATCTCTACAAGGGTTCCTCTACTGCCCTAGACAATATATCAGTCTACCTCTACCAGGGTTCCTCTACTGCGCTAGACTATACATCAGTCTATCTCTACCAGGGTTCCTCCAATGCCCTAGAGCATACACCAGTCTATCTCTACCTCCACTGCCCCAGACCATATACCGCCTATCTCTACCAGGGTTCCTCCACTGTCCTGGACCATACACCGGTCTAGGGTTCCTCCACTGCCCTAAATTATGCACCAGCCTGTCTCTATCCGGGTTCCTTCACTGTCCTAGACTATGTACTAGTCTGTCTCTACCGGGGTTCCTGAACTGCCCCAGACTATACACCAGACTATCTGTACCAGGGTTCCTCCACTGCCCTAGATCATACATATACCAGTCTATCTCTACACGGGTACCTTTACTGCCCCAGACTATACACCAGTCCCCTAGATTGTTGCAGAGCTTACAGCCCCCCACCCCCATAGTGTCCCCAATCTCCAACGGTTTCCCCCAGTCTATGAAGTATACACCAGTCTACCGCAGTGCCCCAGGAAAGCCCCCAGCCTCCCGAAGAAACCCTAAGCTGGCATCAAAGACCCCATCCGTTATATATATAATATATATAATACAAATAATACTACTACCAATAATATATAACACCAATAAACATTGAATATATTACTGATTTTTTATATATATATTATATATATATATATATATATATATATATATATATATATATTTTTTTTTTTTTATGCGATGATGTATCGGACAGGGAAAGCGGAGATTTTGCAGAGTCCTCCATGATCCGCACACTGTGTCAGCAGTTCTAAGCCCAGAAGTTTTATAGAACCTCCTTAGAACCTGCAGCTCTGCCAAACCCGCTGTAAAGAAAAAAAAAAAAAAGTCAAAATAAATAATCGGTTTTAAAGCGTCCCAGAGACAGAGGCTGCAGTAAAGATGTCAGGCTGTTTACACAGGCCGGCTTTGCGCAGGAATTATTGGCCCTTGTAAATCCTGCCATTTATCCTCAGCGGCCTGCCGCCGCCTGATAGGTTCACGACGAGGGCCATTATTCCATTGTAAAAGAACAGCTGTCTTTAATTGGCTGGAGCGAGCCGCTCCTTGACTTCCTATTGGCTGACGTCCCATATGCTAAACATACATTGTTCCTCATTGGCTGCAATGCGACTGAAGGCATTTTTCGGGATGGTGGAGTTTTGGCGTTTTCTGCGTGGCGGTCATTGGAGTCGCCTAAAATGTTTAACCAAATATGTAAAAGAAGAAAATAACAGATTCAGGATTTTCACAAAATTCAAACATTTAACTAATTTTCAATACTTTTTTTAAAAAAACTTAAAGACTACAAAAAAAAAAAGTGGAGATTTAATGGAGATGAAGTGAAGGGGAGGCTATATGGAGAACAGGGGACCAGTTGAACCCTGTACTGATCTCCCAGTAAGCAGTAACCCTTAGCTCTGCTGATCCCCCGCTCAGTAGTAACCCCCAGCTCTGCTGATCCCCTGCTCAGTAGTAATCCCCAGCTCTGCTGATCCCCGGCTCAGTAGTAACCCCCAGCTCTGCTGATACCCCGCTCAGTAGTAATCCCCAGCTCTGCTGATCCCCGCTCAGTAGTAACCTCCAGCTCTGCTGATCCCCCGCTCAGTAGTAACCCCCAGCTCTGCTGATCGCCCGCTCAGTAGTAACCCCCAGCTCTGCTGATCCCCCACTCAGTAGTAACCCCCAGCTCTGCTGATCCCCGCTCAGTAGTAACCCCCAGCTCTGCTGATTCCCCGATCAGTAGTAACCCCCAGCTCTGCTGATCCTCCACTCAATGATAACCGCCAGCTCTGCTGATCCCCCACTCAGTAGTAACTCCCAGCTTTGCTCACCCCCTGTTCAGTAGTAACCCCTAGCTTTGCTCATCCCCTGTTCAGTAGTAATCCCCAGCTTTGCTGATCCCCCACTCCGTAGTAACCCCCAGGTCTGATGCTGCTCCTACTCAGTAGTAACCTCCAGCTTTGCTGAGCCCCCAGTTAGTAATAACCCCCAGCTCTGCTAATGCTCCACTCAGTAGTAACCCCCAGCTTTGCTGATCCCCTGCTCCGTAGTAACCCCCAGCTTTGCTTATCCCCCACTCAGTAGTAACCTCCAGCTCTAGTGATGCCCCACTCAGTAGAAACCCGCAGCTCTGCTGATCCCCTACTCAGTAGTAACCTTCAGCTTTGCTAAACCCCCAGTCAGTAATAACCTCCAGCTCTGCTGATGCCCCACTCAGTAGTAACCCCCAGCTCTGCTGATCCTCCACTCAATAATAACCCCCAGCTTTGCTGATCCTCCACTCAATAATAACCCCCAGCTCTGCTGATCCCCCACTCAGTAGTAACCCCCAGCTTTGCTCATCCCCTGTTCAATAGTAACCCCCATCTTTGCTGATCCCCCACTGCGTAGTAACCCCCGGGTCTGCTGATGCCCCACTCAGTAGAAACCCCCAGCTCTGCTGATCCCCTACTCAGTAGTAACCTTCAGCTTTGCTAAACCCCCAGTCAGTAATAACCTCCAGCTCTGCTGATGCCCCACTCAGTAGTAACCCCCAGCTCTGCTGATCCTCCACTCAATAATAACCCCCAGCTTTGCTGATCCTCCACTCAATAATAACCCCCAGCTCTGCTGATCCCCCACTCAGTAGTAACCCCCAGCTTTGCTCATCCCCTGTTCAATAGTAACCCCCATCTTTGCTGATCCCCCACTGCGTAGTAACCCCCAGGTCTGCTGATGCCCCACTCAATAGAAACCCCCAGCTCTGCTGATCCCCTACTCAGTAGTAACCTTCAGCTTTGCTAAACCCCCAGTCAGTAATAACCTCCAGCTCTGCTGATGCCCCACTCAGTAGTAACCCCCAGCTCTGCTGATCCTCCACTCAATAATAACCCCCAGCTTTGCTAATCCTCCACTCAATAATAACCCCCAGCTCTGCTGATCCCCCACTCAGTAGTAACCCCCAGCTTTGCTCATCCCCTGTTCAATATTAACCCCCAGCTTTGCTGATCCCCCACTCCGTAGTAACCCCCAGGTCTGCTGATGCCCCGCTCAGTAGTAACCCTTAGCTCTGCTGATCCCCTACTCAGTAGTAACCTCCAGCTTTGCTGAGCCCCCAGTCAGTAACAACCCCCAGCTCTGCTGATGCCCCACTCAGTAGAAACCCCCAGCTTTGCTGATCCCCTGCTCCGTAGTAACCCCCAGCTTTGCTGATCCCCCACTCAGTAGTAACCTCCAGCTCTAGTGATGCCCCACTCAGTAGAAACCCCCAGCTCTGCTGATCCCCCACTCAGTAGTAACCCCCAGCTCTGCTGATCCCCCGCTCAGTAGTAACCCCCATCTTTGCTGAATTCTCCACTCAGTAGTAACCCCCAGCTCTGCTGATCCCCTACTCAGTAGTAACCTCCAGCTCTGCTGCTCTGCTGATCTCCTACTCAGTATTAACTTCCAGCTTTGCTGAGCCCCCAGTCAGTAATAACCAGTATTGTAAGTAAAGGAGTTAAAGTAAACAGCGTTATTTAACGCCGTTACTTTAGAGGGTAACGAGTAATCTAACTGATTACTCTTCCCCTCATGGTAAGGCCGTTCCCATTACTTGGGTGGCGTTACCGCAATTACATCTACCGCCACTAGGGGCGCAACGGATCGTCACTCGCCGCGATCTGGAGCGCTCCGCGTCCTCGGCCTCAGGAAAGGCCGCGGCTTCGGCCTAGGTCCAGAGCGGCGGCCATCTTGGTGCACCCGTCGGCCGTTTACCATGTGATTGCTACGTCAAATGACAGAGCGATCACTTGTAAACAAACCGGCATCATGATGACGCCGGTTCCTCTCTCCCCTCTGTGTACAGATCTGTACAGTGGAGGGGAGAGATCGGATGGCAGCGGCGCTGTGGGCTGCATCTGTAGTGCCCACAGCGCTGCTCTGTGACAATTGCAGTCACAGCCATCCCTCCATACTCTGTCAATACTCTGCAATTCCCTGCCAATACTCTGCAATACCCTGCCAATACTCTGCAATTCCCTGCCAATACCCTGCCAATACTCTGCCATACCCTGCCAATACTCTGCAATACCCTGCCAATACTCTGCCATACCCTGTCAATACTCTGCAATACTCTGCAATACCCTGCCAATACTCTGCAATACTCTGCAGTACCCTGCCAATACTCTGAAATACCCTGCCAATACCCTGAAATACCCTGCCAATACTCTGCAATACCCTGCCAATACTCTGCCATACCCTGCTAGTACTCTGAAATACCCTGTCAATACCCTGCCAATACTCTGCCATACCCTGCAATACCCTGCCAATACTCTGCAATACCCTGCCAATACTCTGCCATTCCCTGCCAATACTCTGCAATACCCTGCAATACCCTGCCAATACTCTGCAATACTCTGAAATGCCCTGCCAATACTTTGAAATACCCTGCCAATACCCTGAAATACCCTGCCAATACTCTGCAATACCCTGCAATACCCTGCAAATACTCTGCAATACCCTGCAATACCCTGCCAATACTCTGCCATACCCTGCTGGTACTCTGAAATACCCTGCCAATACTCTGCCATACCCTGCAATACCCTGCCAATTCTCTGAAATATCCTGCCAATACTCTGCAATTCCCTGCCAATACTCTGCAATACCCTGCCAATACTCTGCAATACTCTGCAATACCCTGCCAATACTCTGCAATACCCTGCCAATACTCTGCAATACCCTGCAATACACTGCCAATAGTCTGCAATACTCTGCAATACCCTGCCAATTCTCTGCAATACCCTGCCAATTTTCTGCCATACCCTGCCAATACTGTGCAGTACCATGCAATACTCTGCAGTACCCTGCCAATGCTCTGCAATACCCTGCCAATGCTCTGCAATACCCTGCAATACCCTGCCAATACTCCCCAATTCCCTGCCAATACTCTGCAATACCCCGCCAATACTCTGCCAATACTCTGCAATACCCTGCAATACCCTGCTAATACTCTGCAATACCCTGCCAATACTCTGCAATACCCTGCCAATACTCTGCAATACTCTGCAATACCCTGCCAATTCTCTGAAATACCCTGCCAATTTTCTGCCATACCCTGCCAATACTGTGCAATACCATGCAATACTCTGCAGTACCCTGCCAATGCTCTGCAATACCCTGCCAATACTCTGCCATACCCTGCAATACTCGGTAATACCCAGCCATACTCAGCCAATATTACAGTGGGGAGATTGTGGCCAATTCTCTGCAATACCCTGCCAATTTTCTGCCAATACTGTGCCAATACTGTGCAATAGCATGCAATACTCTGCAGTACCCTGCCAATGCTCTGCAATACCCTGCAATACCCTGCCAATACTCTGCAATTTCCTGCCAATACTCTGCAATACCCTGCCAATACTCTGCCAATACTCTGCAATACCCTGCTAATACTCTGCAATACCCTGCCAATACTCTGCAATACCCTGCCAATACTCTGCAATACCCTGCCAGTACGCTGCAATACTCTGCAATACCCTGCCAATTCTCTGCAATACCCTGCCAATTTTCTGCCATACCCTGACAATACTGTGCAATACCATGCAATACTCTGCAGTACCCTGCCAATGCTCTGCAATACCCTGCCAATACCCTGCAATACCCTGCCAATACTCTGTAATACCCTGCAATACCCTGCCAATACTCTGCAATACCCTGCAATACCCTGCCAATACTCTGCCATACCCTGCTAGTACTCTGAAATACCCTGCCAATACCCTGCCAATACTCTGCAATACCCTGCCAATACTCTACCATTCCCTGCCAATACTCTGCAATACCCTGCAATACCCTGCCAATACTCTGCAATACCCTGCCAATACTCTGAAATATCCTGCCAATACTCTCCAATACTCTGCAATACCCTGCAATACCCTGCCAATACTCTGCAATACTCTGCAATACCCTGCCAACACTCTGCAATACCCTGCCAATACCCTGCCAATACTCTGAAATACCCTGCAATACCCTGCCAATACTCTGCAATACCCTGCCAAATTTCTGCCATACCCTGCCAATACTGTGCAGTACCATGCAATACTCTGCAGTACCCTGTCAATGCTCTGCAATACCCTGCCAATAATCTGCAATACTCTGCCATATTCTGCAATACTCGGTAATACTGCTGATCCCCCCTCAGTAGTAACCCCCAGCTTTGCTGAATCCCCCACTCAGTAGTAACCACCATCTCTGCTGATCCCCTGTTCAGTAGTAACCCCCAGCTTTGCTGATCCCCTGCTCATTAGTAACCTCCATCTTTGCTGAGCCCCCAGTCAGTAGTAACCCCCAGCTCTGCTGATGTCCCACTCAGTAGTAACCCCCAGCTCTGCTGATGCCCCACTCAGTAGTAACCTCCATCTTTGCTGAGTCCTCACTCAGTAATAACCCCCAGCTTTGCTGATGCCCCACTCAGTAGTAACTCCCAGCTCTGCTGAGCCCACACTCAGTAGTAACCCCCAGCTCTGCTGAGCCCACACTCAGTAGTAACTCCCAGCTCTGCTGATGCCCCACTCAGTAGTAACCCCCAGCTCTGCTGATTTCCCACTCAGTAGTAACCCCCAGCTTTGCTGATCCCCTGTTCAGTAATAACCCCCAACTCTACTGATGCCCCACTCAGTAGTAACTCCCAGCTCTGCTGAGCCCACACTCAGAAGCAACTCCCTGCTCTGCTGAGCTCACACTCAGTAGTAACCCCCAGCTCTGCTGAGCCCACACTCAGTAGTAACCCCCAGCTCTGCTGAGCCCACACTCAGTAGTGACTCCCAGCTCTGCTGATGCCCCACTCAGTAGTAACCCCCAGCTCTGCTGATTTCCCACTCAGTAGTAACCCCCAGCTCTGCTGATGTCCCACTCAGTAGTAACCCCCAGCTTTGCTGATCCCCTGTTCAGTAATAACCCCCAACTCTACTGATTCCCCACTCAGTAGTAACTCCCAGCTCTGCTGAGCCCACACTCAGTAGCAACTCCCTGCTCTGCTGAGCTCACACTCAGTAGTAACCCCCAGCTCTGCTGAGCCCACACTCAGTAGTAACCCCCAGCTCTGCTGAGCCCACACTCAGTAGTAACTCCCAGCTCTGCTGATGCCGCACTCAGTAGTAACCCCCAGCTCTGCTGATTTCCCACTCAGTAGTAACCCCCAGCTCTGCTGATGTCCCACTCAGTAGTAACCCCCAGCTTTGCTGATCCCCTGTTCAGTAATAACCCCCAACTCTACTGATGCCCCGCTCAGTAGTAACTCCCAGCTCTGCTGAGCCCACACTTAGTAGTAACCCCCAGCTTTGATGATCCCCCACTCAGTAGAAACCCCACTTTGCTGATCCCCCACTCAGTAATAACCCCCAGCTCTACTGATGCCCCACTTAGTAGTAACCCCCAGCTTCGCTGATCCCCCATTCAGTAGTAAACCACAACTTTTCTGATCCCCCACTCAGTCGTTACCCCCAGCTTTGCTGGGCCCCCACTCAATAGTAACCCATAGCTCCCAACTGTCCCTGATTTTGAGGGACTGTCCCTCATTTGGAACGAAGCCCCTCTGTTCCTCTTTGCCCCTTATTTGTCCCTCATTTTTGGTATGATCTATATAGTTGTATATAAAATGCACTACTTAGCTATCAAAACATGTTTTATAATGTTAAACCTTTCATTCAATTTCTAAATTGCTGCATTTGTAAATTCCAAAAGCCGCTATAAAGGAATAATAGTCGTAAAGAAAAAAAAAACACTTGTGGGTTAAACCAGTCTTTTTTTTGTACAATTCTCCTTTAAGTGGGTGTGGTAGGGCGTGTCCTATGTCTACCATACTTTTGCCAAAAGGTGTCCCTCATTCCCATCTCAGAAGGTTGGGAGGTATGAGTAACCCCCCAGCCCTGCTGACCCCCCACTCAGTTGTAACCCCCCAAGCTCTGCTGGGAATTAGGGAATTAGGTTTTTGTACATTTCTCTCAACACATTTCACCAGGCAACACTCGCTTCCTCAGGAGAAGCAAGAACTCATATATCTACAGGATAAAAACAGGTCGTTAGCAATAAGGAAAAAAAAAGAGAGAAGTAGTAATATGCAGCTCTGCTGATCCTCTTGTTTGCTGATCCTTTTCTCTCTCTGGTTCCCACTCACCTCCCACTATATTCCTCCCACGCTGTTCACCACGGGTGACATCTGCTAGTTTCTCCTGCTTTGGTCCTCCAGCTCTGCTGATCCTCTGCTGCTCAGTCCTCTCTCTCCGGTCCCCGCTCACCTTTTGCTTTAGCATTCCCATGTTGCGTACCACGTGCGCCATCTCCTAGTTGCTCCGCTCAGGACCCCGCTCACCTTCCTGCTGCTCCACACTGCACACCTGATGTGACATCAGACACTCCAAGAATATATCCATATGAACTGGAAGTGACGTCCTTCTGGTTCGCTTGTTGGTTTCCCAGTGCATCCTGGGATATCTCATACCTCCAAAATGAAGCAAAACTAAACCTGAATAAAAGCCCCTCAAGAGCTTCAGGTGCGTTGGTTCAGGTTCCCACAGACTGCAATGGGACTTACAGTTCGAAAAAAACCTGCTCACAAGTTTTGAAAACGTTCAACTAAACCACAAACAACCAAACTTTTCAGAAGTTCTCTCAGACGCTATATTGGCAAAAGTATTGGGATGCCTGCCTTTACACACACGTGAACATTAATGACATCCCAGTCTTAGTTCCGTAGGGTTTAATATTGAGCTGGCCCACCCTTTGCAGCTATAACAGCTTCAACTCTTCTGGGACCAACGTATGTTTACACTATATTATCAAAAGTATTGGGACACCTCCCTTTACATGCACATAAACTTTAATGGCATCCCGGTCTTAGTCCGTAGGGTTCAATATTGAGTTGGCCCACCCTTTGCAGCTATAACAGCTTCAACTCTTCTGGGAAGGATGTCCACAAGGTTTAGGAGTGTGTCTATGGTAATGTTTGACCATTCTTCCAGAAGAGCATTTGTGAGGTCAGGCACTGATGTTGGACAAGAAGGCCTGGCTAACAGTTTCCAATCTGATGCATCCCAAAGGTGTGGGATTGAGGTCAGGGCTCTGCGCAGGTCAGTCAAGTTCCTGCACCCCATACTTGCTCATCCATGTCTTTATGCACCTTGCTTTTTGCACTGGTCCAAATCATTTGGTGGAGGGGGGATTGTGGTGTGGGGGTTGTCTTATCAGTGGTTGGGCTTGACCCCTTAGTTCCAGTGAAGGGAACGCTTAAGGCGTCAGCATACCAAGACATTTTGGACAATTTCATGCTCCCAACTTTGTAGGAACGGTTTGGAGATGGCCCCTTCCTGTTCCAACATGACTGCGCACCAGTGCACAAAGCAAGGTCCATAAAGAAATGGATGAGAGAGTTTGGGGTGGAGGAACTTGACTGACCTGCACAGAGTCCAGACCTCAACCCGAGGCTCAGGGGTTGGGATTGGCCCCTTGGTTCTAGTGAAGGGAACTCTTAAGGAGTCAGCATACCAAGACACATTTGGACAATTTCATGCTCCCAACTTTGTGGGAACGGTTTGGGAATGGCCCCTTCCTGTTCCAACATGACTGCGCACCAGTGCACAAAGTAAGGTCCATAAAGACATGGATGAGAGAGTTTGGGGTGGAGGAACTTGACTGACCTGCACAGAGGCCTGACCTCAACTCGATAGAACACCTTTGGGAATCGGGATGAAGTAGAGTGGGGACTGGGAGTCAGACCTCATAAATGTTACATAGTTAGTAAGGTTGAATAAAGACACCAGTCCATCCAGTTCAACCTGAGTGTCTACAATTGTCCCTATCCCTGTACATTGCACGCTTACATCAGTCCCTACCCTTGAGGAGCCCACAATCCAAGATCCCCCTTCATATACTAGGGCCAATTTTTGACAGAAGCCAATTAACCTACCTGCATGTCTTTGGAGTGTGGGAGGAAACCAGAGTACCTGGAGGAAACCCACGCAGGCACAGGGAGAACATGCAAACTCCAGGCAGGTAGTGACATGGTTGGGATTTGAGCTAGTGACCCTTCTTACTGCTAGGTGAGAGTGCTAACCACTACACCACTGTGCTGCCCTCACATGTGATTCTGGAAGAATGGTCAAACATAGTTACATAGTTAGTAAGGTTGAATAAAGTCACCAGTCCAACCTGTCCATCCAGTTCAACCTGAGTGAGGTGTCTACAATTTTCCCTATCCCTGTACATTGCACATTCACATCGGTCCCTATCCTCAAGGAACCTACAATCCAAGGTCCCCATTCTTATACTAGGACCAATTTTGGACAGAATCCAATCATGTCTTTGGAGTGTGGGAGGAAACCAGAGTAGCCTCACGCAGGCACAGGGAGAACATACAAACTCCAGGCAGGGTCACGGTTGGGATTCGAAACAGTGACCCTTTTTACTGCTGGGCGAGAGTGCTAACCACTACGCCACTGTGCCGCCCATCCCCATAGACACCCTCCTAAACCTTGTGGACGGCCTTCTCAGAAGAGTTGAAACTGTTAGAGCTGCAAAGGGTGGGCCAACTCAATATTGAACCCTACGGACTAAGACTGGGTTGCCGATTAAATTTCAAGTGTATGTAAAGGTGTCCCAATACTTTTGACAATATAGCGTATATAATTGCAAGTGATACACTTTGCATTCAACCTTCGTACTTCCACTCCTTGCAGTAGTTGTTGCCCCACTTGCTGCGGTTAAATACAGGCACAATTACGAATCTAGTAAATGTAATACAGTATATTCTTATATATAGTACTAACATTTATCCAGCACAATGCACAAACCAATGCCAGTTACACATATATTCCGACAACAGGAAATATAACCCTTCTAATCCAATACATAAATAGCCTTAGTCTGCTTGATCAAACGTTTTTTTTTTTGGTTTCTGAAGCTTTCATTTAGGCTTTCTAAAAATTATATGTGAAGACATTTATCCCGCTTCAAATTAGGTTAACGAGTTGAACGGAACCATTTGCCTTGGCAATGCTTTAAATGTATTCTTTATTTTATTTCGGCGCTTTTTTGCCTTTTATACTTTAGACATCCAGGCGGCTTTATATAACTCCGAACCCTAATGCTTCTCTAGAAATTCCAATTATTACAAATCTCTGGCTATAAAATCATGTTTACTATTTCTATCCTCACCCACTGTAATGTCTAATTTATATCTAAGCCTTCACCCTACCGCCGAGCCAAAATTGCCCAACACTTTGCACGTAATGACAAGTTCTTTGCAGAATGTTAATCTTTCTTCTGTAATAAAAAATAGAATTTGCTATATGGTCAATGGTATGTGATTGCCCGACCATCACAACTACTATAGACCAGAAGGACGTTGACATCCCCCCCCCCCCCCCCCCCTCCAAATAATGGAGTTTAGGTGTCTCTGGTGAAGGGTCCTGTTGATACTCAATCATACAAAGACATTGTAGACAATTGCGCTCGTCTAACCTTGTGGTAACAGTTTTGTGAAGACCCTTTTCTGTTTCAGCATGACTGTACCCCTGTGTACACAGCCAGCTCCATGAAGACATGGTGTGACCAGTTTGGTGTGGAGGAACATGAGTGTCCTGCACTGAGCCCTGACATCAACTCTTCTGAACACCACTGGAATGACTTAGAACCTGGTGAGCCAAGTCTTCTCATCCAACATTAGTACCTGCCCTTAACCCTACAGAACACCTTTTGGGATCAGTCCTTTTCATCCCAAAGCTGTTCAGCGGGTTTTGAGGTCATAAGGGAATTGAGTGTCCTGGCCTCAATCCTACTGGACATAATTGGAATGAATTGGAACACTGATGGTGAGCCAGGTCTTCTCATCGAACATCAGTACTTGCCCATAACCCCATGGAACACCTTTGCGATCAGGTCTTCTCATCCCAAAGCTGTTCAGTAGGTTTGAGGTCATGGAGGAACGCAAGTGTCCTGCGCAAAGCCCTGACCTCATCCCTACTGAACACCATTGGGTTGAATTGGAACACTGATGGTTCCTAACCTCACAAATAGGTACAAATTCCCACAGACACCCTCCAAAATCTTGTGGAAAGCCTTCCCAGAAGAGTGGAGACTATTATAGCCGCACAGTATGTCCAACAAGCCTGTATAGGTGACAACTGTGCTCCTTCAACCTTGTGTTAACAGTTTGATGAAGACACTTTTCCAGCATGACTGTGCCCCACCGCCCCCCATGTACAAAGCCAGCTCCATAAAGTAATGCTTTAACAAGTTTGGTGTGGAGGAACTCAACTGTCCTGCACAGTGCCCTGACCTCAACCCTACTGAACACCTTTGAGATGGAATGCCGATAGTGAGCCAGGTCTTCTCATTCAACACTAGTACCTGAAAATGAGCACAAATTCCTACTGACACCTTTCAAAATCTTGTGGAAAGCCTTCCCAGTAGAGCGAAGAATGTTATAGCCACAAAGAGAGTGGGAGTACAACTCCATATTAATAGCCTTGGGGGGAAAGGGGACAACTCCATATCAATGGCCATGGTTCGGAATCTAGATTGTCCAACAAGCTCACATAGGTGTGATGGATGTAGGAACTCTGCAAGCTCTGAAGCCTGCACAGAGCCATGACCTCAACCCTACTGAACAACTTTGGGATGGAACACCGATAGTGAGCCAGGTCTTCTCATCCAAAATCTGTACCCAGAAGAGTGGAGGCTGTTATGACCAAAAAGGGGGGAAACTCCATACCTGGTCCTACATTCTGATCATCAATGTAGCATATCATTTTCTCCACTTATCAGTAATGAAAGTGAATCCTTCCCCCAATGACCATCAATAAAAGATGGGGGGCCTTTAACCGTTGACCTTCAGTGTAGGGGGGCACATTTCTATTGGCACATGGGCACATTTCTGGCCATCAATATTTATTTCACGATTAATAATAAAAACAAGTAAACACCACATTCTTTATTCTTCCATTTGTGCCTATTTTTACAAGTTACAACTAATACTAAGGTCCCGTGAGCCAAAGATATAATATCTTTTTAGCAGAGATTCATTGAGACATGAACATAAAGGTTTCTCCATACCAAAAAGGTTGACAAAGGCTGACATAGAGGCAGATGACTCAGTACATCAACGGACTGGCCATAGACATCATTTTTAGCCGGAGTTCCTTGAGACCTGAACATTATTTCCAAGGTTCCGCCATACTAAAAATGATAACACAGGCTGCCGTAAAGGTAGATGACCCAACACATTAACTGACCGGCCTTAGACATCAGTTTTAGCAGGAGTTCCTCTAGACCTGAACATTATTTCAAGGGTTCCTCCATATTAAAAGGGTTGACAAAAGCTGCCGTAAAGGTAGAGGACCCAGCACATTAACTGACTGGCCATAGACATAATTTTTAGCAGGAGTTCCTTAAGACCTGAACATTATTTTAAGGGTTCCTCCATGCTAAAAAGGTTGACAAAGGCCTGCCATAGAGGTGGAGAACTCAGCGCATCAATTGACTGGTCATAGACATAATTTTAAGCAGGAGTTCCTTGAGACCTGAACATTATTCAAGGGCTCCTTCATATTAAAAAGGTTGACAAAGGCTGCCGTAGAGGTTGAGGACCCAGCACATCAACTGACTGGCCATAGACATAATTTTTAGCAGGAGTTCCTTGAGTCCCGAACATTATTTTAAGGGTTCCTTCATACTAAAAAGGTTGCCATAGAGGTAGAGAATTCAGCGCATCAATTGACCGGCCATAGACATCATTTTAGGCAAGAGTTCCTTGAGATCCGAACATAATTCAAGTATTATTCCATATTACAAAGGTTTACAAAGGCTGCCGTAGAGGTAGAGGAGCCAGCCCATCAACTGGCCAGCCATAGACATAATTTTTAACAGGATTTCCTTGAGACCTGAACATTATGTGAAGGGTTCCTCCATACTAAAAAGGTTGACAAAAGCGGCCATAGAGTTAGAGGACTCAGGACATCAACTGACTGGCCATAGACATCATTTTTAGCAGGAGTTCTTTGAGACCTTAAGATTATTTCAAGTGTTTGTCCATACTAAAAAGGTTGACAAAGGCTGCTGTAGAGGAAGAGGACCCAGCTCATCAACTGACAGACCACAGAAAACATTTTTGGCAGGAGTTCCTTGGGGCTTGAACATTGTTTAATGGGTTCATGCATACGGAAAAGGTTGACAAAGGCTGCCATAGAGGTGGAGGACCAAGGGCATAAATCGACTGGCCATAGACATAATTTTTAGCAGGAGTTCCTTGAGACCCGAACATTATTTTAAGGGTTCCTTCATACTAAAAAGGTTGCCATAGAGGTAGAGAATTCAGCGCATCAATTGACCGGCCATAGACATCATTTTAGGCAAGAGTTCCTTGAGACCCGAACATAATTCAAGTATTATTCCATATTACAAAGGTTTACAAAGGCTGCCGTAGAGGTAGAGGAGCCAGCCCATCAACTGACCGGCCATAGACATAATTTTTAGCAGGAGTTCCTTGAGACCTGAACATTATGTGAAGGGTTCCTCCATACTAAAAAGGTTGGGCAGCACAGTGGTGTAGTGGTTAGCACTCTCACCTAGCAGTAAGAAGGTCACTGGTTCAAATCCCAACCACAACACTACCTGCTTGGAGTTTGCATGTTCTCCCTGTGCCTGTGTGGGTTTCCTACGGGTACTCCAGTTTCCTCCCACAATCCAAAGACATGCAGGTAGGTTAATTGGCTTCTGTCCAAAATTGGCCCTAGTATATGAATGGGGACCTTGGATTGTGGGCTCCTTGAGGGTAGGGACCAATGTGAGTGTGCAATGTACAGGGATAGGGACAATTGTAGACACTCACTCAGGATGCACTGGTGTCTTTATTCACCCTAACAAACTATGAAACTGACCAGCCAAAGACATCGTTTTTAGCTGTAGTTCTTTAGGACCTGAACATTATTTCAAAAGGTACTCAATGCTAAAAAAGTTGACAAAGGCTGCCAAAGAGGTAGAGGACTCAGCACATCAACTGACTGGCCATAGACATACATTTTAGCAGGAGTTCCTTGAGACCCGAACATTATTATAAGGGTTCCTCCATGCTAAAAAGGTTGACAAAGAATGAAATAGAGGTAGAGGACCAAACACATGAACTGACCAACCAGAAAAAAATCTGAAAAAGGTAAGGTGAAAAACAAGCAATGACATACTGCTGACGGGTCTTTGTTGGGGATGGGGTCCTTGGGGGGGACAGGAATTGGCCTTTAATAAACACTGGTTTTCCTTTGGGGATATACATTTTTCTGTATTCAACCTTCAGCTGAGTCAACATCAGATAAAGCAACGTCAATATCTTACAATATGCAGGGCATGCGGAATAAGGTGTAATTCAAGAGATGTTATTTTATGGATCCCTTACTATAAATAAAATAATGCTAGATGATGTTGTCTGGAAAACCAGCATCCTATACAACAATGCTCCACCGGAGACATTAAAGTCCTACCTTTTTGGCATGCTTTTTGCTTCCAAAATATTTTTTTAAGCAAAATAATTATCGTTAGCCTGCCGAGAACTCTGTTTAGTATTCAATTTGCAAGCTCGCTTTAAAGACAGATCAAAAGGGGTTAAATATCTTCCCACAATTTCTACCCCCCCCTCCCTTCCTAAAATCCCCCCTTTTTCAATTTTTTTTTCAAACATTTTCTGCCCTCCTGAGCCGGTCTTTTGTCTGAGTAATTATTAGCTTCACTTTCCGTTCAGAGCTAAATGCTTTGTGTTCTTTGCTTGCAAGTTCTACCCCAATTATCTCCCTCCCAATTAAGCAGCCTCAAATAATCGTGTTCTGTTTTCTTGAGGGCTTTTTTGTATTCTCCCAAGAGAGTTGGAAAAATTTGTAACCCCTTTAATGCCAAGGAGGAACATGTCTGACCTGTGATCAAGTGGCTTTTGTGAGACGGATCATGGGCGACGCTCAATAAAAGTCTCCTACTTCTGTATGGTCCTCGCCTTGTGTTTTCTCTTGTTTGTTATCAAACATATATTTGCGCACCGTTTTAAAAGTAAGAAACCTTCCCAGTGATATCTGTTGGGGCTGGTTAGACATCGTCTTGGCAACAAAGACCCTTCTCCATTGTCAACCCACCAGCTTGTAGGCCACGAGGTTAGTTGGTCACCTGGGAACATACCTGCGTGGGGTTATTTTACCTTTACCTGAAAGTCGAATTCCCTAAGGAGTTCCAAGCTTGCCAAGGCATCAAGGGAACCCTGATGGAGCAAACCCATTAGCCTTTTACATAATAATTGCACTGGGATTGTTTTCTAATTAAGCCTAGTTGAGGAGCTTGTATGGAAATAGATTTTATCACAGTTGTAGTTAAATTGGTAGCAAATAAACCAAATGCAGTGGTAAAGAATATTTGACCGGGCGCCAGTGCAAGAGGGGTCCAGTTACAAGTTACAAGGTGACAACACTGTTCCTGTCTCCAGTTGGATGTTGTCCTTGTGTCTTCATGGCTTTCAAGAGGAGACTATAAGTGGCCATTCCCAGACATGGTCCACTGGTCTTTAACCCTTTTGCGCTGACTGCCTAGCGGCCCTTTAAGAGTTCAGAGTCACAGCAGTAAGATGAGTGGAAAGCTCCCGAATGCAAGTATGCATTGGGAGATTACCGATCCCTGCCAGGTACCCTGCTGGGAGCTCTACGTTTTTTTTAAACAAGGTAGCATATATGGGGCCACTCTGCATCAAGGCTGAATATATATGTGCTGCCAGTGCCAAGAGGTTAAACCATATCTGGTTTTCCTGCCATGAAGGTCTAAAACAGGAACTTTCTGTTGTAGGTTGACAGCGTTTTTTTCCCGTTTACCAAATTTGCATTTTTGTCATCGGCAAAGCTTCCTGTAAAGTCTACACATATCCATTTGAAGCCACATTACTCAGGCATGGTTTGTCAGTCATTCATTTCTCAGTTCTTGTTCAGGCACTTCCTGTTATAGGGTGACAACTCTCTGTCCTACCTCCCAATTTTGCTTCTGAGTAGTCACTCAGGCTTCCTGTAGAGTCTACATGTGGTCGTTTCAACACACATTGCTCAGGCATGGTGCAATGGTCTAGTTTACCTGCCGTGAGGGTCCTCAATTAGGGACTTCCTGTTATAGGGATGACAACACTCTGTTCCTGTCTCCCAGTTTGGCATATGTATTGTCACCAAGGCTTCCTGTGGAGCCTACAAGTAGTCGTTTCAATACACATTACCAAAGTATGGTCTGCTGGCCATTAAACAATATCTGGTTTATCTGTCACGAAGGTCGATGTTCAGTAACTTCCTGTTATAAGGTGACAATGCTCTGTCCCTCTCTCCCAGTTTTGCTTCTGTGTTGTCACCCAGGATTCCTCTGGAGTCTATAAGTGTCCATTTGAACACACATTACCCAGGTTTGGTCCACTGGTCATTAAATAATACCTGGTGATGCTGCCATGATAGTCCTTATTCAGGAACTTCCTGTTATAAGGTGACAACACTCTGTCCCTCTCCTAAGTTTGCTTCTGCATTGTCTCCTAGGCTTCCTGTGGAGTCTATGAGTGGTTGTTTCCACATATATTACACAAGCATGATCATCTGGTCATTAAACAATATCTGATTTACCTACAATGAACGTCCATGTTCAGTTCCTGTTATAGGGTGCCAACACTCTGCCCTGTCTTCCAATGTTGCTTCCTGTGTAGTCACCTAGGTTTCCTTTAGAGCCTACAAGTGGTCGTTTGAACACACATTACCCAGACATAGTCCACAGGTCATTAAATAAATATCTGGTTTTCCTGCCAGGTCCTTGTTCAGGAACTTCCTGTTATTGGGTGACAACACTTCTGTCCTATATCCTAATTTTGCTCTGTATTATCAACCAGGCTTCCTGTGGAGTCTACGAATGGTTGTTTCAACACACGTGGACCCAGGAATGATCCACTGGCCTTTGAACAATATCTGGTTCACCTGCCATGAAGGTTCGTGCTCAGGAACTTCCTGGTAAAGGGGGACAACACTCTGTCCTGCCTCCCTATCATGCCTCTGTGTAATCACCCAGGTTTCCTGTAGAGTCTACGAGTGGTCGTTTCGACACACATTGCCAAGGTCCACAGGTCATTAAACAATATCTGGCTTATCTGCCATGAAGGTCAATGTTCAGGAACTTCCTGTTTTATGGTGACAACGTTCTGTCCTCCTCTCCCAGTTTTGCTTCCGTGTTGTCACCCAGGCTCCCTGTGGACCAACATAGTCACAACAGCAAAAAAAGGAGGAGAAAGAGAAGAAAAGGTTTTTATTAAGGAAAAAAAAAGGCAATTGGATATAATACCCAAGGCTTCAGAAATAGAATGTATTCACTTTGGATAATTTGATTTCATTTGATAAATTATATTAAAATTTGATATAATTTGATATAAAATACAAATAAAACACATTACATTTTATTCCATCACAGCAATGTCTGTAAATACAAGGGCTCATGAGATGCTTGGGGGAATAGATAAAATAAAAAAGATCCCAGACAATAAGGATTTTTCAGGTTGTCCTCACCCTGAAACAGTGACATGAAGATTCGGGCTCATGGCAGGGTGACGTAGGTCACATTTCAGGTGCGAGCCCCCCAGACGTCAAGCCAATTCTGGTTTCCTAGAAAACGCGAATGATTAAGTCCGGTGTCCCCGTATTTTACTGCCTGAACAAATTTGAGGGCAGTGTGACAATAATTACAGGGAACACGTACTGAGCGATGGGAGGCCACTGCCAGACTATAGGGGCCAAGCAAACCTCATAAATACAAGGAAGTGAATGAGGCCCTTTGTCGCTTGTGGGCTCTTTTGCCTTCGTCCAAAGTCAACATTTCCTCCCATGGCCTCTGCTCCCACCGACAACCTCCTCCAGCCTAAATTGGCAATTTACATTCTTCACAGCTGCTCCCAAATATGTGTTAATCTCTCAATCCCTCCTGTATTCCGAGGAAGCTGGTTACCTAATGCAGGACCCTCTCAGCAGGCCGTCACAGCTCCAGGCGGAGGCTGCGCATACGTCTCGCACGGCATAAATACATCTTGCAGGAGCTGTTAAAGAAAATAGAAAGTTAAATAGCCGGATCTCCTGTGATGCTCCATTAAGACACACTGGCCTCTGTTCTCCCTCCCCTCTCTGGCAGACCAAAGTATGGACTTTTAATAACCTGCAAAGGCTGTTTTCTGACAGAGGAACATTGTCTGGTTGTATTGTGACCAGGGACATAACTATGAACCTTGGGGCCCCATAGCAAAATTTTGATGGGACCCCTTGCATAAATGTTTCTGTAGCAGCTAGCAGTGTCAATCGTGACAATGAAAGTCATCGATCTGAACTTAATGACAGGCCTGTAGCTATAAGGAAATTGATATTAGTGTAGGGTCTACATGACCGGGTGGAAGGGGAAAATGGGAAAATGAATGGGGATCCATCTTGGGTGTGGTGCTCTCAAGGTGGTTAATTCATAGTGACCAGGTAGTTGCAGACCAGTATGTGTCTGTGGTCAGCTGAGATAGTCCTCAGGTTGGTGATTTGCAGCTGGAGACATATTGTGGGTAACTGGTTTCACCAACACAATTTGTTTTTGGTATGGATATATGGTGCCTTCAAGAACCCGCAAGACATAACTACAAGTCTTGAGGGCCCTTGGATGGGACCTCTTGAATATATATTTCTGTAATAGCTAGCAGTGTCAACCGTGACAATTAAAGTCATAGATCTGAACTTAAAGACAGGCCTGTAGCTATAACGGAAGTGATATGTGTGCAAGGTCTAGATGACTGGGAGGGAGGGGAACCTATTTATTGACTCTGGATAGTCTAGATGGCAGATGATGGCAATTTAGGGTCCTTGAAGGGGATTTAAATCTGGAGTTTTTGGAAAAATGGTTGGTGTCCTCTAGTTGGTCAACTCCTAGTGACCAGGTAGCTGTAGACCAGTACGTGTTTGGGGTCAGCTGAGATAGTCCTCAGGGTGGTGTTTTGCAGCTGGCAACATACAATGGCTAACTTGTGCCACAAACACAGGGTTTTTTAGTATGGTTATATGGTGCCTTCAAAAACCTGCAAGACTATTTCTGACCATGACTATAGTATGGCTGATGCTGCGCTGTTATTCTAAATGCCCACCTACATACCATTCCCATTCCTATTAAAGAGACCACACATGTTTTGGAGCAGTAAGGGCCGGTTCACACAGCGAGGCGCGGCGAGGCGTCTCCGACTTACCTCGCCGCGACCTGCGGGGAGCTCAGCGGCGACTTGCAGAGGACTTCTGTATAGAAGTCAATGCAAGTCGCCCCCGAAGTCGCCCCGAAGTAGTACAGGAACCTTTTTTCTGAGTCGGAGCGACTCGAGTCGCTCCTCTCAGAACGGTTCCATAGTACTGAATGGGGGCGACTTGCGGGAGCGAGGCGAGGCGAGCCGTGTCGCCTCGCCTCGCCTCGCTGTGTGAACCGGCCCTTAGTGGCCGTAGCAGCCCCTTTATTATCAAAATATAGTTAACATGTAAACCAAAACAACAATATAACAACATACTTTTAACTTAACACTGAGCACGTTGGTCTTCCACAGGACATTCCCCCTCCTCACACATTATCATATTGATCAAACAGGCACTGCGGTGATATTACTGTAACTAGGCCTCAAGCTGACATGCTAGCTCAAAGACATCCCAACTCTTGACCGCAGTGCACCCCATTACCAGTTACCATATAGACCCTCGCTATATGGCATATCAGCAGCGAGCCCATATCTCCAATGGGTCCCGCATCAACAATTCTCTGTGGGGAGGGGTTATCTTCCTTTGCCTGCACCGACCAACACCCGCCACCGCTACGACATCCAGCACTAAGTCCTGAAAGGAAAATAAGTTAAAATCGGAGCACCATATGAAACTACATCAAACCCAGGGAGAACCACCGTGTATCCAAACATTGTGCACCCCTCCATGCCCCGCGAGCACCACCTTGCGCTAACAACCCACCAACCAATAATTGCCAGAAAAAATATAAAAACATAAAATGGAAATAAATAATGTAAGGGAGGGAGGGTGGGAATCTTCTCTCTTGCCGACTGACGCTGGGGCGTGGAGCGCGCTCTCCTCCACGCTCAGGCTCCGCCCCCTAAAATGAACTGGCCAATCCTTGCCCAGCCCTCTGTCATGCCTTTACTGCGCCTACCCTTCGGTCTTGCTCCGTGCAGTTCTTGACTATAGTATGGCTGATGCTGCTCTGTTATTCTAAATGCCCACCTACATACCATTCCCGTTCCCATTAAAGAGACCACACATGTTTTGGAGCAGTTAGTGGCCGTAGCAGCCCCTTTATTATCAAAATATAGTTAACATGTAAACCAAAACAACAATATAACAACATACTTTTAACTTAACACTGAGCACGTTGGTCTTCCACAGGACATTCCCCCTCCTCACCCATTATCATATTGATCAAACAGGCACTGCGGTGATATTACTGTAACTAGGCCTCAAGCTGACATGCTAGCTCAAAGACATCCCAACTCTTGACCGCAGTGCACCCCATTACCAGTTACCATATAGATCATCGCTATATGGCATATCAGCAGCGAGCCCATATCTCCAATGGGTCCCGCATCAACAATTCTCTGTGGGGAGGGGTTATCTTCCTTTGCCTGCACCGACCAATACCCGCCACCGCAATCAAGGATAAAACCTTATCCTTGAGAGCACCTCCACACCCTCAAAGCTCGCTCAATCCCGTCCTGTAAGCCAATAGTCCACAAATCAATGCCAACCGCATTGAGGTGTACCCCATCATCCTTCAGGTACCGCCACGTGTCCACCTCCAGCTCCAAATGTCGAACAGCCAACCCCCCATTGCGCACTACAAAACGGCTAACCTCCTGGTTCACCTTCCTCCTGGCCTTGTTGATCTTATCCACCGAACGCGCAAATCTCCACTGAGTCCTGGCCACTATATCCGACCATACAATAATCATTTGCGGAAAGGCCGCTCGCAGGCGCAAAAGATCATACTTAATGTCCCTAGTGACGTCCAGCTTAGTGCGGAGGCCCAGATCATTGCCCCCCACGTGCAAAACTAGAACGTCCGGGGCCCTATCGAACCCCGCAAAACGATGCACCTCGTGCACCATCCTGCTCCAGAGCATGCCCGGAAACCCAAACCATTTTACTAGCGCCTCTAGCCGGCAAATGCCTAACTGTCTGCCATCTGGTCGCACATCACCCCTCCTGGCACCCCAGCAGACATAAGAATGGCCCATAATCCAGACCAAACCTGGCGCAGCACCTGTAAGAAAGAAACAAAAACACACACCAAAATAACAATAACCACACCTGTGTCACACGAACCCATGCCAACACCACCAAACCCTTGCAGCTAAACGCCCACCAATTCCGGCCGCACGTACGATTTGAACCTCCGCGACTCCCAGCGACCAATCCGTTTTACCGCCGCCTCATCCAAACCCCACCTCACCGCCTCCGTCGCGGCCCCAATCCGAAAAGAATGAGAGGAAAACTTTTCCCCCCCCCAAACCCAATGCCTTCAGGCACTTCCTAAAAACCCGATAAACTGGAACCGGGAAACAAACTCCCCATTAACATGTACCAACAAAGGGCCCGGACACACCGGCCGAACGTACAAGAATTCACGCAACACCACAACCGGGCAGAGCCCGCTGCCCGGAATTGCGAACACCACCACTTCCTTCCCTTTGCCACCCTGATCAGTTTTTGACCTACGGATCCGCATGCTCACCCGGTCATCCCCACAAACCACATCCTCAAAAAACACACCTCCCTGCCCTTTCCTGGAAGGGCTGACCAGTTCGCCGATCCGAAAAGCGCCAAAAAATGCCAACACAAATGCGGCTTTAAACAAAATTCGCTCATAAACCGAAAAACACACCAGCCCCAACCGATCGCACAGCCTACCCAACAGATCAAAAGACACCGGTCTCCTGTTGTCCTTCACCTGTCGGCCCCGCCGGTAACCCCTCATCACTTGTTGCACCCAGAAATCCTTTGTGTAATCCACCTCCCCCCGCAGCTTAAACCAAAAGGCCAAGCCAGCCAACTTTTTCCCCATCCGTGAAATCGATACGCCTTCCTCCAAATTCCGCGACACAAAGTAGAGTACCATCAAACGCCGGTCTCGCACATCAGCCCCCACCTGCAACCCCAAAGCCTCCCATTCCTCCCAGGTCTTCTCATACGCTGACCAAGTGCCCCCACTCACCGACCGCTTGATCCAGACGGAGGCCGTTCCAACGCAATCGTCCACAACTCCTCTGGGCAGGGGACCCCCTGAGCGTCCGCCGACGGTGCCAGCTCCCGGAACCTGTCCCACTGAAATCGAGACAGTGCGTCAGCCACCACATTCTCCACCCCGGGCAGGTGTACCGCATACATAAAAATATTCAACTGCATACAACGCAAAACCAAATGCCGCAGCAGCCGCACCACCGGCGGGGAGGACGCAGACACCCGGTTAATGACCTGCACAACCCCCAGGTTGTCCCCATGGAAACGAACCTTCCGGTCCCGGAGGCACTCCCCCCACAGCTCAACCGCCAGCACCACCGGAAAGAGTTCCAGCAGCACCATGTTCTTCAGCAGCCCCTCGGCCCTCCATGAGTCGGGCCAGGGGCCCGCACTCCACCGACCCTGAAAAAAGGCCCCGAACCCCCGTGGACCCCGCAGCGTCCGTATAGAGCTCCAAATCTAAATTGCTCACCGGACCCGCCATCCATAACGCCCTGCCGTTGAAGTTGTCCAGAAACACGTGCCAAACTTGCAGATCTGCACGATGGTCCCTGGATAACCGCACAAAATGTTTAGGGGAAACCGCACCCCCCGTACTGGCCGCCAGCCGCCGACTGAAAACCCTACCCATGGGTATGATCCGGCATGCGAAATTCAATTTACCCAGCACAGACTGAAGAGTCCTGAGCTGTACCTTACGCATGCCGACCAAACCACGCACCTCCTCCTTCAACGCCTCCAACTTATCCTCTGGCAACCGACACTCCATCGCCTCCGAATCCAGCACAATGCCCAAAAAACTGATCACCGTCGTCAGCCGTTCGGTCTTCTCGGGGGCCAGCGGGATCCCAAAAGCCTCGGCCACCCGTTCCAGCGTCGTCAACAGCACCGCACACAGCGCCGATGAAGCCGGCCCTACGCACAGGAAGTCATCCAGGTAGTGTATGACCGAATTAACTCCCGCGACGTCCCTGACCACCCATTCCACGAAGGAGCTGAACCGCTCAAACAGAGCGCACGAGATGGAGCACCCCATGGGCAAGCACCGGTCGACATAGTATTCGTCCTGCCAGCGGCAGCCCAACAGTCGAAAACTCTCGGGGTGCACCGGAAGCAATCGAAAGGCTGCCTCGATGTCAGTTTTCGCCATCAAAGCCCCCCCGGCCATAACGCCGAACCCAGAACACCGCAGCATCGAAGGACGTGTATGACACTGCGCTAAGCCGGGGGTCGATGGCATCGTTTACCGAACCCCCTTTGGGATAGGACAGGTGATGTATCAAACGATACTTACCCGGTTCCTTCTTGGGAACCACCCCTAAAGGCGACACCACCAAATCCGGCAACGGCATGTCAGCAAATGGGCCCGCAATCCGCCCCAGCGCCACCTCCTTCCGCAGTTTCTCCGAAACCACCTCCGGATGAAGCAACGCTGATCGCAAATTCTTGGACACCGGGGGGGGGGGGCGTCCCGAGGAGTGCCGGGATCCGAAACCCCTCCGCAAACCCCAAACCCAGAAGCAACGCAGCCTCCCTATCCGGATACCGATCTAGAAAAGGACGCATCCTTTCCAGTCTCACCGGCGTCGTCCCTCTTGTGCGAAGGCTCCCCAGCTCTGCCTTTGCCTTGCTTGAAACACCGAGAAACCGGATGGGTCCCCCCACAACCGGAGCACTCGTGTTTGTATTTGCAACTCCCGGCAAACTTGCAACCCCCTTCGTTGTATTGCCAGCAGACTCCCTTCTTGCGAGCGGCCGACGGACCGGAAGCCCCTGATCCACCGCCCCCCCCCTGAAAAAACTGATTCGGCATCCGCGCCGACGACATGAGGCGCATCCACAGGCTGATGTCCTTATGATCCCAGCGAAGAGCAGGTCGAATCGCCCTCCGCTGCCGAAATTGCTCATCGTACCGCAGCCATGCCAATCCCCCGTAGACTCTGTGCGCCTCCCCAATCGCGTCCAAGTAGCAGAACAGGGCGGAACAGTGCTTCGGGTTCCTTTCCCCTATCACACTGGCGAGAATCGCAAACGCCTGTAGCCAGTTCTGGAATGTCCGCGGAATCAATCGGTACCTCCGCTTCTCTTCGTCCTCCTTCTTGGTGTCCTCCGGCTTAACTCTGTCCAAGTTGAATTTTTCCAGGGGCAATAGAGAAAATATCTCCACGTATTCCCCTTTCCAAATCTTTTCCCTAACCTCCTGCTTGAGATGCGCGTCCAACGGCCCCTCGAAGCACACATACACTTCGCACCGAGCCGCATCCGCCAACCGAACCAAATCTTGCTTTTTCCCCGCATCCCCCACCTTGTCCCCCACGGACCCTGGTGGCACCGCGGACGCCATCGCCCTCCCCCCGCCCCCAACATCCCCCAGTGGCGACACGCCCGCCACCCCAGACCCACCCTGCGGAACCGCGCAGCCCCCGACGCGGTCCCCCGGCGCAACCCACGCCGCCCCCGGCGCCCCGGGCCTGACCCCTCCTGCCTCCAACCTCCCCACCAGCTCCCGCAACCCCGCCAGGAGACCCGCTAGCCCCCCATCCGCCAGGGCGCGGTCAACGACCGCGTGAGCCAGAGGGAGGGTGGACGGGGAGGGATCCCCCCCGTCGCGGGCAACTCCAGAGCTCCAGACCCCCCCCGCCACCCTCCCCCCCCCCCCAAGAACCCATAAGAAAACTGGACTTACCGGGCCGCCTGGAAGACTCGCCTCCAGCCGCCGATCCACTCCCGACCGCCGACGGAACGCCTCTCGGTCCTTCCTCATCCGATGACGGCAATTCCCCTTCCGACCGGACAGGGCTCTCCTCCCCCACCACTGGCGACACGCGATCCGTCCGCGTTGGGCTGCTCCTGGGCCGTCCTCTGCTCCGCCCCGTGGCCGACTTCCGCTCTGCTTTTCCCCGGCCCTCGAAACTGTATGCTGATGTCGCAGAGGGTGGGCTGTGTGCCGCCCCCCGCCCCTCTGTAAGCTTGGCCGCCATCTTTAAGGTCCTCCTGCGCCCAGGCACACGGGCCGACACGGTCTGCAAGCGGGCCCCCGCCCCCGCCGCGCCCGCGACAGGAGCAGGGCCCGAATCCGTCTTCCTGGGCCTTATCACATGTCCTGAGGCCACCGCCGGTCCGGCGGACGGCCTCACAGCGGATCCGCCATCGCCCCCCCTGCGCCCAGAGGCCTCCTCTGCCCGAACGGCCGGCCGTTTCGCGGGCGGCTCGCGGTGGGCGGAGCTAGCGGTGTTAGCATGGCGGGTGGTAGGAGCCCGGAGCGGGTCCGGGGAAAAGCGTGCCGGCGGGCGGGAGCGCCGCGCCCGGACCGCTCCATCCGCCGCCCCCCCGGAATCAGCAGTTCGGCCCCCGAGTACCTCCTCCACCTGCTCCCGGAGCCAGCGTTCCCCGTTCGCCGCGGCTGCGCCCCCCGCAGCTGTAAGACGAGATCACCGAGCGAGGACGCCATCCTTCCGCGAATCTTCTCTCTTGCCGACTGACGCTGGGGCGTGGAGCGCGCTCTCCTCCACGCTCAGGCTCCGCCCCCTAAAATGAACTGGCCAATCCTTGCCCAGCCCTCTGTCATGCCTTTACTGCGCCTACCCTTCGGTCTTGCTCCGTGCAGTTCTGGATGTAACTACGAGTCATGAGGGCCCTTAGATGGGACCCTTTAGATAAATCTTTCTGTAGCAGCTGGCAGTGTCAACCGCGACAATTAAAGTCATAGATCAGAACTTAAAGACAGGCCCAAAGCTGTAAGTGAACGGATCTAAGCTCGGGGTCTACATGACTGGGTGGAAGGGGAATCTATTTATCTACTCTGGATGGTCTGGATTACAGAGTAGCAGATAGTGGCAGTTTCTGGTTCTTGAAGGTGATTTAAATCTGGAATTTTGGGAAAATGGCTGGGGACCCGTTTTCGGTGTGGTGTCCTTTAATTGGTCAACTCATAGTGACCAGGTAGTTGTAGACCTGTATGTGTCTGAGGTCAGTTGGGATAGGCCCTAGGGTGGTCTTTTGCAGCTGGAGGCATAATGTAGCTAACTGGTGCCACAAACACAAGGTTTTTTGGTATGGCTATATGGAGCCTTCAAGGACTTGCAGCCTTATTTCCACAGAAACCTGGTAGAGAATGGCTGCTATGTAGGAACCGAATATAGAGGGGAACCATTACATTAGTAACCCAGCAAAGTAAAGTACATAAACAGCAGGGGGGGGGGGGGGGGCATGGCCTGGACCGGCATGTGAGAGGAAGTGTCTCTCACAGCTCCGCTCTAAGTTTCAATGATTGATTCTCTTCCAGCAGCAATCCGCGGCCACAAAACGGCTTCCCAGCCAGATACCGACCTCTTCACCCTCCCGGACCAACTACCGGCTCTCTGCACCCGCTGGCAGGCAAGAAAATTGGAGGAAAGCATGCCCTCCGAAATCCAACATGGCGCTGCCACGGCAATGGTTCAGCGCACACCGCGTGGCAATGAGAGGCCCAGGGGAGGACAGGCCAGAGGATTACAGAAGCTCCAGGGTAAGGACCCTCCGAGAGACATGCTTTATTATACCCAGAAGCTAGGGGGCCACCTGGATAGAGAGGATGGGGGGGTGGCTGAGCCTGAGCAGGGAGATGCTAGTGGGTCTGGATTACAGGACATTTCACTGGCAATAATGCATGTAGACCCAAACTCCCTTGGTACACAGCCCCCCTCGTTACATGCTGATGCTGCAGCTGAGGAGCAAGAACAACCGACCCTAGCTGAAATCCTTAGAGCAGTGCATGTCTGCACAGCCTCTGTGAATACTCTCAAAGAACAGTTTGGGGGACTGAAGGAAGATGTCTCCCTGCTAAGACAAGATATGCAAAAGATCCGAGAGCGTACAACAGCAGTGGAAAACAGAGTTAGTGAGGTTGAAGACAGGCTCCCTCCAGTTGCTCGAGAGGCCCATGCGGCTTATCAGCTTGCCAATGACACCAACAATAGGGCAGCGGATATGGAAAATCATTTACAACGCAATAATGTCTGCATAGTAGGCCTGCCTGAGAAGATGGAAGGCGGGGATACCACGGCCTATGTGGAGAACTGGCTGATTGAACTATTTGGAAAGAAGAATTTTTCCCCTTTTTCTTATGGTGGAGAGGGCTCACTGCACAACGGGCCGCCAGCCACAGCCAGGGGCTCCCCCCAGACCCATTCTGGCCCGGCTGCTGCACTATAGAGACAGGGAAGTGATACTGAGAAATGCCCGGGAACGAGCCAACGTTCAGGTTAATGGGGTCAGAGTGTAGTTCTACCCTGACTTCTCGGCAGAGGGGCAGATATCCAGAGCCAAATTTGCTGATGTAAAGAGACGCCTGAGAGCTTTGCAGCTACCTTATTCCATGCTATACCCTGCCAAAATTAGAGTCACAGAGAATAGACAATCACACTTCTTTGAATCGGCCCAGGATGCGGCCATGTGACTGGATCAAAACGAACAGGCCCTCCGTCACCGTGCAAGGGAGGACGAGGGTGATGGCCCTGTTTGAATTGACCATCGTTGAGAGGCCCTGGAGACCCTCTAGGGCGCTGCCATATTGTTTTGTTTGCTGCTCACCTCATCCCCTTAAATGTTGCTGGGGCATCCCATAGGATCACTGGAGTACATGTCCATATCTACTAGTTATATGATCCTGAGGTGGCATGTGCCTTTTGTCACTTTATATATTCCTTTTTGTTTTTCTCTATGCTGCCTCTACTTACCTCCTCTGGAACTTACTGATATGGCTGATATCTCACAGTTATGGGATCCACCCTTGCATTATGCTGCTGGGAGACACTTTGCATTCCGTGAGCTATTTGTGAAGTAGGCAAGAAAAAATGCTTTCCCCCCTGTTGAGGGGCGACCCAATATTATTTTGTTTGTTTTTGCTCTTAGTTTATACCCAGGAACTTGTCCTGTTGACAGCCTGGGCCCTTGTTCATTTTTATTTACATGGCCTACACCGAGGTTTGACTTTGCACAATGTCATATTACCAATCTACTGCCTTGCAACTGTTGACACTAACTATGCAATTGTTATCTGCCCTGACCTTGCACCACATTTGTGGTCTCTAAGCTTGAAACCACTATTTTTACCACACCCCCGGGGGGAGAATCCAAGGAGTGAGCCAGACCTCATGACACCGGACATATCCTGCTCTCCCTTTTGCACTGTCTGGTTACCGAGTCCCATACTGAGACTACACCTGCCTTCATTTGATGGCTGAACTGTCGGTGGTGTCCTGGAATGTGAGGGGCCTGTGCTTCCCACTTAAGCGTATGATGGTGTCCTCCTGCTTGAGGAAATACCACCCTATGATCCTATGCATGCAGGAAACACACTTAACCAAAGAAACGCAATGTTGCCTTAAATATGCATGGGTAGGGGGTGCATATCATTCCACTCATCTCCTATTTCCCGGGTGTGCGTTGAAAGATACATAACTCAATAGACTTCCAGGAGATTGATATCTGTATAGATGCGGAGGGCAGGTTTATTCTCCTCCACTGTAGGGTGGGAAAGTTGTACTGCATTTTAGCATGTGTGTATATACCTCCGCTGTTCACGGCAGCAGTGCTGCGTTTGCTACTGGCCTATATGGAGGGTAGGCCGGATCTCACGCTGCTGATAGTGGGAGACTTTAATTGCTGGCTGAGCCCCTCCATGGATAGACCCCCGAATTAAGGGGTCTCCTTTACATCGAGGGACTCGCTTTTGTTAAGACTACTGAATGAAGTGGGTTGGAGTGATATTTGGAGGTTAAAACATCCGGGTGTCAGACAGTTCTCCTGCTTCTCCAAAACCCATGGGACTCTGTCCAGAATTGACCTTGCCGTGGGCAACTCTTCCATGCTCTCATCCATCTTAGAAATGACCTACAAGCCCCGCAGTGTCTCAGACCACTCCCACTTAGTGATCACCTTGATCACATCCCCCCCTTCCAAACTCCTGAAACCCCCCTGAAAATTCAATGCATTCTGTCTGAAATTATTTCTGGCTCATGAGGAGATGGAGTGGAGCATGGAGGAGTTCTTGGGGAGCCAGGATTTTGTTGCTTCGCCTGCCATGCAGTGGGAGGCCTTCAAGGCCTATATGAGAGGGGATTGCTCATTTCTGAAATTAACAAAGTCAAAAAGAACTCCTCGGGGCTCAGAGAAGACCTTGAAAAACAGGTAGCTGCTCTGGAGGAGGCATATGTTAGCTCCCCATCCGACTCGGCCAGGGAGGCATGGCAGTCGGCTCAATCGGCTTATGAGCGGCTGTTATCCTCCACGGCCGAGAAAAAATATTTTTTTTCCAAACCGGCATTCTTTGAGGAGGGGGAAAGCACAGGGAGCATGTTAGCCAGGATAGCTAATTCCCAGCAGCGCTCGCCCACTATTGGGGGTATCAGAACGACAGAGGGTAGGATTGTTAACTCCCCTGAATTGATTCTAGCTGAACTGACCAAATTCTATGAGACTTTATACCTGCCGACTGGACAATACACACGACCTTAACTTATGGAATATTTAAGTAGCATCGACTTCCCACAACTCACATCTGACCAGCGGGAGGCCCTGGATGCCCCTTTACTCTGGAGAAGCTACAGTCCAGCTACAGTCCTAACTGTAAGGCTCCCGGGGCGGACGGGATACCCATGTAAGTGTATAAGCACTATGCTGACATACTCCTCCCTAGGCTCTTGGTGGTGTTTAATGCAGCCAGGGAACAGCAGGCTTTACCCCCCTCTGTGGCCACAGCTAACATTGTCCTAATACTGAAACCAGGAAAGGATACCTTAGAACCAGGCTCGTACAGACCCATTTCCCTGTTACAGAGTGATATTAAACTTTTGGCCAAGATGCTGGCGATTAGGCTAAATGGGGCCATTACGAGTATTATACATTCAGACCAGGCTGGGTTTATGCCTAATAAGTCCACGGCTGTTAACTTGAGAAGGCTCTTTCTCAACATGCAATCTGCGGCGGAGAATGTAGGGCAGAGGGCCTTGCTGTCACTTGACGCTATGAAGGCCTTTGATAGCGTCGAGTGGGAGTACCTTTGGGAAACCCTTGGCTGCTTTGGATTTGGGAACCGCTATATATCCTAGGTGCGCCTGCTGTACCATAAACCTCGAGCGGCCATCCGGTCCTCGGGGGCAATATCCAAAACGTTAACCTTGGGAAGGAGCACGCGCCAGGGGTGCCCTATATCACCCCTGCTCTTTGCATTAGCCATTGAGCCCCTAGCCATAAAGGTAAGAGCAAATCCCGACATAATGGGCTTTAAATATGGTGACAAACAGGAGAAAATGATGCTATATGCAGATGACACCATGTAGAGAATTCTTTAACAACAGCCATGGCCACGGTGGGGGAATTTGGTAGATTTTACAGGCTCAGGATAAATTGGTCTAAGTCCTCTTTAATGGTAATAGATGAAGGGGGACGCCCCCAACATCCAATACAGTACCCACCACGACCACATTTAAGTATCTAGGCATCCAGGTGTCCCTTAAGATTAGTGAGTATAGAAAATGAAATATATCCCCAATACTGAAAAAGTTTAGAGACCGAATTAAAACGTGGAATTCGCTCTGCCTGTCGGTTGCAGGTAGGGTGAATTTGATAAAAATGATCCTTATGCCCCAGTTGCTTTATGTGCTCCACAATGCTCCGACCACAGTGACTCTAAAGGTGTTCATGACTGTTGTATACCAGATATGAATCATTCCAACCCCTAAACTTACCCTATTTTCCACCCATTAACTTGAGACGACACCGGGTTGGAGTAACAAAGGCCGTAGCGGCCTACTTTATTTTAAATAACAAATAAACCAATAAAATTCTGTATGAATATAAAACTTCTGTTATAAAACACTATCTGGCATTGGTCTGTGCAGGCACTTTTTGTAAACCTCTAAAACAAATAACCAACTGGCACTGTGGTCCCTCTCCAAGTGTAATATTAGGCCTCAAGCCGACAAGCAGGCTCAGAGACAAACACTGTCCGCAGTGCCCCATAACACTTTCCGTCTAACCTTAGTTGTCTGGAAACCACCATCAGGACCCATCCAGCGGTAGTTCCTGAACTTTACTTTTGCCATATCTCCTTCCTCTGCACAGACCAACACCCGCTACAGCATGAGGGAGTAACCTACTTATTCCCGAATGCCCTGCCACACCCGAAGCGCTCTTTCTATGCCGTCCTGCAGGCCCAGAGTCCATAGGTCAATGCCTACATCATTCAGGTGTACTCCATCCGCTCGCAGGTACCTCAAGGTCTCAAACTCGAGCTCCAAATGCCGGATGGCCAGACCTCCGTTCCTGACCATAAAGTTGCTCACCGCCCTGTTCACCTTCTTCCTGGCCCTATTAACTCCCTCCACGGACCTGGCCAACCGCCATGTCGTGCGGGCCACCATGTCCGACCAGACAATGACCGTTTTAGGAAAATCGGTCATCAACCGTCCCACATCCACTTTAATGTCTCTGGTAAGGTCAATCATGGATCGCGACCCCAGATCATTACCCCCAGCATGAATGATCAAAACATCCGGGGGCCTGTCCCTTGCAAAATGGTGCATCTCTGAAACCAACCTCCCCCATAACATACCAGGGAAGCCAAACCACTTAACGCAGACTTCCCGCCTAGCAAAACCCAGCTGTCTGCCCCCCTTCCTAGCATCACCCCTCCGTGCCCCCCAGCACACGTAGGAATGGCCCATTATCCAGACCAATCCCTTCGCTGAATCTGAAAATAGAAGAAAACAGAGAACCATGCATGACAAACCACTCCAACTCCAAACCAGTTAAACCAGTTAATCTTAACCCCCTTATCATCCGTAAACACCAACTCACTAACCATACCCCCGCCACAGTGCAGACCCATGCAAACATCAAGTGAGTACATTCCCCCTGCAGTTTTTCGTCCTAGTTTTTTTTTTTTTTTTTATATTTACTTTTTATCATGCACCCTTCAGCATGCCCAGCACCGCAACCATCCACCAAAATCCCAGAAACCACCCCTTAGTCCTCAAAAAACCAGACCCAAACGTCTACCACACGCCATCCATAACAGCACCCGGTAGCATAGGACAAAATCCCCAACTATTGCCTCCCATGCTAGAAAAATAAACCACTAACCAAAAACAAAGATCCGAACGATAAAATCCACCACCCAAGTCCCCACCTCATTTTATTTTTTTTTTTAACATACCAACATCACTCCAGCATACCACCCCAAGGAAGGGGAAATCCCCCCGATCAGCACACTTGCAGCCACTAACCCTAGACCTGTTCAACTCCCCTCCAGAGACTCGCCCAAAGCTATTTCCCACAGCCCTTCGGGACATGGCGTGCCATGCAGATCTGCAGCTGGCGCCAACTCCCGAAATCTCTCCCACTGGAACCGTGAAAGCGCATCCGCCACCACATTCTCCACGCCCGGGAGGTGCACAGCATGAATGAAAACATTCATTTGGAGACAACGCAACACCAAATGTCGCAACAACCGCACAACCGGCGGCGACGACGCCGAGTTCTGGTTGAGAACCTGCACCACCCCCATGTTGTCTACGTGAAAACGTACCTTCAGGTCCTTAAACGTTGCACCCCACAGCTCCACCGCCAGAACCACTGGAAACAGTTCCAATAAAACCAAATTTTTGGCGTATCCCGCAGATACCCAAGAAGGGGGCCACGGGCCCGCACTCCAGCGTCCCTGAATAAAGGCTCCAAAACCCGAAGCACCTGCAGCATCAGTGAAAAGCTCCAGGTCAAAGTTGCTGACCGGACCCAACATCCACATCGCTCTACCATTGAAAGACTCCAGGAAGGTATTCCACACGTTCAAGTCTTCCTTGTGTGACCGCACCAAACGCACAAAATGCGTAGGAGACCGAACACCCGCAGTACTAGCCGCCAACCTACGGCTAAAAACACGCCCCATCAGCAGATTGCGGCAAGCAAAATTGAGCTTGCCCAGCACTGATTGAAAGACCCGCAACTGAACTTTCTTCGCACCCAACAACCCAGCGATCTCCCTTCTCAAGTCCACCAGCTTACCTTCCGGCAACCGGCAATTCCATGGCCTCGGAATCAAGCACAATGCCCAAAAACGTGATGACCGTGCGAGGTCCCTCCGTCTTATCCGGAGCCAACGGAATGCCAAACCTGCCCGCAACATGTTGTAGCGTTGCCAACAAAATCGCACAGAGCTTAGAACCCGCCGGCCCTATACACAAAAAAATCATCCAGGTAGTGAATAATTGAATTCACCCCAGACACAACTCGCACCACCCATTCCACGAAGGAACTGAATTGTTCGAACAATGCGCACAAAATCAAACAACCCATCGGCAAGCATTGGTCAACGTAGAAACCGTCAACCCAATGGCACCCCAACAAACGGAAACTTTCCGGATGAACCGGTAATAAACGAAAGGCCGACTCCACATCCGCCTTGGCCAACAGCGCCCCCTTTCCGTACTTTCGCACCCAGCGCACCGCCGCATCAAACGACGTATATGACACTGAGCACGCTTCCTGGTCGATCGCATCGTTAACCGACCCGCCCTTGGGAAAGGATAGGTGATGTATGAGTCTAAACTTATTAGGCTCTTTCTTGGGCACCACACCCAGCGGAGACACCACCAAGTCCGACCAAGGGGGGGGCGAAAAGGGGCCACTCATCCTACCCAATGCAACTTCCTTCCGTAGCTTCTCGGAAACCACCTCCGGATGTTGCAGCGCTGACTTTAGGTTGGGTGTCAACGGGGGAACGACTGCCAGGGAACACGGAATCCGAAAACCTTGCGCAAAACCCAATTCCAAAACCTGAGCCGCCACCCTATCCGGATACCTACCGAGAAACGGCCGCATCCTTTCCACCATCACCGGGGTCCTCCCTCTTGTTGTTAGCTTCTCCAGGGCAGCCTTTTCCTTGCTTAAAGCATCTGGACGCCGGGTGTGATCCGCCGCAGCCGGAACACTCGTGCTTGAACCTGCAGCCGCTCCCAAACTTACACACCCCCGAATTGTATTGCCAACACACCCCTTTTTTATTTCCGGCCGACTGTCCTGGGGACGAAGGTCCGTCACCCCCCCCCCCCCCCTGAAAAAACTGCCCCGGGGCCCTCGCTGACGTCATCAATCGCATCCACAAGCTGATGTCCTTGTGGTCCCATCGTAGCGCCGGTCTCACCGCTCTCCGCTGCCTGAACTGGTTGTCATAACGAAGCCAAGCCATTCCACCATAAACCCGGTAGGCCTCCCCTATCGCATACTGATAACAGAAAAGTGCCGAACGCTCGCCATGATAGCGAACGCCTGTAGCCAATTTGAAAACGTTTGCGGTATCAACCTATACCTATGCTTTTCTTCATCCTCTTTCTTGGAGTCGTCTGGCTTCACCCTATCCAGGTTGAACTTCTCCAGCGGCAGAAGGGAGAATATCTCCACATACTCACCCTTCCACAACTTGTCCCGCACCTCCTGTTTAAGATGAGCCCCTAACGACCCCTCAAAACACACGTAGACCTCACAACTGGCTGCGTCCGCCAACCACGTGATGTCCTGCTGACCCGGTTTGTCGGCCGCCACCGCCACCTTCTCTCCAACTGGGGGCACCACCGCCGCCCCCACCGCTGCGCTCGCCGTGCTCCCACCAGGCAGAGATTCCACCACCGGTGGGGCCACCGTAGTGCCTGTCACGACCGCCTCCACAGACGCCGGAACTCACGCTGCCGCCGGCCCAGCCACAGCCCTTTCACCCTGCTCAAACCTGGTCACCAATTCCGTAATCCCCGCCAAAAATCCCAGCAAACCCACAGAGGTACCCCCAGACCCCCCTGCACCATCACCCATAGCCTCCCCACACACATGTCCCCCACCCCCCGTAGCACCCGAATCACACACAACAGCTACACATATAGGGGACTTACCAGGCTGCACAGGTGACGCCCCATCAGCCGAATGTCTGTTCTCCACCACCGATCTCCTCCTGGAAGCGGGGGCCAGCTCGTCCACCCCCTCCGAGTCATCCTCGTCCCGCAGCTCCAACTCCTCATCCTCTGACGACGACGGCCCACCAGACAGCTCGGACCTGGATGCCGCTGCAGCCACAGACATGCGACTCCTCCTGCGCACTGCGTGCCCCCCCACCGACTTGTGGACGGCTTTTCCAGATCACAGACCTGGCAGCCTCCGCTCTGGCCTCTGCTGGTCCCATCCTTCCTCTGGCCATCCGTGGAGCATCCCCTGCCGCTGCAACAGCAAGCCCAGGGACCCCAGCTCTCTCCCTGCTGACTCCCTCCACCACCGCTCTTGAAACCATCCTGGGGGCGGGGCCTGCACTCTGCGACTCACCCCGCCATCTGTGTTTGGACGCCATCTCTTCCGCACCTCGCCTTCCCCGCGTGGCCGCTCCAGCCACCCTGGGATCACTGGGAGGGGAGCCTGTACACTCAGCCGCCTGCCGCTTGGCCGGGGGCGCCACAGCCCGTGCCACTGCACCGCCGCCTGCCCTGCCCCCCCTCCCGGGCTGGAGAAAAACGCTCCAGAGTGTCCTGCAGCCATCCATCTCTCCGCTCCGCCGCCTGTTCCCTTAACCGAGCCATGAGCAGCTCCACCGACGCCATGCTGAATTAACTTTTCCCCTGACCTTCTGTTAAACTCCCATGATGCACCGGGAGTATAAATCAACTCTGCCCTAGCTCGTCCCCCTCGGCACCTAAGTCCTTCCTTTTGCCTTTCCATTCTTCCCTGTTAACCCAGTCATGCTGCGGGCTCCCTGACTTGTTAATTCCCTGTTTCGTACATTAATTGGGAAGAATCGCTCACCAAGAATCAAGCTGGAACATCTCCAATGTCCCAAGGATAAGGGAGGGCTTGCCCTCCCAAACCCTTGGCTATATTATATAGCGGCACAGCTGCAGCTTTTGATAGGCACATTTCACACGAGCGCAGACTGGGAGGGAGGGACCTGTGAATCCTCCGAACTAGTGATGCTACACACAGTAAAAAGGAACTCAGTGCCGTTGGCTCTGGAGGCACTAGCCTTCGGGAAACCTGATAAAATTTACCCAACTTATAATCTTATCCAAAAAACTTGGAACAAAGCTAGATATCTACAGGGCGTGGCAGGATACATAGAATACAGCCCTATTTGGGCTAAAGATACATACCCAGAACTGACTAAATTGCAACATGGTACACTATGGAAAAGACATGGGGTGGTTTACCTTAGCCAGATATTTCATGCGGGGAAATTGCTCCCATTTGAAACCTTGCAGGGTCTATTTGGTTTACATCAATCCATGAGATTTTACTATGTTCAATCAAAACATGCTATAATGGTCCAGGGCAGGTCGGTGGAGGATGTCTCAAGCCCAACCCCACTGTTCGATCTCATTGCAAGAGCCACCAACACTAAGGGGTTTATATATTCGTGATACAACATGTTACTGCAGAACTTTTTGATTAAACACCCTCTGCTGGCCAAATGGGAGGGGGAGGTGGGCTCGCTGGACAAAGATCAATGGGATACTGGATGGGGGTGGTGGACACCATAAACAGGGTATTTCAAGTCTCAATACCTGCTGATCCAAAACCCTGTTTACTCAATGTTTTGGGGGAACTGAAGTGGGAAGAATGTACAAGGGTGGCTACCATTAGATCTCTCAGCCCTTAAAGAGTGGATTATAACAGTGGGGGAGATGATCCGGAGGGAAAAAATAATATTCCAACATAGGGGATGTGACCGGAAGCTTGAAAAGTTGTGGGGTCCGTGGCTGGATGCACTGGGGCTTGCCCCGGTGGATCTGGTCCTGGGCAGACTATTATAGTGACCGTGAGATAAGAGAGACCATGTCCTTCAGGACCCAGGCAGAGCTTCTTTAGGCAGTTTGCAAGGTTGAAAATAAAACTATGTTGATAAGACTTGTTCATCCTGATATACTAATGTGTAGATTGATTGGTATTGATGGTTTTGAAATTGTACTAGGGCTATGTAACCTTGGTGTATGTTTACCCTGCACTTTCTTAATAAACCTTTTTTTATGGATAAAAAAAAAGTACAAAAACAGCTACTTGGCCCCTAAAAAGCGTTCCTCTTATAGTGAAGAAGACCTAGTCTGGTAGTCCAGATGAGTGGCTGGAGGAGTCTCTTGGCTGAAAATACAGATGATCAGCTGTAGGCACAGGACCAACTCACCTAAAGCACAGTACTCTGGGAACATTTTTAAAGCTGCATTCTATTGCTATCCAAACTGGCTGCCCCATGCAGGAATTAATAGTAAAAATTTATGTTGTGAGTCTGAAATTGGATCAGGGTTTACTGCAGGTCAGGCTCGCCTCCGGTACCTCCCCCTGGATCTGGAAGTTTGGAGAAACTTCTAGAAATTAGTGGACTGAGGCCAGGAGGGCTGATCTACACACTTGAGGGAATCTGGCCAATTGGCCAATTGGGAATCTGGCACACTTGAGGGAATCTGGCCCATCTGGCCTCTCCCAGGCAGAGGGCCTTACGGGGTTTCTGGGTCAGCAACTAAATATGGTGGAGCCATGCCAGCAGGGGAGTCAGGTGGAAGATGGAGTGCTGAGGAGGCTCACCAGAGCCAAGGAGGGTTCCTCTGGGTCTAGTGGGCTCTGTCTCCAGGCTGGGGTTTAGGCTAGTGTGAAAGAATCCTTTCACCATCATGGTTTGAGAAGGAATCTTGCAGGGGGCAAGGAGGACAGGGTTAGTACGTCAGCACACCCAGGGATTCACAAGAGGAGAGACTGCCATGTGTAGCAAGCTTTCAAAGTACAGAGCTGTGCTAAATCTTCATCCCTTGTCCTGGTAGACAAGCAGACAGGAGGGCTGGTAGCATCTGCAGGCGGTGGAGCTGGGAGAAGTTCTACAAGAGGAGAGGAGATACTCCATGCAGCTTTTCAAAATGTTGTGCTACTTTCCAAAGGGGCTGAAAGCTCCTGGTCCATAGGGGACTACTGGTCCATAAAGACTGAGTAAATCCAGGAAGGAGAGCAGTCCAGGATATTATGTCTGTATGTAGGAAGGAAGTTGCCCTCATCTGCGTTCCTCAAGTCAAGTGGGACATCCCATAATTTCCAGTTATCAGGGACTCCTGTGGGGTTAGTGCTGCCAAGGTCTTCCCCATCTTCAGGGCTCTCCTGGCATATCAGAAGGAACAGTAGTTGATATTGTTCTCTCCTTAATAGGACTATTGGATGGACATTTGGTCTTATTTTGAAGGTTAGCTGAGCAGAAACAGAAACCAAATAAATTTCAGCTCAGCTGGGGCCCATGTCACTTTCAATAAAATGCCTTCACCCTGCAAGATACCCGTCTCTCAGAAACTCTATTAATAAGTCTGATGGTTTAAACAATGAACTTGATTATTGTGATGCTAGCACGGCTTACACAATGTTCAATGAATCGGCTTGATTGGATTGCAATATTGGATCTATATCGTAGTCATCCACTATCCACAATAAAATAATGAGGCGTTAACTACTGTCACTGGAAACGGGTGAAGAAGACTGGCAGGAGATGTAAATGAGCTATGTGAATAATATCATGTTTTATCCATATGAAGGACGGTTTTATTGCGCCATTGTGTCCTTAAAATGATATGGTACAGCTGCAGCTGCTGTTGTATAGTTGTGGTGTTACCACCAATGACATGAGACGGAGTTTATGATGTTCTGAATTCACTGACGTGCGATATGACAGAATATGTAATGAAGGAGGAAGAAAGAGTTCTTGAAAGAGAAGCGAGAAACGTTATGTCAATTTTCTTTGGCTGTTTAGAATCGGCACAATTCATTGACTTCAGTTCGTAGACTTTCATAGCACTTCTGCTTAGAAGAAGAGGGCACAGTAGTGAGTGATTATATTGCAAGAGGTCATTGAGGATCATCGAGTGCTTCAACTATTACTCCTACATGTCTATTATTAGATAATGATATTTACCAGGAGAAACCACGGCGCAATTATTGACAATTGAGGTGCTTTAGGAGAACCTTTCTCAGCCAGGGTTCCTCCAGAGTTTGCCAGGGGTTCCTCGAGAGCAGATTGATCTTCCTGATGGTGCCCACAATGGAACCAATGGAGCCTACTCTCTCAGGTGAGTAACCACTGACATTGGTGATTAGGTTTATTGTCTGGGAGAATGGTATTCTTCTCCCTGACCACCACTGTAAGTGGACATTACACTGACTACTGTTGTAAGAGAGCCCTTCACCTATCGTACATTAATGTAGAGGAGCGCTCACTAACCACCACTATAAGGGGTATTTTTTAGGTGACTGAAAATGTAAGGGGGTCCTTTTTACTGACCATCAAAGTAAGGCCCTTCTCCTCTTACCACCAATGAAGGAGGATTTGTATCTATTGATCACCAATGTAAAGGGGGGTGCTTCCCTGTTGACCACAAATGCAAGGAGCATTCCTCCCATTGACTATCATTGTAAGGGGGCTCTTCTATGCTGACCACAGATACAAGAGGACCTTTCTACACTGAAAACTAATGTAGGGGGACTCTTCTACACTGACCACAAATACAAGAGGACCTTTCTACACTGACCACAAATGTAAGAGGACTTTTCTACACTAACCACCAATGTAAGAAGAGGCCTTCTCCACTGACTACCAATGCACTGAGGCTCTTCTTCACTGACTACCAATGCAGTGGGGCCTTTATCCACTGACCAGCAATAGAAAGGTTTCTTCTCCCACTGGCTACCAAAGTAAGGTCCCTTCTCTATTGATAAAAATATAAGGAGGACCTTCTATACTGACCACCAATGTAATGGGGTCCTTCTCCACTGACCTTTGATTTAAGAATGTACTTCTCCACTGACCATAAATGTAACACCAGAATACTTCACTTCCTTCAAATATCGTTTGGGCCCTTTTCTGCTGACCAATAATGTAAGGGGCTCTTCTCCATAGATTACCAACGTAATGGGGTCAATCTCCATTGACACAAATATAAGGAGGTCCTTCTCCGCAGACCTTCAAATTAAGAGTGCTTTCTTTACTGACCACAAATGTAAGGAGACTCTTCTTCACTGACTAACAATGTAAGGTGCTCTTCTCCATAGATTACAAATGTAATGGAGTCAATCTCCATTGAAACAAATATAAGGAGGTCCTTCTCTGCAAACCTTCAAATTAGGGTGCACTTCTTTACTGACCACAAATGTAAGGAGACTCTTCTTCATTGATAACCAATGTAAGCGATCTCTTCTTCACTATGTAGTGTGACCCTTTTCTTGCAGATCAATGGTTCCTTTCACCCTCTAACCACCAATGTAAGGGACAATTCTCCACTGTTCACCAATGTAATGGGGTCTTTCGCCGCTGATCTTCAATTGAAGTGTACGTTTCTCCAGTAATCCCTTCTCCACTAAAAAATGTAAAGGGGTGATTCTCCACTAATCACCAATATTAGGGTCGCAATAACACAAATGTAAGGAGGTCTTTCTCTAGTGACCACCAATATAATGGTGCCCTTGTCAACTGATCTTCAATGTAAGAATGTACTGTACTTCCCCACTGACCACAAATCTAAGAGGGCACTTCTATACTATCCAAAGGGGACCCTTCTTCGCTGACTTCTGAATGTATGGGGCTCTTCTCCATAGACTACCAATGTAAAGGAGTCAATCTCTACTGACACAAATATAAGAAGGTCCTTCTCCACTGACCTTTAAGGGTGCAAAAAGGAAAAAGCCCCCCCCCCCCCCCCCCCACTGGACATAAAGCACTCACAAAATTCCTGTGTATAGGAAGAGTTCCCTTCACTGGAACTAAGGGGCCAAGCCCAACTGCAGAAAAACAACCCCACACCATAATCCCTTCTCCACCAAATGATTTGGACCAGCGCCCAAAGCAAGGTCCATAAAGACATGGATGAGAGAGTTGTTCTTTATGGACCTTGCTTTGTGCACTGGTGTGTAGTCATGTTGGAACAGGATGGGGCCATCCCCAAACTGTTCCCACAAAGTTGGGAGCATGAAATTGTCCAAAATGTCTTGGTATGTTGACGTCTTAAGAGTTCCCTTCACTGGAACTAAGGGGCCAAGCCCAACCCCAACCCCAGAAAAACAACCCCACACCATAATCCCCCCTCCACAAAATGATTTGGACCAGCGCACAAAGCAAGGTCCATAAAGACACGGATGAGCGAGTTTGGTGTGGAGGAACTTGACTGGCCTGACCTCAACCCAACATAACACCTTTGGGATGAATTAGAGCTGAGACTATGAGCCAGGCCTTCACATCCAACATCAGTGTTTGACCTCACAAATGTCCTTCTGGAAGAATGGTCAAACATTCCTGTAGACACACTCCTAAACCTTGTGGACGGCCTTTCCAGAAGAGTTGAAGCTGTTATAGCTGAGAAGGGTGGGCCAACTCAATATTGAACCCTATGGACTAAGACTGGGAGGCTATTAGGCCTTGGTTCTACCCCCTACACACCTCCTAGTTCCATCCCTTGTCTTCGTCCTCTAGCCACCTTCAAACACGGTCCCATGGTTCCACCCCCTACCCACCTCCTAGTACCATCCCATGTCTCCACCCTCTACCCATCTTCGAACATGGTCCCTTAGTTCTACCCCCTAGTACCATACCCTCTCTTTGTCTGGGATGCCATTAAAGTTCATGTAAAGGCCGGCGTCCCAATACTTTGGGTAATATAGTGTACATTCGATTATGTATTACGGAGCTGCATTTATTTCCATTCGTTATATCTTCCTGGATTTCATCTTTAACAAAGGAAGGCAGAAGAAACACCTTAGCTCACAGAATTTTTTTTCCCTCTCCATCCAGACATATATAGAAGCATATGGGGCTCCTAATATTTTGTACGAAGCAAAAAAAAACATTGTGCCCCATGAAGGGAACAGATGACGAGTGTACCCATGTGAATGCTACATTAGCGATGGCTGCTCGGGTTTGCATGCGAAGCATAATTCAAATGTGCTGCCAGCGTCAGGCTGAAACAGCCATTTGCACAGCTCCTCGACATTGCTTTGTGCACACACAGATGTAGTATGAGCGGTGCTCGCTCTACCATGCCAACATCCCCGATGTGCCAGCATTTTCCTGACTGCTGTGCCATGCTGCAGAACATTTGTATAATGAAAACGCAGGAACTCAGCCCGCATCCTCCATCTATTATTTACAGGGTCATTCTATGGGGGGGGGGGGGGTGATTATTATATTCTGGTAACTGTATACCTGTAATTGCTTAATTCAATATATGGAATCCTTTTATTTTATTTTTGGCGTGCAGACAAAACCGTTCATCCAAAGTGACAGATACAAGAAAACATCAAATAAGACCGCGAGAGGAAAAGACGAGTACAGAAGGATGTAGATCTGCTGTGAAAGCCTGACTAAGGCAGTAGTGGCCTTCAATCCTATTCCTCCTACTGACACCAATGATGGGGCACTATTCCTCCCACTGATACCAATGATGGGGCACTATTCCTCCCACTGATACCAATGATGGGGCACTATTCCTCCCACTGATACCAATGATGGGGCACTATTCCTCCCACTGATACCAATGATGGGGCATTGTTTATTCCCAATGACTGCAGTTTCCCCCCTTTAAGGTATGAAGGAAATAAACTGCCCCTTTGTTTAGAAATATTGGAGACCCATAGCCTAAAAAAAAGTGTAAAGCCTCCTGAGATGTTCAATGTTGGTGATCATGAATGACCAAAGACAACACATTACAGGGCCTACTTGCCCTACTGAGATTTGTTATCTAATAAATTCATGAATTTTCAGTGATGAGGTTTAAATAATTGTCTAGAGGGATGGAAATCCTATGTTTCCCGAGGTGTCCAGTCTAGAAGAAGTCTAATGCCGAAGAACGGCCGAAGATGACATTTCAGGGCTTGTTTGCACATTGCTCTCTTCATCACATTCCTCCATGAAATGTCAGCCAGGAATCTCACCACCCACAGAGGTGCTTCCAAGTATAATCACCACCCCGCCCCCGATCCTGCCCTCACCCCTCACCTCCACCATGGAGAGCCCCATACAAAAGGTCTCATCTTCTCACAAGACACGTTTGTCCGTCACATTTCATTTGGCTCGTAATTTGAAAGGCGATTGCACCGAGGGCGGAAATGTATTTATTAGAAATCTACGAAACGTGGGAATTTTCAAGTGAATAATTACATAATATCTGTGCAACGATGATACAAATCAAACAACGCTATTGTGTAATCAATACTGAAACATTAAAGTCGTACCCTCCTCTGTTATAATCAGAAATACATTGATATAGACAGGGCTTTTTACTTAGAGAATAGGTGAAGGTATTCCCCTCTTTCGAATCACCCCTTGTCTCCACCTTCTACGCACCATTCCTTGATTCTACCCCCCACCACCCCCCAGTACAATCCCTTGTCTCTACCCCCTACCCATCTCCAAGGACCATTCCTTGATTCCACCCACCCCCCCAGTAACACCCCTTGTCTCAACCTCCTACCCATCTCCGAGCACCGTTACTTGGTTCTATCCACCCACCCCCAGTACCATCCCTTGTCTCTACCCCCTACCCACCTCCGAGCACCATTCCTTGGTTCCACCCCCCCAGTACCACCCCTTGTCTCCACCTTCTACCCACCTCCGAGCAACGTTCCTTGGTTCCCATCCCCCACACCATTACACCCCCACTGCCAGCCTGAACCGGTGATACCCGATCCCCCACACCATTACACCCCCACCAGCAGCCTGAACCGGAGATACAAGTCAGGTTGGATCGGTGCACCAAATTCTGACCCCACCATCTGAATGTTGCAGCTAAAATCCAGACTCATCAGACCAGGCAACGTTTTTCCAATCTTCTCTTGTCCACTTTTGGTGATCCTGTACCAATTGTAGCCTCAGTTTCCTGGTCTTAGCTGTCAGGAGTGGCACCCGGTGTGGTCTTCTGCTGCTGTAGCCCATCTGCTCCAAGGTTGGATGTGTCGTGTGTTCAGAGATGGTGTTCTGCATACCTTGGGTGTAACGAGTGGTTATTTGAGTTACTGTTGTCTTTCTATCATCTGGAACTGCCCATTCTCCTCTGTCATCAACAAGGCATTTTCCTCCACACAACTGCCACACACTGGATATTTTCTCTTTTTCCCACCATTCTCTGTAATCCAGAGAGATGGTTGTGTGTGAAAATCCCAGAAATACTCAGACCGGCCCGTCTGCCACCAACAACCATGCCATGTTCAAAGTCACTTCCATCCCCATTCTGATGCTCGGTTTGAACCTCAGCAAGTCATCTTCACCACGTCTATATGCCTAAATGCATCGAGTTGCTGCCATGTGATTGACTGATTAGCAATTTGTGTTACCGAGCAATTGAACAGTTATACCTAATAAAGTGGCCGGTGAATGAATATGAATGCTCACCCACCCTTGACATCACTGTGACCCAGGGATCTCCAAACTACGTCCCTCCAGCTGTTGAGGAACTACACATCCCACGAGGCACTCTGACATTCACAGCCAGGACTAGGCATGATGGGAATTGTAGTTCCTGAACAATTGGAGGGCCATAGTTTGGAGACCCCCCTTAGGCTAACACCTGTTGACCCTACCTGCTGTAGGACATGATTCTGGTACAGAACCACTGAGTGGTGAAGTAGCTTTGTACAATTGCCTACAAGGTGGGTGGTCATAAAGTTAAGGCTGATTTTTTCTCTGTTACCATGTGCCGTAAAGTGTGAAGAGGTCATAAATGTTTGATGGTGTCCAGATAGTTGTGTCTAGTCTCCTGTAGACTGAGCTAAGTAGACCGATCTGCAGTAAAAAGCCTCCCCGCACTTTCTGTCTATAATAATACATGCCAGGCCGGCTAATTGCACAGATCCATTCTGCTGCCAATGATCAGCATGCACTTAAAACGAATGCAGCCCTTCTTTTCCTCTCCTCTTTGGTAACCAAGGAGGGTCGGATCGATGGAAAATACATTACGCATTTCTCATATTCGGTTTGGACCTTCCAACGGCAGGCCGAGGCACAGACTCCCCGAGGTGCAGGCAATGAATAGAACAGAGAGTCTGTTTACAAAACCGTTTGGTAAGTAAATAGCGGAATCTGGGTCTTTGAGCCGAATGAGCGCCGAGCGCATGTGGGGCGAGGAAAAAAGGGGAAATTAAAAATGCATCAAAACATATGTCTCTTGTTGGGTCAATTAAACTTATGTTCATATCTGATGAGCGAGAGAGTCTATTAAAAGAGCGTATGATGGATCATTTCAGGGACGCTTTTGTTTCCTTGTGTTCTCAACTCCCGTAGCCTGCAGGGGTTATGACGCAATTGCTTTGCTTCTGTGCCGTAGATGCATATTCCAGAAGTTTGAGATGGGAGAGGCTCAGATCATCCACATGAGATCCCGGTATTACAGCAGATGTTGGGACTTCTTTGTTTTTGTTCTCTTTAACCCTTGGAACTAGGGACGTTGCTACACACTGGCACCCATGGCACATGCCCCAGATCCTCTACTGGGTGCCCCAGGTCTCCTTTGAGATATGAAGCTGATCAGGGCTTTTTTTTCAGCTGGAACGTGAAGGAACGCAGTTCTGGCACCTACAACACAGAATGTATGTACATGCAAAGAGGGCTTTGGTGTACTGGAGGGTCTATTAATGACTTCTGTTGTAGCTTGAGGGTGTATTGTTGCTGGGTGTACAGTTCCATCCAGCCAGGCCGCAGTTCACCCCTCAAGACAGACAGTGTTGGCACACCTGAGAGTTTCTGCTACTACTCATTGCTGTTACATCCTGTAAGTGCTCCTGGTCAGGTGCCTTTCCCCCAGGTTTGTTGTGTATTGCCGAACTTCAATTTCAATACAGTTCCATTTTCTACAACCTTTGAGATGTTCTTCTGCTGGCTATTGTTGGGCCCTTTAACAGCGTTGATGCACTTAACTCCTTGCATGCTCCTTGATCATTGCTGGTACTTCAATGCTCGGAATTGCTTCTTCATCCTAAATAAATTTTCTTATAGAATGCTACCCCTGCTAGCCAAAGATGCCCTCTGGTAATGTAGTGGTTGTGTGGGTAGGTGAAGTTTTAGAGGACATCTTTGGCTAGCAGGGGTAGTGTCCCTTAAGAAGGCTTTGGTGTACTGGTGGGTCCATTGATGACTGCTATTATAGCTTGAGGGTTTATTGTTGCTGGGTGTACAGTTCAATTTTCTGCAACCTTTGAGATGATTTTCTGCTGGCTATTGTTGGGCCCTTTAATGTCATTGGTGCACTTAATGATAGTCCCAGTTACCTTGCATGTAGTATAGGTACAGAGCTGCCATTTTGGGTCAACCCATACTATATTTTCGTATGGATCTGCTTATTTTTGGGTGAGGGAACTTTTTAAAAAGGTGAACTAATGTCACTTTGATCTACAAACAGGGACCGGCTTGTGAGGGAGAGTGCAAAGTGTAGGGAAGGGTTCCTTTGGAGTAGGGCCAGCTCAGGGCAGGCTCCTTGATCATTGCTGGTACTCCAATGTTTGGAATTGCTTCTTCCTCCTAAATACGCATGACCTGTTCCTACTCTAACCACACGCAAAATACACGCCAAATCCAGGAGTCAGGGCCCCGCCTTTTCTGGCCCTTTTTTTCCTGTTCAAGAAGTGTGGAGAGAGTGAGAGATCCACAGATAGAGCGGAATCCAGTAAAACTTTATCTGTGGATCTCTCACTCTCTCCACACTTCTTGAACAGGAAAAAAAAGTGCCAGAAAAGGCCGGGTCTTCAAGTGGATATAAAAGGAAACTTTGTGGCTCCGTCTACAAGCCCTGATGAAGGGGAGCATAGAACCCTTGAAACGTGCTGGCTTTTTATTGTGAAATACAGATTTACTAGATAAAGTTTTACTGGAATCCGCTCTATCTATGGATCTCTCTCTCTCTCCACACTTCTTGAACAGGAAAAAAAAGTGCCAGAAAAGGCAGGGTCTTCAAGTGGATATAAAAGGAAACTTTGTGGCTCCACCTACAAGCCCTGATGAAGGGGAGTATAGAACCCTAAAAATGTGTTGGCTTTTTTTTATTGTGAAATAAAGATTTCCTAGATAAAGTTTTACTGGATTCTGCTTTATCTAGGAAATCTTTATTTCACAATTAAAAAAAAGCCAACACGTTTCGAGGGTTCTATGCTCCCTTTCATCAGGGCTTGTAGGCAGAGCCACACAGTTTCCTTTTATATACACTTGAAGACCCGGCCTTTTCTGGCACATTTTTCTTCCTGTTTAAGAAGTATGGAGATAGTAAGAGATCCACAGATACAGCAGGATCCAGTAAAACTTTATCTCTGGATCTCTCACTCTCTCCACACTTCTTGAACAGGAAAAAAGTGCCAGAAAAGGCTGGGTCTTCAAGTGGATATAAAGGAAACTGTGTGGCTCCACCTGCAAGCCCTGATGAAGGGGAGCATAGAACCCTTAAAACGTGTTGGCTTTTTTACTTCTGAAATAAAGATTTACCAGATAAAGTTTTACTGAATTCGGCTCTATCTGTGGATCTCTCACTCTCTCCACACTTCTTGAACAGAAAACAAAAGTTCCAGAAAAGGCTGGGTCTTTGAGTGGATATAAAAGGAAACTGTGTGGCTCCGCCTACAAGCCCTGATGAATGGGAGCATAGAACCCTCGAAACGTGTTGTCTTTTTTTATTGTGAAATAAAGATTTCCTAGATAAAGTTTTACCGGATTATGCTCTGGGGATCTCTCACTCTCTCCACACTTCTTGAACAGGAAAAAAGTGCCAGAAAAGTCTGGGTCTTCAAGTGGATATAAAAGGAAACTGTGTGGCTCCGCCTACAAGCCCTGATGAAAGGGGGTGTAGAACCCTCGAAAGGTGTTGGCTTTTTTATTGTGAAATAAAGATTTCCTAGATAGAGCGGAATCCAGTAAAACTGTATCGAGGAAATCTTTTTTTCACAATTAAAAAAAAGCCAACACATTTCGAAGGGTCTATACTCCCCTTCATCAGGGCTTGTAGGTGGAGCCACACAGTTTCCTTTTATATCCACTTGAAGACCCGGCCTGTTCTGGCACTTTTTTTTCCCTGTTCAAGAAGTGTGGAGAGAGTGAGAGATGCACAGATAGAGCGGAATCCAGTAAAACTTTATCTGTGGATCTCTCACTCTCTCCACACTTCTTGAACAGGAAAAAAGTGCCAGAAAAGGCCAGGTCTTCAAGTGGATAAAAGGAAACTGTGTGGCTCTGCCTACAAGCCCTGATGAAGGGAAGCATAGAACTCTTGAAACATGCTGGCTTTTTATTGTGAAATAAAGATTTAATAGATAAAGTTTTACTGGAATCCGCTCTATCTATGGATCTCTCTCTCTCTCCACACTTCTTGAACAGGAAAAAAAAAGTGCCAGAAAAGGCCGGGTCTTCAAGTGGATATAAAAGGAAACTTTGTGGCTCCGCCTACAAGCCCTGATTAAGGGGAGCATAGAACCCTAGATTTCCTAGATAAAGATTTCCTAGATAAAGTTTTACTGGATTCTGCTCTATCTAGGAAATCTTTATTTCACAATTAAAAAAAAGCCAACACGTTTCGAGGGTTCTATGCTCCCCTTCATCAAGGCTTGTAGGCGGAGCCACACAGTTTCCTTTTATATCCACTTGAAGGCCCGGCCTTTTCTGGCACTTTTTTTTCCTGTTCAAGAAGTGTGGAGAGAGTGAGAGATGCACAGATAGAGCGGAATCCAGTAAAACTTTATCTGTGGATCTCTCACTCTCTCCACACTTCTTGAACAGGAAAAAAGTGCCAGAAAAGGCCGGGTCTTCAAGTGGATAAAAGGAAACTGTGTGGCTCTGCCTACAAGCCCTGATGAAGGGAAGCATAGAACTCTTGAAACGTGCTGGCTTTTTATTGTGAAATAAAGATTTACTAGATAAAGTTTTACTGGAATCCGCTCTATCTATGGATCTCTCTCTCTCTCCACACTTCTTGAACAGGAAAAAAAAGTGCCAGAAAAGGCCGGGTCTTCAAGTGGATATAAAAGGAAACTTTGTGGCTCCGCCTACAAGCCCTGATTAAGGGGAGCATAGAACCCTAGATTTCCTAGATAAAGATTTCCTAGATAAAGTTTTACTGGATTCTGCTCTATCTAGGAAATCTTTATTTCACAATTAAAAAAAAGCCAACACGTTTCGAGGGTTCTATGCTCCCCTTCATCAAGGCTTGTAGGCGGAGCCACACAGTTTCCTTTTATATCCACTTGAAGGCCCGGCCTTTTCTGGCACTTTTTTTTCCTGTTCAAGAAGTGTGGAGAGAGTGAGAGATCCACAGATACAGCGGAATCCAATAAAACTTTATCTGTGGATCTCTCACTCTCTCCAAACTTCTTTGGAACCCTTGAAACGTGTTGGATTTTTTATTTGTGTAAAAAACATTCCTAGATAATGTTTTACTGGATTCACAGTTCTTGAACAGGAAAAAAGTGCCAGAAAAGGCCGGGTCTTTAAGTGGATATAAAAGGAAACTGTGTGGCTCCGCCTACAAGCCCTGATGAAGGGGAGGATAAAACCCTCGAAACGTGTTGGCTTTTTTTTTTAATTGTGAAATAAAGATTTCCTAGATACATTTTTACTGTATTCCGCTCTATCTGTGGATCTCTCACACTCTCCACACTTCTTGAACAGGAGAAAAAAGTGCCAGAAAAGGCCAGGTCTTCGAGTGGATGTAAACGGAAACTGTGTGGCTCCGCCTACAAGCCCTGATGAAGGGGAGTCTAGAACGCTCGAAAAGTGTTGGCTTTTTTTTATTGTGAAATAAAGATTTACTAGATAACGTTTTACTGGATTCCGCTTATCTGTGGATCTCTCACTCTCTCCACACTTCTTGCACAGGAAAAAAAAAGATTAGATGAAATAGTGCAGAAAAGTTGGTGTAATTTTTATTTTATTTTTTTATTTCATTTTTATTTTTATTTTTTTACCTTTTAACAAAACAAAGCTCTCCCAGCCTGAGCAGGTTAGATATTATTTACCATTAATAATAAATGTGCATAGCCCAGTAGCTCCATTTTTCATTCCATATTCGGCCCCCCGGGGGTGGGGGAGGGGGGGGTCTGCACTCTATCAGAATCACCTCCATGCAGGCCACATGTTGCCTTTTATCAGCTGGCCCTGCGATACTGGATGCAGATTGAAGTCAGATGCCGGAGATTGACGCCCCGAAGTGTGCTTACTACGGCAAAATCCTCTGCCATAAAATACCCCGCTCGGTACGAGGCCTGAAATGTAATCTGTTGGCTGCTCTGTGCCCCGGGCCGTGCGAAGCGTCACCATCACCCTGGCACCAGAACAGAAGGCCAACTTTTACGACAAGAGTAATGTCCTCCTCTCTACCTTGCTCAAACATGGGGGGGGGGGGGGGGCGGCCAACAACTTGACATCCATGTGATTGTTATAGATCAGTAATATACCCTCTGCAGACGTCTCTCTGATTCCAGGACCCTGGTGCAAAGCCTCAGCTAGAACCCCCCTTCCCCCCTCCTCCGAAACTGGCACACAGAGTATCTGAAAAGCTTGGCATGTAGATGATATAGAGCACATGGGTCTACAACTATGGAGGGAGGGGGGGGGGCACACTGTAGCCAGAGGGAGTAGAAAATGTTCCATCTTTGGCATCAGTGGGAGGAATAGTGCCCCGTCATTGGTGTCAGTGGGAGGAATAGTGCCCCATAATTGGTGTCAGTGAGAGGAATAGTGCCCCATCATTGGTGTCATTGGGAGGAATAGTGCCCCATCATTGGTGTCAGTGGGAGGAATAGTGCCCCATCATTGGTGTCAGTGGGAGGAATAGTGCCCCATCATTGGTGTCATTGGGAGCAATAGTGCCCCATCATTGGTGTCAGTGGGAGGAATAGTGCCCCATCATTGGCATCAGTGGGAGGAACAGTGCCCCATCATTGGCATCAGTGGGAGGAATAGTGTCCCATCATTGGTATCAGTGGGAGGAATAGTGCCCCATCATTGGTATCAGTGGGAGGAATAGTGCCCAATCATTGGTGTCAGTGGGAGGAATAGTGCCCATCATTGGTATCAGTGGGAGGAATAGTGTCCCCTCATTGGTGTCAGTGGGAGGAATAGTGTCCCATCATTGGTGTCAGTGGGAGAAATAGTGCCCCATCATTGGTGTCAGTGAGAGGAATAGTGCCCCATCATTGGTATCAGTGGGAGGTATAGTGCCCCATCATTGGTGTCTGTGAGAGGAATAGTGTCCCATCATTGGTGTCAGTGGGAGAAATAGTGCCCCATCATTGGTGTCAGTGAGAGGAATAGTGCCCCATCATTGGTATCAGTGGGAGGTATAGTGCCCCATCATTGGTGTCAGTGGGAGGAATAGTGTCCCATCATTGGTGTCAGTGGGAGGAATAGTGTCCCATCATTTGTGTCAGTGGGAGGAATAGTGTCCCGTCATTGGTGTTAGTGGGAGGAATAGTGTCTCCTCATTGGTGTCAGTGGGAGGAATAGTGTCCCATCATTGGTATTAGTGGGAGGTATAGTGCCCCATCATTGATGTCAGTGGGAGGAATAGTGCCCAATCATTGGTGTCAGTGGGAGGAATAGTGTCCCATCATTTGTCTCAGTGGGAGGAATAGTGTCCCGTCATTGGTGTTAGTGGGAGGAATAGTGTCTCCTCATTGGTGTCAGTGGGAGGAATAGTGTCCCATCATTGGTGTCAGTGGGAGGAATAGTGTCCCATCATTGGTGTCAGTGAGAGGAATAATGTCCCATCATTGGTATCAGTGGGAGGAATAGTGTCCCATCATTGGTGTCAGTGGGAGGAATAGTGTCCCATCATTGGTGTCAGTGGGAGAAATAGTGCCCCATCATTGGTGTCAGTGAGAGGAATAGTGCCCCATCATTGGTATCAGTGGGAGGAATAGTGTCCCATCATTGGTATTAGTGGGAGGTATAGTGCCACATCATTGATGTCAGTGGGAGGAATAGTGTCCCATCATTTGTCTCAGTGGGAGGAATAGTGTCCCGTCATTGGTGTTAGTGGGAGAAATAGTGTCTCCTCATTGGTGTCAGTGGGAGGAATAGTGTCCCATCATTGGTGTCAGTGGGAGGAATAGTGTCCCATCATTGGTGTCAGTGAGAGGAATAATGTCCCATCATTGGTGTCAGTGGGAGGAATAGTGCCCCACCCATCATTGAGCACAGGTATTTCAGGTGGAAGGTTTGTCTGTGGAGCTCCTCCAGCTGATCAGTGTGAGAGGGGAGTGGTGAGGAAATCTATCCCAGCTCTCCTGGCCCCTTTCTGGGGAAGCCATGGAGGCCAGCAGGGCCTCTCCTGCTGGAGGTTCTCAGCCATCTCCTGGGCCGTCGGGTGACATGCCTTCTGGTGGACAAGCGGATCTCTCTGCCCCTGGAGAGGACGAAGGCTCGCATGCCATTCGTGAGCGAGTGGTGGCCGGGATAAAGGTCCTGAATCGGGAGAGGGATAAGCTGTACAAGCTGCGTGCAGAGCTGAAGTGCCTGAGAAGGCAGCGTGAGGGCTTACACAGCCAGAAGCGAGGATCCATGGATCCGGAGATCCAATTGGCAAAAGTCCGTGACCACCAGGAGACCATCGTGGCCATGATGGAAGGTAGAGAGGGGCCCTTCAAGGAAAAGTTTGGAAACGACAGGAGGTTTGGAAGGGTGACAAAGATGGAGGTGGAGGAGGAGACCCCCATTTCCGCCCCCCTGCCCCCCCCCCCCCCAGGGAGAGGTAAGCAGCCCCATGCCTTCCCAGGACTCAGGAGGCATGCTGAGGGCCATCCAGGTAATGGAGTCTCCTATGCGGGGGGATCGGTTGGTTTTCAATGAGGAGGACATTACAGATAATGTACCTGATAATATAAAGCCAGTGAAGCCCCATGTTGTGGACAAGACTATGTTTGTGTCTTTCTCTGATAATGACAATGTGCCTGATAACAGTCAGACTGCTAATGTTGTGTGCAGCCCTGTTGTGCCGGATGATGATGTTGCAATGCAGCAAAACTTGCATATAAAAAGTGTAATTTCTGTGGATGAACTACAGGTGTCAGCAGAGCCAATTAACCCTTCTTTGGCAGAGTCCAAAGCTGTTTGCCCCACTGCTGCTGAGGACTCTACAGCGCAGCATCAGGTGACAGCTGGTACTGCAGCAGAAACTATGACCATTCCTGATGGGGAAAATTTCTGTGACTGATAACAATCACCCCAGCACCAGTGTGATGGACAATCGTCCGTCTGTGGATTCTGCTAATCCAGTTCAGACAGTTGATGATGCTAATAATTTAAAGACCAATGTAACTTCAGTGTGGAGCCTTGGGCCTGATAAACCCACCTTTGCTCAGGTGGTACGCTCTGCTCCTGGTAGCTCCGCTCCCAAGCGGGGTTTTCCCCTACAGGCTACCACTTTGGGCACCCCGGGATCTGGTCTTGGGTCTCTGGCTTCTGCTGGGGGTCCCAGACGTAATGTTGTGATTCTGAAATGGGAAGGTGGTGCAGTCCCTCCAGCGCGGCGTGCGGTGGTGGATCTCATTTTAGAAATGGGTTTTGGGGCAAATGACTTGTATGCCTTTTATACATGTGTCTGGGACGAGGGATTATACAGTTAGCTTCACCAGGCCAGAGGGTCTTGACCTGTTCTGGGAGCGATATGAGGCTCGGTGCAGGTCAAGACCTGAATGGGAAGGTCTGGCCCCAGTTGCGATCTCTCAGAGGTCAACAGTTAAAAAAATAACCATCATTCTGACCAATGAGAGCATCCCCGCTCGGGATATAGAGGTTTAGTTGCGGAACTATGGGGAGGTTTTGATTAAGCCCAGCAAAATCCTTGATGAGCGTAACATCTGGACTGGGGGTTGGTCAGTAACAGTCAGGTTGGCCAGGGATGGGAATGTTGTCCGTCACCTGCCCTCCTCAGCTTTTATAGGGAGGGATAGGATGACTATTTTCTACCCTGGTCAGCTGAAGCTGTGTCACCGCTGTGGAGAAAAGGGGCATTGGAGCTCCTCCTGTTCAGCCTTGATATGTTCAGTGTGTCGGGGTCAGGGTCATATGGCCAAGGACTGCACCGATATGATCAGGTGCAACCTGTGCCTGCGCCTTGGCCATCCCTACAGCAAATGTCCTGAAGCCTGGCACAATATGGAGAAGGAGGTAATGGATGACTTGTCGAGGCTGGATAGGATGGAGGGTGAGGCCCCTGGTGTACCATCCTCCTCTGCGGTGACTGACTCCCCTGGTCCTGCTCAGGATCCCTCTCCAGTTCCTGTGCCCACCCCTCCTGTGTCTGTAAGTATTCCTTCTGTATCTGTCTCTGTGTCCCCCCAGCCTACTGTATCCTCTCCTCTTGTGTCAGAACCTTCCAAGTCTGTGCCCCCCAGGTCAGTTACCCCCCCCTCTAAATCTGTCTCAAAGGGAACACCACCCCCACCAGGAGTGGTAGCAGGTACTAAAAAGGTCGCTTCTTCCTCTGTAAAGGAGTCTTCCGTGAAGACTCCAAAGAAAACAACAAGAAATGATGGCATCTCTGAAGCTGACCTGCGGTACCTGGAGGAGAGAAGGAAGGTTGGGAAGCGAAAGCAGGTGGTGAGGACGGAACGGGCTCCAGTGCCTGTCTCCAACCATCGTAGGTCCTCTGGATGGTATATTTCTTCATCTGGAGCTTCTTCGGAACGAAGTTCCGATTCTGAAATGGAGTTTGAGGCGGCTTCAAGAAAGAGAGAGGCTTCTGGTGATGAGCAGCAGAGGGGAGCTAAGAAGCAATCCAACCAATAACCCAAATGGCGGTTCCCCCTCCGTTAAAAGCGGTGACAATAAATGTCGCCAACATTAAGTCAGTAAGAGCTCATTCCATGGCCTTCTTTTTGTTCAGCCAATTAGACGCTGAAATTTTATTTTTCCAAGAGACTAGGCTCACCTCCTTGCCAGATATTCATATGGCCAAGAGAGAGTGGAGGTATGGTCCATCTTACTGGTCTCTTGCGGCCGAGCCTTACGGCGGTGTGGCAGTGTTGTTTAAAACCGATATGGTAAATGTCCGGCGGGTTATTGAGGTGGAGATTGGGAGATGTATGGTCTTAGACGTCCTTGCGGGGGGGCAGGACCTGCGCCTAATTAATGTTTATGGGCCGCACACAAAGTGGGACAGGAAATGCCTTTTTACAAGGATCAAGCCATTTCTTTTTACATCCGGCAAGTGGTCTTTGGAGGTGACTTTAATACAGTAACTAGGCCCAAGGACAGGAAGGACTTCAAGGACAGGCTGGGATATGATAGCGATTTTTTAAATAGTATGGTTAGGGATGCTGGTCTTGTGGATGTGCACATTAAGCACCTCCCGGATGACACCGGGTTCACCTTTCATTGAGGTAGTAGTCAGAGTAGGATAGATAGTTTTTTTTTTTTTAAGGAGACCTCTGCTTTCTCGCCCCCAGTGGTGCAGGCAGTAGAGTTCTCTGATCACTGTATGCTATCTGTGGTCCTGAATGCTTCAGACGCCCCTCAGAGGGGCAAGGGCATCTGGAGATTGAATTCGACTCTACTCAAGGAAGAACATGTTAGACAATCCTTTGAGGAATTCTTTCAGGCTCAGGTGACCATCCTGGACTTTTGTAGCAGCAAGGCTGAGTGGTGGGAGCTGACCAAAAAGAGGATCGCTGGATTCTTCAGGGGCCTAGCCAATAGAAAACAGTTTAATAAGTACATGACCTACCAACGTTTACGGAGGAAGCTGGATATTCTTGTCTCGAGAGGAGGAGATCCTGGGGCAATCTCAGAAGTGAAACTCCTCCTCAGGAAGTGTCAATATGACCGGCATGCCTCTTTGGTTCTGGAGAGGGTCTATGGGAAGTACCACTCGCCTGACCCTTACCAGAACTGCAAACAAGGTGTAGCTGTTAAAATGGTTGTTGGCCTTAAGGACAGTACAGGTTCCTTGACAAAGTGCAGGTCAGGGATCCTGGAGGTCGTGAGGTCTTTTTATGCTGACCTTCTTGGGAGGAAAGAGCTTGACCGTGACAAGATGAACAGCTTTTTGGACTCTACTCCAGGTCTGAATGGTGGAGATGTTCCATTGATGAATTTGACAGAGGAGATCACAGTTGAAGAGGGGATGAGGGCGATTGATCAGCTTGCCATCAAAAAGTCACCTGGACAGGATGGCTTGACGGCTGAGTTTTACAAAGCCTTTAAGTCTATTCTGGCCCCACACTTGGTAGAGGTTTTTAACAGTTGCCTTGCTGAGGGGGTGCTTTCCCTTTCCATGAGGCACTCGGCTGTGATTCTTCTTTCAAAGGGTAAAGATCCTTCGATGATTGAGAATTGGCGCCCCATCAGCCTTCTTAATGTCGATAGAAAGATACTGGCAAAGATTCTTTTCTGGCGCCTATCGTCAGTTGCAGAGTCTTTGCTTTCTCGCCATCAGCACTGTTCGGTCCAGGGTAGAAGCACCTTCACAGCGGTTTTAGCTGTCTGGGAGGCCTTGGAGCGGTGCAGGGCTGCAGGCTGGGGAAAGTATTTGCTGACATTGGATCAGGCAAAGGCTTTTGATCGTGTTAACCATGAGTACCTGTGGTTGCTCCTTAGTAAGTACGGTCTGCCGGGGGGTTTTGTCGATTGGTTAAAGGTCTTGTATAAGGGGGCAGAAAGCTTTCCTCTTGTTAATAGTTGGGTTGGGCAGTCCTTTGAGGTTGGCTCCGGGGTGCGCCAGGGTTGTCCTCTGAGTCCCCTGCTCTATGTGTTTGCAATCGACCCCCTTCATCAGGAGGCTAGAGAGCGGCATGTTGTGTGGGGTGCCAGTGGGGCTCCCGGGTGAGCCACCTTTGAGGGTTGTTACCTATGCGGACGATGTGTCGGTGATTGTCACTGGGGCAGATGAAGCAGAGGAGGTGGTCTCTCTGACATCACGGTATTCTGAAGCATCAGGCTCCAAGATCAATCAGGAAAAGAGTGACGTTTTTTGGATGGGAAAGGAAGGTGAGGGGTTTGATCTCCCGGACACCTTTCCAGTGCCCCAGGAAAGAATTAAGATTCTAGGCATTGAATTTGGACCCGGCGATTATGGCCTCAAAAACTGGGAAGGCAGACTGGAAATTGCCAATACTAAGGTGGTCAGCTGGAAGAGATGGACGTTATCTCTGAGGGAAAGGGTTGATCTGATTAAGACTTACCTGATTCCGATCTTCTTGTATGTCAGCTTTGTCTGCATCTTGCCAGTGTCTCTCTATGCTAGGGTCAGTAGTGTGTTCTTCCAGATGCTGTGGGGGAACAGACTGAACCCCATCAAGAGGAATGTCACCTATCTATCCAGGAGGGAGGGTGGCTTAGGTATGGTCAACCCAGTTCTTTTCTTTTCACTGCTATTTCTCAAGTTTAACATTGGTAATATGCTTGCAGTGGAACCTCCTGGATGGGTAGGCATATTTAGATCTTGGTTTAGGCCTTTTATGCGACTTTGGGAAGAAAGTGGCCAAGTGAAGAATCTCAGGGGTCATTGTGGTCAGCTACCAGCCTATGTTGCTCCGTGCCTGAAGTTACTGCGGCAGTGGCGATTGTCGGCTGAAGATCTCAGATCGGTTCCGAGGAAAGTCCTTATGAGTCGAGTCTTGAGCGAAGTCTTTCATGACCCACTGGCCTTAAGGGATTGCCCAGGCCCAGTTTTGAGGGTGGGGTTAAGATTGATTAATTTGGACAGAGTACCCCTTAAATTTAGGGATCTGGCCTGGTTGTGCTTCCATGGGAGGCTCTATGTTCGGGGCAATTTGAAATTCCGAAGTGGGGTGGATCGTAGCTGTCCTCGGGAGGAGTGTGCAGGTGAGGAGGAGACTATGGACCATTTTCTGCTTCATTGCCCCTTTAACATAGAGGTGTACAAACAGGTGGGGCGGGCCCTCTGTGTCCCTTTCCTCTCCAGGCTGGGTTATGCTGAGTGGGTGTACGGAGCATTCAATACTGGGGGGGGAGGTTTGTTTGGATACACTTTTTCTAGTTGGCCTAGTAGTCCGTTATTTCACCTGGAACGCACGGTGTCAGGTCAGCATTCGGCATAAAATCCTTCCTGTTGAGGTGGTGGTGTATGACATTCTGCATGAGGTGGAGAAGATTCGGCTGCTTGAGAGAGACAAGCGGAGTCGGGGGGCTTGGTTGAAGGCGTGGAGGGGTTTCAAGCCTCCCTGACTGCCAGGAGTCTCTTTCCCGGGTGTGGCTGTCTGTCTCTTATCACCCTAGATTTTTTCATTTAGGATTCATGTTTGATAAATGGCTGCGTACATAGGTGATGGGTTGTGCCTCTTAGGCCCTCTCTGCTGCTTTATGTAAATAGTTTTTCTAAACATGTTTTGCTTATGGACTATGTATATATTGTATATATTCTGGACGTTGATGTGTATTCCTTTGTTTTCTGTTGACGTTTTATAATATGGTTTTGTTTTTTACTTTTGTATAAAATTGGTTGCTTGATTATTTTTAATAAAAGATCAATAGTGTCTCCTTATTGGTGTCAGTGGGAGGAATAGTGTCCCATCATTGGTATTAGTGGGAGGTATAGTGCCCCATCATTGATGTCAGTGGGAGGAATAGTGTCCCATCATTTGTGTCAGTGGGAGGAGTAGTGTCCCGTCATTGGTGTTAGTGGGAGGAATAGTGTCTCCTCATTGATGTCAGTGGGAGGAATAGTATCTCCTCATTGGTGTCAGTGGGAGGAATAGTGTCTCCTCATTGGTGTCAGTGGGAGGAATGGTGTCTCCTCATTGGTGTCAGTGGGAGGAATAGTGTCTCCTCATTGGTATCAGTGGGAGGAATAGTGTCCCATCATTGGTATCAGTGGGAGGAATAGTGTCCCATCATTGGTATCAGTGGGAGGAATAGTGTCCCATCATTGGTGTCAGTGGGAGGAATAGTGCCCCATCATTGGTGTCAGTGGGAGGAATGGTGCCCCACCCATCATTGAGCACAGGTGTTTCAGGTGGAAGGTTTGTCTGTGGAGCTCCTCCAGCTGATCAGTGTGAGAGGGGAGTGGTGAGGAAATCTATCCCAGCTCTCCTGGCCCCTTTCTGGGGAAGCCATGGAGGCCAGCAGGGCCTCTCCTGCTGGAGGTTCTCAGCCATCTCCTGGGTCGTCGGGTGACATGCCTTCTGGTGGACAAGCGGATCTCTCTGCCCCTGGAGAGGACGAAGGCTCGCAAGCCCTTCGGGAGCGAGTGGTGGCCGGGATAAAGGTCCTGAATAGGGAGAAGGATAAGCTGTACTAGCTGCGTGCGGAGCTGAAGCGCCTGAGAAGGCAGCGTGAGGGCTTACACAGTCAGAAGCGAGGATCCATGGATCCGGAGATCCAATTGGCCAAAGTCCGTGTGGACCACCAGGAGACCATCGTGGCCATGATGGAAGGTAGAGATGGGCCCTTCAAGGAAAAGTTTGGTAATGACAGGAGGTTTGGAAGGGTGACAAAGATGGAGGAGACCCCCAATTCCGCCCCCCTGCCCCCCCCAGGGAGAGGTAAGCAGCCCCATGCCTTCCCAGGACTCAGGAGGCATGCTGAGGGCCATCCAGGTAATGGAGTCTCCTATGCGGGGGGATCGGTTGGTGTTTAATGAGGAGGACATTACAGATGATGTTCCTGATAAGGTAAAGCCTGCCAAGTCCCATGTTGTGGACAAGACTGTGTTTGTGTCTTTCTCTGATAATGACAATGTGCCTGATAACAGTCAGACTGCTAATCCTGTGTGCAGCCCTGTTGTGCCGGATGATGTTGCAATGCAGCAAAACTTGCATATAAAAAGTGTAATTTCTGTGGATGAACTACAGGTGTCAGCAGAGCCCATTAACCCTTCTTTAGCAGAGTCCAAAGCTGTTTGCCCCACTGCTGCTGAGGACTCTACAGCGCAGCATCAGGTGACAGCTGGTACTGCAGCAGCAACTATGACCATTCCTGAAAATTTCTGTGACTGATAACAATCACCCCAGCACCAGTGTGATGGACAATCGTCCGGCTGCGGATTCTGCTAATCCAGTTCAGACAGTTGATAATGCTAATAATTTAAAGACCAATGTAACTTCAGTGTGGAGCCTTGGCCCTGATAAACCCACGTTTGCTCAGGTGGTACGCTCTGCTCCTGGTAGCTCCGCTTCCAAGCGGGGGTTTTCCCCTACAGCCTACCACTTTGGGCACCCCAGGATCTGGTCTTGGGTCCCTGGCTTCTGCTGGGGGTCCCAGACGTAATGTTGTGATTCTGAAATGGGAAGGTGGTGCAGTCCCTCCAGCGCGGCGTGCGGTGGTGGATCTCATTTTAGAAATGGGTTTTGGGGAAAATGACTTGTATGCCTTTATACATGTGTCTGGGACGAGGGATTATACAGTTAGCTTCACCAGGCCAGAGGGTCTTGACCTGTTCTGGGAGCGATATGAGGCTCGGTGCAGGTCAAGACCTGAATGGGAAGGTCTGGCCCCAGTTGCGATCTCTCAGAGGTCAACAGTTAAAAATATCACCATCATTCTGACCAATGAGAGCGTCCCTGCTCAGGATTTAGAGGTTTGGTTGCGGAACTATGGGGAGGTTTTGATTAAGCCCAGCAAAATCCTTGATGAGCGTAACATCTGGACTGGGGGTTGGTCAGTAACAGTCAGGTTGGCCAGGGATGGGAATGTTGTCCGTCACCTGCCCTCCTCGGCTTTTATAGGGAGGGATAGGATGACTATTTTCTACCCTGGTCAGCCGAAGCTGTGTCACCGCTGTGGAGAAAAGGGGCATTTGAGCTCCTCCTGTTCAGCCTTGATATGTTCAGTGTGTTGGGGTCAGGGTCACATGGCCAAGGACTGCACCGATATGATCAGGTGCAACCTGTGCCTGCGCCTTGGTCATCCCTACAGCAAATGTCCTGAAGCCTGGCACAATATGGAGAAGGAGGTAATGGATGACATGTCGGGGCTGGACAGGATGGAGGGTGGGGCCCCTGGTGTACCATCCTCCTCTGCGGTGACGGACTCCCCTGGTCCTGCTCAGGATCCCTCTCCAGTTCCTGTGGCCACCCCCCCAGTGTCTGTAAGTATTCCTTCTGTATCTGTCTCTGTGTCCCCCCAGCCTACTGTATCCTCTCCTCTTGTGTCAGAACCTTCCAAGTCTGTGCCCCCCATGTCAGTTACCCCCCCCCCCCTCTAAGTCTGTCTCAAAGGGAACACCACCCCCACCAGGAGTGGTTGCAGGTACTAAAAAGGTCGCTTCTTCCTCTATAAAGGAGTCTTCTGTGAAGACTCCAAAGGAAAAAAACAGAGATGATGGCATCTCTGAAGCTGACCTGCAGTACCTGGAGGAGAGAAGGAAGGTTGGGAAGCGGAAGCAGGTGGTGAGGACGGAACGGGCTCCAGTGCCTGTCTCCAACCATCGTAGGACCTCTGAATGGTATGTTTCTTCATCTGGAGCTTCCTCGGAACGAAGTTCCGATTCTGAAATGGAGTTTGAGGCTGCCTCAAGAAAGAGAGAGGCTTCTGGTGATGAGCAGCAGAGGGGAGCTAAGAAGCAATCCACCCAATAACCCAAATGGCGGTTCCCCCTCCGTTAAAAGTGGTGACAATAAATGTCGCCAGCATTAGGTCAGTAAGAGCTCATTCTATGGCCTTCTTTTTGTTCAGCCAATTAGACGCTGAAATTTTATTTTTGCAAGAGACTAGGCTCACCTCCTTGGCAGATATTCATATGGCCAAGAGAGAGTGGAGGTATGGTCCATCTTACTGGTCTCTTGCGGCCGAGCCTTACGGCGGTGTGGCGGTGTTGTTTAAAACCGGTATGGTAAATGTCCGGCGGGTTATTGAGGTGGAGATTGGGAGATGTATGGTCTTAGACGTCCTTGTGGGGGGGGGGCAGGACCTGCGCCTAATTAATGTTTATGGGCCGCACACAAAGTGGGACAGGAAATGCCTTTTTACAAGGATCAAGCCATTTCTTTTTACATCCCGGCAAGTGGTCTTTGGAGGTGACTTTAATACAGTAACTAGGCCCAAGGACAGGAAGGACTTCAAGGACAGGCTGGGATATGATAGTGTTTTTTTAAATAGTATGATTAGGGATGCTGGTCTTGTGGATGTGCACATTAAGCACCTCCCGGATGACACCGGGTTCACCTTTCATCGAGGTTGTAGTCAGAGTAGGATAGATAGGTTTTTTTTTTGAAGGAGACCTCTGCTTTCTCACCCCCCGTGGTGCAGGCAGTAGAGTTCTCTGATCACTGTATGCCATCTGTGGTCCTGAATGCTTCTGACGCCCCTCAGAGGGGCAAGGGCATCTGGAGATTGAATTCGACTCTACTCAAGGAAGAACATGTTAGACAATCCTTTGAGGAATTCTTTCAGGCTCAGGTGACCATCCTGGACTTTTGTAGCAGCAAGGCTGAGTGGTGGGAGCTGACCAAAAAGAGGATCGCTGGATTCTTCAGGGGCCTAGCCAATAGAAAACAGTTTAATAAGTACATGACCTACCAACGTTTACGGAGGAAGCTGGATATTCTTGTCTCAAGAGGAGGAGATCCTGGGGCAATCTCCGAAGTGAAACTCCTCCTCAGGAAGTGTCAATATGACCGGCATGCCTCTTTGGTTCTAGAGAGGGACTATGGGAAGTACCACTCGCCTGACCCTTACCAGAACTGCAAACAAGGTGTAGCTGTTAAAACGGTTGTTGGCCTTAAGGACAGTACAGGTTCCTTGACAAAGTCCAGGTCAGGGATCCTGGAGGTCGTGAGGTCCATTTATGCTGACCTTCTTGCGAGGAAAGAGCTTGACCGTGACAAGATGGACAGCTTTTTGGACTCTACTCCAGGTCTAAATGGTGGAGATGTTCCATTGATGAATTTGACAGAGGAGATCACAGTTGATGAGGGCAATTGATCAGCTTGCCATAAAAAAGTCACCTGGACCAGATGGCTTGACGGCTGAGTTTTACAAAGCCTTTAAGTCTATTCTGGCCCCACATTTGGTAGAGGTTTTTAACAGTTGCCTTGCTGGGGGGGTGCTTTCCCCTTCCATGAGGCACTCGGCTGTGATTCTTCTTTCAAAGGGTAAAGATCTTTTGATGATTGAGAATTGGCGCCCCATCAGCCTTCTTAATGTCGATAGAAAGCTACTGGCAAAGATTCTTTTCTGGCGCCTATCGTCAGTAGCAGAGTCTTTGCTTTCTCGCCATCAGCACTGTTCGGTCCAGGGTAGAAGCACCTTCACAGCGGTTTTAGCTGTCCGGGAGGCCTTGGAGCGGTGCAGGGCTGCAGGCTGGGGAAAGTATTTGCTGACATTGGATCAGACAAAGGCTTTTGATCGTGTTAACCATGAGTACCTGTGGTTGCTCCTTAGTAAGTACGGTCTGCCGGGTGGTTTTATCGATTGGTTAAAGGTCTTGTATAAGGGGGCAGAAAGCTTTCCTCTTGTTAATGGTTGGGTTGGGTTGGGCAGTCCTTTGAGGTTGGCTCTGGGGTGCGCCAGGGTTGTCCTCTGAGTCCCCTGCTCTATGTGTTTGCAATCGACCCCTTCATCAGGAGGCTAGAGAGCGGCATGTTGTGTGGGGTGCCAGTGGGGCTCCCGGGTGAGCCACCTTTTGAGGGTTGTTGCCTATGCGGACGATGTGTCAGTGATTGTCACTGGGGCAGATGAAGCAGAGGAGGTCGTCTCTCTGACATCACGGTATTCTGAAGCATCAGGCTCCAAGATCAATCAGGAAAAGAGTGAAGTTTTTTGGATGGGAAAGGAAGGTGAGGGGTTTGATCTCCCGGACACCTTTCCAGTGCCCCAGGAAAGAATTAAGATTCTAGGCATTGAATTTGGACCCGGTGATTATGACCTCAAAAACTGGGAAGGCAGACTGGAAATTGCCAATACTAAGGTGGTCAGCTGGAAGAGATGGAAGTTATCTCTGAGGGAAAGGGTTGATCTGATTAAGACTTACCTGATTCCGATCTTCTTGTATGTCAGCTTTGTCTGCATCTTGCCAGTGTCTCTCTATGCTAGGGTCAGTAGTGTGTTCTTCCAGATGCTGTGGGGGAACAGACTGAACCCCATCAAGAGGAATGTCACCTATCTATCCAGGAGGGAGGGTGGCTTAGGTATGGTCAACCCAGTTCTTTTCTTTTCACTGCTATTTCTCAAATTTAACATTGGTAATATGCTTGCAGTGGAACCTCCTGGATGGGTAGGCATATTTAGATCTTGGTTTAGGCCTTTTCTGCGACTTTGGGAAGAAGGTGGCCAAGTGAATAATCTCAGGGGTCATCGTGGTCAGCTACCAGCCTATGTTGCTCCGTGCCTGAAGTTACTGCGGCAGTGGCGATTGTCGGCTGAAGATCTCAGATCGGTTCCGAGGAAAGTCCTTATGAGTCGAGTCTTGAGCGAAGTCTTTCATGACCCACTGGCCTTAAGGGATTGCCCAGGCCCAGTTTTGAGGGTGGGGTTAAGATTGATTAATTTGGACAGAGTACCCCCTAAATTTAGGGATCTGGCCTGGTTGTGCTTCCATGGGAGGCTCTATGTTCGGGGCGATTTGAAATTCCGCAGTGGGGTGGATCGTAGCTGTCCTCGGGAGGAGTGTGCAGATGAGGAGGAGACTATGGACCATTTTCTGCTTCATTGCCCCTTTAACATAGAGGTGTACAAACAGGTGGGACGGGCCCTCTGTGTCCCTTTCCTCTCCAGGCTGGGTTATGCTGAGTGGGTGTACGGAGCATTCAATACTGGTGGGGTTTTTTGTTTGGATACACTTTTTCTAGTTAGCCTAGTAGTCCGTTATTTCACCTGGAACGCACGGAGTCAGGTTTATGATTCATTTTTGATAAATGGCTGCGTACATAGGTGATGGGTTGTGCCTCTTAGGCCCTCTCTGCTGCTTTATGTAAATAGTTTCATGTTTTGCTAATGGACTATGTATATATTGTATATATTCTGAACGTTGATGTGTATTCCTTTGTTTTCTGTTGACGTTTTATAATATGGTTTTGTTTTTTACTTTTGTATAAAATTGGTCGCTTGATTCTTTTTAATAAAAGATCAATAGTGCCCCATCATTGGTATCATTGGGAGGAATAGTGCCCCATCATTGGTATCAGTGGGAGGAATAGTGCCCCATCATTGGTGTTAGTAGAAGGAGTTCTGAGAATCTGAGCACAGTGAGCTTGTCTGTTATTTTGTTATACGAATTATAGGAGAAATGTAGGATGTTGGTGTGTTTTCTGGATGATGTTGTCACGCGGTTTCTCCTCTCCTCTGGCTACGGTGGGTCTTTGTCACTGTTGACGGGAGCGTTGGATTATGTCATTGCTGCACCCGCCATCGTCAGCATCTGTTCTGCACATGTGCTTCCATTGACTATTCGGCGTCTTTGTATCATCCAACGGAATAAGAGTCATCTCCATCCCACACATCTCAAGAGTGTGTGATGCAAATTAATGGAACTGTCTCATTTATCCAGGACATCTCATGGTGACGGTATTCAAGGAAAACCATTTAACTTTGGGCAATGTTTTGTTAAATGTCCTCCAGGCAGGTGTTAAAAAAATAAATAAGCTGCTCTGGCTGCAATAGGCAATTCCATCTAGAAGTGTCCCCACAGAATGTCCACAGTCCTCTGGGTTAAATGAGGCCCAGCATCACTTAGGACTAAGGAAAGACTTTGAGATGCGTGGAGTGATGGCCTTGCCTCCTGAGTCCTGAGTAGGGATGAGCTTTGAGTTCGAGTCGAACTCCTGTTCGACTCGAACATTGCCTGTTCGCCTGTTCAGCGAACAGTGAACAATTTGGACTGTTTGCGGCAAATTCGAAAAGCTGGAACACCCTATACAAGTCTATGGGAGAAATCTAAAGTGCTAATTTTAAAGGCTAATATGCAAGTTACTGTCCTAAAAAGTGTTTGGGGACCGGGTCCTGCCCCAGGGTCCCCAAACACTGCACCTGTGTTACATCAGAGGGGGGCGGGGTCACCCATACGTCACTGGGGAACCCCATGGGTTCCCTCATCAGTGTCAGAGGGGGCGGGGTCAGGTGACGGGTGGCCCCACCCTCCTAATATAAGAAAAGTCAGCGCTGGGAACCCCGCAGTGTCTCCGCAGATCACCCGTCGCTAGATCAGATCAGCCATCGCTGGACCCCGGAGAGATGATCATCCGTCGCTGGATAGCAAGAGTGGATTACCACCGCTGGAATGCTTTTTTTAATTTTTTTTTATTTTTAATAAAGGAATTTTTTAAAAGTGTGTTTGTCTTATTTAACCATTTTTACACTTTCTTTGTCAAATGGTAGGGGTACTTTTGTACCCCCTTACCATTTCAAACAGGGGGGGAGCCGGGATCTGGGGGTCCCCTTGTTAAAGGGGGCTTCCAGATTCTGATAAGCCCCCCCGCCCGCAGACCCCCACAACCACCGGCCAGGGTTGTGGGGATGAGGCCCTTCTCCACATCAACATGGGGACATGGTGCTTTGAGGGGTCACAGACCCCCAAAGAATCCTCCCAATGTTGATGGCATGTGGCCTGGTATGGTTCAGGAGGAGGGGCACTCTCTCGTCCCCCCCCCCTCTTTTCCTGCGGCCTGCCAGGTTGCGTGCTCCGATAAAGGGTCTGGTATGGATATTTAGGGGGACCCCCAGGTCAATTTTTAAAGGGGAACCCCCACGCTTTTTATTTTTTTTATTTTTTATCAATGAATGAATTTTCGGCTAATACAGAGATCACTCATTGAGTGTTCTCTGTATTACGGGAGCTGACAATGGAAAGTGATTTTAAAAGACTTTTTTTCCTTGCGAAATGACACTGTGTAGGGACAATTCTAAGCACGGGAAACATGCGCCTCTTCACAGGCATACTATAGACACCCCCCATATACAAAATTTTAAGGAATATTTATTGTTTCACTTTAATCATTATTAAAATCACTGCTCCTTTTTTAACTTTTTTTTTGCATTGATCCATGTCCCCAGGACCCCGTGTCCCCAAAAACTTTTTAGGACAGTAACTTGCATATTAACCTTTAAAATTAGCACTTTAGATTGTGAACGTTCGAGTCCCATAGACTTTTATAGGGTTCTAAAGTTCACACAAAGTTTAGGTCTGTTCGCAGGTTCTGGTGCGAACCGAACAGGGGGGGTGTTTGGCTCATCCTTACTCCTGAGCATTGATGAAGAGCTTGTCACTGATGTTACCACCATGCTGGAAGAGGACTGAGGAGGAAGAAGACCCAGTGAGTGACATGACCAGCCAGAACGCATCTGAAAAAAGGTAAGTAAGTAAAAACAAAGTATCTGTGCATCCATTTAAAATTGTGGAGGAAAGACGGAAAAATATGGAGGAAAGATGGGCAATTGTGGAAGAAAAAGGGAAAATTGTGGAAGAAAAAGGGACAACTGTGGAGGAAAGAAGGGCAACTGTGGAGGAAAGAAGGGCAACTGTGGAGAAAAGAGGAAAAATTATGGAATGAATGAATGAATGAAATACTTATATAGCGCACAATGCGAACTGAATCGCCTCTAGGCGCTGTGGAGGAACGAAGGGCAACTGTGGAGGAACGAAGGGCAACTGTGGAGGAACGAAGGGCAACTGTGGAGGAAAGAACGGCAACTGTAGGGAAAAGATGGAAAATTGTGGATGTCAGAAGAACAAGCGTGAAGGAAAGAGGGACAATTGTGGAGTAAAGAAGGGCACCTATGGAGGAAACTGGAGGAAAGAACGGCAACTGTAGGGAAAAGATGGAAAATTGTGAATGTAACAAGAATAATTGTGGATGTCAGAAGAACAAGCGTGGAGGAAAGAGGGACAATTGTGGAGTAAAGAAGGGCAACTATGGATTTAAGAGGGACAATTGTGGAGGAAAGATGAACAAATGACCTGGGAGACAGTTGTCACCCCATGACAGGAAGTGCCTAATGATGGACCTCCATGGTGGGATCACCAGAACGAAAGCTGTAGATTTCCAAAATTATGAAAAGCACTTTTGAAATTACCTTAGACTGTTATGGCTTCTATGTGATTTTACAAACTTTTCTAGAGCCCTGGATTACTATTCACTGTAGCTGGTTTCCGATTTGAACCTTCACACTGTTGAAGGCCAGGAAACTTAGCAAACTTGTAACGAGATTTGGAGTCGAAAGTGAAACCTTTTTATTGGTTAACTTAAGTTATGAAAGATCTCAGGACCTTCATTAGGTTCCTTCCTCGGAAATTACAAGACCCTACTACTCTATAACGTAATGAGAGATATACAATCTGCGGTCTCATATTCCATTTCATATTTACGACCTTAATAATGCATCAAAATAGATAATATTGGAAAATTGGCCGCGTTCCGCCAGCAAAAGCTTGAGGAGAAAAAAAAAAATAAGCAACAAATGAATGCCGTGATAACAGCTGCTTTAAATAACAGGTTGCATTTTCTTTCTTTAAAAGAAAGAATACGGTCTTAAAATTCTATTATGATCCGGCTTTGTTCCCCCGACATTACCGCTATTCCTTTCTCAGAAATCCCCGAAGCTGAATGAGCTGTTGATGATTTCCTCTCTCCGGCTCCAGTAGTTTCTGTTACAGACCATTTGACTTTTATCCCGGGATCCCGTGTGCGTGCGTGTGTCTGTGTATTTTTTGATGTTTTCGGTAAATAACCACTGTTTGTCTTCTGTAAGCGCTCGTCCTTTTTTCCACGCCCGGGAATTTCGTAGACTCTGTCATGAACTGCCGATCGTCTAATTTCGCCACTCGAGACGCTACGATGTGAAAGGGGGTTGGGATTTCAAACGTGTCTAGTTTACATACTGAAAAGTCATTACTTTCTTTTTTTCCGAAAAAAAGCTCGTTTTCCCCCGAGCGCCATTTTTAATTTACTTTGATGAACTCTCTCTGGTGACTTGTCCAAGGTCGCCATTTTTGGATTCAAACCAGATTTGCCCACTTCAAAGGCGAAGCGCTATAAGAGCTGTGTAAGCACGAGCTCGGGGAATTCCACTCCATGCACATATATACACTGCTCCTTATCTTTTATCTACGAAAATCCACGGCCGCGTGAGTGTTGAATGGTGGACATGTGCGCTGAAGGATAAGTGACTACGGCGCCCTTAAGGCTTTGGATGAACAGTCGCCATTCTGTGGCAATTAGAAGTATTGCACTCGGAAATTCCATAATGTCTTATTTTTGGAGTTTAATGGAAGTCAAAAGAAGGCTCTACTGTGCTTCGTGCTGGTTCAATGGAAGGTTTTGAAGGTTTCTTTGGCCCACCTCCCCATAATCTGTCGGGTCGCTTAGTTAGTCTAGTTGAAAAGACACAAGTCCATCTAGTTCAACCAACTAAATGATACCTTCTTCTTGTTCCCCAAGCCTTCCTCTGTAGAAATCCAAGGCTCCATGCACTGCAGTAATGGTAGACAACGAGCCTGAAATAGCTGTAGTGTAGGACTTTTATTGGCCCACCTCCCATGATCTTCTGGGTTATATCTACTTCCTGTCCCTCAAGCCCTCCTCCAAAGAGGTCACGGTTTCCGTGCATGGCATTGATCATGCCCAACAAGCCTGAAACATTTTGTTATGCAATTTGGTACCAATTACTCTGTATTATCTTCTCTCAACCTTTTTACCCAAGAGGAACCTTCGGAATAAGTTTTAGGTCCTGGGGAAGCTTTGTTAAAACCAATCAATTGGGTGGCCAGTGGGAAGAATGTTCCCTAAATTGGTGGCCAATAGGAAGAATACTCCTCCCACTAACACCAATGATGGGGCACTATTCCTCCCACTGACATCTATGATGGAGCACTATTCCCCCCACTGATACCAATGATGGGGCACTATTCCTCCCACTGATACCAATGATGGGGCACTATCCCTCCCACTAATACCAGTGATGGGGCACTATTCCTCCCACTAATACCAATGATGGGGCACTATTCCTCCCACTAATACCAATGATGGGGCACTATTCCTCCCACTGATACCAATGATGGGGCACTATTCTTCCCACTGACATCAATGATGGGGCACTATTCTTCCCCTCACTGATACCATTGATGGGGCACTTTTCCTCCCACTGATGCCAATGATGGGGCACTTTTCCTCCCACTGACACCAATGAGGGGGACACTATTCCTCCCACTGACACCAGTGATGGGGCACTATTCCTCCCACTGATGCCAATGAAGGGGCACTATTCCTCCCACTGATGCCAATGATGGGGCACTATTCCTCCCACTGATGCCAATGATGGGGCACTATTCCTCCCACTGACACCAATGATGGGGCACTATTCCTCCCACTGATACCAATGATGGGGCACTATTCCTCCCACTGATACCAATGATGGGGCACTATTCCTCCCACTGACACCAATGATGGGGCATTATTCCTCCCACTGACACCAATGATGGGACACTATTCCTCTCACTGACACCAATGATGGGACACTATTCCTCTCACTGGCACCAATGATGGGGCACTATTTCTCCCACTGATACCAATGATGGGGCACTATTCCTCCCACTGACAGACAATCACAGTGATCCTGTGATTGAGAAGTCTCCTTATGTATTCTTAAAGGGCCAGGATAAAGAGATAGAAAAAAAATTCCGTAATCCTTGGGCCAGTGTGACATTTTTCTATCAGTTTCAATGACCCCTCTGGCCATGACGTCACGTTTGTGATATACAGATATCCTCTCCTTGGACAAACTGAAATTAATTGGCCTTGTTGTTTGATCTGAAACGCCTGCCGGGTGTCAGCGATGGGATTGGTCCAAATCTTATCAATCACCTAAAGCTGAGTCCTCATCCCTGCGTCTTATGGAGGTTCCTCATCGTTGGCTTTGATCATGTCTTTGTTGAAATGTTGCATTCCTCCGTGCTCAGGCTCCCTGCCATGACACCATCAAAGGGCGGCGGGGGCGGGTTGCGGGGGTGGCGGGGGGGGGGGGGGGGGGGTGGGTCACGGATGGGGCTGTAGGGATTTGGAATGTCACAATGTATCCTATCAATAGGCTTGAAGAATGTGACGGGGTAAAGGATGGGAGAGAACAGCAGGCAGGCATTAAGGGAGACATGGACCATATGTGGTGGAGGATGCGGGCATGGGTCATACTTCAGCTCTGGACTGGGGATGGAGAAGCTGAGCTCACCGCCAGCCCTACAAAGCTCCGGAGTCATCACCAAAAGATGATACAAGTGAATCAGTAACATGGCCGGTGCTCCATGATATGATTGGTGGCTGCGCCGGGACACGGTCATCCAACGTCCAGGGCAAAGAAGCCAAAATGTGCCCCCCCCGCCCTCCTTCATTATCAGTGATAATGTGTCACCCGCTTGTCAAAATGCTTTGTATCAGAATGAGCTCACTGGCGCCCCCCTCCATACAGTAAACTGCTGCGCCCCGGGCAGCCTCCCCTCCTGCCCCCCGCCCCCCATGTCCTGGCCCTGATTGGTGGTAAAAAGTAAGCACGCCCTTTAGGTAGAACCTTATCTGGTTTAGTTTGCTTTGTGCTTTTTGTATCTTTTATTTTTTATTTTTATTTTTTACATTTTGATACATTTACTTGGGGTAGATTTCCCTCCACTTCCTGTTCCATAGCCAAAAGCAAGAGGAAGTCTAATTACTGCCTGTGCTGGTCCAGCTCCTCCACTCCCCTCCTTCCATATAATCTTTTTTTGTAGCTGCCAAAACAAGGAGCCTGATTACTGTCTGTGCCGGCCCAGCTCCTCAACTCCCCTCCCCGCATTCATTTTATGTAGCTGCCAAAGCAGGGAGCCTGATTACTGCCTCTGCTGGCCCAGCTCCTCAACTCCCCTCCCCGCATTCATTTTATGTAGCTGCCAAAGCAGGGAGCCTGATTACTGCCTCTGCTGGCCCAGCTCCTCAACTCAACTCATCTCTCTGTATAACCTTTTCTGCAGCCTCCAAAACAGCCTGATTACTGCCTATGCTGCCCAGCTCCTTAGCTCACCTCCCTGCATTGACTTTTATGTAGCTGCCTAAACAGGGAGCCTGATTATTGCCTGTGCTGGCCCAACTCCTCAAATCACCTTCCTGTATAACCTTTTATGTAGCAGCCAAAACAAAAAGCCTCTTACTACCTGTGCTGGCCCAGCTCCTCAACTCACCTCTCATAGTTGCCAACTGTCCCGAATTTCCCGGGACATTCCCGGGATTAGGACATTTGTCCCGATTTAAATTTTGTCCCGGGAAATGTCCCGGGAATTTCGGTTTGTCCAGTTTTTTTGCCGCCGCTGGCCGCTAGAGGTCTGCCATTTTAAGGAAGACCAGAAGCTGGTCTTCAATGGAGCTCAGATGCTGAAGCGCCGCCCACCCCTGCTGCCAGTGTCTGCGAAGTGCAGTGTGGGCAGCGCCACAGTTCAAAGTCAGAGCGGTAACGAGGGCTTGGAGGACAGGAGATCATAGGTCGGGGCCACAGTCCGTGCAGTAGGTCGGGGCCACAGTCCGTGCAGTATGTCGGGGCCACAGTCCGTGCAGTATGTCGGGGCCACAGTCCGTGCAGTATGTCGGGGCCAGTCTGGAAATTTGGGGGCCGGCCTGTGGATGTCGGGGGGCCGGTCTGTGGATGTGGGGGGGGGGGCGGTCTGTGGATTTCAGAGGGGCACCAGATGTAAGGAGGGGCTCTGCTGATGGACACAGATGTGAGGAAGGTACCTCTGATGGGGCACCTGATGTAAGGACAGACTCCTCTTGGGACACCTGATGGAATCTGGTGGCAGGCAATGTGGCTAGTGACATGCTCAATGCTTCCACTGATTCTGCATTATGGTGAGTTGAATGATTTCATTTCATATTACAATGTAATAATAGAAATAATGCGCTTCAATCATCCTGACACCATAACAATCATGGCGCCGGGATGATTGAAGCGCTAACACCAGGTATTTGGAGTATCTTTATCTGCTGATTGTCAAACTCTGGAAAACAAATATTGCTATTGTGGTGTAGGATCGGGGGCTGCTGTCCCTCCTTTCCCTCTTCCCCCTCCTTTCCCTCTCCATCCCGCATTCATCTCAGACTCTAACCACACCCCTTTGAGCCACTCCCCAGGTAAGCCACGCCCACTATTTTACGTAAACCACACCCGTATTTTGCCACGCGCACTTAGCGCGCCGCATTTTCAACTTTTTCTATGCCACACTCATAACCGCATGCACCGCCCCCTAATTATAACACTATTCCGCCTACTGCCAAAAAAGTGTCCCGAATTTTTTTTTTTACAATGTTGGCAACTATGACCTCTCTGTATAACCTTCTATGTAGCTGCCAAAACAGGGAGCCTAATTACTGTCTGTGCTGGCCCAGCTCCTCAAGTCACCTCTCTCTGTAATCTTTTATGTAGATGCCAAAACAGGAAGCCTAATTACTGCCCGTGCTGACCCAGCTCCTCAACTCGCATCCCTGCATTAACTTTTATGTAGCAGCCAATAGAGGAAGCAAGGGGATGCCTGATTAGTGCCTGTGCTGGCCCAGCTCCTCAACTCACCTCCCTGCATAACCTTTCCTGTTGCTGCCAGGGGAGGAAGGGGAATACTATAGAGTTTTCACTGGAGTCTGCTGGGGCTGCTGATGCCCCATCCAAGATGGCAGCAGCCAGAAGCAGTCTGGGGTTTTTTGGGCATCTAAAAAATACCTGAGACTGCTGCTGGGTATCTCCATCTTGGATGCGATGTCAGCAGACCCAAATGACACTCCCATTCACCCCTCCCCCAGCAGCTACATTATGATGGGAGGGGAGGAGCTTGGCCAGCACAGGCAGTAAGTAGGCTCCCCTTTGCTTCCTGTGTTGGCTGTGGGACAGGAAGTGAAGGAAAATCTACCCAATGGAGACACAGATTGTTTGAAAAACCACCTTAGTCTTCCTCTCCAAGTTGATCCCCAATCCATTTTGTCAAGATGGCGGAAATTTTGCCAAAATCTCTTTATTTTTTGCTGGGGGGGGGGGGTAAATTGTGACTCGACCACCTGCTTTTACCCCCACCTCTCCTGGCTGCCCACATGCACAAGCCCTTAAGGTAGCAGGTCATTTTGTCGGTTTATCGAGTGACAGAGCCCCTTTAAATTCAAAATGGCCCCCAACGCACCCCCGATGTGCTTAAAAAGCCCCTGGGCACTATAAGGGTGTATTAATAAAAAAATAATGCAGAGCTATTCATCCTTCAATACCGCTGCATGTGAATTCATTCTATGACTCTGGGTACACAATCCTGTGCTACTGAGTGATTTTCTCTTCAGGTTGAATGTTATTCATTCACAAACTGAATCAGGAAAATATCACATTATGGCCACTAGAACTGAGGAGCATCGGAGAAACGTCTTTAGTTCCTATGATTATCGGCTCCATCTAGTGTTCACAATGTGGTACTTTCCTGATTCACTCAACTCCAGGAATGACTTTTTGAATAACGTTCGACCTGGAGAGAAAATGGTCTAACGCTGATTTTGCCCCCATTCACACGGAATGAATGTGCTGTACAAAATCATGAGACTGACTTCACCTTTTATACAACCCCTAATGATTGGCTGATGTTATTATGGGTAATCATGGGGGGGGGGGGGGTGGTTAGCCATTTATTTTTGGTGCTCCATTTATTTATTCTTCATGCTCCGTAATTTGGGCAACATGGCAAGGGATCTTTCACAGTTTTTTTTGGGGGAAGGGGGGCAATGCAGGGGGTCTGTCCCTGATTTTTGGGGGCATGACAAAGGGTCTGTTTGTATATTTTGGGTGGCATGGCAGAAGGCCTGTCCCTGTTTTTTGGGAGGCATAAAAGGGGGTCTGTCCCTATTTTTTGGGGGCATGGCAGGGGGTCTGTCTGTTTTAGGGGACATGGTAGAAGGTCTGTTCCTGTTTTTTAGGGGGCACGGAAGGGGGTCTGTTCCTGTGTTTGGGGACACGGAAGGGGTTCTGTCTCTGGTTTTTGGGAGCGTTAACAAAAAGTCTGTCTTTATTTTTTGGGGGGCATGGCAGGGGGTTGTCTCTATTTTTGGGGGGGTATGGCTGGGGGTTGTCTCTATTTTTGGGGGGGTATGGCTGGGTTTGTCTCTATTTTTGGGGGTATGACAAAGGGTCTGTCTCTTTTTTTTCAGTGGGCAAGCAAGGGGGTCTGTCACTGTTTTGGGGGGGGGGGGGGCATGGCAGGGGGTCTGTTCCTGCTTGTGAGGGGCATGGCAGAAGGTCTGTCCCTGTTTTGGGGGACATGGCAGGAGGTCTGTCCCTGTTTTTAGGACGCATTTTAGGGCGTCTGTCCCTGTTTTGGGGGGGCATGACAGGAGATCTGTCCCTGTTTTTGGGGGGGCATGGCAGGGGGTCTGTCCCTGATTTTTGGGGACATATAAGGAGGTCTGTTCCTGTTCTATGGGGGGCATGACAAAAGGTTTGTCTCTATTTTTTGGGGTATAGCAAAGGGTCTGTTCCTATTTGTGGGAGACATGTCAGGGGGTCTGTCCCTGTTTTCGGGGGAATGGAAGGGGGTCTGTCCTGGTTTTGGGGGACATGACAGGAGATCCGTCCCTGTTTTTTGGGGGCATAGGAAGGGGTCTGTCCCTGTTTTTAGGGGGACATGGCAGGGGGTCTGTTTTTGTTTTGGGGGGGCATGGCAGGAGATCTGTTCCTGTTTTTGGGGGGCATAAAGGGGGGCCTGTCCCTGATTTCTGGTGACATGACAAAGGGTCTGCTTCTATTTTTTGGGGGCATGGAAGGGGGTCTGTTTCTATTTTTTGGGGGGCATGGCAGGGGATCTGTTCCTGTTTTCGGGGTGTATAGCAGGGGGTCTGTCTCTATTTTTTGGGGGGCATGGCAGGGGTCTGTTCCTGTTTTCGGGGGGTATGGAAGGGGGTCTGTTTCTATTTTTGGTGGGTACGGCAGGGGGTCTGTTCCTGTTTTCGGGGTGTATGGCAGGGGGTCTGTCTCTATTTTTGGGGGGCATGGCAGGGGGTCTGTCCCTTGCCTACATAATTTGGCAACTCAAAAATGTGGGAGGAAAGCAAATGGTAAAAGCGATTTCTGGATATATTGATGGCGCACGTGACGCTCAGTGCCCCGGCCGGGCTCTTCGCCCATCATACGGTTCCCTTCATCTATGGAGAGAAGACAGAAATCTTTTCCGGTAGATCCGTCTTCTCCTGATAATAGGAATCCCCGGGAGGCAGCTCCAGCCCTCCATCCTGCATCTGGAGACGCCTTCTCGCTGCTGCGTCCGTCCCTCGCTGTGCTCAGCTCTCTGTCTGACTGCAGAACCCCGCAGTGATGAGTGACAAATTGCTCCGAGTCTCCGACTAAACATGTTTAAAAAATGGAAGTCCTGAGAATACTGAGAGCCGATCCATCACTCTGGAGCGGAGCCGTCCATCCATCCAGACAATACCAACGTACGATCGACACCGACCGCCATTCCAAGACCGGGAGAGCCAAAGAGTGAACGTATAGTCTACTATGGAATATTCACTACATATATATATATATATATACTGTGTATATATATATATATATATATATATATATATATATATATATATATATATATATATATATATATATATATACATACACACAGTGCATCTGGAAAGTACTCACAGCGCTTCACTTTTTCCACATTTTGTTATGTTGCAGCCTTATTCCAAAATGGATTCAATTCATTATTTTCCTCAAAATTCTACAAACATCCCCCATAATGATAACGTGAGAGAAGATTGTTTGAAATCTTTGCAAATGTATTAAAAATAAAAAAGGAAAAAAAGCCCATGTACATAATTATCACAGGCTCCTCCCATGTACATAATTATCACAGGCTCCTCCCATGTACATAATTATTACAGGCTCCTCCCATGTACATAATTATCACAGGCTCCTCCCATGTACATAATTATCACAGGCTCCTCCCATGTACATAATTATCACAGGCTCCTCCCATGTACATAATTATCACAGGCTCCTCCCACGTACATAAGTATCACAGGCTCCTCCCATGTACATAAATATCACAAACTCCTCCCATGTTCATAAGTATCCCAGGCTCCTCCCATGTTCATAAGTATCCCAGGCTCCTCCCATGTTCATAAGTATCCCAGGCTCCTCCCATGTTCATAAGTATCCCAGGCTCCTCCCATGTACATAAGTATCAGAGGCTCCTCCCATGTACATAAGTATCAGAGGCTCCTCCCATGTACATAAGTATCTTTAGGCCAAAAAGTTGAATTTTGGTCTCCTCTGACCAGATCACCTTCTTGCACATGTTTGCTGTGTCCTCCACATGGCTTCTCACAAACTACAAACAGGACTTCTTATGACTTTCTTTCACCAATGTCTTTCTTCTTGTCACTCTTCCATAAAGGGCAGATTTCTGGAGAGCACGACTAATAGTTGTCCTGTGGACAGATTCTCCCACCTGAGCTGTGGATCTCTGCAGCTCCTCCAGAGTTACCATGGACCTCTTGGCTCTTCTCTGATGAATGCTCTCCTTGCCCGGCCGGTCAGTTTAGGTGGATGGCCATGTCTTGGTAGGTTTGCAGTTGTGCCATACTCTTTCCATTTTCTGATGATGGATTGAACAGAGCTCCGTGAGATGGTCAAAGCTTGGGAGATTTCTTTATAACCTAACCCTGCTTTATACTTCTCCACAACTTTATCCCTGACCTGTCTGGTGTGTTCCTTGGCCTTCATGATGCTGTTTGTTCACTAAGGTTCTCTAACAAACCTCTGAGGGCTTCACAGAACAGCTGTATTCATACTGAGATTAAATGACACACAGGTGGACTCTATTTACTAATTAGGTGACTTCTGAAGGCAATTGGTTCCACCAGATTTTAGTTAGGGGTATCAGAGTAAAGGGGGCTGAAAACAAATGCCCCTACACACACACACACTTTTCACCGATTTATTTGTATCATTTATCATTTTCCTTCCACTTCACAATTATGTACCACTTTGTGTTGGTCTATCACATAAAATCCCAATAAAATACATTTATATTTTTGGTTGTAACATGAGAAGATGTGGGAAAATGTCAAGGGGTGTGAATACTTTTCCAAGGCACTGTAAACATCTGAATGATTCAGAGGAGAACTGGGGGAAAGTGTTGTAGTCAGAGGAGTCCAAAATCAAGCTCTTTGGCCTCAACTCAACTCGCCGTGTTTGGAGGAGGAGGAATGCTGCCTATGACCCCAAGAACACCATCCCCACCATCATACATGGAGGTGGAAACATTATGCTTTGAGGGTGTTTTTCTTGCTAAGGGGACAGGACAACTTCACCTCATCAAAGGGACGATGGACGGGGCCAGGTACCATCAAATCTTGGGTGAGAACCTCCTTCCCTCAGTCAGAGCATTGAAAATGGGTCTTGGATGGGTATTCCAGCATGACAATGACCCAAAACACACGGCTAAGGAGACAACAGATTGTCTCAAGAAGAAGCACATGAAGGTCCTGCAGTCTCCAGACCTTAACCCCAAAGAAAATCCCTGATGAGATGTCTGCAAACCTGGAGGCCAACTTCAAGGTACGTCTGACCTCTGTGACCGCCAAAAAGGGCTTCTCCACCAAATACGAAGTCATGTTTTGCGAAGAGGTCAAATACTTATTTCCCTCATTGTAGATGTAAGGCCCCTTTCACACTAACGTCCCGTTCAGGCCCGCCTGTCAGTTTTTCAGGCGGACCTGAACGGGTGCTCCATAGAGCTCTATGGAGCGTCGGATGTCAGCGGTGACATGTCCGCTGACATCCGACCCGCTCCGATCCGAAAAAGTGTGACGGAGGAAAAAGCTATTTTTCCATCCGTCTGCGGATCGGATCGGATGACGACGGGCACTGCGGTCCGTCGTCATCCGATCTCCCATAGGGGAGAGCGGCGCTGTGACAGGTCCGTCCCTGCACAGTGTGCGGAGACAGACCTGTCATCTCCCTGCTCAGCGGGGATCGGCGGAGTGATCCCCGCTGAGCAAACGGACATCCACGGGGCGGATCAGAACTGATCCGCCCCGTGTGAAAGGACCCATAGTTGGCCCACAAATAGTTGATAAAAAAAAATCAATTATTAAAATAATTAGAAAAATAAACAACGGAAAAAATGTGATGGTTTTGCTGCATATCAGGATGAAGTTCCACAACAAGAAGAAGATAATAATTATCATGGACTGCGTGGAGTAAAGACGATCGATCGCGGCCTTGCACAGCGCTCCGTCTGATGGGACTTCCAGCTCTACGAACGTTGAGCAGAACGAAGGCATCGCACACAAGCGGCAGTCTTCCACAGCTGGCCTGGGACTGACGGGTGAGATGGGGAGCGGATCAGGTAGAATACGAGGACAGCATGGCCTAGATTTCTGCGGGTTCCGATTTCAGATCGCTGAATCCACTTTATTATTAATAATCCTCAATGGTGGAGAAGAAATCCCTACTGTGTGTTCTGGTGATCGGAGAGGGAGGAGACATCACATCTTAATAATCATCATCATGCTGACGGGACAGGAGACAGGGGACAGGACAGGAGACAGGGGACAGGACAGGTGACAGGACAGGGGACAGGTGACAGGGGACAGGACAGGAGACAGGGGACAGAGGACAGGGGACAGAGGACAGGGGACAGAGGACAGGGGACAGGTGACAGGGGACAAGACAGGGGACAGGTGACAGGACAGGGGACAGGGGACAGGACACGAGACAGATGACAGGGGACAGGTGACAGGTGACAGGAGACAGGGGACAGGACACCCGACACACGTGACAGGGGACAGGTGACAGGGGACAGGGGACAGGGGACAGGGGACAGGCAACAGGGGACAATAAAAGGGGCGGGGACAGCAAAATGTTTGTAGAATTAAGTCTTTGATCCATTTTCACAACTTTTATGTTATTAACAAAGTAACAAAAGAAGAATTCCAGGTGTGGATATTATTACTTAGATGATACGTTGTTCCAGCTTGGAGCCTGGAGCTAGTGGAGATCATTGGTGTATCAGTGTAGTAGTGGTGTAGTACCAACATAGTAGGGGTGTAATAGCAGTGTAGTAGTGGTGTAGTATTGCTGTAATATCAGTGTAGTAGGGGTGTAATAGTGGTGTAGTATCAATATAATAGGGGTGTAATATCAGTGAAGTATTGGTGTTATATCAGTGTAGTATCAATATAGTTGGGGTGTAGTAGCAGTGTAGTATTGCTGTAATATCAGTGTAGTAGGGGTGTAATAGTGATGTAGTATCAATATAGTGGGGGGTGTAGTATCAGTGTGGTAGTGGTGTAGTATCAATATAGTGGGGGGTGTAGTATCAGTGTGGTAGTGGTGTAGTATCAGTGAAGTGTTGGTGTACTTTCAGTGTAGTAGTGGTGTAATAGTGTTCTAGTATCAACATAGTAGGGGTGTAGTAGCAGTGTAGTATCAGCAGAGGAGTGGTCTAGTATCAATGCAGTGTAGTAGCGGTGTAATAGTAGTGTAGTATCAATATAGTAGGGGTGTAGTTGTGGTGTATTTGCAATGTGATACTACACTGCTCCTGTGCTGCTATTAATGTGGTAGTGGTGTAGTATCAGTGAAGTATTGGTGTTATATCAGTGGTGTAGTATCAATATAGTAGGGGTGTAATAGCAGTGTAGTATTGGTATAATATCAGTGTAATAGTGGTGTAGTATCAATATAGTAGTGGTGTAGTAGCAGTGTAATAGCAGTCTAGTATCAGCACAAGAGTGGTGTAGTATCAATGTGGTAGTGGTGTAGTAGTGGTGTAATATCAGTGTAGTATCAATATAGTATGGGTGTAGTTGTGCTGTAGTAGCAGTGTAATAGCAGCACAGGAGCAGTCAGTGGCGTAACTAGAACCTTCAGGGTCCCGATGCAAGAAACCATGAAGGGCCCCCCTGAACCCCAGCCAGGGCCCTTCCCTCTGAGTCCAGCGGTGGAACTCCAGGGCGTGGTCACAGGTATGACCTTTGTGAGCCCTGTAGTTCCACCACTGGCATCAGTCGTTTTTTTAAATTATTTTTATTTTTTTATTTTTAGGTGCCCCATTGGGGGACTGTCCCTAGGCAGGATGAGATGAGGTCCTTTTCTCCAGGGCAGATGAAGTTACTGCCCCTAGATGAGACTCTGGCTGGGGAGAACAGACATTGGACTGAGCGGCAATGCATGGAGCAGGAGAGGGGTACTCTGAGGAGCCGGCCGAGGACACAGGTCATGCGGGGAATGCACAACTAAAGAGCAGCCAGTGCGATAGTCGAGCATGGAGCTCTGCTAGTCACCCTCCACCTCCAGCCACCCGTGTACATGGTACACTGGTACCCTTAGCTGCCTATGCTGCTGCCGGCCATATGTAGAGGGGGCTGCATGGGCCCCCTGCAGCACAGGGCCCAGTTGCGGTCGTGACTGCTGCACCCCCTATAGTTACGCCCCTGGGAGCAGTGTAGTATCAATGTGGTAGCGGTGTAGTATCAGTGAAATATTGGTGTAGTATCAGTGAAATATTGGTGTAGTATCAATATAGTAGGTTGTAGCATCAATATAGTAGGGTTGTAGTAGTGGTGTAGTATCCATATAGTAGGGGTGTAATAGCAGCATAATAGCAGTGTAGTATCAGTGTGGTAGCGGTGTAGTATGAGTGTAGTATTGGTGTAATATCAGTATAGTAGTGGTGTGATAGCAGTGTAGTATCAATATAATAGGGGTGTAGTGGTAGTGTAATAGTGGTGTAGTATCAATATAGTAGGGGTGTAATAGCAATGTAGTAGTAGTGTAGTATCAGCACAGGAGCAGTGTAGTATCAGTGTGGTAGCGGTGTAGTATGAGTGTAGTATTGGTGTAATATCAGTGTAGTATTAGTGAGATTGCAGCGTAATAGCAGTGTGGTAGCGGTGTAGTATGAGTGTAGTATTGGTGCAATATCATTGTAGTAGTGGTGTGATAGCGGTGTAGTGGTAGTGTAGTAGTAGTGTAATAGTGGTGTAGTATCAATATACTAGGGGTGTAATAGCAATGTAGTAGTAGTGTAGTAGCAGTGTAATAGCAGTGTAGTATCAGCACAGGAGCAGTGTAGTATCAGTGTGGTAGGGGTGTAGTATGAGTGTAGTATTGTGTAATATCAGTGTAGTATTGGTGGGATTGCAGTGTAGTATCAATATAGTAGGGTTGTAGTGTAGTAGTGGTGTAATATTAGTGTAGTGGTAGTGTAGTATTGGTGTAATAGTGGTGTAGTATCAATATAGTAGGGGTGTAGTTGTAGTGTAGTAATGATGTAATAGTGGTGTAGTATCAATATAGTAGGGGTGTAGTAGTGGTGTAATATCAGTGTAGTATCAGCACAAGAGCAGTGTAATTTCAGTGTAGTATCAATAGAGTAGGGGTGTAATAGCAGCGTAATAGCAGTGCGGTATCAGTGTGGTAGCGGTGTAGTATGAGTGTAGTATTGGTGTAATATCAGTATAGTATTGGTGTGATTGCAGTGTAGTACCAATATAGTAGGGGTGTAGTTGTAGTGTAGTAATGATGTAATAGTGGTATAGTATCAATATAGTAGGGGTGTAGTATCAGTAATATCAGTGTAGTATCAATATAGTAGGGGTAAGTTGTAGCGTAGTGGTAGTGTAGTAGCAGTATAGTAGCGGTGTAGTAGCAGTGTCTACTACAGTGATTTCCAGCTTCTAGAGGGATCCCACGGGTCTGGTATATACAGAGTTGGCCCAAGCTGGAACAATGTAACTCTGTATAAACACCCGAAAATGAAATTCTTCTTAAAAGTAGAAAAGTAAACCCAGTCACAAAACCCTCAAAGAAGGAAGGTCAGTTTTTCAGGCACTTCCTGTTATAGGGTGACAACGCTCTGTCCCTGTCTCCCAATTGTGCTTTTGCATTGTCACCTGGGTCACATGGGCTTCCAGCTGTGTAATAGTGGTGTAATTGTGGTGTAGTATCAATTTAGTAGGGGTGTAGTAGCAGTGTAGTACAAGTGGTTGTTTCAACATACGTGGTCCGCAGTCGTCACCCTCAGGAAATTCGACCTTAATAATTCCGCGCAACCATCGCCGGAGTCCATGTAGGGAAGAAGTGGCTGCAAAGAAGCTTCAGGAGTTCGGCAACACCGGGATGGAAAAAAGGATGGAAAAAAAGGGTGAAAACGGGGTTTTTATAAATGTTGACAATGGACATGATACACGGAGCACACAGGATGGGTTCTCATCTAAGGACTCACATAGTTAGTCAAGTTGAAAAAAAGACACAAGTCCATCCAGTTCAACCAACTGTTTCACCTTCATAATGTAGAAACGTTCCTCAGCCAGTTCTCTGAGTTGTATCTGAAAGGAGCCGCTCCAACCACACTGAGATCCCAGCCGTGGCCTACACATTAGACTTTGTTGTACTTAGAGCGTTCCTAATGCTCTTAGCACACCCGGCAGCATTTGCTGATGTTTTTCTTTGGTTTTTGTGGTAGACGTTCTAAACCATTTACGGTAAATCCACTTTTCCATACGGCCTTTCATATCTGCCTTCGGATACGGCCTCAAAACATCTCTACATATTACTGACCTAAGAAATGTGGCCTCTCTGACTCTAATAGTCCAGCTCCGTTCACGCTTGTATGACTCCAAAGTCGTGCTACTTTGGTGCAGCTTTGGATGGGTGCGACTTGGATGTAACTTCTTGTGCCTCTGCAAAGTCGGACCCGCTGTTGCACGTAAAACATTCAGGTCCGACTTTCGTGCAACTTTTGACATTGAAGTCTATGGCCCTCAAGTTGCGTAAAAGTCAGACCAAAGTAGTGCATGAACTACTTTGAAGTGGCTGCTGTTTTAGGTCACACATATATGAATGGTTATCATCGGAAAACATAGGGTGCGGCTCGTCATGCCACTTTGGACAGCGAGCACGAATGGGGTGTCATCCTTAGACAAGTTTAATTTAGGAGAAAACCGACACTTCAAGGCCAAAACTTTGGTCTTCACACCTACATGAGCTTGTTAGACATTCCAATCCAAGACCATGGCCATTAACATGGAGTTGCCTCTCGCTCTTTGTGGCTATAACATCCCCCATTCTTCTAGGAAAGCTTTCCAAAAGCTTTTTGTGGGTGCCTTGGCAATTTGTGTCCATTTGTGAGGTCAGGTACTGCTGCTGCATGAGAAGATCTGGGTCGCCATCTGCGTTCCAATTTATCCTGTTCAGGAATATATCCCAATGGTGTTCTGTAGGATTGAGGTCAGAGTTTTGTGCAGGACACCTGAGTTCTCCTCCACCCATCACACCTATTTGAGCTTGTTGGAAATCCCATTCCAGAACCTTGGACACCCTCCCCCTCATGGCCATTAATATGGAGTTAGCTCCTGCTATTTGTGGATATATATCATCCTCCACTCTTCTGAGTGATTTTGGAGGGTGTCTGTGGGAATTTGTGTCCATTTGTGAGGTCAGGTACTGATGTTGGACCTGACTTACCATTGGTATTCCAATTTATCCCAAAGGTGTTCATTATGGTTGAAGTCATTACTTTGTATAGGACACTCAAGTTCCTCAACCTATGACACCTATATACGCTTATTGGGCATCTAATTCCAAAATGGCCAATAATTGTCATTATTATAATGTTGCCCCACTTTGCAGCTATACCATCCCCCTACTGTTCTTCCCGCAAGATTTTGGAGTGTGTCTGTGGGAATTTGTGCCCATTTGTAAGGTCGGGTACTGATTTTGGAAGAGAAGATCTGGGTCGCCATCGGCATTGAAAATTCATCCCAAAGATGTTCAAGGGGGGTTGAGGTCAGGGTTCTGTGCAGGACACTCAAGTTCCTCCACCCATCACACCCATGTGAGCTTGTTGGGCATCCCAATCCAAAACTATGGCCATTAATATATAGTTACCCACCCCCACGGCCAATAATATGGAGTTGCCTCCCACTCTTTGTGGCTATAACATCCCCCATTCTTCTGGGAAGACTTCCTGCAAGATTTTGGAGGGTGCCTCTGCAAATTTGTGCCCATTTGTGTGGTCAGGTACTGATATTGGATGAGAAGATCAGGTTCACCATCGGCATTCCAATTCATCCCAAGGATGCTTGGTAGGGTTGAGGACAGGGCTCTGTGCAGGACACTCCAGCTCCTCGACCCATCACACCTATATTGTTGGCCATCTCAATTCCAAACCATGGGCCATTAATATGGAGTTGCGTTGTGGCTATAACATCTTCCGCTCTTCCGGGAAGACTTCCCACAAGATTTTGGAGGGTGTCTGTGGCAATTTGTACCCATTTGTGAGGTCAGGTACTGATGTTGGATGAGAAGATCTGGGTCACCATTGGCATTCCAATTCAACCCAAAGGTGTTCAGTAGGGTATAGGTTAGGGCTCTGTGCAGGACACTCCAGCTCCTCGACCCATCACACCTATATTGTTGAGCATCTCAATTCCAAACCATGGGCAATTAATATGGAGTTGCGTTTTGGCTATAACATCTTCCCCTCTTCTGGGAAGACTTCTCGCAAGATTTTGGAGGGTGTCTGTGGCAAAGGTCAGGTACTGATGTTGGATGAGAAGATCTGTGTCACCATTGGTATTCCCATTCAACCCAAAGGTGTTCAGTAGGGTTGAGGTCAGGGCTCTATACAAGACACTCAAGTTCCTCCACCCATTACACCTACATGAGCTTGTTAGGCATCCCAATCCAAGACCATGGCCATTAATATGGCATTTGCCCCCTCCCCTATGGCTTTTGCCCCCTCCCCCTATGACATTTCCCCCTTCCCTCTGAGCTGGGGGGCCTTCCCTCTGGGCCCAGGGCTCTTCCCACTGATCTCAGGACCTTTTACTTACGTTGTGGGGCCCTTTATAAGCCCTGGTTCACACTGCTGCGACTTATCTTGCAACTTCCGATACATAAAGTCACAAGACAAGTCAAAACACATTAATTTCAGTAGGTGCCGACTTAATCAATCCAACTCAAGTCGCAGCAATGACAAAACAAGGTTACTGCACTGAGTTTTCTTTGCGATTTGAGTGTAGGTTGCAAGGAAATTGCAAGAAATTCGCAAGATTTTTGAGGTTGCAACAGTGCAGAAGACCCCTTCTTGTCATCTTGGAGCCCCCCCACACTCATTGTGGAGGAATGCCAGGGCTCAGCCGCAAGTGAGACCTTTGCGACCACCGATGCAAACAACTTACTGCTCCTTGGGAAATCGCTCAATTTTGCGCTTGTTCCTGACACGCAAAGGCTTGAACCTAGCCGTACCCTAACAAACACTTACAGATCTTTACTTTATGGTTGCGTTGTGTAGCATTGTATCATTTCTAAGGAACGGCAAGGGATCGTTGTTTGGTGAAATGCCCAAAATGTGAGGTCATACCTCGCCATGGTGGCTCGTGGCATCTTTTATTTGTTGTAGCCTTTTTTTTTATATGCGATTTGTCGGAGATGTAAAACACCCCCTCTGGTTTACCTCCCCATCCGACTTGTTAATGCTTGTGTTTTTCAATCATTAAATATTGAAGGGCTCACATCAGCCTTTTAACATCTGCCAAGAACTCTCTGGGCTCCGCCGCTTCCCCGCGCACCTTCTGTCTGTGTTTTTGTGTTCGCTCCACCAGCTGTGCGCAGCTTTTATTCGCTGTATGGCAGGTATGTGGGTTCAGTGCCCTCCCCCCCCCCCCCCCCCTTCCAGCCACAAATTTACCTTCTATCATCCTTCAGGTGGTGTGTACCAGGGATGCCCCTTCTGTCAAAGCCAAATGTTTCATCTGCTTATGTTTTCCCTTCCCTTGTTCCTCCCTCCCCGAAGGATTTCAATTTCATGATAGACCTTATTTTTAGACCCTGTGACATCATCACTGGGTCTATGTGCTTCTCTAGGCAATGCAGGCTGGTTTGAGGGTTCTATGTCAACCACCCCCCTTGTAACAGGTCACAAGAGACAGTGGAGCAGACTACCTTGTAAGAGCAAATGTACATGGTTGTGTCATCTCTAGGCTAGCAGTTTAGTCCAAGAAGAACATCTCAATCCTGGTTAAAGCTTGAATAAAGATGGCGCTGACCTGCTTGGAGAAAGTAGGATGACACCATTCATGTCATATCTGGGGAACTTCTTTCCACACTTGGCTTGGAGACCTCATATAATCAATACGTTTACTGGGTCTCCAAGTTTCTTTGATCAGCTGACTGGGGTAGTGGTATTGGCCTTACTGCTTCGTTGGGAAAGAGATGCGACTGTGGAAAAAGAAAATGCTGCTCCCTTTCCTCCTCAAGCTCCCCCCTCTGGAGACTGAAAGGACAGGCATGACCAGAGGGAAGGAGACCATTGGCAGGGCCGGGAGCAGGGAATACGGCATGACTGGGCTTCAGAGGTTATACCTGGATCTCCTTGCCCATTTATTGCCTCTGTATTGTCATGGCTGACTAATACTTGCTCATGTATGGTAATAACTGCCTACTACTTGCCCATGTATTCTCATGACTGCCCACTACTTGCCCATGTATTGTCATGACTGCCCACTACTTGCCCATATAGTGTCATGACTGCCCACTACTTGCCCATATAGTGTCATGACTGCCCACTACTTGCCCATGTATTGTCATGACTGCCCACTACTTGCCCATATAGTGTCATAACTGCCCACTACTTGCTCATGTATTGTCATGACTGCCCACTACCTGCCCATGCATTGTCATAACTACCTACTACTTGCCCACGTATTGTCATGACTGTCCACTTGCCCATGTAGTGGGCAGTCATGACAATACATGGGCAAATAGTGTGCAGTTATTACCATATGCATGAGCAAGTATTAGTCAGCCATGACAATACAGAGGCAATAAATGGGCAAGAAGATCCAGGTATAACCTCTGAAGCCCAGTCATGCGGTATTCCCTCCTTCTGGCCCTGCCAATGGCCTCCTTCTCCCTCTGGTCATGCCTGTCCTTTTAGTCTCCAGAGGGGGGAGCTTGAGGAGGTAAGGGAGCAGCATTGTCCTCTTCCACAGTCGCATCTCTTTCCCAACCTTGGAGTATGACGGGAATCAGTAAGGCCAATACCACTACTTGCCCATGTATTGTCATAACTGCCTACTACTTGCCTATGTATTGTCATGACTGCCCACTACTTGCCCATGTATTGTCATGACTGCCCACTACTTGCCCATGTATTGTCATGACTGCCCACTACTTGCCCATGTATTGTCATGACTGCCCACTACTTGCCCATGTATTGTCATGACTGCCCACCACTTGCCCATGTATTGTCATGACTGCCCACCACTTGTCCTATGTATTGTCAAGATTGCTTGATTGTTGCCTGCGTATTGTGAAGATCATCTGTTGCCAGAGTGTTCCCACTACTGTCTTATTATCCATGTATGGTCACAGACAGTTGCCTGTTTGGTTCTCATGTATGGCCAGCCTTTCCAGTTTGTTGACACCGTTGCCAATACCTTGTCATGGTTGGCTATTCATTGTTTCACAATTGCCCATCTGTTGCCCATGTATTGCTGCCATTTTCCATGTATTGCCTATTTGTTGCATGTGTATTGCCATAGCTTCCTATTATTAGCTCATTTATTGTCAAAATTGCTAGATTGTTGCCTGCATATTGTCACCATTGCCCATTTTCAGTTAAGATTGCCCATTTGTTGCCAAAGTGGTGCCACCCCTGCCTGATCATTGTCAATGTGTAGCAAAGTCCTAGGCCTCTTTAGGCCTAATAATTACCAGTTGGGGACAGCTGACATCCTTCAGTGTAGAGTGGGTTACAAGGCATGGTGGGTGTAATGCAAGATGAACAGGTGGGCGCCAGACACTTTTTGAATTCAAAGAGATTTATTGTCTCTTAAACAGAACTGTGGGAGAGCAGGTTAGGGCCAGGACACTCTTAGGAAAATGCAAAGATAATGGGCAGACTCTGAGACTTATATAGGTAGACAGTTATGCAGGTGAAGGCCTCCAGCCGAAACCACTTCTATATAGGTAGGACCCCTGTCTCCTATGGCAACAATCTTGTTACTAATGGGAATGGTATGCAACTGTTTGTAACACGAACAGTTCTCTTTACCCCCACACTCACTCACTGTGGCCCTTCACTCAATGAGCTCCCAGTCTTTCGCACTAGACTTCAGATCCACTATCCTCTGGATCCCCTGAGCTCTTTTCACTTTAGCCCTCAATATCTTCCTCAAGCGTCACCCCCACTTCCCCGCTGGGTCCCTGGCTTGGCACTCACAGATACTCCTCAAGCTTCACCCTTGTTGACACGTTAGGTCCCTGGCTTGCAACTCACTGATTCTCCACAAGCGTCACCTCTGCTGTCCCACTGGGCCCCTGACTTGGCACTTTCTGAAGTTTTCCCACTTCTTCACCGTCCTTGGTTGGCGAGAAGTCTGCTCTGGTACTCGCCTCAGCTTACTCACAGTGTTCTCCGGTAGCAAGGTGGATGGTCCCTTAGTGGCGACAGCTCTCCCTCTACCTCCATCCACAACTAGTTCTTCGGCTGGCAGAACTGTGATTTCTGCTTGGACTACAAGCCCGCAGTCCCAACCCTACGCTGCTTTTGGATAGGCCCTCAGACAGCCTAGCAGCCAGATGTCCCCGGGAAAGGCCTTAGGTTTTTGGCCTAGCAGCCCGGGGGCAGCCCAGCACACGTCCACCCAGACAGCCGTCCAGGTGGCACAGAACCCCCAATCACCTGTCTCCGCCCAAATAAATAGGGTCTCCCAGCAGGCCAAGGGACCCAAGAAAATCCCTGCCCATTGGCTGAGACACCCCATTCATTCATAATCTGTCCTTGCAATGCCCTTGTCTTATCTAATGTCACCAGATACCCGGCCACCTAGCAACAGAAGAGAGAAGTGCAACAATTCCAGAATTAGGGCAAAAATCTATTGATCTCCTAACAATTGGCACAGGAAACTATCACCAAGCAACTCATTTTAGTAGCAACCCTGCCCCAGGGTGCTACACATGTATTGTCACAGTGGCCCGCTTGTTGCTCAGGTATGGTCAGCATTTCCCGTTTATTTCCACCATTGCCCATACCTTGTCATGGTTGGCTATTGTATTTAGTGTTTCACACTTGTAGTGCCCATTTGTTGCCTGTGCATTGTCAGTGTCAGGTGAGTGTGGAATAGGTTACTATGGCTGCTCTGTACCTTTACTAGCAAGAACAAAAACATTTTTTTTTTTAGTTTTATAAAAATATAGTTGTTTTTAACCTAATTGCTGCAACAAAGTCCCATGGGAGATTCCCATTTGACAAAATTGCTTAATTGTTGCCTGTGTATTGTCAGGATCACCCATTAGTTGCCAGAGTGCTGCCACCACTGCCTGATCATCGCCCATTATTGGCTGTTTATTGTTTCACAATTGCCCATCTGTTGCCAAAGTATTGCTACCATTGCCCATGTATTGACCATTTGTTGCCTGTGCATTGTAATAACTGTCTATTACTTTCCCATGTATTTTCAAAATTGCTCACTTGTTGCCTGCATATTGTCACTATTGCCCATATACAGTTAAGATTGCACATTTGTTGCCAGAGTGCTGCCACCACTGCCTGATTGTTGTCCATGTATGGTCACAGTTGCCGTTTCTTGCTCATGTGTGACCAGCATTTCCTGGTTGTTGCCACCATTGCCCATACCTTGTCATTGTTGGCTGTTTGTTGTTTTACAATTGCCCATCTATTGCCCATGAATCACTACCTTTTTGCCCATGGATTGCTCATTTGTTGATTGTGTATTGTCATAACTGCCTATTATTTTCCCATGTATTGTCAGGATTGCTCGATTATTGGCTGCGTATTGTCAAGATCACCCATTAATGCTGCCACTACTGCCTGGTCATTGTCCATGTACTTACATAGTTGCATAGTTAGTAAGGTTGAATAAAGACACCAGTACATCCAGTTCAACCTGAGTGAGTGTCTACAATTGTCCCTATCCCTGTACATTGCACACTCACATCAGCCCCTACCCTCAAGGAGCCCACAATCCAAGGTCCCCATTCATATACTAGGGCCAATTAGGGACAGAAGCCAATTAACCTACCTGCATGTCTTTGGAGTGTGGGAGGAAACTGAAGTACCTGGAGGAAACCCACGCAGGCACAGGGATCACATGCAAACTCCAGGCACGTAGTGTCGTGGTTGGGATTCAAACCAGCGACCCTTTTTACTACTAGGTGAGAGTGCTAAACACTACACCACTGTGCCACCCTATGTACTGTATGTGTATTTTCACATTTACCGGCTTGCTGCTCATGTATTGCCAGCATTTTTTGTTTGTTGCCAGGGCATTTCCATTATTGGCCATACATGGTCATAGTTGGCCGTTTATTGTTTCACAATTGCCCATCTGTTGCCCATTCGTTGCTATCGTTGTCCACGTATTGCTCATTTTATTGCCTGTGAATTGTCTTAACTGCCTATTATTTGCCCATGTATTGACAAAATTGCTCGGTTGTTGCCTGCATATTGTCACCATTGCCCATTTGCGCCCTATGTATTGTTATGATTGCTGTTTGTCACCTACATACTGCCACAATTGGTTAGCTCAGTAAAATGAAGGCAGCTGTCAATCCCTGGTATTTTTGACCAGTTTGCTGGAGAGGAACTCAAGTGTCCCACACAGATCCCTGATCTCAACTCTACTGAATTCCTTTGGGATAAACTGGGACACCGATTGTGAGACAGGTTTTCTCATCCAACATCAGTACCTGACCTCACAAATTGGTATTTTGGCTGTAGCATTTACCTTGGAGGACCAGACATCTGATACCCCCCGGAAGTGTGTCCTATGTTGACAGGGCCGGACTTACCATTGGACTTGACTGGGCTCAAGCCCCTGGGCCCCGCCCAATAGGGAGCCCCGCGGAGATACATAGCCGAGTGTACTCGGCTCGACTCCGCTCACAGTCACGCCCAGTCCCGCCCTATGATGGACATAACACAGGGACTGGGCATGACTGTGAGCCGAGCCGAGTATACTTGGCTACTCTCGGCTCCGCTCTGGACTGCAAGAGGACCCGAGAGCCGCCAAGATACACAGGACTCTGTATCTCGGCGGCGCCATTTTTTTGCTTTTAAAATATTTTATTTTTGAATACAGCATAGGAAACAAGAAATAGGCCCACATGGCCAACAGATGATTTAACAGAGCATTTGAACCATGCACAATCATACATTTGAACAAATAAAAGCTATGCCTTTTAGAGTCTGATCCAACCAACATAGTGTTATTAAGGTCCAGAAACCTAACATATACCAGTACTCTAAAAAGGGAGAGCACTGTCCAGGGAAGAAAACAATCTAAAGAAATCCCCTACAGATTCCAGGACCCGGGATAAGGGAAAAACCCTAGCGGTCCCTGGGCCACTCGGCACCCCTCGCGGGATCATGCTGTGCCAAGTGAGGGACCTAGCCAGAGGGCTCCCGTAAATGGGAGGCCAATCCCCCCACCCCTAAACCCACAAAACGGATCATATCTGACATCACAATAAGGACATGTGAAATTTTTTTGAGGTCAGCTGTCGGCCATCCGAGCCAAACATAACAAAAGAGAGAAGTAAAGAAGGGAGAAGAAGGGGAAAAGATAAAGGGGAGGGGGATCAAGTAGAATGGTCCATAGTTAAACCAAAGGTCTGTGTTAACTACCCAAATTCTGATGCTCTAGAAGCAAGAACAGGTGATCATAGCTCCGTTGGGGCGTGGGTTAAGGAGATGCCCATGAGCGTAGCCCATGGTTCCCAAACAATGTCAAATTTAGCGCGCGTGTCTGATATAATGCTAGCCATTTTCTCTTGAGCCATGATCCAGGAGATTTTCCTTTGAGCCGCCTTGACCGAAACTGAGGGCTGTTTCCAAGCTTTTGCAATGGTGAGCTTGGCTCCTATTAGAATAAATCTTATCAGATTCATAGAATGCCTGGGGGTCTTGATAATTGGAGCATTAAGAAGAGCAATGGTAGGGGACCGGGGGACCCGGAGCCCAGCGATCCCGTCAATAATTTTGAAAATTCTTTTCCAAAAGGATTGTAACCGGGGACACTCCCACCACACGTGGGCCAGAGTACCCCTGAGGTGACAACCCCTGAAGCACAGCGGATCAGCGGAGGGGTATATGCCGGCCAGCCTAGCCGGGGTGTAGTACCAGCGTAGAATAACTTTTAGACTAGCTTCTGCTAAAGACGTGTTTAGTATTCCTTTGTAGGCCAACGAGATCGCCGTGTGCCAGGGCCCCAGGTCCCAATTAAACTGGAGATCCTCTTCCCATTTGATCATGACTGAAGTCTTAGATTTGGGCTGCGTCAGTGAAGAGTATATGCAAGAGATACCTCCCCTCTGCTCCGGGCCCTGACCACACCATGTCTCATACTCTGTGAAATTAGGAGGAAAAGGTTTTTCGGACCAGATAGAATGTAGGAAGTGGGAGATTTGATGGAATCTGAACCTCTCCGACATTGGTAATTCTAGATTTTTAATGTAGTGTTTCAGAGGGAGAGGTCCCGACCTGGAGAAGAAATGCCCGATCCGGTACAGCCCTTTGTTCAACCACCATTTAAATGCTGATATATTTTGACCTGGGGGGAAAGCTGGGTTATTAAACAGATGTGCTAACGGTGTGGACGGAGATGAGATGGAGCCCGAGTTGCGAGTCTTATCCCAGAGGGCTAGAGAGTGTGATAGAGTGGGTGCTAGTATCGGGGGTCTCTCTTTAGGAGAGGACCACATTAAAAAGTCTAGAGTGTGACGTGGAGCAGCTTGTCTCTCGATCCCAACCCAATCTGGCTTTTCAAACTTGGAGTAAATAATCGAAATCTGTGATAGTCTGGCAGCTATAAAGTAGTAATGGAGGTTGGGAAGACCGAGTCCTCCTTTCTTCCTGTGATGAAATAAGATACTCTGGGGTATCCTGTACCCCTTCTTGCCCCATACAAACTTAAGTAGCTTACTCTGGAATAACTTCAGATGCTTTCTGATGATAGGGATGGCTAAGGAACGAAATAAGTATAAGAGTCTAGGCATGAGGGTCATTTTAATTGAATTAATTTTTCCTAACAATGATAGATTGTATCCGGCCCAAGTTTTAAGATTTGAGGCTAACTTAGCGAGCTTCGGGGGATAATTAGCGTTGTATAAGGATTCGATTTTAGGTGTTAAGTACACTCCCAGATATTTGATGGCTGTGTCATTCCATTCGAAAGGAAAGGACTGACGCAGTTGAACAACCATTTGTGGTTGCAGCGAAATATTCATTGCCAGGGATTTGTTATAATTCACTTGTAGGCCAGAGATTTTAGAGAACCCTCCAAGGGTTTGAAGAAGATTTGGAAGGGAGGCGATAGGGGAAGTGATAAACAAAAGAATATCATCTGCATATAACCCACATTTGTGTATTTGCGATCCGCAGTTTACTCCTTTTATATTATGATTCTCCCTCAGTGCGATAGCCAGAGTTTCAATTGCCAAGGCAAAAATCAGCGGGGAGAGAGGGCACCCCTGCCTGGTCCCTCGTGCTATCTGAATAGGCTCAGAGTAGTGGCCCTGAAGCCTTATTCTGGCTTGAGGAGTGGAGTATAAGGATTTGATCAGCCCCATGAACCTATCACCAAATCCCCATCTGTCCAGGAGCAAAAGGAGGTAGTTCCAGGAAACTGAGTCAAAAGCTTTTTTTAAGTCTAGCGAAAGGAGCATACCTTCTTGTTTAGGACCGCCGTCCCAGTTTGATTGTAATATTGAAATGATATCAATGGCCCTTCGGATTTGGTCTGGCCCCTGTCGTCCAGGGATGAACCCCACCTGATTTTTATTGACGTATATGGATATGAAAGAAGCTAGTCTGTTTGCTAGCATTTTAGTTAGGATCTTAATGTCGCAATTAATAAGTGAGATCGGGCGATAATTGTCTACAATTTCTGGGTTCTTGTCTGGTTTGGGAATTACAGTAATAAAAGCTAAGTTGAGGAGAGGGTCAAGCGGGTCTCCTTTGGTCTTGTGGTTACAAAATTTGGCCAAGTGTGGTGCTAAAATATTTGCAAACTTTTTGTAATAGGTGTTAGATAGCCCATCCGGCCCAGGGGCTGAGTTACCTTTCAGTCCCTTAATAGTTTCGAGAACCTCCTCTTCCGTAAAGGGGGCTTCGAGGACGTCCCGGTGTGCATTAGAAATACGAGGGATTGGTAACGTGTCTAAGAAGGAGTTGATGTCATCTTGGAGGTCAGTCTTAGGAGCGGAGTAGAGATCAGAATAGAAAATTTGGAAAGCTTTCAGGACTTTCGTTGGATTAGACGAAAGTCCTGTCCCTGGCATTCTGATCTGGGGCATACCGTGAGATCTCGGTTTGGGGGATAATTTGGAGGCAAGCATAGTACCTATTTTATCCTTTTGAGTGTAAAATTTATTACCAGTCCATCTAATACTTTTCTCCGCACGGGTCGTGAGGGCTAGGTTTAGTTCCAGCTTTATTTTATCCAATTGCGGGATGTTTTCTTTTAGGGTTTTTTTTTTATGTTTCGCTCTGAGATTTGCGTATTCCATTTCTAGTCTGGCAATTGCAGAGGTTCTTTCCTTTTTTAGATGAGTGGCCAGCTTTATGAATTCACCCCTAATCACTGTCTTATGCGCCGCCCACACTGTCTCCATAGAAGTATCTTTAGTAGTGTTGAGTTTGAAGTAATCCTGTAGGACTGATTCTAAATCGGGGATTCTGCTAGGGTCTGTCAGAAGGGATTCGTTAAGTCTCCAAGTCTTAAAACCCGGGGATTGGGAAGTGAGGCGTAAGTATAGTATCGCAATCGCGTGATCTGAGAGGACCGTGTCTTTTATCAGAGAGCGCTCAGCAGAGGGGAGCGCGTGACTTTGAACAAAAAGGTGGTCAATCCTAGCATATGTGTTATGAGGAGCTGAGTAATGCGTGTAGTCTCTAGTGGGCGGGTTTAGTTCCCTCCATGCATCAGTTAAGCCCTGAGAGTGTAACAATTTTGCTATTCTGTGGCTGACTTTGCGTGGACGAATAAGCTGTAGCCCCAAGGGTCTAGTTCTGTCTAGTTCCTGTTCAAAAGTTACGTTAGAGTCCCCCCCAAGAATCACTTTACCTTCGAGCATAGGGTTAAGGGTGTGGAAGAGTTTCTCAAAAAATGTATCTTGCCCCTCATTAGGGGCATAGTATGATATCAGAGAATACAGTTGCCCTTCCACAAGGCCTTTCACTAAGATAAACCTGCCATCTGGGTCCCTGAAAACAGAAGTCAACGTGAAGTTACAGTCCCTCGCCAGAAGAACTGCAACTCCTCTTGTCTTGTTCTCGGCATTCGCAAGAAAAAATTTAGGATAGTTGGCATGCAGGAAAGGTGGGCTGTACCGGCTCGGGAAATGCGTCTCCTGAAGGAATAAAATATCTAGTCTAAGGGATTTGTATAGGCTGAACAGTTTCTTGCGTTTCTTTCTTGCGGGGAGAATTTAGCCCTTGCACATTATGAGAAGCTAGCTTCAGCAACTTAGGAATGGTATTAGCCATGGGAGCAGAGGGTCGGATCTCGGGCACAAACATCTTCACTTACCATTAGTAGAACATTTCTGGGACCGAAGAGGAGACTTCTAGTCTCGTAGGGAGTCGTACTGTAACCATCTCTAGTAGCGGAGAATCTGCTAAGCAAAAAACAAATAATGAGGGTAATATAGCAAACGCAAATCATTCTACCTGAGGGGGGGGGAGGGAAGAGAGTAGAGAATAGTCTCCCAAGAAAAGCGCCGGCCTCCGGAGGGGAGAGAGAAACTCCGGGGTCAGAAATCTCCAAAGAGAAAAAAGAAATCACCGAGAGCGTGCTCTCGGAAGTCCTAGCCCCTGAAAGCCCGCAGGATTGCAGGGGGTAGGCGAAGGCACATGTGTACCGCCCCGGACCAAGGGGCTTCTGAAAAATGTAAATAGCATGGTGCTAAAACGGCTTGAGGAAGTTAATCATGAAAAGACCACCAGGAACACACATAAAGCAAAGGTAAAAACATTAACTTGCGTTGTAAACATGTGCACCACCTAGGAGAGTAGTCATAAAAAGGAGCAAATAGTATATAAAAAAAAAAAAAAAATTGAATTAGAAACTAAACAGTCATGTTCAACTTCCGTTCATGTACTATGAAGGTAAATATCTTGAACCGTGAGGAAGAAAAAGTATAGTACCGAACAAAAACCACAAAAAGGTGGGAAATAGAAAAACAGAGGAGTTCCGGTGGTATAGTAGGGGACACAGGCCCCCTTCAAACATGGGAAGCTTCTGAGGTGAGGTTACCCAGGGAAAGTCAACAAGAGGTGAGTCGAGTTGCGCGACCAACTCTGATCACGGGAGATGTAGGGAATGGACTTGTCCAGTAAATTTCAGGTGTGACCGTTGTCACCGGAGCGTCGCGATTTGGATTTGGACCAAAGTGGGATTGATGGGCTGACCGGGGGGGGGGGTCTTTTTGCCGACGTCGGTGGAGCTGCAGATGTGTCCATTCCGGCATCTTGGGAGATAAGCTTCAGGCGTAGAAGGGTTTGTTCGCCAGAGGAAAAGTTGGCGAAGGAGTAGTTTGTTCCCATATGTGTGAACTTAACCGCAAAGGGGAATGCCCATTTATATTTGATGTCCTTCTGTATAAGAACATTCAAAAGTGGTTTCAAAGCACGTCTACGTTGAATGGTTGACGGGGCCAGATCTGCGAACACTTGAATCACATGGCCTTGGCATGTCACCTGTGGGGCCACACGGGCCTGCTTCATTACTTCCTCCTTTACTGCATAGTGATGCGGTTTAACTATTATGTCTCTAGGCAGGCCGTCCTTCCTGGGAGGACCCAGGGCCCTGTGGGCTCTATCAAGTTCCAGTCGCTGAGGATCAATATTGGGCAATAGCGATTTGATCATGTCCTGGGTGGCAGCAGTCACGTCCGTGATTGATTCCGGCAGCCCTCTGATTCTGAAGTTATATCGTCTCGACCTGTTCTCAAGGTCATCAATTCGCGAAAGCGCTGTGTCCAACTGGTCCTGCATTGAATGTATCAAGTCAGAGTTCTGATTGGCAACTGCGGCCGTAACATCTAGCTTAGATTCTATAGCTTCCATTCTCTGGCCAATGTTTTGTAGGTCTGATTTAATCTCCCCGGTGATTTTTGCTGCTGTAGAGGCCAATCCCCTTTCCAGTAACATCGAGAGTTTAATAAAAAGGTCTGCTGTGGACAAGTCTTGTTCCTGAGGGAACTGATCTGATATGATGGGGCCTTGGAATGAAGGCCTGCAGTCCTCCGTGGGAGACAAGGCCTGGTCCGCCATAGTCATGCCTATCAGGGACTCTGTGGAGGCCGGTGATGGGGATCCGCGCATGGGGAAGTTCCCCTGGATAGTGGGAGTATAATTCAGGATGGCCGGGGATAGCACTTGCCTGTGGTCAGCGCCGTGTTCCGCGCTGTGGGCTGCACGCTGTCTGTGTGCTTCGGCCGCGGCGGCCATCTTGGTACACCCCGCTCTGGAGGCCGCCTCAAATTGTGGCACTAGATCGCGCCTGGTCGCTACGGCGGACATTCGGGGGGGATCCCTGGGTAATCGGGAGACAGGGGCCTCGGAGTGTCACCTTCCTGGAGAGCTATTCGCCACTCTGTAAGCTCCGTTGGTCCGGCGTGGTGCGGAGGATCAGGCGCTGGCGGCCATCTTGGATCCCTCGCGCATGCGCACCCCCGGCGGCGCCATTTTTAAACTTCAAGACTGCAATTGACAAGGCTACACTGACAAGGCTGCAAATGACACTGGACAAGGCTGCAGATGGATGGGCAAAGCTGCAGATGGACACTGATAAGGCTCCATTCATGGGCATTTAAATGTAAGTTTTTTTCCTTAAACTTCCCTCCTAAACTTGGGGTGTGTGTGTTATACGCTGGCGTGTGTTATATGCCAATAAATACGGCGATGTATAGAAGGTAGGGCCCCGAAAGTGGCTCAAGCCCAGGGGCCCCCACCACCCTAAGTCCTGTCCTGTGTGTTGAAGATTCTTCAATTGTCTTAACCCTTGAGAACCCGGAGATCCAAGGCACACATGGTGAGACACCTAAGTAGTATACTTCTTTTATGCTGATGTATCTTAGTTAGATTGCACTGATCCTTGACCTCAACTCTTCTTAACACCTTTGGGATGGATTGGCATGCCAAAGGTGAGCCAGGTCTTTTCATCCAACATCAGTACCTGACCTGACCAATTGCACAAATCCCCACAGGTACCCTCTAAAATCTCATGGAAAGCTTGGTGTGATGGGTGGAGGGAATCAAGTGTCCTACACAAAGCCATCACTTCAACCTTACTGAACACCTTTTGGGATGAATTGGAATGCTGATTGTGATCCAGATCCTTTGGGATAAATTGGAATGCTTATTGTGAGCCAGGTCTTCTCATTCAACAACAGTACCCGACCCCACAAATGGGCACAAATTCCCACAGACATCCTCCAAAATCGTGTGTGGAAAGCCTTCCCAGAAGAGTAGAAAATGTTGTAGCCACAAGGAGGGGGGGACGGGGGACAACTCCCTATTAATGGTCATGATTTCAGAAGGGGATGTCCAACAAACTCATATAGGTGTGTCCTACATAAAGCCAGGACTTCAACTTTACTCATATAGGTGTGATGGGTGGAGGAAATCAAGTGTCCTACACAAAGCCATGACTTCAACTTTACTGAACTGAACTTTACTTTGTGTAGGACACCTTTGGGATGCATTGGAATGCTGATTGTGAACCAGGTCTTTTCATCCAACATCAATACCTGACCTCACAAATGGGTACAAATTCCCGCAGACACCATCCAAAATCTTGTGGAAAGCCACCCCAGAAGAGTAGAGGATGTTGTAGCCACAAAAGAGGGCAAATTCCTATTAATACCCAAAGTTTTCTAATGGGATGCCCAACAAACTTATGTGGGTGTGATGGTTAGGTGTTCACCAACTTTTACAATATGATGTGTCTTCCCTAGCTTGAAAGTCTCTCACCATCATAACAAGCTGTGCCGGTACGAGGGTGTTTATTATGGGCTCCATGTTGCGCTGTACAATGTTAGATGTAGAGCTACAAGGGATAAAAGCTAAATAAAGAGATTGATTGTTTACACTGCGTAGAGTGATGACATTGCTGGAAAACATGGTTTGATCTAAGCTTTGTGTAGTCAGATGTAAGACAGAAAAGGCCATTGTACATCACAAGAACGTACTTCATCTTGATGTCCCAAGAATGTGGTATAGAATAGGCAGGATAAATAAAAGTTAGCAAATATTTTGCGCTGGTACAGAAAAGTTACATATTTATTTTCAAACTGACTGAAGGAATCCCAGAGCCATCTGGACTGACTTATCCGGGTCCCTCTCGATGGAGTGAAAGAGCCTACACAGCTGGCAGCCAACTGAAAGAGTGCTGCCTCACAATGCACATATATCATATGTATATATGGAGAGAAACCGGAATGAAAGATGGATTTTTCCATCAGAGAGAGTTTAAGGGAAACAGGTGTTTGGAAGTAAAAAGTCTTCCCTCTCCTCTGGAGCTGAGGTCTGTTTAATAAAGTTTTTAACATGCAAGACCCGAGAATGAATGTAACTCACAGATTGTGCCGAAATCTGCAGAATGACTCTAGGGCAAAAGGGGGAGGGGCCCAACCTGGAGAAACCATGACCCGAATCTTACAAGGGAGATACAGATGACTCAAGAATGAAATGACGAGGCAAGAGTGAACCTCAGATCGCCATCTGCCTGTTTTATAATAATTACTAAGTCATGGGCTAAGGACTATATCAGTAGTATGATTTTATTAAATGGAACACCTATGAAGCACAATGTCCTTTAAAGCTGAACTACTAAAACTTAGTAACAATTACTAAGCAGAAATAAGTCAAGGACTAAGGACTATATCAATGGAATGGTTTTATTGAACTTGAACACCTATGAAGCACAAGGTCCTTTAAAGCTGAACCTAATAAGTACTAAGCAGGATTAAGTCCAGGACTAAGGATCATATCAATGGAATGGTTTTATCAAACAGGAACACCCACAAAGTACGATGTCCTTTAAAGCTGAATTACTAAAACTTAATAGTTACTAAGCAGAAATAAATCAAGGGCTAAGGACTATATCAATGGAATGGTTTTCTTGAACCTGAACACCTATGAAGCACTAGGTCCTTTAAAGCTGAACCTAATAATAAGTACAAAGCAGGGATAAGTCCAGGACTAGGGACTATATCAATGGAATGGTTTTATTAAACTGGAACACCTATGAAGCACAATGACTTTTAAAGCTGAACTCCAGAAACATAATATTAATTACTAAGCAGGAATAAGTTATTGGCTGAGGAATATATCAATAGAATGGTTTATTGCATGGGGATACCAGTGAAGAACCAGGTTCTTTAAACCTGAACTCCAAAACCCTAATAATAATTGATGAGCAGGAATAAGTTACAGGTTAAGGACTATATCAATGGAAGGGTTTTAATGAACTGGAAAACCTATGAAGCACAATGTCCTTTAAAGCTGAACTCGTAAAACGTAATAATAATTAATAAGCGGGAATAAGTCTTGTCCTAAAGGCTATGTAATTATTTTATTAAAAGGGAACACATATGAAGCACAATGTCCTTTAAAGCTGAACTCCAAAAATGTAACCTTAATAACTAAGGAGGATTAATTCATTGGCTGAGGTCTCTATCATTTCGTTTTAATGAACTGAAACACCTATGAAGCACAATGTCCTTTAAAACTGAACTCTGAAAATGTAATATTAATTGCTAAGCAGGATTAAGTCATGGGCTGAGGACTATATAAATTGAATGGTTTTAATAAACTAGAGCACCTATGAAAAAAACAGGTCATTTAAAGCTAAACTTCAAAAAGGTTATAATAATTATTAATAAGCAGGAATAAGTCATAGGCTAAGGACCATATCAATGGAATGATTATTTTTAACTGGAACATCTATGAAGCATGATGTCCTTTAAAGCTGAACTCCTAAAACTTAATAATAATTAATAGGCAGGATTAATTCATGGGGTAAGGACTATGTAATGGGTTTATTGAAAGGGAACACCTATGAAGCACAATGTCCTTTAAAGCTGAACTCTCAAAACTTAATATGGAATGCTTTTTAATAAACTAGAGCACCTATGAAGAACCAGGTCCTTTAAAGCTGAACTTCAAAAACAAAATAATAATTAGGAATAAGCAGGAATAAGTCGCGTGCTAAGGACTATATCAATGGAATGGTTTTTTTGTTTTTTAACTGAAACGCCTATGAAGCATGATGTCCTTTAAAGCTGAGCTACAAAAACCTAATAATTCCTGTTCAAATCATATGCGATTCTGCAGGAGTGTTATTTTGAGCTTTTCACCCTGTATGGCTTACATTCCCCCCCCCCCCCCCCCCCACATCCGCAGCAAAATTGTGCATTACCCTTTTTTCACCAGTTCAGTAAAGCAAATTCTGAACTGCATCAGCGAGAACCGGCTATGATTGTGAGTTTTTAGCAAGAACGCTAGAATATATAATATGTTCCTGATTTGTCCTCTACACCTATGCAGTCCCCTTCTCATGTACAGACCTGGAATCTGCTCTCAGCCCTTGCCTACTCCCCCCCCCCCCCCCCCCCCCCCCATGATAACATTATCTTATCTCATATTAGAAATTCCCAGGACAGCTTCTATTACCCAGTGCTGATCCTGATTGCATTTGGTCTCTGAAAGCCACATTGTATCTAAACAGGCTCCACAAAGTGCTTTATAACATCTTTAGCTGACGTCCAGGTACTTCCCTTCACTTTAAATCAATTGCAATCTTTTTTTTTTTTTTTCTTCTCATTCACTCAACCTGTCTGCATTAATGCTGACAAAATAAAGGAAGAGAGAATTCCAAACATATCTAAAGCCTGAGCCATGGCTGCTCCTTCCTCACGTCAAGCCCTAATCTCCCTGAAAACGGACTGGTCCGGAGGGGATTGTCCCCGCTAGCTCCTTGGCTGTCATTCCATCCCCTCCTCTCTTATAAGAAAAAAAAGGGGGCTTTGATTTCTCTTTGATTCCGGGTGCCAGCCTGGAGGTGATTGATTGACTCCTGGCGGGATATTAATAAGTTTCGCTTTTTTTCCGCGTTCCGCCCAGCTGGAAGGCCGCGTGCATCTGAAACGTAGAGTAGGGATTAGGGATGGTGTTGGATTTGTGTCTGGGAAAAGAGAAAGGGGGGGATGTTCAAATCCAGCCATTCTGCTTAGGCTGAAGATTTATGGGGTGACATATTGATAAGAGAACTCATACAATGTCTTTAGGATACTTTGTATGCTATCACTATAGTGGGCCTGTTAGATAGACTTACCGTCGCTGGCTCCAAATCCCTTCCGAAAAAACAAGAACAATGTGATCGCCTGATATATGAAAACACCTAAAAGAAATACTTCTGGAGACTAAAGAAAAAGTTGCTTCTCAGGATAATCGTCCAAATTCTACATAAATACAAGATGCCGCTCCAGGTGGTCTTCTGGCTCACCTTCACCGACCATGGGTGCTGACTTAATACATAGTTACATAGTAGGTATGGTCGAAAAAAGACACAAGTCCATCAAGTCCAACCTATGTGTCTGATTATATGTCAGTATTACCTTGTATGTTGGGGTCCATCCTTTCGAAATTCAAATAGAAAAAAGCAGCACAACCACCACATAGATTTTTTCTCTTTGTAGCAAGGTCCCAGGCCTCCTTTGGTCTAATGAGAACCTCCAGGTCCAGAGATAGCTGACATCCTTCTGTATGTGGTGGGTTGCGAGGCATGAGTAGTTAAAATTATTGGGTGCCAGACCCTTTTTGAATGCAAAAGAAAGTTTCTTTCTCTTTTTTTTTTTTTTGGTGGAGAAAAGGTTAGGGCCAGGACACCCTTGGGTAGTTGCAAGAAGAATTGATGGACTCTGAGACTTCAACAGGAGGACAGCCATGCAGGAAAAGGCATCCAGCAAAGATGCCACATCTTCATGTGTAGGAATGCTGTCTCCTATGGCAACAGTCTTTAACAGTTCCTAACACAAAGCGCAACAGTTCTTTCACGACAATTGCTCCTTGTAGTTCTTCAGCCCACTGAGCTCCCGGTCTCTCACTAGACCCTCTGATTCGCTGCCACTGAATCCCTTCAGCTCCTCAAATCTTCACGGTGGTATCTTCCTTAAGCATCACCCCTACCTCTTTGCTGGGTCCCTAGCTTGGCACTCTAGATACCTCTCAAGTTTCACCCCCCGCTTGCCTGCCGGTCCCTGGCTTGACACACAAGGCTGCTCTGCAAGCAGAACCTCTGCTGGTTGGGTCCCTGACTTGATACCCACTGATGTTTCCCGATTCTTCACCGTCCCCGGTTGGTGAGAAAGCTGCTCCAGTACTTCAGTTACTCGCTGTGGTCCCTGGTATTTAGGCGGATAGTCCCTTACTGGCGTCAGCTTTCCTTCTACCTCCGACCACGACAGGTTCTCCGGCCGGCAGAACCACCACTTCTGGTTGGACTGCAAGCCGCAATCCCAACCCTGCGCTGCTCTCTTGCTTCTGGATAGGCCCTCAGACAGTCTAGCAGCCAGATGTGCCTGGGATAGGCCCCATCTCCAGCCTAGCAGCCCAGGCAATACAACACGCCTGCGTCCAGACAGCCGTCCAGGTGGCACCGAACATAGTTCACCTGACTCCACCCGAATATACAGGCTCTCCCAGCAGGCCAAGGGATCCAAAAAAAACCCTGCTCATTGGCCCAGACATCCCATATACCCATAAGCTGACCCTGCGTTGCCCTTCTCGTATCTAGTACCACCAAGTACCCGGCCACCTAGCGGCAGAAGAGAAAAGTGCAAGAAGGCTAAACTTAGGGAGAATCAATTGATCTCTATCAATCAACAAGAATAACTACTCCTGGCAAGTAAATTTGTGAAGAGCAACCCTGCCTGAACTCCAGGGTGTCACATCTCCCTTTATCAAGACACTTGGAGGAATTCACAACATGAAGACCAAGCCCATTGCCTTCCACCAGACCCTGCTCCTTCTCCATGACCCGTTTCACCCCAGCTGAGGCTTGATTCATCAAATTACTACACAGGAAAATGTTCCTCAGATTACCCTTGAGCAGTTATTTATTAATTTGATATGGGTAGAGTGACCTATAAAGGAATAAAAACGCAAAATGTAATATACTTTATGCTAACAGAGATAACCTGCGACCAAAACCCAAATACTATATATGGTGTTTGTGGTCACCTGACCTTCAAACCTATATAAGCTTGAGCATCTTATTCCAGAACCATGACCATTAATATAGATTTGCCCTCATCCCCTACCCACGGCCATTAATATGGAGTTGCCCTCTCCCACCTCCCATCTCCCGTGGCCCTTACTATGGAATTGCCCCTTTTGAGATTATAACAGCATACTGTCTTCTGGAAAGTGGGGTAATATACACTACAAGGGCAAATGTTGATGGATGCCTGACCATCAAACCTATATGAGCTTGTTGGACATACAATTCCAAAAGCCATGGCCATTAATATGGAGTTACCCGCTTCCCCCATGGTCGGGGCTCTGTGCTGGCCATTCAAGTTCCTACACCCAACACACTTGTATAATCTTGTTGGACATCCAGTTCCAAAACCATGGCTTCTAATATAGAGTTGTCCTCCTCCCTTCCCCATGGACATAATTATGGAGTTGCTCTCCTTTGTGGGTCTAACATTCAACTCTTCTGGGAAGGCTTTCCACAAGATTTTGGAGGATGTCTGTGAGGTCAGGTACTGATGTTGGATGAGAAGACCTGGGTCACAAACCACATTCCAACTCATCCCAAAGGTATTCAGTAGGCTTGCGGTTGGCTTGAGGTTGGGACTTTGAGCTTGTTGGAAATTCTATTCCAAAACAGTCTACTAATATGGTGTTTGCCTCCCTTTGTGGCTGCTACACTCTTCTGGGAAAACTTTCCACAAGATTTTGGAGGATGCCTGTGGAAATTTGTGCCTATTTGTGAGGTTATGCACTGATGCTGGATGAGAATACCTGGCTCACATCAGCTTTCCAATTCATCCCTAAGGCTGATCACACCATGTCTTTTATGGAGCTGGTTTTGTACACAGGGGCACAGTCATGCTGGAACAGAAAAGAGTGTTCAATAGAGTAAAGGTCCAAAGGTGTTCAGTATGGTTGAGGTCCAGAGGGGTTCAGTAGGATTGAGGTCTAAAGGTGTTCAGAAGGGTTGATGTTGGGGCTATGTGCAGGATACTGGAGTTCTTCCATAAACTCAAACCTACGGAACACCTTTGAGGTAAGAAGACCTCATCCCGAAAGGTGTTCCATAGGGGTAAGGGCAGGTACTGATATTGGTTTAGGTCAGGGCTCTCTGCAGGACACTCGAGTTCCTCCACTCCAAACTGGTCAAACCATGTCTTTATGGAGCTGACTTTCTACACGGGGGGGACACAGTCATGCTGGAACAGAAAAGGGTCTTCCCCAAACTGTTACCACAAGGTTGGAAGAGCACAATTGTCTACAAGGTCTTTGTATGATGGAGTATTACCAGTATCTTTCACTGGAGACACCTGAACTCCATCAATCACAAGAGATGGAGTTGGGCTTTAACAAGTATGCATAATTTTTAGCTTTGGATAGTGTAAGTGTTGGATTTTTATTAACGTTTGTACCTTTTGATGGGGAGGTTCACCCTCTCTAATTGTCGTGCTCACCATTATCAGAGAGACGGAACGTGATGGGGGTTCCAAAATTTTACTGAGCTTTCCTCTCATTTACTGTTGTGTCTCCAGGATGGGAATGTAAAGTCCCAGCACATTATGGGACATCTAGTTTTGCTCAGGGATGCTGGATGGCAGATAGATGCAGGGCTGCTGTTAGGGGGTTGGGCGAGGGCCTATACAGCTTTCCTAATTTCCCCCCCAACCCTGCCTACACCCCATCACCCCCCATGATCCTCATGACTAAGCTCGGGGGCAGGGGGGGGCAGAGTGAAATGTATTAGGGGAGTGGCCTGGTCGGAGTCCAAGCTGAGGTTGCCACTCCATTCATTGCAATAAAAATAGATTGCAACTTTCAGGGGTTACCCTTCATTTCTTAAACCTTTGTAGGAGCCAGGATGGGCTCCACCCCCTGTCAGCACTTTAGCAGCAGCTGTGGACGCACTTTCCACATACCCCCTCCCTATCAACCCCACCCACTTTTCCCAGGTTACACCCCACCCACCCCACCTAGGTTGCAGTAAAAACAGCGGAATTGACTTTATCCACCTACATCCCGAAAATGAAAAAAAAAAATAGACCCTCCTCTGCTCCCACCTCCTGGGCCCCCCTGTTGGCCTGATGGGGGCCAAGGGAAATGTAATTATGTAATTTAGGTCCTGGTAAGCATGTAGGAGCCGGGGCGTGCTCTAGTAAAATCCATACGTCCATTTAGGCAGAAATTGACAATAAAGCTTCCCTGGGCCCCCCCTGTTTAGCTGATGGGGTCTGGGCCCCCTCTGTTTAGCTGATGGGGCCTGGGCCCAGAACTACAGGACCGGTTGTACTGCCTTATCGGCACCTGATTGGTCAAGTAGTGACGGCTGGTGGTATATATATTTTTTTTGGGGGGGGGTCAAAGAATGCACCCACAGTCACCACCCCGGTCGGTCACCAGCCCCGCACTTACTCCACCGGGCAGCGCTTCCTCCATGCGATGAGTGGCGGCTGCCCCTGCGTCTCCTTCTCTGTGCCTCCTCCTCCCTCCTCCTCCTAGTCTGCCAATAGCGGCACTTCTTCTTTTTCGGGCCAATTGGGTGAAGGGTCTCATGACCCGCTTCTTGATTGGTTAGGAGGAGAATCGGGAAGACAACAGTGAATATTCATTCGCTATTGTCACACAACTGGGTGGGCACTGTGCTCCAGGCCCACCCTTTTTTTTAAAGCTTATTAGAGGCTCTAATCACGTGCTTCAAAAAAAAAAACATGCGTCTGGCGCCCTGTATGTAGATGCATGAATAGGGGGGGGGGCGGATGCCGGATGCATGAATAGGGGGGGCGGTAGTAATGCAAATCTGTCCTATAAGCCCGGGCGGTTTGATGATTCACCCCCAGGGGGACATATCCATGACTCCCTACACACACACACACAAGTAGTGGGTTGCATGACCCTAAATGAAGAGGACAGGCTTTGAACTCGGAGGAACAGCTCCGGGCATAAGGTGATATTGTCAGCAAAAGCTTTTTTTTTTTCTTGCAACAACTGCTGGGCAACTGATTTTTTATTTTATTTTTTTTAAAAAGCTGTAATTTGCCTATAATCATGCTCCATTGGCATTTTGGCTACGGCGCCATCATATCGTTGACCTTTGCGGCAAACAAGTGGGGCGACAATTGTGTACAAAGAGAAGGAAGGAATAAAACCTCCTTCTTTTTAGCAGGAACTGTATAAAGACATAACGCGTTATGGCTCGGAGCCTAGGAAATGTTGTAGCCAAGCATGAATTAGCAGGCGAGCCTGGGATGGAGGAGTGCACTCCAGCATGCGCTGCGTACAGATCCCCGGCCTCCTGAGCACCGCCGAGCTTTCATCGCCGCCACTTGGGGGCTTTTGTCCCTGGGACAGCCCCTCTGCTCCTTGGCACAGGCTGAGGGGGCTAATGCATTCCCCTATGAATGGGACAGATTCCTCCTCTCCAAAGCTTTTCCATTACAGCATGACACCGCCACCTCCCGCCTTTTTTATTTTTTTTATTTACGTGGCCACAGATCTAAGTGCTCTTATGTTGCTGCTGCCTTATTATATTTTATATGTCCTCCAGACTTTTTGTGTTCCATAAAAAAAAGAAAAAAATAATAACGAAAGCAGATGGACCGGAGAACGATGAGAACAGGAGAAAAGCTCCTGAGATGCAGTTATTAAGAAATCACATTCAGCATTTATTCTATTGAGAACTTAGGAATTTGCACTTAGGAATCCAAATGGCTGATTGTAGAGAAGTGATAAATGACAGCATAAGGCTGGCTATACGTGGCATGACTTTCAGCTGGGAGTTGGCCAAAATGCATAGTGTGGGTGGCCCTGCCAAACACCAACCGCCTCACCAAGCTTCAAATGAGAAGGAGATTGGCAGAAAAAAAAAGTCACCTGAACAGCGACAATAGCCAATCATGGGTATGGGCTGTCAGAATACAATAGCCAGCAGGGAAGATTCCTCCATCCACGCTGTGTAACATCCATGGTGGAATTTATGGACTTCCATCCATGGGGGAATCTATGGACTTCCATCCATGGGGGAATCTATGGACTTCCATCCATGGGGGAATCTATGGACTTCCATCCATGGGGGAATCTATGGACTTCCATCCATGGGGGAATCTATGGACTTCCATCCATGGGGGAATCTATGGACTTCCATCCATGGTGGAATCTATGGACTTCCATCCATTGTGTACTCTATGGACTTCCATCCATGGGGGAATCTATGGACTTCCATTCATGGTGGAATCTATGGACTTCCATCCATGGGGGAATCTATGAAACCAAAAAAAACAAGTTGTACCGGCGCTCAACCTCCCCCCTTCTGTGCTTAAGGGTCCGCTGCAATTCCAGTCCTAGTACTCCCCCCAGAAAAAACAGGATAAGTAAATGATGTATGTGTGTGTATATATATATATATATATATATATATATATATATATATATCTATCTTTAGGGGATTGCACCTCCCACTCACTATTTATACTACCCCCTTCTCAATAGAGTATGCTTAATATACTTATATTCACTAAATAATCACTGTGCCCCCATATTATCCAAAATATATACACAAGACATTAATTTATAATTGCAAAAAATATAGCGTCCTTATTGTGCGATATTTTAATTCGATTGCTCCAACTGTGCCGTCTTAATCACCGTTCATCTTCTAATCAAAAATCCACTTGTGTCAACTAAAATAACCAAATCTGTGCCACCGTCACCAAGCAGAATGGCCACTCACCAGATGTCCCCAATCAGTAAGCCTTCGGTTCATTCAACGGATAACCAATCCACAACGCATTCCTCCCGTTAGCAATTCCTCAACGTCCATATATTCATACAAAATTAAATGGAACCAATATAGTGTAAAACCGTTTTAACTTTAATGGAAAAATCAATAAAAAACATATTGCACTCACATTTCAATGTGTCTATTGGCCGACACCAAGCCTTTCCAGCAATAAGAAAACCGTTCTAAAATCGGGCAAGCCACTGATGTTCCACAGGTGGTGTTAGTCTCCCTCCACTGTGCCGACCTGTTCCTGGCTTGTATTCAAGGACCGTATGTCTCCCACAACTCCTATGCGTTTCGCATTTGAGCGTCGTCAGGAACAGGTGGAGGGAGACTAACACCACCTGCGGAACATCAGTGGCTTGCCCCAGTGCTTGGAGCAATCGAATTAAAATATCGCACAATAAGGACGCTATATTTTTTGCAATTATAAATGAATGTCTTGTGTATATATTTTGGATAATATGTGGGCACAGACCATGGGGGAATCTATGGACTTCTGTTGTTCAGTCCAATGACTTCAGCCAATCACAGGTGTCAGCTGTCAGAATAATATAGCCAGCAGGGAATATTCCTCCACCCACGCTGTGTAACATCCATGGTGGAATCTCTGGATTTCCATCCAGGGTGGAATCTATGGACTTCCATCCCCAGGTGGAACCCATGGACTTCCATCCATGGTGGAATCTATGGACTTCCATCCCCAGGTGGAACCTATGGACTTCCATCCCCAGGTGGAACCTATGGACTTCCATCCCCAGGTGGAACCTATGGACTTCCATCCATGGTGGAACCTATGGACTTCCATCCATGGTGGAATCTATGGACTTCCATCCACAGCGACAGCAGCCAATCATGGGTATGGGCTGTCAGAATACAATAGCCAGCAGGGAAGATTCCTCCATCCACGCTGTGTAACATCCATGGTGGAATCTATGGATTTCCATCCATGGTGGAACCTATGGACTTCCATCCACAGTGACAGCAGCCAATCATGGGTATGGGCTGTCAGAATACAATAGCCAGCAGGGAAGATTCCTCCATCCACGCTATCTAAAATCCATGGTGGACTCTATGAACTTCCATCCAGGATGTAACCTATGGACTTCTCTTGTTCAATCCAATGCTCCTGGAAACAAAATGGTGTGAATGCCGCCTAACTGCCAGGATGTACAGTGCCTTCAAAAAGTATTCATACCCCTTGTTATTTATGTACTATGGTATCTTGTACCCCTGATTCTCACCTCTGGCACCCAGTATCCTTTGTCAGTCCCCCCATTTTAGCCATGGACTGGGGTGGGGTGGGGAAGGGAGGACCTGGGGTGAAATGCCTTGAAAAAGTATTCACACCCCTTGAAATTTTCCACATTTCAAACCCAATATTCCATTGTTAGCTGAACGTAGAGGTGCTACATTTGCTAAGTGTTAGTAATGGGATACTTCATAAATACTTACTTACTTTACTTTACAGTGCCTTGAAAAAGGATTCACATTTTGTCATGTTACATCCAAAAACTGTGTGTATTTTATTGGGATTTTATGTGATAGACCAACACAAAGTGGCACATAATTGTGAAGTGGAAGGAAAATGATAAATGATACAAATAAATATGTGAAAAGTGTGGGGGGGGGGGCATTTGTATGGCACCCCCCCGGAGTCAATACTTTGTAGAACCCCCTTTCTCTACAAGTACCAGCTTTGCACATCTAGAGAGGGAAATTTCTGCCCATTCTTCTTTGCAAAATATCTCCAGCTCTGTCAGATTGGATGGAGAGCATCTGTGAACAGTAGACATGTGCGAATCGTTTCGTATGAATCTCAAATTCGTACGAATTTCCCTAAATTCGTACGTTCGGGAGGATCCGAAATACGAATTGCCATGCGTCTGAATTTTGTACGAAATACGAACTTTTCTTTACGAATCCGAAGGAGGAAGTCAGCACAGCACAGGGATGGTGGGAGCCCCTCATCTAACGAAAATTCGTATTTCGGATAGGAAATTCTTCAACGGAATTTCGTATTTCGGATAAAAAACAAACTTCCATCAGCATCGACTGTCATATTGAGGTATATTTTTGCCTTTAAATTCATAGTAACGAACGGTCGTACAAGTTAACGAACCTAACGACAATTCATATTTCGTGCGAATTGAAATTGAATTTCGGACACGAAATACGAAGTACAAATACATTTTAATACGAACCGTAACGGAACAGAACGAAACAAATTTATTGACGGTGCCCTTGTCTAGTGAACAGCAATTTTCAAGTCTTGCCCCAGATTCTCAATGGTTTTTAGGTCTGGACTGTGACTGGGCCAGTCTAACATATGAATATGCTTTGATCTAAACCATTCCATTGTAGTTCTGGCTGTATGTTTCGGGTTGTTGTCCTGCTGAAAGGTGAACCTCCGCCCCAGTCTCAAGTCTTTTGCAGACTCTAACAGGTTTTCTTCTAAGATTGTCCTGTATTTGTCTCCATCCATCTTCCCATCAACTCTGACCAGCTTCCCTGTCTCTGCTGAAGAAAAGCATTCCCACCACATGATGCTGCCACCACCATGTTTCACGGTGGGGATGGTGTGTTCAGGGGGATGGGCAGTGTTAGTTTCCCCCACACATAGTATGCTTATTTTGCTTTTAGGGCCGAAAAGTTGAATTTTGATCTCCTCTGACCAGATCACCTTCTTCCACATGTTTGCTGTGTCCTCCACATGGCTTCTCACAAACTACAAACAGGACTTCTTATGACTTTCTTTGACCAATGTCTTTCTTCTTGTCACTCTTCCATAAAGGGCAGATTTGTGGAGAGCACGACTAATAGTTGTCCTGTGGACAGATTCTCCCACCTGAGCTGTGGATCTCTGCATCTCCTCCAGAGTTACCATGGACCTCTTGGGTCTTCTCTGATGAATGCTCTGCTTGCCCGGCTGGTCAGTTTAGGTGGACGGCCATGTCTTGGTAGGTTTGCAGTTTTGCCATACTCTTTCCATTTTCTGATGATGGATTGAACAGAGCTGCGTGAGATGTTCAAAGCTTGGGAGATTTTTTTTATAACCCCACCCTGCTTTATACTTCTCCACAACTTCATCCCTGACCTGTCTGGTTTGTTCTTTGGCCTTCATGATGCTGTTTGTTTACTAAGGTTCTCTAACAAACCTCTGAGGGCTTCACAGAACAGCTGTATTGATACTGAGATTAAATGACACACAGGTGGACTCTATTTACCAATTAGGTGACTTCTGAAAGCAATTGGTTCCCCTAGATTTAATTAGGGGTATCGGAGTAAAGGGGGCTGAATACGCATGCCCCCCCCCCCCCCCCCCCACACACATATACACGCACACACTTTTCACATATTTATTTGTATCATTTATCATTTTCCTTCCACTTCACAATTATGTGCCATTTCAAGGGGTATGAATACTTTTTCAAGGCACTGTAAAGTATTTATAAAGTATCCCATTAGTAACATTTAGCAAAATTAGCTACGTTCAGCTAACAGCGGAATATCGGGTTTGACATGTTGACCATCGTTCTACTTAAAATTAATAAAAAACAAACAAAAAAAACAACAACTTTATTTCTGCCTTAAAATATGTGCAGCTATAAATTACTTTCAGTCGAGATAAATTTTATTGACTACACAGAGGAGGGAAGCGCCGTCCTTTGACAGAATTCGTTGGTAAAATGCGGCCGCTGAGTTTAATTATTCAGAAAAAGTCTTTAATTTATTTTAGAGTCACCTCCTCCTGCTCGCATGGCAAGGCCACTCGCTCTTCTTCTGACGGAGTCCCGGAGTGGGAAATAAAAAAAAAAGGCCGTTCTAAACACTCGCCGCTGTAAACAGAACCGAGGAGACTAATTTGCTGGGCTTGCGGCATTTCCAGCACCAGAGCGGCAACCTTCGGAGACCGCATGAAAATGTAGGTGTGCGCGTTCTTCTAAAAAATGAAGATCAGCAGAATCTGAAAAACACAATTTTTTGTTCATTTGTGTTTTTAGCTTTAATAAAGGGGGGAAAAAATCACATAATGAGCAGCTGGCAGACCTCTGGGCACAAAATCCTTTCACCTTTTCGGGAGGGAGTAAAAAAAGTGAGACAACGCTCTATTTTCGAGATGGGGGCCACGTCTGCTAAATGGCACAAGACTGATTCTAATTTTATCATTAATGTAAGAAGAGTAGAATAGTCTGGACGGAATGTGAAATTAAAGCTGAACTCCAGCTAGGAGGAACAGAATCTTATTAGGAGTGTACTAGCGTATTCTCACTTTATTAGGATTATCCCTGATGACCAAGCTGGCCAAGGCCCCATGGCTGGTGACCAGGCTAACCACAATGAGTCTTGCTGGTGGTCACCACTTCTGGTGACCAGGCAAACCCAGGACCCACTGCTGACCCAATGGTGCCTGGGATCAGTACGGAAGGGCTGGCTGTTCCCCCTATGGGCCCAGGCTCCACTAAGTCAGTAGCTGGGCCTGGCTTCACCTGGGAACCAGGATGAGTCTGATTGGTCCAGGGTGCCATGAATCAGCCCAGGCCAACCAAGGTCCCGCTGCTGGTTACCAAGTTAACCATGATGAGTCTCGCTGGTGGTCATCACTGCTGGTGACCAGGCAAGCCACAGGCCCTACTGCTGACCCAATGGTGCCTGGGTCCAGTATGGAAGAGCTGGCTGTTCCCCCTATGGACCCAGTTCCACTAAGTCAGCAGCAGGTTCTGGATTCGCCTGGGAACCAGGATGAGTCTGATTGGTCCAGGGTGCCATCAATCAGCCCAGGCCACCCAAGGTCCTGCTGCTGGTGACTAAGCTAACCATGATGAGTCTTGCTAGTGGTCAACACTGCTGGTGACCAGGCAAACCACTGGCCCCACTGCTGACCTTGGTGAGGCCTGGGTCCAGTACGGGAGGGCTGGCTGTGGCCCCCTTGGAGCCAGGCCTCACTAAGTAAGTAGCAAGACCTAGGTTCACCTGGCAACCAGGATGAGTCAGATTGGTCCAGGATGCCATCCATCAGAATAGGCCATCCAAGGTCCCGCTGCTTCGCCTGCAAACCAGGATGAGTCTGTTTGGTCCAGGGTGGCATCAATCAGCCCAGGCCACCCATGGCCCTGCTACTGGTGACCAAGCTAACCATAATGAGTCTTGCTGGTGGTCATCATTGCTGGTGTGACAAGGCAAACCACAGGCCCCACTGCTGACCCGGTGGGGCCTGGGTCCAGTACGAGAGGGCTGGCTGTTGCCCCCTTGGACGTGGATGAGTCCTGCTCGTTGTAAAGGGCCCCTTTACACTGGTGGTCAGTAGGAAAAATGCTTCTTAGAAAATTGATCGTGCAAAAGAATTCCCCCAATAGCCATAGCTAAAAAGATCTTTGGTCTCAGTGGGAATTTATCTGAGAGGCACAAATTGCTTTTCGCTGCTGGTGTTCTGGTTAATCCAGTCCCACTACTGATCTAGAGTGACCGGGTCCAGTACAGGAGGGCTGACTGTCCCCCCCGGGGTCCCAGGCCCCATTAAGTCAGCAGCAGGGCCTGGGTTTGCTTGGAAACTAGGATGAGTCTGACTGGCCCAGGATGCTATCCATCATACCAGGCCAACCAAGGCCCCGCTGCTGGTGACTAGGCTAACCAGGAAGAGCGTCCCGGAACAATAGACACAAAGGACATCAGCGCAAGAACGGCATGACAGTGCTGGACTGCACAGTCGCCACCTTAAGGATGGTCAGGTTGCAGCTTTGAGATAAGGAGAGTGTTTTTAGGGGCTGGGCGGCGCTCAGGCAAAAAAAATGTTAGGAAGGAGGAAGTGACGTTAGTCAGGAGCTGTGGAGGAAGCGATTCCCACCCACCCACCCTGTGTTATTAGGGTTTGGATTTACAATTATGGGTTCCCTGGATGAGCAAGTCTTTTGGGTCGCTGGAAGAGGAGAAAGAGAGGTACATGTATGGAACATGTAGTACCCATCCATTGGAAGGGGGTGGTTATTGTACTTCCGGGTTAAGAGTGGTTAACCTGGAAGGATAAAAAATGATAGGTCACTGTTGACTGGTTGGGTACCACCTCTGAGTCCGGGGTTTCCGACTGGAGGCATGAGTTCAAAGTTCAAGGTAGTTGTCACAGTGACCAGTGGTTGGTGTTTTCCCCTATTCATTACCCATTTAAAAGGATTTTGAAGTTATGGTTTAAAAGTTAAAGAAGTTATGTATCAAACTTTATATTATATTAATAAAAGGCCTGCTGGCCATTTACTCCACACCTTGTTGAGTCTTTTGTTTAGAGGGTTTTAGATAAGGTTATATGGTGGCTGGGCTTAAGTCCTACATATGTCATGAGTCCTGCTGGTGGTAAAGGGCCCCTTTACACTGGTGGTCAATAGAAGGCCCTCTTTTTATTGGTGGTCAATAGGAACAATGCTTCTTACAAAATTGATTATGCAAAAGAATTTCCCCATGGCCATAGCTAAAAAAATCTTTGGTGTCAGTGGGAACTTATCTGAGAGGCAGAAATTGCTCTTCACTCAAAGAACCCCTAGAAGCCTCTGGAGGAACCCAGGTTGAAAAACTCTGGTTGACATACACTTTAATTCAAATGCATGGCAGCATGTGGCCCTCTTTTTGACCGCGTCCAACACAGGTATACGTGTATCTCCCGCTGCTTGGGTCGCAGCCCTAATCCTTCCCGTTCCCATCTGGAAATAGCCATGTGGTTTGAATGAGAGTAGCCTGTGTAGCCGGGGCTGGATGTTTCAGTTGTTGGGGAATAGGGGAGGGATAGTCCAGAGGGAGGACGGGGGTGACAAATCCTGGAACAAAGAGTGAGGCATTTTATTTATGAGCATCTTATTACAAGCCCTGTTTTGAATTTCTTTTTAAGACAGTCGTGTCTGGAAGAGTAAAATATGAGGGGAACGTTGCCAGAAAGCAGTGATGCGGATTTCACATCCTCTGACACAGAATAAAAGGGGCCTTGTGCTCGAGCTGATACTCGGTACGCTTTAACCTCCTCTTTATAACGTTTTAACCTCCTCTTTGTAACAAGTATCCCTTAAAGTGGAGGCATCATTCTTACCCCTGGACCGCAGTGACGGCTTGCAATTATTGCAGGGCAGGAGACAGGCTTGGACTTTCGAGATGGGCAGATAGTTTTTTATTTCTGGAGCTCCTTTGTCCAGGATCCGTGCTAAAACAAAGCTCCAACTTTGCTTCCCTTTAAAGAACGGATATTCTATCATTAACTTGACTCCCGAAATAGTCTGAAGTCTTAGTATTGAGGTCAGTTGAAGTTCTTTACAGTACATATGAAAGCCATGTAACAAAAAGCCGTGCTTTCCTAAATATGCTGAAGTGCCGCCAAAGGCGCCCTACACCACGCCTAAGGGAACATGCGCTCAAACTGTCACTTGCCGCAGTTTGTAATCCCTTGGCTGAACCATTGCAGCATTTACACTGTAACATAAAATATATGAGGGCTCTTTAAAACACTTTCTAAAAACAGTTTTAAAGTATGCAAAATCTGAAGACACCCCAGTTTAAAATGTAAAAAAATAAAATAAATGTTACGTATCAATGGGGAACCTGAGCTTTGGACAATGCACATAACCACCTTGATGAAATTAAAGCGGGAGTCCACCGGGACTCCGCGTTTTTTTTTTTTTTTTTTTTTTTAAAAGCCAGCAGCTACAAATACTGCAGCTGCTGACTTTTAAATAGTGACACTTACCTGTCCAGCGCGCCCGCGATGTCGGCACCCGAAGCCGATCGCTCGCTCGTCTGGCGGGTCCTGCCGCCGCCATCTTGGGTATGGGAATCAGGAAATGGAGCCTTTCGGCTTCATTTCCCGGTTCCCTACTGCGCATGCGCGAGCCGCGCGGCGCAATCCGGACGGTCCCCGCTGCCTCTGGGAGCTGTGTGTTTCCCAGCAGGCAGCGGGGCACTTGCTGAAGGGGGCGGGCGCTTGCGGAAAGGGGCGTAACGTACGCCCCTTTCCGCAGAGAGCTAGCCCGGAAGTGGGTGCAGTTACCTGGATTATCCAGGTAACTGCACCCCCCTCCCCCCTGAAAGGTGCCGATTGTGGCGCCGGAGGGGGGGGGATTCCGATGAGCGGAGGTCCATTTTAGGGTGGACCTCCGCTTTAACTTCACATCAGAGCTCCTCCACTTCACATTAGTTCATCAAATCAGAGGTCCTCCCATCACAACAGAGGTCCAGCCATCACATCAGAGGTCCTCCAATTACATCAGAGTTCTGCTTATGAAACCAGAGGTCCTCCCATCACATCAGAGGTCCACCCATCACATCAGAGGTCCCTCAATCACATCAGAGTTCCTCTCATTACATCAGAGTTCTCCCTATCACATCAGAGGTTCACCCATCACATCAGAGGTCCCTCCATTACAACAGAGTTCCTCTTATTATCACATCAGAGGTCTCCCCATTACATCAGAGGAAATGCTAGCCTCTGCCTTCAAATGTGCTATTACAGTGCCTTCGAAAAAGTATTCACACCCCTTGAAATTTCCCACATTTTCTCATGTTACAACCAAAAACATAAATGTATTTTATTGGGATTTTATGTGAAAGACCAACACAAAGTGTCACATAATTGTGAAGTGGAAGGAAGATGATAAATGATACAAATAAATATGTGAAAAGTGTGGGGGAGGGGCATTTGTATGGCGCCCCCCCGGAGTCAATACTTTGTAGAATCCCCTTTCTCTACAAGTCTTTCTGGGGGTGTCTCTACCAGCTTTGCACATCTAGAGAGGGACATTTCTGCCCATTATTATTTGTAAAATATCTCAAGCTCTGTCAGATTGGATGGAGAGCGTCTGTGATCAGCAATTTATTATTTATTTTTTTTTGAAAATATTTTTTATTGAGTTTTAGACAGACAAACAGTCAACGAAGAACAGTGACATGCCACAGTATTATGGTTAGACCCACGCAGGGGCCATCAAGCGATTCCAACAGTATAAATCGACAACTGTAGCACATCCACAACAACAACAACTACCGTATATACTCGAGTATAAGCCGAGATTTTCAGCCTCTTTTTTGAGGCTGAAAGTGCCCCCTCGGCTTATACTCGAGTCGCCGCTGTCTGACTGCTCGATCAGCGTATCGAGCAGACAGACGGCGGACATTAATTTTCAAAAGCCGCGCCTCCTTCTCCGCCTCCGCCTGTGATAGGCGGAACACTGAATTTCCCAGCAGTCAGTGTTCCGCCTATCACGGACATCCGCTCATTCTCATACTACGGACGAGTATGAGAGGATGTCTGTGATAGGCGGAACACAGGCTGCTGGGAAATTGAGTGTTCCGCCTATCACAGGCGGAGGCGGAATTTTGAATTGTAGAATGGCCGCCGAGAAGAGCGGCGATCCATCGGCACGGGACGGAGGAGGCACGGCACGGCACGGGACGGAGGAGACACGGGACGGAGGAGGCACGGCACGGGGGAGGCACGGCACGGGACGGAGGAGGCACGGCACGGGACGGAGGAGGCTCGGGACGACGGCGGCTCGGGACGGAGGCTTGGGACACAGGTAGGCTGGACACACACACAAGGCTGCACGGACACACACACACACACACACACACACACACACACACACACACACACACACACACACACACACACACACAGGGATGGATGGATGGATGGATGGATACACACACACACACACACACACACACACACACAGGGATGGATGGATGGATGGATGGATACACACACACACACAGGGATGGATGGATGGATGGATGGATACACACACACACACACACAGGGATGGATGGATGGATGGATACACACACAGGGATGGATGGATGGATGGACACACACACAGGGATGGATGGACGGACACACACACAGGGATGGACGGACACACAGGGATGGACAGCCATGTCTCACCCTCGGCTTATACACGAGTCAATAAGTTTTCCAGTTTTTTGGGGGTAAATTGGGGGCCTCGGCTTATACTCGGGTCGGCCTATACTCGAGTATATACGGTAACTTAGTGCTAGGTTGGCTCCCACTCCATATAAACAACTTAGGACCATATTCTGCAGTCGGGCCGCAAGGGACACCAGAAGAAGTGAACTAGACTCATAATAGTGGCTACACTAAATAATATAAGACAGTGAAGTGGAGCAATACCAGGGACCCACCCCAACCACACTCCCATCCTCCCTCAGAATGACATCCCGGACATGTTAATCTGTAGTCACTGTGGAGGCTTCAGCCAGCCACTTAGACCACACTCTCGTGTATTTTTTGGGGCAACCCCTATTATGATCTGTTTCCTTATAATGTGGTAAGACTTTATTGACATGGGATTTCCACAGTAGTAATGACGGCGGGGCCTGCTTTTTCCAGCATAAAGTGATCATTTTTCTGGCATAAAAGAGTAGAAGTCCTATCAGGGTTCTGTCTGCTATCCTGGGGGCCACCCCTTCCACCAATCCCAGAAGGCATATCCACAGGGTCTGGGCTACATCTATTCCCACCACTTCATGAATTATGGATAGTACCTGTGACCAGTAACGCTGAATTACCGGGCAGGACCAGAAGATGTGTATAAAGTCACCCGGATCCCCAGTGCATCTCCAGCATTCCGAGGACAGGGAGGTTCTCAATTTATGTAATCTATACGGGGTAATATATGCCCAGTGTAGAATTTTGTATTGTATGAGACGGTCTCGAAGGGAGACCAGGATGGTGAAGGGAAAGTCCCATATATCCTCCCAGTCCTTGGAATCCAGGTCCGGTATGTCTTGAGTCCATCTCTGTCGGAGCTTTGACAGATCTGGAAAAGAGACCCTAAGAAGGTGCGCATAGAGGACCGAAGTCGGCTTCCTAGTACATTCAGATCTTGTAACCTTTTCCAGGGCGGATTGCACAATTTGCGTGGTATTGGGTACCACTTGGGCCTTGAAAGCATGGGATAGCTGCATATAGCGGAATAGATGCGAGGGGGGTACATTATTGTGAGATACCAGGTGATTAAAGGGGTGTATAGTCGTACCGGATGTGAGGTCACATATGAGTTTTATGCCACATCTGGCCCAAATTTTGGGGTCTGGTAGTGAGTAGAGGTGAGGTAAGGTAGGATTGTTCCATAGGGGGGTGTGTGGGGAGATCGCAGTCCCCGGAAACCCCTCCAGTCCCAGTCCCGCCCGCCAGGCCCTTAGAGTTGTGTGCATGGAGGGTGTCAGGTCATAGGGGGCTTTGGGACCCCGCAGGGGTAAGTGTGTCAGGGCCTCCACGGATCGGACCACCGCAGCCTCCAGAACCGCCGCAGGGTTGGACATGTCTGGTGCCATCCACCAGACTACCGTAACTAACTGTGCTGCCAGAAAATATTTCTGGCAGTCAGGATACGCCAACCCCCCCGCAGCACCGGACGCATCAGCGTGGATAGTTTAAACCTATGGGGGCCGGAGCCCCAGAGGAAGGAAGAGAACAAACGATTCAATTTTGTAAAAAATGAGGAAGGAATCCATTGTGGGGAGTTACGGAATAGGTAGGTAAATTTAGGGATTATCTTCATCTTAATTAGGTTAATGCGGCCTAAGAGGGATAGGAGAAGGTTTTCCCAGGCTTTCAACCTGGCCTTGACATTTTGGACCACCGGATCTAGATTGAGGGGGATAAAGCTGGACACATCTCTCGAGACCCTCACTTCCAGGTACACCATGTCATCTACCCATTGCAGTTGGATATTTGGCGGGGCTAGTCGTTTTGCCTCAGGGTCAATAGCAAGTAACTGGGACTTCGTCCAGTTCACCCGCAGTCCAGTTATCCTAGAAAATTCAGTCAGTACTCGCAGCGCTCCTCTAAGAGAGGGGTCCGCGTCATTCAGAAAAAGCAGGAGGTCGTCAGCATACAGTGCCACCCTCTCCTCCAGCCAAGCTATTTTCAGTCCCTTTATATGGGGCGAGACCCGCAATGCCTCCGCCACCGGTTCCATAGCAATGGCGAAAAGTGCTGGAGAGAGAGGGCAGCCCTGCCTGGTACCCCTGGACAACGGGAAGGGAGCAGAAACATCCCCCGCCAGCCTGATGGCCGCCTTCGGGGATCTGTACAGAGTCTGTAGCCACCCAATAAAAACCAACGGAAACCCCATCCTCCGCAGAACTTCCCAAAGATAAGGCCATTCGATCGAATCGAATGCCTTCTCGATATCAAAGGAGGCAACCGTTCTAGTGCCCACATTATCATGTTTGGCATGCAGATTAGTGAAAAGTCTGCGGAGGTTGATATCCGTCGATTTCTGGGCCATGAACCCAGTCTGGTCAGGGTCTATAACGGAGGGCAGAAGGGGGTTAAGTCTAACCGTGATTAATTTAGATAAAATTTTAAAGTCAGTGTTAAGAAGAGCAATGGGTCTATATGAGGTGCATTGTTTGGGATCTTTATTGGGCTTGAGAATTAGAATGACATGAGCATCTGCCATGGAGGGTGGAAGCGCTCCCCCCTCCAGACACTGGGTATACAGGTCAGCCAGCAGAGGGGCCAGAAGATCCGCGTGGGATCGGTAGAACTCGACGGGCAGACCGTCCAGGCCCGGGGTCCTCCCAGCTGCGAGCGAGTTAATAACAGCATGCACTTCCTCTGCAGTAATAGGTCAGACCAGATGGGACCTCTCCTCCTCTGAGAGCCACCCCAAGGCCAGGGGGTCCAGGAGAGGCGCCATCTCGCCCGGATCCACAGCAGGAGGGAGCGTGGAAGTGTATAGTGTCTGATAGAAGGCCCGAAACTCCCTTAGGATGCCCTCCCGGGATGTAATAGAGTCCCCGGTAGGAGAAACCAATTCGGGAATCAGGGTCATAGGGGTATCATGGTGAGACATCATTGCCAGTAGCCTACCATTCCTATCACCCTGCTCAAAAAACTGTTGTTTAGAGTGAAAAACCTCCAAACGGGTAATCTCAGAGAGGTGGAGGTGGAGACGCCGTTTTGTGGAATGAAGCCGATCGAAATTGGAGACCGAGGGGTCAGACCCATAGTCAGCAGCTGCCTCCTCGATCTCTCCCTCCAACTGGGTTTTTGTGGCCTGTTGATTTACCTTGACCGCCTTAATTTCTGACATATATTGCCCTCTAGTGTATGCCTTAAAGGCATCCCAAACTGTGGGAGGAGAGGATGACCCCGTATTAAGTTCCCAGTATTCTCGCAGTGCATGTGGGATTCGCCCCGCTATCTCTTCATGGGAGATCCACTGGACCCCGAGGCGCCACAGGGATCTGGTGAACAGCAATTTTCATGTCTTGCCACAGATTCTCAATGGGATTTAGGTCTGGACTGTGACTGGGCCATTCTAACACATGAATATGCTTTGATCTAAACCATTCCATTGTAGCTCTGTCTGTATTTTTCGGGTCGTTGTCCTGCTGGAAGGTGAACCTCCGCCCCGGTCTCAAGTCTATTGCAGACTCTAACAGGTTTTCTTCTAAGATTGTCCTGTATTTGTTTTCATCCATCTTCCCATCAACTCTGACCAGCTTCCCTGTCCCTGCTGAAGAAAACCATCCCCACCATATGATGCTGTCACCACCATGTTCAATGGGGGGGATGGTGTGTTCAGGGGGATGGGCAGTGTTAGTTTTCCCCCACACATAGTGTTTTGCTTTTAGAACAAAAAGTTGAATTTTGGTCTCATCTGACTAGATCACCTTCTTCCACATGTTTGCTGTGTCCTCCACATGGCTTCTCACAAACTACAAACAGGACTTCTTATGACTTTCTTTCACCAATGTCTTTCTTCTTGTCACTCTTCCATAAAGGGCAGATTTGTAGAGAGTACGACTAATAGTTGTCCTGTGGACAGATTCTCCCACCTGAGCTGTGGATCTCTCCAGAGTTACCATGGACCTCTTGGCTCTTCTCTGATGAATGCTCTCCTTGCCCGGCTGGTCAGTTTAGGTGGACGGCCATGGCTTGGTAGGTTTGCAGTTGTGCCATACTCTTTCCATTTTCCGATGATGGATTGAACAGAGCTTAGTGAGATCTTCAAAACTTGGAAGATTTATTTTATAACCTAACCCTGCTTTATACTTCTCCACAACTTTATCCCTGACCTGTCTGGTGTGTTCCTTGGCCTTCATGATGCTGTTTGTTCACTAAGGTTCTCCAACAAACCTCCGAGGGCTCCACAGAACATACTGAGATTAAATGACACACAAGTGGACTCTATTTAGTAATTAGGTGACTTCTGAAGACAATTGGTTCCACTAGATTTTAGTTAGGGGTATCGGAGTAAAGGGGGCTGAATACAAATGTCCCCCACCCTTTTCACATATTTATTTGTATCATTTATCCTTTTCCTTCCACTTCATGATTATGTTCCACTTTGTGTTGGTCTATCACATAAAATCTCAATAAAAACGTTTTTGGTTGTAACATGACAAAATGTTGAAAATCTCAAGGGGTATGAATACTTTTTTGAGGCGCTGTACGTCTTCGGGTGGCAGAGGGGTGTGTGAGCTGGAAAAGAAGAACTGCATTGGGGGGGAAGCTCTGGGTTGAAGGTGAGTCCTGCATCCATAGCTGTTTTTTTATTTTTATTTTTATTTTACGTTTTACTCACTTTATTTTTATTATTATTTTGAATGGTGTTTGGCTTTCACACTCTATATATGGTGCCTGCTGACAAATCTATTAACAAGGAGCAAAATTCCTGATAAGCACTCGGTGAGATCTCTCAGTGTTCCCGTTCTGACATACACCCCCCCGTTGGCTTTACGGTGTTGGTGCTATTTGTGACTTCAACGTGTTGCATCACATTCTAAATGTAGAATTTTTTATTGCTTTTAATGGATAATAAAACATGAGCGGAGTAGACTGTGTGCAGGAATACATATGTTCTCCTCACCGCTATCTTTTGATGTTCTTTTACAAATCTGCTTAATCTGCTCTTGGACGGATACACAGATTTAATAATGTAGCACAAACCAATCCCTGGCATACATTAAATTACCGCACTGTACAGATCTACGTTTTATAAGGACCTTTTGTCCAATGGCAACCTAATTACTGTACATTTTCCGTCAGTGGAAATACATTCCGTCCTGCCCAAATGAGCTCTACGGAAAACCAACGTTTATTACCAAGTAACATTAGAATGGTAACACACACACACGCACTGCCACCTTACACGGGAGATAAGTGACATGTCCATCTCAGCTCATCTCCCTCCAAATGGAAGACCTGGATAAATATTCAGCCGCTTATACTGTTCGCGTGAACCAGTTTAATGACCAAATTGACACAAACACATTCCACATGCAACAAAACCAAAAGGTGTGCAAAGGCTTATGCTGTGTACAAATGATCAGAGTTTTTTTCGTCTGAAAAATCTTGGACGTTTATTTTTCCTGATGGAATCCCTCTCAAGCTTGGCTTGCATACACACCAAAGTTCTCTGAAATTTCTACCGTCAAGAATGCGGTGACATACAACACTACAAACGAGCTGAGAAAATGAAGTTCAATGCTTCCGATCATGCGTCAAATTGTTTTCGGAGCATGCGTAGGAATTTTGCGCTTTGGAATTGCTACAGACGATCGTAATTTCCGATAGGAACTTTTTCCGTTGGAAAAATAGAGGACCTGTTCCGAATCTTTCGATGGCGAAAATTCCGCCAGCAAAAGTCTGATGGAGCGTACACAGGGTCCGAATTTCCAACCAAAAGCTCTCATCGGAATTTTGATGGTGGGATTTCCGAACGTGTGCACGGGGCATCAATCTTTTGCTGGCGGGAAATCCGCCAGTAAAGGTCCGATGGAGCATACACACGGTCGCAGTTTTCAACCAAAACCTCACATCGGACTTTTGGTTGCGGAATTTCCGATTGTGTGTACGGGCATTACAGTTTGCATTCTTTAAAAAAAAAAAAAGCAGATACATTCTGAGTAGCAAAGGCTATCCCCTGCCAGCATGCTGTGGAGGAGGACCTTTGCTCTCTGTGTGGAAACAGTGGTCTCTCTGCGGAGAGTCCAACACACCTCCTGCTGCATCAGACTTATTATAGCTCTGTATTTATCAAAGCTCACTGTCTCTGCTGATTGGAGGACTCAAGCCCTGGCTCGGGAGGGTGGTGTTGGACTTCTACAGAAAGGCCGCCAATGGACTGATGCACTGAGATTTGTTTTCTCGCACACATGTATAGAAAACTGTAACACTATTTATATACACTATATGGCACACCTGACCCATATATGGTCAAAATGTCAGTGAACCCCACCCCCTTATAAATAATGGGGTTCAGGTGCCTCCAGTGAAAGGTCCTGGTAATACTCCATCGTAAAAATGCATTATAGACAATTGTGCTCCTTTGACTTTGTGTTAACAGTTTGGTGAAGACCCTTCTCTGTTCCACCATGAATTGAATGATGAAGCAGGTCTTCTTGTAAAACATCAGTACCTGGCCTCAAAAATGGGCAGGAATTCTGATAGACACCCTCAAAAATCGTGTAGAAAGACTTCCGAGAACAGTAGAAGTTGTTATGGCCACAAAGGAGGGCAACTCCATATTAATGGCCATGATTTTGGAATGGGATGTCCAACAAGCTCATATAGGTGTGATGGTCAGGTGTCCAAAATCTTTTGGCCATATAGTGTGGCTATCTATAGGGCCATCATGTTGGGAAGGTCTCTGGTAATGACCCAGTGAAGAAGCCATGTTGGGAATAAGGCCAACAGCCCTCTTTTGGTTCTGGAATGTGATGTCCAACACATTCATACAGGTGTTGGCAAGGTGTCCACCACATTTGGCCATATAGTGTATATTGTGGAAAGACTTCAGAGGAAAGTAGACGTTATTATGGCCACAAAGGAGGGCAACTCCATATTAATGGCCATGGTTTTGGAATGGGATGTCCAACAAGCTCAAATAAGTGTGATGGTCAGATGTTCAAAACCCTTTGGCCATATAGTGTAGCTATCTATGGGTTGCCATGTTGGGAAGGACTCTGGTAATGACCCAGTGAAGAAGGAAAGTTGGGAATAAGGCCAACAGCCTTCTTTTGGTTCTGAAATGCGATGTCCAACAAGTTCATACAGGTGTTGGTCAGGTGTCCACCACATTTAGCCATATATCATATATGCTGTATATACAAGTATATAGATATAGATATATATTAGCACTGTATCACTTTGACTGTAACATTGTTATTTTTATGCTAATCTTCACATTAAAAAGACGTAATTATTACACATTCTATCTTTGGTAACTAGGATCCTCCTTTCTCTATAATATGGGTTGCGTTTCGTCCCGAAGGACCGGCTCAGCCGCCAGTGTTTACTGTCATTATGCTGATGATTCCCATGTAGAAGCCCCAGTGTCTTTTCCCTTCTGTACCGCTGAAGAGGACAGATATTCAGAGGGGATTCAGGAGTATAATTCTGTCCTAGTTTGAACATCTAGGTCTGACATCATTATTCCTAATTAGATAGAGAATCGAGAGCCAGGCCTGCCGCTTAGGAACTGGTGCACGTCCCTATAATGGAAGACATCCTACAGAGCCTTTCTAAAGTTAGGGTGACACGCGGGGGGTTCTCAGAAACTCAAACTATTCAGGCATCGGGGGGAACTGCTTAGCAAGCTGATGAAATGCATTAATTACACAACTCCCTTTATGTTCAGCGTGGTAACATCTAGATGGGCGTCCTAAAAAGCCAGCCACCTGAATTAAAGTAGATGTAAACTTCATCTGAATGACAATTAGTTCTCCAAAGCACTGTGCACCGTAAACCATTTGCTACCTTGAAATAAAATTAAATTTTCACAGATTTTCGTCCTTTCATCTGCTGATATTTTGCAGGCACTTCCTATCTACGTGAACTCCAGCAATGGCTGCATGGTGTCACTGCAAGGTGGGTTTCCTGATAACAGTGGACCTTCAGGTATTGAAATGTCCACCTGTAGTCTTCATCAGAGACCCATGTGACCGGGTGACAGCACAGGATGGTCAAGCATGAGACAGGGATGGGCTGCCCGAACAAGGATCTCTTCTCGTCCACCTAGACCCCCATGAGGAGCCATTCTAATGGACATGTATGGAATATGATTGATATCAAAGTCTGCTATGGAGAATCTGGGCATTTATCGGCAGGAACTGGGGGGAAAACTATTTCAGAAACTTCAGCGTTGAATATACGCAATGGTAGGGAGTACTGGGGGTCTATTGTTGCTAACTTCTGGGGGATCTATTGTTGCAGGGACAGATATATTGTTGGGTGGGGGTGTTGTTGCTGGGGAGGTCTATTGTTACGGAAGGGGTGGGTCTGCTGTTGCTAGGGAGGTGTCAGGGCTGGGCTCAGCCCTTCCTTCTCTGAGCTGGCCTCTCAGCTGTTGGCTAATTTCCAGCTCTTATTTCTTCACAGTTATGATGATATCCTGCTCGTCAGTCCTGCCCACTTAAGCCCAGTAGATCTCTGCCTTCGCCTTGGTCAGCATCACAACAGATTATCTCCTGCATTCCTGTTTAAAGACTTGCTTTGCTGACATCCCTTCTGGCTCCAGATCCTGCTTGCTGTTCCACTACATTGATCCCTGACTTCTGGCTCGGCTGACTATCCGTTCCGGTTACTGACCCTTAGCTATGTTTTGATTACGTTTGTTCTTTTACTTTTATTATTTAACAAGTGTGATTTAACTGCACTTCTGTCTCGGTCTGGTATTGCTGGTGAGGTCTATTATTGCTGGAGGGCATCTACTGTTGTCTGCAGGGGATCTATTTTACTGCTTTTATTGTTATCATTAACAAATTTCATACAGATGACTTAGAACCACAAATGATACTTAGTTCTTTATTCTCTAAAGGGGTGGTACTGGGAGGTGGGTAGAGGGTGGAACCAAAGGACGGTACTCGGAGGTGGGTAGGGGGCGGAGACAAGGAGTGACTGGTAAGGGGGGAGTACCTGCACCTATTCTGTAAGAAGAAAGCTTTGGGAGAGAGTGACCAGGAGGGTAGGGGGCTGGGGAAGGGGAAAGGCCTAATTGGGAATTCTGGTAGTTTGGGTGGCTTTATGGGGTAGGAGGCAAAGAACAGAGGAAGGTCCAATGGGGAATTCTGGTAGTTTGGGTGGCTTTATGGGGTAGAGGGCAAGGAACGGAGGAAGGCCTAATGGGGAAATCTTGTTTTTTGGGTGGCTTTATGTGGTAGGGGGCAAGGAACATAGGAAGACTTAATGGGGAATTCTGGTAGTTTGGGTGGCTTTATGGGGTAGGGGCAAGGAATGGAGGAAGGCCTAATGGGGAATTTTGGTAGTTTGGGTGGATTTATGGAGTAGAGGGCAGGGAACAGATGAAGGCCTGATGGGGAATTCTGGTAGTTTAGGTGGCTTTATGGGGTAGGGGGCAAGGAACAGACGAAGGCCTAATGGGGAATTTTGGTAGTTTGGGTGGCATTATGAGGTAGGGGGCAAGGAATGGAGGCAGGCCTAAGGGGAATTATGGTAGTTTGGGTGGCTTCATGAGGTAGGGGGCAAGGAACAGAGGAAGGCCTAATGGGGATTTCTGGTAGTTTGGATGGCTTTATGGGGTACTAAATGTATTTTGATTTGAAGGGTTGGGGCCAAGGGTGACAGGTAGGAAATACCGGTGATGGAAATACACTGGAAAGAGGCGGAAAGGGGGGGGTGGTTGGGGTTGGGTTTGCCAGGTATGGAGGAGGCTTGGAGGGGGGGGGGGGGGGGTGAAGACCAATGTAGCCTAGACACGTAGGTCTGTGCATGTATACACAAAGGTAAAATGGAGGTCTTCTTCAGATTTATGGATTGTGGATGACCATGAAGACCACTAGGGATTATTTTTATAAAACACTGCATATTTTTAAAGATTGTAAATGAGTTTTGAAATTATATTAACATGTTAAAGCCTATGTTAGATATTAGTGGTTGGGTTTACATTTGCTTTACTGCGCAACTTCCTAAGAGTATCTGAGGGTCCTAAAGAGATTGGGGTAAGTAAGTCAGAAGGCAACCGTCTTTCATGACACTTGAGAAAATGCTGAACAGAAATGAGCCTCTAACAAATCTTGGTCCTTCGGGGAACTGAACAGAGCCCATCAATTACCTTTCATCTTCTGTTTCATTTGCCATGAATAAAGGAAAGCAAAGGTGAAGACGTGGCTATAAAAGAAAACCAAGAACAGAGTGATTTCAGCTCAGAGTCTCAATGGACTGCTGTCTTATGTCTGTCTCAAGCCTTATAACCTCTAGTCTGCTGCTGTTACAAAACTATTGTGTAATTTGAGATTTACAAGGCTGAACTGGCCCTTAAAGTTACTACATGTCCAGCTAGACATTGACTTGTTAAAGCACACCATGCATTTTTATTCAAGGTTTGGTTACAGTATTTATGTATTTTGCCTGACCTAGGTAAGCATATGGCATCCGGCACCTCATCCCTAAAAGTCAAATATAGAAAGAGGATCAGGGTGGGACTATAAAGGTGCCAACAGATAATAATAGAAATCAAGAATAATTAAAAGGTTAAATTTATCATAAACATGATTAAAAAACAATCAAATCAGATCATTGTATTTCATCATATATCTACAGTATGGGTTTCATACAGGTGGCATGACCTATGCAACCAGTATTACACACCTTTCCCATAAACCTTCTAGCTTTCCACCCATTCCCTTTTACCTTTCCTTTCATTTCACCCCAAATAAATAGACCACGCTAGAGTTTGGAGTATAAAATGGCCACAGCAGCCTTTTATTTTAACCAATCTTCAACCAAAATAAAATAAATAGAATAAATAACTTTTATTAACTTTTATAACTCTAATAAAATACTATATTGCAACAGCAATTATAACTCCCAGCCATTTGGTCTTTGACGGTACCTCATTTCTCCTTTTGTTTCACCAATACACTGCGGGACCAAATTTTACCATACCAGGCCTCCGGCCGTTTATCAGCCTGGAGACAACCCCCTTTCCCGCAGTGCCACCAAAACCCCGTATCCCAGCCTACCCTTCCGCTGGGATACACCAAAAAGGGGGCACATACCACCTATGAGTCCCCCCACCACTTCCATCACCTCCGTTTCTTTACCCCGTCAAAGACCAAAGGCACCGCCACAGCCCGCAAGGATGACCCCCTTAGCCTTAAGGGCCCCTCCACACCCGCAGGGCACGCTCAATCCCATCCTGCACCCCCAAAGCCCACAGGTCAGTCCCCACTGCCGTAAGATGCACCCCATCCCCCCGAAGGTACATGCCCACGTTCACCTCTAACTCCGTGTGCCTCACCACCAACCCCCCATTCCGCTTAATAAACCTCCCCAGGGCCTTGTTGACTTTAATCCTGGCCTTATTGATCCGGGTTACTGATCTGGCCATCCGCCAGGCCGTCCTTGCCATGATGTCAGACCAGACCAGCACCATGTCCGGAAAGTCCCTGCGAAGCATCAAAAAATCCCTTTTTTACATCCGCCACAAGATCCCTAGTTGACCGAATCCCTAAGTCATTGCCCCCCACATGTAACACCAGCACATCCGGGGACCTATCTAGTCCGGCGTACCGATAAACTTCCGGCACCACCCTGCTCCATTTCATCCCAGGGATCCCTAACCACCGTACGCACGCCTCCCTCCGAGAAAACCCCAGTTGCCTTCCTTCCGGCCTGACATCAGCTCTCCTGGCACCCCAAAAAACGTAGGAGTGTCCCAATATCCAGACGAGGCGTTCGCGACCTCCTTCTGAAATGACAAAGCGAATACTAAAATAACATAGGGACCCCCGTTCAAATAACCATGGCCAACCACCCCCGAGTAGCCCCCCCATGCACGCCCCGGAAAAAACACACCCGAGGAAAACCCCCCCCCCCACTCTCCCACTTACACCAGATGCGGCCTCACATAGGACTGAAACCGCCGCGATTCCCATCTCCCAATTTTTTTGACCGCCGCCTCATCCAACCGACATCTGGCGGCCTCCGTGGCTGCCCCAATGCGGAAGGAGTGGGAGGCAAACTGCGACTCTTCAAACCCCCCAGCCCGGAGACATTTGCGGAACACGGCTACAAATTGAAACCTAGACAAAAAGGACCCATCCTCGTGCATCAACAAAGGACCCTCCCCCCGAGGCCTACAATCCAAAAATTCCGAAACCGCTCTCACCGGGCACAACCCGGAACCCGGCAACTTGAACAACCAGATATCCACCCCTCTGCCCCTCTGATCCGTTTTCGATCCACGCAAGGTCAAACGCACCCTGTCCCCCCACAGAGCCACATCCTGCCCCAGCAAGCCTCCCCCAACTTTCCTCGCCAGACTCACCAATTCCCCCACCCGAAAAGCCCCAAAAAACGCCAATGAAAAAGCAGCGCGGAACAACCGAGCCTCATAACGCGAAGCACATTGTCCCTCCAATCGCTCACAAATGGCCTGCAAAACCCCGAAGGTCACCGGTCGCCTCCCATCCTTGTGATGATTACCCTTCCGATACCCCTTAAGGGCCTGTTTCACCCAAAAACCTTTTGTCCAATCCTCCTCGCCCCGCAGTTTAAACCAAAAGGCCAACGCCGCCAACTTCCGCTCAATAGAGGCCACCGACCCCAATTGTTCCATCACCCGGGAAATAAAATACACCACCAACAAGCCCCGTTCCCTTTTCCCACCCAGCTCGGCGTCCGCCAGCCGTGTAAAGTCTAACCATTCTGTCCACACCTTACTGTATGCCACACACGTTGCACCGCTCAGCGACCTCCGGATCCATCCCGCGGCTACTCCAACGCAACTTCCCAGAGCCACCCCGGGCAGGGGATCCCCTCTCTCGCCGCATCCGGAGCCAAAGCCCGAAACCTAGGCCACTGAAATCGAGACAAAGCATCGGCCACATTATTGTCCACTCCCGGAATATGGACGGCATATAAGAAAATGTTCATCTGTAAGCAGCGCAGTACCAGGTGACGCAGCAGCCTGACCACCGGCAGCGAGGACGCCGAAATCCGATTGATCACCTGCACCACGCCCATGTTGTCGCAATGCAACCGGACCTTCAAATCCCGGAATGCCTCCCCCCAAACCTCCACCGCCAACACCACCCTGAAAGAAGGCTCCATAGCCAGTGGACCCAGCCGCGTCCGTCAGCAATTCCAAGTCGAAGTTACTCACCGGCCCTTTCATCCACACCGACCTTCCGTTGAATCCTTCCAAAAACGTCTGCCAAATCCGAATGTCCGCCCTATGCTCCCTAGTCAACCGAATGAAATGCGTCGGAACCTGTGTCCCAGCCGTAGCCGCCGACAACCGCCGGCAAAAAACCCTGCCCATCGGTATGATCCGGCAAGCAAAATTCAACTTACCTAAAACCGACTGCAGCTTCCGCAGCTGCACCTTCCGCAGGCCCACCAGCTCCCTCAACTCCCTTTTCAGCCCCTCCACCTTGTCCGCCGGCAGCCGACATTCCATCATGTCGGCGTCTATCTCAATGCCCAAGAAACACATAACCGAAGCCGGCCCCTCCGTCTTGTCCGCCGCCAATGGCACCCCGAATCGATCCGCAATGTGCTGCAACGTGGCCAACAGGATCGCACACACATTGGAACCAGGAGGCCCAACCACGAGGAAATCATCAAGGTAATGAATCACCGACGCCCAACCCGACACGTCGCGCACTACCCATTCCAAAAACGAGCTAAAAAGCTCAAACAAAGCACAGGACACGGAACAGCCCATAGGCAAACACTTGTCCACATAAAACTGGTCCTGCCAGCAGCACCCCAACAGCCGGAAGCTCTCTGGGTGCACCGGCAACAGCCGAAAAGCTGCCTCGATGTCGGACTTAGCCATAAGGGCCCCCTTCCCGTACCGCCGCACCCAACCCACCGCGGCGTCAAAGGACGTGTACGACACCGAACAGGCTTCGGGATCAATAGCATCGTTCACCGAGCCCCCTCTGGGAAAAGAAAGGTGGTGAATAAGCCGAAACTTGTTAGGTTCCTTCTTAGGCACCACCCCCAATGGAGACACAACCAAATCTGGCAAAGGTGGCTCCGCAAACGGGCCACACATCCTCCCCAACGCCACCTCCTTCGCCAGCTTGTCAGCGACGACCCCGGTATTCCCCAAGGCCGACCGCAAGTTCCTCGCCATCGGCGGAACCACATCCAAAGAACACGGAATCCGGAAACCCACCGAAAACCCCTCCCCCAACACCCGCGTGGCCTCCCTGTCCGGGTATCTACTTAGGAAAGGACGCATCCTTTCCACCCTCACCGGGGTTGTCCCTCTTGAAACCAGGCTCGCCGGCACGCTTGCCCTTCTTAAAACAACGGGAGAGCGAGTGACCCCCCCCGCACCCGGAACACTCGTGCCGAAAACGACAGGACCCCCCGAACTTGCAGGACCCTTCGTTAAACTGCCAGCACACCCCTGATTTCTTTCCGGCCGGAAGTCCAGAGGTGGAAGTTCCCCCGGCCCCCCCATGAAAAAACGGTTGAGGAGCCCTCGCCGACGACATCAAGCGCATCCAAAGGCTGATATCCTTGTGGTCCCACCGAATATCCGGACGCACGGCCCTCCGTTGCCGAAACTGCTCGTCATAACGCAGCCAAGCAGAACCCCCATACCCCAGGTGCGCCTCCCCAATGGCGTCCATATAACAAAACAGAGCCGAGCAGTGCTCCGGCGCCGTTTCCCCAATCACGCTCGCCAATATGGCAAACGCCTGCAGCCAATTAGAAAAAGTCAGCGGAATCAAACGATACCTCCTCTTCTCCTCATCATCCTTCTTAGAACTATCCGGCTTGACCCGATCCAAATTAAATTTCTCCAGGGGCAGCAGCGAAAATATCTCCACATACTCACCCTTCTTGATCTTGTCCCTCACGTCCTGCTTTAAATGCGCCCCCAAGGGACCCTCGTAGCAAACATACACCTCGCATTTGGCAGCGTCCGCCAAACGCACCACGTCCTCCCGCGCCGTCACCTCCTTCGCCGACTTGTCCTCCCCCGAGGTCGTTCCAGCCACCGGCGCCCCCGCCCCCAGCCCGGAACTTACCTCCAGCACCCCGGCCGCAGCCGCCGACACCGGACCCCCTGGCACCACTCCCAGCGCCTGCAACTCAGTACTCACCTGAATCGGCCCCAGCCCCTCGCCAGCCTCTACCCTAGATACTGCCCCGACCCCCCGAGACACCCCCCCTCCGCGTGGAGAACCCATGCCCGCCCCCAGGTCCCCAACCCAGGGGGCAATCTGCGGGGGGCCCCCACCATCACCAGCGAAGCGCCGTATCAAATCCTGCAAACCCCCCAGCAACGCCTGCAATGACACCTGGGTCCCACAGGAGGCGGGTAGCACCCCCGCCCCCCGCGGCACCGTGGAACCCCCAACCCCCCCCTCCAGGCCAGCCCCAACAGCCCCCTGGAAAAGAGAAGAAGAAGATAAAGGCAAACTCTTACCTGGCTGCCTGGGTCTGCTCCCTCCAGCCGTCACACCGGATGCTCCAGCCGCCTCCTCCCGATCGTGGACCTTCGCCTCCGAACCCGACAGTTCACCTTCAGAGCGCACTTCTGCCGCAGGTAGCACAGGCGTGGAAGGCCCTCCGGTCGCCGAGCGGCCCGGGGGCGTGTCTGCGTTGCCAGTCGTCGCTCCGCCGTCGCCATAGGCCCGACCTTCCGCCATCCCGCTGTGCAAGGCACCCGCACTGCGACCCCGCGCGGGCCCCGCCGGCCTCCCTCTGTGTCCAGGTGTGGCTCCACTTCCTGGCCACACCGGCCTCCCAGCAGCGTCTGGTAGCTGCCGCGCGGGCGTGACGCTGTTCCTCCTGCGACGGGTCTCCCCCTGCGGCAACAACACAGCCGCGGCCGGGGGAACCGTGCTCCTTCCTCCCTCTGTCCACGCCGGTGGGGAGGGGGCGTCCCCAGACCCCAAACCCCCACTCCCCGAGCCCTGCCCAAGAAGAGGATTCCGCCCGGACCCCCCCCCCGTGCCCCAGCAGAAGACCGTTTTGCAGGGGGGGCGGCGGGTCCGCTATCGGGCTCCTAGGCTGGCGCAGGGCTCTGGTAGATGGCCCAGGCGAGAAGCGCTCCGGCGGCCTGGACCGCCGAGCACGTGGCGTGGAATCCCCCCCCGAAGCAAGCCCCCCCGCCGCCTCCCGGGTGATGGCAGTAACCTGTGATTGTAGCCAGTCCGTCCCCCTCGTGGCAGCCGCCGCACGCAGCCTCTCTAAAAGCTCCGCAATGTCCGACATCCTGGCAACCAGTCCCGCACGTTCCCGAGAACCGCAACCGCAAACTGCGCCCGATGGACCGACCCCCCCGCACAGCTCACCGCTCCCGCCCGTGCAACCACGCTGTCCCAGCAAAACGAACGATCCGGCAGCGCGTCCAGCAACTTCCAACTGCTGTGACCCACGCTTCCCGTACTTGACTCCTCCCCCCTTTAAATAGGGTTCCGCCCCTCTCCTCGGCTGACAGCTCCGCCCCCTCCTCTCCTTTTTGATTAACCCTATAGGGGCTATCCTGGTGCATGAGTCATGTCAGCCCTGCACCTACGTTCCTACGTCTCCGTGCTTTTCTTTCTGGTTATACAAAGGTTACATGTTCGTATGATATCTCGACATGTTTCACCTTATGGCTTCATCAGGGGTTTAACAAACCAACCTGAAGACACGAGAGACTATACAGAGGAATACAAAAATACAGTATTGAAAAAAATATACATATACAACATTGCATAAATAAAGAAAAACTGGTATAACTAATTTGCCATTGTCCACCCATCCCAAAGCTTACCCCTAGAGAGGCCCCAGAAGGTTACAACCGGGATATGGACCAACGGAGAGAGGGGGCACCATGCAGCCACAGAGAACACACAAAGGCCAGGCTACAAAGAAGGAAAAGTAGTTTATAAAGGTAAACCTCTAGTCACAGGGCCTTGATAAATGACAAAGTATAAACGCACCAGACTGCATATAGCAAAGGTGCATAGAGGATAAACCTAATGTATCATTTGCACTCTTTGGTTCTGATCCTGGGGGCTCTCTAGGGGTAAGCTTTGGGATGGGTGGACAATGGCAAACAAGTTATACCAGTTTTTATTTATTTATGCAATGTTGTATATGTATATTTTTTTGATACTGTGTTTTTGTATTCCCATGATGAAGCCATAAGGCAAAACATGTTGGGATATCGTACGAACATATAACCTTTGTATAACTGGAACTACACTTGTATGACCACCATATTGGCGATGTTGAAACACAAACGATTGGTTTTTAATCATGTTTATCTTAAACTTTACCTTTTAATTATTCTTGGTTTTTATTATCTGTTGACACCGTTAGAGTCCCACCCCAGTCCTCTTTCTATATTTGGATACAGGATGTAGAAGCCCACCATCCCTCCAAATAAAAAAAGAAGTGAATGCTACAGTATAAAAAAAATATTTAAGAAAAATACTAACTTGCACCCTGACTTCTGGCATGCTCATCTAGTTAAAGGTGACATCACTGAGCCTCCATGTAAGATTCTGGGAAAGCCTTGGATTCCAAAACCAGGGAGAATGGGCACCTGTACAGTGCTAGAGCATCTTCTCATGAGATTTTACATCCACTGTGGTCAGGCAGTATCGGGTGAGTTTCCAACCATTCCATAATAATTTTTTTCCTTTAACTATGGAAGAGAGATGATGCTCACCAAGCCTCCAGACCTCAAGGGGTACTCCCATCCTACAAACTTTCAGTTGCTGGCTGTGCGTAAGTCATTAGAAATGAAAAAGGTCCTGGACCGGTTAGCCATCCAGTCCTGTTTGTCATATTGATGTTGACTGTCATGTTGGAATATTTTTTAATATTTTTTCTACAATAAAGGTTGCTTTTATACAGAGTGCGGCAGTCCAGGACCTTTTTCGTTTGTAAGAAACATGTAAATTATTTGTACCACAGGTTGCAATAAAGCCATCCTGGTTTAAAAAAAATAAAAATAAACAAAAACGTAAACATTTTTCTAGATGCAATTTGCACCATTGAGATGGGAGTAGAGTTCTTCCATTCCAGAATCTGAGTTTCTAGGGTCAGAGTTCCTTCACACCAAACACTTATGGTTAACTGAGGTGAATAAGGATTGAGGCCCCATCTCAGGTATGGTGGATCTTCTTAAGCAGGTTACATTGTAATCTGATTGATCGGGTGTTATAGGCGGTGTGGGTAACTTGAGGATGAATTGTCCTTGAGGTGGTGTGATAAAGCTGAGTGCTTCATACGTGATTTTACAGATGCAAGTCTTTTGGCCTTACTAATGTGCCTTCAAAGACCTTAGGACTTATATTATTATTATTATTATTATTCAGGATTTATATAGCGCCAGCAATTTACGCAGCGCTTTACAATATAAAAGGGAGACAATACAGTTACAATACAATTAAATACAAGAGGATTAAGAGGACCCTGCTCAGAAGAGCTTACAATCTAAAAGGGTGGGGCAGGTGGTACAGAAGGTTATAACTGTTGGGAATGATTTTATGGAAGTGGTAGGAGATTAGTTTGAGACGTGATAGGCTTCCCTGAATAGATGAGTTTTCAGGGATCGTCTGAAGGTAGCAAGAGTAGGGGATAGCCGGACCGGTGGAGGTAGCGAGTTCCAGAGGATTGGAGAGGCTCTGGAGAAATCCTGGAGACGAGTTTGGGAGGAGGAGACGAGAGAGCTTGAGAGTAGGAGGTCTTGAGAAGAACGGAGGGGACGGTTTGGGTGATATTTGGAGACAAGATTGGTGATGTAGCTCGGGGCAGAGTTGTGAATGGCTTTGTATGTGGTGGTTAGTATTTTGAATTTAATTTGCTGGGTGATTGGGAGCCAGTGTAGGGATTGGAGGAGAGGGTTGGCAGACACTGAGCGTTTGGTAAGGTGGATAAGTCTGGCAGCAGCATTCATGATAGACTGAAGAGGAGATAGCCTATGGAGAGGCAGGCCAATGAGAAGGGAGTTGCAATAGTCAAGGCGAGAGATAACAAGGGAGTGAATGAGGATCTTGGTAGTTTTAATTGTTAAAAAGGGGCGAATTTTAGAGATGTTACGGAGGTGAAATCTACAAACTTTTGACAACGATTGGACTTGGGGCTGAAATGACAAGTCAGAGTCTAGGGTTACACCTAGTACCCTGGCGTGAGGGGAGGGCCTGATGGTTGCATTGTTGATTTTGATGGAAAAGTCATGGAGGGGGGCATGTGCAGGGGGGATTATTAATAGCTCAGTTTTAGAGAGGTTTAGTTTAAGGAAATGGTGTGACATCCATGCTGATATGTCAGTTAGCAGGTTAGTAATGCGAGAGGAGACTGAAGGAGTGAGGTGAGGAGCAGACAGATAGATTCGGGTGTCATCGGCGTATAAGTGGTATTGGAAGCCGTGGGCGGTTATCAGGTGACCAAGGGAGGAGGTATAAATAGAGAAGAGAAGGAGGTTGTTATATGGTTATTGCTGTATTTAAAATGTTTTTCTGTATATCTGTATGTTGCTAATAAAAAGGCTGCTATGGTCATTTAAATCCCAAAGGATTGTTTTGGTTGGAGCATTTGAAGGTGTAAAAGGTGATAATGTTTTATATGGCTGTGTGATGGATGATGGCTTGTTGTTGGATAAGAAGGCCTAGCTTGCAAATGCCAGGACATTTGAGTTCCTCCACACCAAACTGGTCAAAACATGTCTTTCTGCAATACTATGCCATTCTCCACTCTTTTGGCAAGGACTTTCCACAAGATTAAGGGGGGACATCGGTAACTGACCTCACCATCTGTGCCTTGGATCTTCATTCTCTTGAGGGTTACACCAACGGATGAATCTTCAACATAGGACACACTTCTGGGGGTATAAGATGTCTGGTCCTACCAGGTAAATGCTACACCCAAAAGAGGATTTGTGAGGTTAGGTACTGATGTTGGGTGAGAAGACCTGGCTCACAATCGGTGTTTCAGTTCATCAAAAAAGGTGTTCAGTAGGATTTAGATCAGGGATCTGTGCAGGACACTCAATTTTCTCCCCCCCAAACTGGTCAAACCCTGTCTTTATGGAGCGAGCTTTGTACACAGTTGCACAGTCATTCAGAAACAGAAAAGGGTGTTCACGAAACAGTTACCACAAGGCTGACACGGTTTCCAAATGCTTACATCTGACCATCACACTTGTGAGCTTGTTGGGCATCCAGTCCCAAAAGCATGGCCATTAATATGGAGTCAGCCCCCCCCCCCCCCCCATGGCCATTAATATGAAGTTGTTCTCCTTTGTAACTATAACATCTTCCACTCTTCTGGGAAGGCTTTTTACAAGATTTTGAGCATTTCTATAGGAATTTGTAACCCATTTGTTGAGTAGGGTTGAGGTCAGGAAGCCAAAGTGTGGAGCAGTGGACAAGGCATCACTTCAAGGCAAAGGCTACAGCCAAAAGAGCAGTTGATGAGGAGACCTAGCTTACAATCAGCCTTCCAAGTCATCCCAAAGATGTTCGGTAGGGTTGAGGTCAGGGCTCTGTGCAGGATACAGGCCTACCTCCATGACCTCAAACCTACTGAACTCCTATGAGATGAGAAAACCTCACCCCAAATGTATTCCATAGGGTTAAGGGCAGGTACTAATGTTGGATGAGAAAACCTGGCTCCCAATCTGCGGCCCAATTCATCCCAAAGGTACTCAGTAGGGTAGAGATCAGTACATTGTGTAGGACACTGGAGTTCTCTATGCCAAACTGGTTAAACCATGTCTTTATGGAACTGACTCCAGTCTTTGGTGAAGGCTTTCTACAAGATTTTGGAAGATGTCTGTGGGAATTTGTGCCTATTTGTGAGGTCAGGTACTGATGTTGGATGATAGAACCTAGCTTACATGTTGAGCGCCAAAAAAAAGCTATTGGTCACAATCGGGCTTCCAAATATTCCCAAAGGTGTTCAATAGGGATGAAGTCAGAGCTCTGTGCAGTACACTGGAGTTCCTCCACATTGAACTGGTCACATCATGTCTTTATGGAGCTGACTTTGCACACAGGGGCACAGTCATGCTGGAACAGAAAAGGGTCCTCACCAAACTGTTACCACAAGGTTGGAAGAGCACAATTGTCTACAATGTCTTTATATGATGGAGTATTACTAGGACCCCTTACTGGAGACACTAGATCTCCATCATATGTAGAGGCATGCATATACTTTTGGTCATATGGAATTTCTCCACAGAAAACTGGTCAAACCATGTCTTTATGGAGCAGGTTTCACTCTATTGGAGTGTGTTTGTGGCAATTTGTACCCATTTGTGAAGTCAGGTACTGATGTTGGAAGAGTAGACCTGGCTCACATGTTGGGCCTCAGATTGGGCACCAAAAAAAAAGTCTTGGGTTACAGTCGGCATTCCAATTTATCCCAAAGATGTTGAGTAGGGTTGAGGCCAGGGCTCTGTACAGGACACTTTGTTCCTCCACATCAAATGGGTCAAACCATGTCTTCAAGGTTGGAAGAGCACAATTGTCTACAATGTCTTTGTTTGATGTAGTGCATGAGCGCTCAACCTGTGGCCCTCTAGCTGTTTTGCAAACTACAAATCCCATGAGGCATATGCATGGCTGACAATTACAAGCATGACTCCCAGGCATCATGGGTTCTGCAACACCCGGAGGGCCACAGGTTGAGCATCCATGATGCAGTATTACTAAAACCCTTCACTGGAAACATCTGAAACTCCAACGTTTGAAGGGGCATCCATAAACTTTTGGCCATATAATGGCATCTTTCTGTCTTCTTGGAGTTCAGCTCTTTAATTCCCAAATACTGCTACCAGCTCGTTCATCTCCCATCATGGACAATTCAGCACCTCCTGGATAGTTGTAGTTTGAAAGACGACTTGCCTGACGCGAAGAAACGATATGCCGCTCTGTACAGGACACCTTTTAATATAATTTATTAAGGCAGTATATATTACTGAAAGTTATAAAGAAGATCATTTTAATATGGCAGAGTGTTTAAAAAAAGAACACCTGCTCCCTTATCATTTTAGAAACAGCCTTCCTCTCCATCATAATATAATAAAGTATCAGTCATTGTCCTCCCAGGATCCACAAAATGCCACGCTCCTTCTTACGGGCTACAGCTGTAATCAATTTAATATCCAATATTTTGCCGCTGGCATTTCGCAGACAAGTTCCTTTCAAAACTGGCAGGATTCCTGTCCAGATTCTGCGTCTTAGCTCCTTTTTTTTGTAGTCTGTAAATCATTTATATATGTGCTGCCATCGAGAGAGAAGACGGTCCGGTCCCATGTGGTGCTCTGCAAAACTTCACACTGCAGCATAATGTGTATGCATTGCTGTGTATGTATTGAGTATTATCACAAAACCCCTGTGCTATAATGCCCCACCACATACAATGTGTGCTGTAGTTCATGAAAATTAGAGAAGGGTTGATTTGTCTGCAACGCATAATAAAAGGTGCATGTATTACGGTGGCGCAACTTAGTGTGAGTTGGCCCTCAAAGATCCAGGAAACATAGCCAGCAAGAAATTTACAATTCGGGGTAACCCGTGGTTGTATGTTTATGTTGTGGCAGCATGGTGGTGGGCTTTAACACCATGCTGCCATTTATATACAGCACCTGACAAAAGTAAGTACACCCCTCAGTGACATTTGTGTAAATCTTTTCTTCTATCTCTTCATGTGACGACACTGAAGAAATGACAACTGTCTATGATGTAAAGTAGTGAGTGTACAGCTTGTATAACAGTGTACATTTGCTGTCCCCTCAAAAAATAACTCAACACACAGCCGTTAATGTCTAAACCACTGGCAACAAAAGTCAGTACACCACTAAGAGAAAATGTCCGTGGATGAGCAAGTTTGGGGTGGAGGAACTTGACTGGCCTGCATAGAGTCCCCAACCTCAACCCACTAGAACACCTTAGGGATCAATTAGAGCAGAAACGGCGAGCCAGGCCTTCTCACCCCAACATCAGTGCCTGAGCTCACAAATATACTCTTAAAACCTTGGGGACGGCCTTCCCAGAAGAGCTGCAAAGGGTGGGCCAACTCAATATTGTACCCTACGGATTAAGACTGGGGTGACCTTAACCACTTAACAGGGCACTTAAAGTGGTTGTAAACCCTTACAAACCACTTTGACCTACAGGTAAGCCTAGATTAAGGCTTACCTGTAGATCCAAGAAATATCTCCCAAACCTATACGGTTTAGGAGATATTTGCCCGAAGACGGGCACCGCTGTCTACGCGCATGCGCCGTAGACAGCGGCGCGCAGGCGCACTGAGCGTGGCATCCTCGATAACGAAGATGCCGCGCAATGCCCCACGTCTCGGCTCCCATGCGCATGCGCGGGAGTGACGTCATCGCGGCTTCGCCGAATGACAGCGGCGGAGCTGCGAGACCCACCGAGAAGATGGATGCGGCGGACTACAGGGGACAGCGGTGACTTCGCTGGCTCCTGTGTCAGGTAAGTGACACATAATGGGCTACTATGCGATGCATAGTAGTCCATTATGCTTTGCCTTTGCAGGGAATGAAAGAGGAAGTAAACTCAGGGTTCTTTAAAGCGGGAGTCCGCCGGGACTCCGCGTTTTTTTTTTTTAAAAGCCAGCAGCTACAAATACTGCAGCTGCTGACTTTTAAAATAGTGACACTTACCTGTCCAGCGCGCCCGTGATGTCGGCACCCAAAGCCAATCTCTAGATCGTCTCTCGGGGTGCTGCCGCTGCCATCTTGGGTATGGGAATCAGGAAATGGAGCCTTTCGGCTTCATTTCCCGGTTCCCTACTGCGCATGCACGAATCGCGCTGCGCAATAAGGACGGTCCCCGCTGCCTCTGGGATCTGTGTGTTTCCCAGCAGGCAGCGGGGGAACTTGCGGATAGGGGCGGGCAATTGCGGAAAGGGGCGTAATCTACGCCCCTTTCCGCAGAGAGCTATCCCGGAAGTGGGTGCAGATACCTGTACTGTACAGGTATCTGCACCCCCCTCCCCCCTGAAAGGTGCCAATTGTGGCGCCGGAGGGGGGGAGGGTTCCGATGAGCGGAAGGTCCACTTTAGGGTTTAAACCCCCTCATGACCAGACCCATTTTCAGCTTTCAGTGCTCTCACACTTTGAAGGACAATTACTCAGTCATGCAACACTGTACCCAAATACATTTTTTGTCCTTTTTTTCATACACATAGATCTTTCTTTTGGTGGTATTTGATCACCTCTGGGTTTTTTATTTTTTGTGCTATAAATGAAAAAAGACCGAAAATTTTGAAAAAAAAACACATTTTTCTTTGTTTCTGTGACAAAACTTTGCAAATTATTAATTTTTCTTCATAAATTTTGGCCATAACTTCTACTGCTACATATCTTTGGTAAAAAATAACCCAAATTGGTGGATATTCTTTGGTCTTTGTGAAAGTTAGAGAGTCTAAAAGCTATGGTGCAAATCATAAAAAATTGATCACATCTGATGTATTGGTGTCCTATCTCATTTCTTGCGACCCGAACAAGCCAGGAAAGTACAAATACCCCCCAAATGACCCCTTTTTTGAAAGAAGACATTCCAAGGTATTTAGTAAGAGGCATGGTAAGGTTTTTGATGTTGTCTATTTTTTCCCACAATTCTTTGCAAAAGGAAGATTTTTTTTCTTCCACAAAACTGTAATTGTAATAGGTTATTTTTCTCACATGGAATGTGTATACCACAAATGACACCCCAAAATAAATTCTGCTACTCCTCCTGAGTATGGCAATACCACATGTGTGGGACTTTTTCACAGACTGGCCACTTAGAAAGGCCCAACATGCAGGGAGCCCCATCACGCGTTCTAGGAGCATAAATTACACGTCTAACTTGTTGACTACCTATTACACTTTTGAAGGCCCTGGACCACCAGGACAATGACACGTGACTCTGATGTGGCACTGATGACAGATGGCACTAATACGTGGCACTGATGACACGTGACACTATTGACAGATGGCACTAATATGTGGCACTGATGACACGTGGCACTGATGACAGATGGCACTAATATGTGGCACTGATGACACATGACACTGATGACAGTTGGCACTGATACGTGGCATTGATGACACGTGACACTGATAACAGATGGCTCATGACACTGGCAGGTGGCACTGATAGATGTCACTGATACGTGCACTGACAGATGGCACTAATATGTGGCACTGATGACAAGTGAGACTGATGTGGCACTGATGACAGATGGCACTATGTGGCACTAATGACACGTGGCACTAATTACAGATGGCACTATGTGGCACTGATGACACGTGGCACTGATGTGGCACTGATGACAGATGGCACTTATACGTGGCACTGGGGACAGATGGCACTGACAACAAGTGGCACTGGGGACAGATGGCACTGACAACACGTGACACTGGGGACAGATGGCACTGACAACAGGTGGCACTGGGGACAGATGGCAGTGGGTACATGTGTGTACTTCATTTTCAGTTTTTTTGCTTGTTTTTTACTCACGCTGCAGCGTTAATCTCTCCCTCCTCACACGCTGTCTCTGTGTGAGGAGGGTGAGCCGGCGATGAGAGATGACCTCATATGTTTACATATGAGATCATCTCTCATTGGACACTGGCTGGCCGATCGCACTTTAAACGGCCGCTGTGATTGGCCATTTACAGCGATCTGTGACTGGCTGGGTCCAAGGGACACGGCTGACACAGAACTTCCCTGATGCGCGCCCGCGGGAGCGCGCATCGTGGAAGTAAACAGGAGGAAGTCCAGGGACGGCCTTCTGGCAATTGGCGTCCGCGCTGTAGCCATCTTTCGTCTATAGTGCGGACGCTTAGTGGTTAAAGTTCATGTGCAGGCAGGCGTCCCAATACCTTTGACAATACAGTGTATATACAGTAGACTCCACCACATGGAGATATCTTCAATATCAATCTGTCGATGGTCAAAACCTTATAGAAATAGAAATGTTTTTAATATTTTTTTATGTACAATAAATGAAAATTTTATTAGTATACTAGAGTGTTTGTGCCTATATAGTCCGAGCCCCTTCGGTTCTTTTTATTTTTTTCTATATGCAATTTTGGGACGTGGCACTGAGTATCTTAGCAGTATCCACAGTACCACTCTGTGCTGATACGTTTATGATATCCAACTCCTAAAAACCTGTGGACGGCCTTAGGAGTTGGTGAAGCTGTTATAGCTGCAAAGGGCGGGCCAACTCAATATTGAACCCTATGGTGAGGGGACCTTAAAGTTCATGTGTGTGTAAAGGCAGGCATCCCAATACTTTTGACAATATAGTGTATATAGACTCCACCACATGGAGAAATCTTCAATATCAATCTATCGATGGTTGGACTCCAACGCATTTCCACTTATAAAGAGTCTTCATCATGGAGTAAGCAATATTGAACTCCACGGGCTAAGACAGGGATGCCATTAAAGTTCATGTGTGTATAAAGGCAGGTGTCCCAATACTTTTGAGTTTGGGGTGGAGGAACTTGACTGTACTGCACAGATCCCTGACATCAACCCGATAGAACACCTTTGGGATCAATTCGAGCTGAGACTGCGAGCCAGGCCTTCTCGTCCAAAATCTGTGCCTGACCTCACAAACACACTCCTAAAACCTTGTGGGCGGCCTTCCCAGAAGAGTTGAAGCTGTTATAGCTGCAAAGGGCGATGCCATTAAAGTTCATGTGTGTGTAAAGGCAGACGTCCCAATACTTTTGACACTATAGACCCCACTATATGGCGATATCTTCAATATCAATCTGTCAGTGGTTGGACTCCAGAGCATTTCAACTCATAAAGAGCCTTCATCAGGGATTAAGTAATATTGAACCCTACGGACTAAGACAGGGATGGCATTAAAGTTCATGTGTGTGTAAAGGCAGGTGTCCCAATACTTTTGAGTTTGGGGTGGAGGAACTTGACTGTATTGCACAGATCCCTGACATCAACCCGATAGAACACCTTTGGGATCAATTCGAGCTGAGACTGCGAGCCAGGCCTTCTTGTCCAACATCAGTGCCTGACCTCACAAACACACTCCTAAAACCTTGTGGGCGGCCTTCCCAGAAGAGTTGAAGCTATTATAGCTGCAAAGGGCGGGCCAACTCAATATTGAACTCTACGGACTAAGACTGGGGTGACCTTAAAGTTCATGTGCATGTAAAGGCAGGCATCCCAATACCTTTGACAATATAGTGTATATGCAATAGACTCCACCATATGGAGATATCTTCAGTATCAATCTATCGATGGCTGGACTCCAACGCATTTCCACTGATAAGGGGTCTTCATCAGGGGGTAAGCAATATTAAACTCTACGGACTAAGACTAGGATGCCATTAAAGTTCATGTGTGTGTAAAGGCAGGAGTCCCAATACTTTTGACAATATAGTGTATATAGACTCCACCACATGGAGATATCTTCAATATCAATCTGCCAGTGGTTGGACTCCAACGCATTTCCACTCATAAAGAGTCTTCATCAGGGGGTAAGCAATATTGAACTCTACAGACTAAGACTGGGATGCCATTAAAGTTCATGTGTGTGTTAAGGAAGCCATCCTAATACTTTTGAGTTTGGGGTGGAGGAACTTGACTGGTCTGCACAGAGCCCTGACCTCAACTCCGATAGAACACCTTTGGGATCAATTAAAGCTGAGACTGCGAACCAGGCCTTCTCGTCCAACATCAATGCCTGACCTCACAAATACACTCTTAAAACCTCGTGGACGGCCTTCCCAGAAGAGTTGAAGCTGTTATAGCTGCAAAGGGTGGGCCAACTCAATATTGAACCCTACGGACTAAGAGTGGGATGATCTTCATGTACGTGTAAAGGCAGGCATCCCAATACTTTTGACAATATAGTGTATATAGATCACACCACATGGAGATATCTTCAATATCAATCTGTCAATGGTTGGACTCCAACGCATTTCCACTCATAAGGAGTCTTCATGAGGGGGTAAGCAATATTGAACTCTACGGACTAAGACAGGGATGCCATTAAAGTTTCATGTGTATGTAAAGGTAGGCATCCCAATACTTTTGACAATATAGACTCAACTACATGGAGATATCTTCAATATCAATCTGTCAGTGGTTGGACTCCAACGCATTTCCACTCATAAGGAGTCTTCATCAGGAGGGTAAGCAATATTGAACTCTACGGACAAAGACAGGGATGCCATTAAAGTTCATGTGTGTGTTAAGGAAGCCATCCTAATACTTTTGAGTTTGGGGTGGAGGAACTTGACTGGCCTGCACAGAGCCCTGACCTCAACTCCGATAGAACACCTTTGGGATCAATTAGAGTTAAGACTGCGAACCAGGCCTTCTCGTCGCCTGACCTCACAAATACACTCTTAAAACCTTGTGGATGGCCTTCCCAGAAGAGTTGAAGCTGTTATAGCTGCAAAGGGTGGGCCAACTCAATATTGAACCCTACGGACTAAGACTGGGATGACCTTAAAGTTCATGTGCGTGTAAAGGCAGGCGTCCCAATACCTTTGACAATATAGTTTATATACAGTAGACTCCATCACATGGAGATATCTTCAATATCAATCTGTCGATGGTTGGACTCCAACGCATTTTCACTCATAAAGAGTCTTCATCAGGGGGTAAGCAATATTTAACTTTAAGGACTAAGATGGGGATGCCATTAAAGTTCATGTGTTTGTCAAGGCATCTGTCCAAATACTTTTGACAATATAGTGTATATAGACTCCACCACATGGAGATATCTTCAATATCAATCTGTCAATGGTTGGACTCCAACGCATTTGAATAAATGAATGAATAATTTGTATAGCGCACAACGCGATCTGAATCGCCTCAAGGCACTGTGATGAGCTTTGTTGTCCAGCTTCTATAAGAGGAAGGTCTTGAGTTTTTTTCCTGAAGTCCTTGTGGTTTTCTTTCAAGCGAATGTTGGTTGGTAGAGCATTCCATAGTCGTGGTCCTTGGACAGCGAATCTCCTTTCCCCTTTGATTTGTACCGGGATTTGGGAAGGAGGAGGAGGTTTTGGTTAGATGATCGAAGACTGCGGTTCGGTGTGTGGTGTTTTATTTTCTCGAGTAGGTATTGAGGAGCGTTTCCTTGTATGCATTTGTGGGTGAGACAGAGGGTCTTGAATATGATCCCAATACTTTTGACACTATAGACTCCACTACATGGAGATATCTTCAATATCAATCTGTCAGTGGTTGGACTCCAATGCATTTCCACTCGTAAAGAGTCTTCATCAGGGGGTAAGCAATATTGAACCCTACGGACTAAGACTGGGATGCCATTAAAGTTTCATGTGTGTGTAAAGGCAGGCATCCCAATACTTTTGAGTTTGGGGTGGAGGAACTAATCTGGCCTGCACAGAGCCCTGACCTCAACCCGATAGAACACCTTTGGGATCAATTCGAGCTGATACTGCGAGCCAGGCCTTCTCGTCCAACATCATTGCCTGACCTAACAAATACACTGCTTTGTCCTTCTTTGGGATGAAACGGATGAGTCTGTATAAAGAGTCTTCATCAGGTAGTAAGCAATATTGAACTCTACGGACTAAGACAGGGATGCCATTAAAGTTCATGTGTGGGTAAAGGCAGGAGTCCCAATACTTTTGACAATATAGTGTATATAGACTCCACCACATGTAGATATCTGCAATATCAACGTGTCAAAGGCTGGACTCCAACGCATTTCCACTCATAAAGAGTCTTCATCAGGGGTTAAGCAATATTGAACTCTACGGACTAAGACGGGGATGCCATTAAAGTTCATATGTGTGTGTAAAGGCAGCTGTCCCAATACTTTTGACAATATAGTGTATATAGACTCCACCACATGGAGATAGCTTCAATATCAATCTGTCAGTGGTTGGACTCCAACGCATGTCCACTCATAAGGAGTCTTTATCAGGGGTTAAGCAATATTGAACTCTACAGACTAAGACGGAGATGCCATTAAAGTTTCATGTGTGTGTAAAGGCAGGCATCCCAATACTTCTGAGTTTGGTGTGGAGGAACTTGACTGGCCTGCACAGAGCCCTGACCTCAACCCGCTAGAACACCTTTGGGATTATTTGAGATGAGACTGCGAACCAGCCGTTCTCATCCAACATCAGTGCCTGACCTCACCAATACACTCTTAAAACCTTGTGGACAGCCTTCCCAGAAGAGTTGAAGCTGTTATAGCTGCAAAGGGCGGGCCAACTCAATATTGAACCCTACGGATCAAGACTGGGATGTTCTTTATATGTGTGTAAAGGCAGGCGCCCCAATACTTTTGACAATATATTGTATATAGGCTCCACCACATGGAGATATCTTCAATATCAATCTGTCAGTGGTTGGACTCCAACGCATTTCCACTCATAAGGAGTCTTCATCAGGGGGTAAGCAATATTGAACTCTACGGACTAAGACAGGGATGCCATTAAAGTTCATGTGTGTGTTAAGGAAGCCATCCCAATACTTTTGAGTTTGGGGTGGAGGAACTTGACTGGCCTGCACAGAGCCCTGACCTCAACTCCAATAGAACACATCCCCACTTGGCGCACGGGCGAGTGCCTGACCTCACAAATACACTCTTAAAACCTTGTAGACGGCCTTCCCAGAAGAGTTGAAGCTGTTATAATTGCAAAGGGTGGGCCAACTCAATATTGAACCCTACGGACTAAGACTGGGGTGACCTTAAAGTTCAGGTGCATGTAAAGGCAGGTGTCCCAAAACCTTTGACAATATATTGTATATACAGTAGACTCCACCACATGGAGATATCTTAAATATCAATCTATCAATGGTTGGACTGCAACGCATTTCCACTCATAAGGAGTCTTCATCAGGGGGTAAGCAATATTGAACCCTACGGACTTAGACAGGGATGCCATTAAAGTTTCATGTGTGTGTAAAGGCAGACATCCCAATACTTTTGACGATATAGACTCCACTACGTGGAAATATCTTCAATATCAATCTGTCAATCGCTGCACTCCAATGCATTTCAACTCATAAAGAGTCTTCATCAGGGGGTAAGCAATATTGAACTCTATGGACTAAGACAGGGATGCCATTAAAGTTTCATGTGTGTGTAAAGGCAGAAGTCCCAATACTTTTGACAATATAGTGTATATAGACTCCACCATATGGCGATATCTGCAATATCAATCTGTCAATGGCTGGACTCCAACCCATTTCCACTCATAAAGAGTCTTCATCGGGGGTAAGCAATATTGAACTCTACGGACTAAGACAGGGATACCATTAAAGTTCATGTGTGGGTAAAGGCAGGCGTCCCAATAGTTTTGACAATATAGACTCCACTACATGGAGATATCTGCAATATCAATCTGTCAATGGCTGGACCCCAACGCATTTCAACTCATAAAGAGTCTTCATCAGGGAGTAAGCAATATTGAACTCTATGGACTAAGACAGGGATGCCATTAAAGTTTCATGTGTGTATAAAGGCAGACGCCCCAAAACGTTTTGTACTATAGTGTAAGTACTCAATCAAAAGATTTATTTTAAAAAAGCAAAAAGCAAAAAAACTGAGGAGCCTTCCTAAGCCAAGCCAACTACAAGCCAAGGTGCCATTTTCCCTTGACTATAACAGGATTGTGCCATATGGCCGCGGTTGTTCCTTCTGGAGCACAAGAAGCTGCATTTGTCACCGGGAGCGTCCCCGTAAAACACACATCCACAGGAATGATGGGCACCAACGCTTTGTAGTGAGAAGTGTGCGGTGATATATGTGGTCAAGGCGATGTATCTATCCAGGCTAAGTGCTGCTACATTCGAGCACAAGGGATGACTGGATGTTTTATTGCCCTGGCTGAAAAAGGCTCTGAAGATGAAGCCAAGGAAATAAATGAAAGAAAAGTTCAGGTAGTGGTGGTGGAGGGTGGGGGTGAGCTCTGCTCCTCTTCCCCTTCCCATGCCAGCTCAGTGTCCATCTCACAAATTGTTTTCAAGCCTTTGGCATTTTTGAGATAACAGTCCTTGATTTATATGGAATCTGGAATGAGTCGGAAGAGCCGTTGCTGGAGGGGATAGCACAGATGTGCAATGAGGAGGGGGCCCTGTGTCTGCGTTCCATCAAGCTAACATCCTTCAGAAGACATCCCCCTGCACGGCCCAGACTGAGCCCCCTCTTCTTTTTTATGGGGTGCTAATATTATAAAACAGTTTAGCGTGTACTTATGACTCATAAGTCCTTTGTGTATATCATCCGCTTTAAAGCAACTTGACTGAAAATGTGTATTAAATCTGTCACGGGACTGAATGATGATGAACTCCTCGTTGAGGGTCTCACAGCCCTAATAATAATTGGAAAATGCATTTTTATTTTTCTACAGAACTTAAATTGTGTTCTGAAAATAACCAGCAAATATGGATGTCTTCAGACCTCTGTGGATTCCATTACAATGACGTCTCATGGGGTTGATTTATGAGGTCTTCTGAAAAAGTATACATTGTTTTTTTTTGCCTGTATCATCCAATACGTTTTCCACCTTCAACTCATTGTCATGACTATGGTAAAGCAGATGCCAACTGCCTATTACCTATAATAACCATACACCCTACATAACCTCTTAAATAACCAGACAACACCCATTTTGGAGTAAATTGGCCACACCAGGTATTTTATTAACATCTTAACCATAACATTTTTATTGGAGTAAGTAGTAGATTCTTCCATATGGAGGTCTTCTGTTCTAGCTTTTGAAGGACCAGATTTATATTGGGGTCTAGGTAGTTAGATAGATTTCTGTGGATCAGGGTACCCAAGTGTTTAAAATTAACTACCCATTGAAGAGGTGCTGGGAGGTTCGGGGGAAGGTCTCCCCTGTTGTGGAGAGAAGAGGACTGATTTGTGCCAACTGATTCTAATGCCGGAGAATTTGCCAAATAGGTCTATCAAAACCAGGGCTGCCGATAAAGAGTGGTGGGGGTCATTAATGTAGAGGAGGGTATCATTGGCAAACATGGATACTTTAACCATAACATTTATTTAAAACAATACTCTCCCGAATACATCATAACTATGTTGAGGATCATTGAAGGCACTGACCAAATAATTAAATGAATGCGGCCTATTGGAGTAAGTGGTAGATTCTTCCATATGGAGGTCTTCTGTACTAGCTTTTGAAGGACCGGATTTACATTGGGGTCTAGGTAGTTAGATAGATTTCTGTGGATCTGGATACCCAAGTATTTAAAATGATCTACCCATTGAAGAGGTGCTGGGAGGTTCGGGGGAAGGTCTCCCCTGTTGTAGAGAGAAGAGGACCGATTTGTGCCAATTGATTCTAATGCCGGAGAATTTGCCAAATAGGTCTATCAAATCCAGGACTGTCGATAAAGAGTGGTGGGGGTCGTTAAGGTCGAGGTGGGTATCATCGGCATACATGGATACTTTACCCATAACATTTATTTAAAACAATACTCTCCCGAATACATCATAACTATGTTGAGGATCATTGAAGGCACTGACCAAATTTTTCTTCGTATCAGCGTGGCCACACAAGGTCCCCAGTCGCAGCGCGCCGACTTGAAGGACGATACCGCTCTGCATCTTCCAACGCTGATACCCATCTCCCAATGCCAGTTAAACCTTGGTTAACTGGCATCCGCCGAGGATCCCATACCATGATGGTTCCTCACTTATGCCATCTTGTTCTTAATTTCTAATGCCTGCAAAGATCCCCAACCACTACCCCTTACCCCCAAACCAGCATATATACATTACAACACAAACAATAGGGGGGAGGGTGGGAGCTCCTTCTTTATCCGGGGACCAGAGACTGACCACTGGACCCTGGCCCCTCCTACCCCCCCGGAATAAACTTTCTATACCACACCCTACCCCGGCCAGCTACACTCCCTTTATTTTAACTCCTCTCACTGCCTGTTTGCCCTGCTGCCTAGTCACGCCAGCCCTATGCCTAGCCTATGTCTTACTCCGGGCTTCTGTTTTTCATTCACTCTTTTTAATACACCTTCCTTAGTATTATTGGGGATCTATGGTAAGTATATGGACAACCCCCTCCGAATTATTGAGTTCAGATGCACAAAGGCATGACATGGACAAAGATGCATAAAGACATGGTTTGACCAGTTTGGTGTGGAGGAACCCGAGTGTCTTGTACAGAGCCCTGACCTCAACCCTACTGAACATCTTTGGGATAAATTCAGGGCCATCTTTAATATTGATTGGACCCTGGGCAAAACTTTTCTCCCCCACCCCGTGCAGTTTTGCTCTCCACCTGCTCTGAGACATATAATAAATAGCAGCTAGACTCAAAATCAGTTTACTGAATCAGATCAGGCAGCTATTGCGATTGGTTGCCAGAGGTTACAGTGTATCATTACCGCTCACTGACTGGTTGCTAGAGTTTACAGCACACATTACGGCTCAGTGATTAGTTACTAGAGGTTACAGCACATGATTTCTGCTTGTTGATTGGTTGCTAGAGATTACTGTGTATATGACCTCAGGGGGGCATGATATACATATCAATGCCGCAAGCCACTGCTATTTACATATGAATACTGCGCTATTTACATATGAATGCTGGTTATTTACATGTAAACACGGGGTCTGCAGGTGAGTCATCTGTACACAATAATAGGGCAGAGCTGGTCAGCATTAGTAGCAGCGCTTCAGACTGAGATATTGGGACACATCACAGGACTAAAACCTCAAGGGACAAGGGAATTTAAACCAGGATAGTTGGCAAGTATAAGGCAGCTGCTTTGCGCCCCACAACAATGACAGGGCCCAGGGCAGCTGCTACTTTTGCCCTGCCTTAAAGACGGCCCTGGATAAATTGGAATGCCAGCTGTAACCCAGGACTTTTTTTTTTTTTGGTGCCCAATATGAGACCCAACGTGTGAGCCAGGTCTACTCTTCCAAAATCAGTACCTAACAACACTGAAGAAATGGCTGCACTCCAAAATCCATCAAAATTCTTATCTAATAACGAACATCCCAAGCGTTACAGACAGTTCAAATGGTAGACCCGTTTCACACACTTAAAGGTGCGCTTATTCATTACAATCATCAGTACCTGACTTTACAAATGGGCACAGATTGCCACAAACACCCTACAACAGAGTGAAACCTGCTCCATAAAGACATAGTTTGACCAGTTTGGTGTGGAGGAACCCAAGTGCCCTGTACAGAGCCCTGACCTCAACACTACTGAACATCTTCTGGATAAATTGGAATGCCCACTGTAACCCAGGACTTTTTTTTTTGGTGCCCAATCTGAGGCCCAACGTGTGAGCCAAGTCTACTCTTCCAACATCAGTACCTGACTTTACAAATGGCCACGGATTGCCACAAACACACTCCAATAGAGTGAAACCTGCTCCATAAAGACATGGTTTGACCAGTTTGGTGTGGAGGAACCTGAGTGTCCTCTACAGAGCCCTGACCTCAAACCTACTAAACATCTTTGGGATAAATTGGAATGCCAACTGTAATCCAGGTTTGGGTTTACGGGGAGGAACCCCACGCAAAAAAAGGGGGTTCCCCACCAAATTTCCATATGAGACCCTTATCCAAGCAAACAGTCAGTCTTCCAGGAAAGGAAGTAGATATGCATATAGCCAATCCTCCCAAACCATATCAGGCAAACATACACCTTGCCAGAGGGGATGTGGATCTACATCACTGTGCAATTGGCATCCCAGTTGTGTGCACCCCGCACCATGATGGAAAGCTCTCAGTCATATAGCAACAATCAGGCTCCAAGGGGACAGGATCCTGATCACTTTGACAGCCAATCACAATGAACACATGATTGAGAAGCCAATGAAACACTTCCAACATTAATATTCCCCACAGGGATTTCAGGAAGCCCATGTGCCAGGATCTGAACCCTTGACCTCTACTGCACTTGGCAGTAGCTCATGTCGGTGAGCCACCAGGAATGCTGCCCACCACCCTTTCCGATCCTTTGGACAATCCAGGGAAGCCCGGAAACGCAGGCTGGACGGAGGTGCAGGGCTGGCATGACTGATGCTAGGTAGCCCCTATAGGGTTAATCCTAGTGAGAAGTTAGAGGGAGGGGTGGAGCTGCAGGAAGGGAAAAGGAGAGGGCGGAGTGTTATAAAAGCAAGGGGAGGAGTCACGGCAGGAAGCGTGGGGTCACAAGGGAGAAGTTGGCCAGCAGTGAGGACGCACGGGACGAGCTCCGGCGGCACGGCGGTATCGCGGGCGGGACGGGTGGGTTTTTGGCACACGGGGGGGCTTTTGCTGGACAGTAGTTACCATGGGGGACGTAGCGGAGCTTTTTGAGCGGCTCCGGGCGGCAGCGGGAACACGTGGGGCGGACTGGTTACAGGAACAGGTGGCGGCCATAACACGTGCAGCGGCGGGGGGGCCAGCAGAGGGGGGGGATGGCACACCACGCGCTCGGCGGTCCAGGCCACCGGAGCGCTTCTCACCTGGCCCCTCCACCAGAGTCCAGCGCCCTACCAGGAGCCCGATAGCGGACCCGCCGGCCCCCCCCGCGAAACGGTCTTCAGCGGGGGCTCGGGGGGGGTCCGGGCGGAATCCTATTCGTGGGCGGGACTCGGGGAGCGGGGGCTTGGAGTCAGCAGTCACCCCCTCCCCACCGGCGCGGTCAGGGGATGGACGGAGCACAGTCCCCCTTGCGGCCGCGGTGCAGCCGCCGCGGGGGGAGGCCCGGCGGAGGAGATCCAGCGACACACCTGCGCGTCCGCTACCAGACGCGGCGGGCAGGTCGGAGCGGAGCGGAAGTGGAGCCCGGAGGGTGGACGGGGACAGGCCTACGGGGCCCGCACGGGGACGCAGTGCGGGCGCCTTGCTCGGCAGGAGGGTCGGTCGGGCCTGCTGCGACGACAGAGCATCGACTAGCACAGCTGCTACACCCCCGGGCTGCTCCACGGCCGGAGGGTCTGCTACGCCTATGCCGTCCGAGGCAGATGCGCGGTCCGAAGGGGAGCTGTCGGGTTCCGAAGAGGACGTCCTGGGTCGAGTGGCGGCGGCTGGAGTTTCCGGAGGGACGGCTGACGGGAGGGGACCCACGCAGCCAGGTAAGGGGCTTCAGTTTCCTTCTTACATTTTACCTGATGCTTTGGGGTGTCTGTCGGGGGGAGGTGGGGGGGGCGCGGCATGGGGCCGCGCGGGGGGGGTGCCGCGGGAGGCGGGCGGTTTGCCCGCCTCAGGCGGGACCCAGGGATCATTGCAGGCGTTGTTGGGGGGTTTACAGGATCTGCTGCAGAGGTTTGCTGCCGGGGCGTCCGCAGGCCCCCCGCAGGTTGCACCTTGGGTGGGTGGTCCGAGGGCTGGGTTGGGCTTGAGTACCCTTCCGGGGGACGGGGTGTCCCGTGGGGGTGAGGTAGTACTGGGGCCCGGGGCTGGGGTGTCAGCGTCGCTGGAGGCGGGCTCCCCCTCTGGGGTGCAGGCGCCGGTGTCCGGGAGTGTGGAGGTAAGTTCGCGGCAGGAGGCGGCGGTGGCTGGAGCATCCTCGGTAAGTACGGGGGACGACCTGACAGCAAAGGAGGCCGCGGCTCGGGTGGATGTGGTGCGGCTGGCGGACGCGGCTAGGTGTGAGGTTTATGTCTGTTACGAAGGGCCGTTGGGGGCACATCTCAAGCAGGAGGTGCGGGAGAAGATCAAAAAGGGTGAGTATGTGGAGATCTTTTCGTTGCTTCCCTTGGAAAAATTCAATTTAGATAGGGTAAAGCCGGATAGCTCCAAAAAAGATGATGAGGAGAAGAGGCGGTACCGGCTGATACCGCGGACTTTCCCCAATTGGCTGCAGGCGTTTGCCATTCTAGCCAGCGTGATTGGCGAAACGGCGCCGGAGCATTGCTCGGCCCTGTTTTGTTACATGGACGCTATCGGGGAGGCGTATAGGGTGTATGGGGGTACGGCTTGGCTGCGTTACGACGAGCAGTTTAGGCAACGGCGGGCGGTGCGGCCTGATATTCGGTGGGACCACAAGGATATCAGCCTTTGGATGCGGTTGATGGCGTCTGCGCGGACGCCGTCGCAGTTTTTTCAGGGGGGGGCCGGGGGAACCCCCGCCTCGGGACTTCCGGCCGGGAAAAAAATGGGTGTCTGCTGGCAGTTTAACGAGGGGGCCTGCAAGTTCGGGGGGTCCTGTCGATTTAAACATGAGTGTTCCGGGTGCGGTGGCTCGCACTCCCTCTCCCGTTGTTTTAAAAAGGGCAAGCGCGCCGGGGAACCTGCGTTCAAGGGGAGCAACCCCGGTGAGGGTGGAAAGGATGCGTCCTTTTCTAAATAGGTACCCGGACAAAAGGGCTGCGCGGGTGCTGGGGGAGGGGTTTGCGGTGGGGTTTCGGATTCCGTGTTCGTTAGAAGTTGTTCCGCCGTTGGCTAGGAACTTGAGGTCCGCCCTGCAGCATCCGGGGGTGGTTAGCGAAAAATTGGCTAAGGAGGTTGCCTTGGGTAGGATGAGTGGCCCGTTCGTGGAACAGCCGTTGCCGGTTTTGGTGGTGTCGCCGTTGGGGGTGGTGCCTAAGAAGGAGCCTAACAAGTTCCGGCTTATCCATCATCTGTCCTTCCCAAAGGGGGGTTCCGTGAACGATGCCATCGATCCCGAGGCCTGCACGGTGTCTTACACGTCGTTTGACGCGGCGGTGGGCTGGGTGCGGCGTTACGGTAAGGGGGCCCTTATGGCGAAGTCTGACATCGAAGCGGCTTTTAGGCTGTTGCCGGTGCACCCGGAGAGCTTTTGGCTCTTGGGGTGTTCTTGGCAGGACCGGTTTTACGTGGATCAGTGCTTGCCCATGGGCTGTTCCGTCTCCTGTGCCTTGTTTGAACTGTTTAGTTCATTCTTGGAATGGGTGGTGCGCGACGTGTCGGGCTGGGCGTCGGTGATTCACTACCTGGACGACTTTCTCGTCGTGGGCCCCCCGTCCTCCAATGTGTGTGCGATCCTGTTGGCCACGTTGCAGCACATTGCGGATCGTTTTGGGGTGCCGTTAGCGGCCGACAAAACAGAGGGGCCGGCCACGGTCTTGAGTTTTTTGGGCATTGAAATAGACACCGAGGTGATGGAGTGCCGCTTACCGGAGGACAAAGTCGAGGGACTGAAGCAGGAGCTGAGGGAGTTGGTCGGCGTGCGGAAAGTGCAGTTGCGGAAGTTGCAGTCGGTCCTGGGTAAGTTGAATTTTGCTTGCCGGATCATTCCGATGGGGCGGATATTTTGCCGACGGCTGTCGGGGGCTACGGCGGGTGTTCTGGTTCCGACCCACTTCATTCGTTTGACAAGGGACCTTAGGGAGGATTTGAGGATTTGGCAGACTTTTTTGGAGGGCTTCAACGGACGGTCGGTGTGGATGAAGGGACCGGTGAGTAATTTTGACGTGGAGTTAGTGACGGATGCGGCAGGGTCAGCGGGCTATGGGGCCTTTTTCCAGGGGCAATGGAGCGCGGAGGCGTGGCCCCGGTCGTGGGTGGAGGCGGGGTATGCGAAGAACCTGGTGCTGCTGGAATTGTTTCCGGTGTTGCTGGCTATGGAACTGTGGGGGGAGTCGTGCCGGGATCTGAAGATCAGGTTGCACTGTGACAACATGGGCGTGGTGCAGGTGATCAATCGGATGTCGGCGTCTTCACAGCCGGTGATCCGGCTGCTGCGCCACCTGGTGCTGAGGTGTTTGCAAGCAAACATATTTTTGTATGCAGTTCACGTACCGGGGGTGGACAATAACGTGGCTGATGCCTTGTCTCGATTCCAGTGGGAGCGGTTTCGGGCGTTGGCTCCGGAGGCAGCGAGCGAGGGGATCCCCTGCCCGGGGTGGCTCTGGGAGGTTGCGTTGGAATCGCCACGGACTGGATCAGGAGGTCGGTGAGCGGTGCGACATGGGCGGCCTACAGTAAGGTGTGGAAGGAATGGATGGACTTTACACGGCTAGCGGACGCTGAGCTGGGTGGGGGTGGCGATCAGGGGCTGCGGGTGTTGTGCTTTGTAGCTAAGATCATGGAACGCTTGGGGTCGGTGTCATTGCTTGAGCGTAAGCTTGCGGCGCTGGCCTTTTGGTTTAAACTGCGGGGGGAGATTGATCACACAAAAAGTTTTTGGGTCAAGCAGGCGGTTAAGGGGTACAAGAAGGGCAATCCGCGAAGGGATATGAGGAGGCCGGTGACCTTCCAGGTCTTGCAGGTTCTCTGCGAGCGGTTGGGGGAACAGTGCACTTCGGATTATGAGGTGCGGTTGTTCCGAGCGGCTTTTTCGTTGGCGTTTTTTGGGGCTTTTCGGGTGGGGGAGTTGGTCAGTCCGGCAAAGACTGTTGGGGGGGGTCTGTTGGGTCAAGATGTGACCCTGGGAACTGATAGGGTGCGTTTGCGGCTGCGTAGGTCTAAGACGGATCAGACAGGGAATGGGGTGGACATATGGTTGTTTGCGCTGCCGGGGTCGGGAGTATGCCCGGTGAGGGTGGTTTCGGAGTTCCTGGGGGTTCGGCCGCAAGGGGTGGGCCCGTTGCTGGTGCATCAAGATGGCACCTTTTTATCTCGCTTTCAGTTTGTGGCTGTGTTTAGGAGGTGTCTGCGGGCCGGGGGTTTGGATTGCTCTCAATTTGCCTCCCACTCCTTCCGCATTGGGGCAGCCACTGAGGCGGCCAGGTGCGGGTTGGACGAGGCTGTGGTCAGGAGGATTGGGCGCTGGGAATCACGGAGGTTTCGGTCGTACGTGCGGCCACACCTGATGTGAACGGAGTTCGGGGTTTGGTTCATGTTGTACAGGTGGTGGGGGGGGGGCTGTATGTGTTAAGGGGTAGTGGTCGGGTTTTGCATAGTTGCTTTAGTATTTTGTTTTTCCTTTCAGATGGAGGTCGCGAACGCCTCGTCTGGATTTTGGGGCACTCCTATGTTTTTTGGGGTGCCAGGAGAGCAGATGTCAGGCCGGAAGGAAGGCAGCTGGGGATTTCCCGGGGGGAGGCAAGCATACGGTGGTTGGGGATCCCCGGGCTTAAATGGGAAAGGGTGGTGCCGGAGTTTCATAGGTACGCCAGAATGGATAGGCCCCCGGATGTGTTGGTGTTGCATGTGGGGGGGAACGACTTGGGGGTCCGGTCCACCAGGGACATCGTTTCGGATGTAAAGAGGGATTTTCTCATGCTCCGGAGGGATTTTCCGAGTATGGTGGTGATCTGGTCGGACATTGTTGCGCGGACCGCATGGCGTATGGCTCGCTCGGTGGTTCGACTCAACAAGGCTAGGATTAAAGTTAATAAGGCCCTGGGGAGGTTTGTGTCCCGGAATGGGGGATTGGTGATACGGCACACGGAGTTGGAGGTGAATGTGGGCATGTACCTCAGGGGGGATGGAGTACACCTCACGGCAGTAGGAACTGACCTTTGGACCCTGGGGGTGCAGGGGGGGATTGAGAGGGCTCTGCGGGTGTGGAGGGGCCCTTAAGGCTAAGGGGGTCAGCCTTGCGGGCGGTGGCGGTGTCTTTGGTCTTTGACGGGGTAAAGGAAATTAGGTGATGGAACGGTGTGGGGGGCTCATAGGTGGTATGTCCCCCTTTTTTGGTGTATCCCAGTGGAAGGGTAGGCTGGGATACGGGTTTGGTGACACTGCGGGAAGGTGGGGGTTGTCTCCGGGCTGTTAAACGGCCGGAGGCCTTGTATGGTACAAAATTTGGTCCCGCAGTGGGTGTGGAAAAGGGTAACGTTAAAATGGAACCGAGGTACCGTCAAAGACCAAACGACTGGGAGTTGTAATTGCTGCTGCAAGATATATATATATATAAGTATGTTCTATTTAACATTAAAGTTATTTATTTTATTTGGTTAAAGGTTTTGGTTAAAATAAAAGGCTGCTATGGCCAATTTATACTCCAAACTCCGGTGTGGTCTATTTATTGGGAATGGGGGAGGAAAAATGGAACGGTACAGGTATGAGTAGTAAAAGGTAATATTTACGGAAGGGGTAATTACCGAATGCATAGGTCAAGGGAAGCCCGGAAACGCAGGCTGGACGGAGGTGCAGGGCTGGCATGACTGATGCTAGGTAGCCCCTATAGGGTTAATCCTAGTGAGAAGTTAGAGGGAGGGGTGGAGCTGCAGGAAGGGAAAAGGAGAGGGCGGAGTGTTATAAAAGCAAGGGGAGGAGTCACGGCAGGAAGCGTGGGGTCACAAGGGAGAAGTTGCCCGCCCACCCGCCCTTTAGGTTAAGATGCTATGTTTGTTTTCAGGTGGTTGTCGGTTGTCTCATTTTCTTGCAGGTTCGGTTGAGGAGGTCGTCATAGCAGTGGAAGGCGGTGTCTTTGGTCTTTGACGGGGTAAAGGAAATTAGGTGATGGAACGGTGTGGGGGGCTCATAGGTGGTATGTCCCCCTTTTTTGGTGTATCCCAGTGGAAGGGTAGGCTGGGATACGGGTTTGGTGACACTGCGGGAAGGTGGGGGTTGTCTCCGGGCTGTTAAACGGCCGGAGGCCTTGTATGGTACAAAATTTGGTCCCGCAGTGGGTGTGGAAAAGGGTAACGTTAAAATGGAACCGAGGTACCGTCAAAGACCAAACGACTGGGAGTTGTAATTGCTGCTGCAAGATATATATATATATAAGTATGTTCTATTTAACATTAAAGTTATTTATTTTATTTGGTTAAAGGTTTTGGTTAAAATAAAAGGCTGCTATGGCCAATTTATACTCCAAACTCCGGTGTGGTCTATTTATTGGGAATGGGGGAGGAAAAATGGAACGGTACAGGTATGAGTAGTAAAAGGGAATATTTACGGAAGGGGTAATTACCGAATGCATAGGTCATGCCTTGTACCATGTTTCTGGTGAAATTTGAACTCCTTGCCCCTTCCAGTTACTTCCTATTTAAGCCATGCCTTTCATTGTCAGATTATTGTGCTCTTGTAAGGTACCTGTGATAGGTAGTGTCCGAAATGGAGCTTGTGTGCTGAGGATTCAGGTGAAAACGCAGGCAGATCAGGACGTCAACAGATCAGGCAAAGTGGTACACGATCGAAATCCAGAGATTGGTCAGGCAGGCAAAGGTCATACATGAGATCAGCAGGCTAGAGAGTAGTCAGAAATTCAGGCAGAAGTTCAAATATGGTATTCAAAGTCACAAAGCAGTCAAAACACCCAGGAAGCTAGTCCAAACAAACGGGCACTGAGAAATACTAGAGATGCTGCTATTTATGGGCTGCTTTGATTGTATGTTGTCCACAACTGGCAGCAGGTGGGGCTAGTGAGTCCAAGGTAATGCATCAAACTAAGAGAACATAGCTATAACTCCAGAGCTCCTCTGTGGTGCAACAAGCAAGACTGCAGCTGTGGGACAACCAGGAACATCCCAGTTCAAATACACCCAGACACAATGACAACTCTTCCCCAGCCAGCTGCTTGATCCCTAGTTGGTACATATCCTACCAGGTCCCCAACCTTGTTGGGCAATCCTGTGGACCGTGACTTGGCACTAACAAGCGGCAAAATCCATCTCCACTATTGGAAAGCTCTGGTGAACACCAGTTAGTGCCTAGACCCATGTGCCCCAGGTGAGTCTGCATCATCCGCCTGAGGTGTCCTGCTGGTTGGTGGGAACCTTTTCTAATACTATAGCTTCTGGTCTCAGGTGGCTCAAGCAAGATGAGCTAATGCCGTGTACACACGGCCGGACTTTTTCTACAGCAAAGGTCTGATGGAATGAATCCGTCCATGTGTGGGCTTCATCGGACCTTTGCTGTCGAAAAAAAAATCAGACAGACTTTAGACTTAGAACATGTTTCAAATCTTTCCGACGGACTCGAGTCTGGTCGAAAAATCCATCTGTATGGTGGTCCGACGGACAAAAACCGACGCTAGGGCAGCTATTGGCTACTGGCTATGAACTTCCTTATTCTAGTCCGTCCGTCATCACGTTCAAATCCGTAGGACTTGGTGTGATTGTGTGCGGCCAAGTCCGTTCGTTTCGGAAAGTCCGCTGAAAGTCCGTCGGGAAGAACGTCGGACCTAGTCTGCTTGCGTACTTATCCTGCTGGCTGGTGGAACCCTCTCTAATACTATAGCTTCTGGTCTGAGATGGCTCAAGCAAGATGAGCTAAAGCCGTGTACACACGGCCGGACTTTTTCAATAGCAAAGGTTTGATGGAATAAATTCGTCCATGTGTGGGCTTCATCGGACCCCTGCCGTCGAAAAAAATCAGACGGAATTTAGAATTAGAACATGTTTCAAATCTTTCCAACGGGTGCTACAATGCTTTGGTGTGATTCCGGACTTTGGTTGGATTGAGTGCGGCCAAGTCCATTCTTTCAGAAACTCCGGAAGAGTGTTGGGCCTAGTCTGCCGGAAAGTCCGGACACAGCAGAGGTCGTGGGTCCAGATCCTAGTCCTGGCACCACGAAACCCCTCCGGCATTAAGAGTACTTAGAGGGGGTTGTGAGAAAGGGATTTATTTTACCTTTGGTTGACACCAGAGAACACCAGTTGACACCAGAGAATTTGGCCCGAAAAAAGTCCAGAAATCTCCACAATTTTGTCAAGAATTTCAGAGGAAAAAAAAAAGAAGAAAACTCTCCATTTTGCTCATCCCTAACGGTATGGATTTCCAGTTTCTTTTCTTAGAGAGCATACTAAACATCTACTTTCTCGTTGTGCCTTTGGCAGCGCACGCATTTTTGTCATACCACGCATACTTAATATTTAAACTGCTTTTACGCCGACGCCGCTGTTTAGTTTTAGGTCACATATACAGACGTCTAAAAATAGTTGTGCAATTTCTCTACTGGAACATTTCCCTTATTTGAGATAAAAAAATAAAAAATAAAGACTAAACCAACTGAAATATCTGAATAAGCCACTCGATTTCGATGACTTTCGACTGTGCAAACTCCACCTTCCACGGGTGAAATATTCCTCCAGATAAATCACAGTAGACAACCGTCAGGTATAGGAACGGCAATATATCATTGCATAGTTTAGGAATGATGATATATCATTGCCTACTGTCACGTAAATGCCATAGATCAGGTCCAAACCCCCACCAGGTCCTCATGGAAGCCTCAGGATTCATATCTCCAGGGGGGACACGTGCTTCCTGGTGCTCACTACATGAAGATGTCTTCTCCCTGGGTGGCCATTCCACAAAAAGCTCCCGAAAGTTATTAAAATCTATCCCTAAGCCAATAAGACTTGTCCCCCGCGCCCCCCCCCCCCGCGCCCCCCGGGGGATACGATATGGGAGGAAATGGAAGCAGATCGGTTATCTGAGCATTCGATGCCAAAGCACTTGGTATCCTCCTCTCTGAAGATCATCGAACGGCTTACAATCGAGTTCAACCTTTTTTTTTTTTACCACAGAGGGACCCTGGAAATAGATTTTAGCTCCCAGGGACCCCTACTAATAATTATTATACACACTGCTCATGGGACTTCAGTGAGCTACGAACACAAGAAATTAAAAAAAGAAAAAGGAACGTGGTGCGATCCGCGCATTAGACACCCAGAGCTGCTCCTGACAATAGAAATATCTTCAGTGATAATAATGAAATAAAACAAGTTATGTTACAAATAATACAATGTGGACCACAAATGTTGTATCAGAGAAGTGCTCCCTTCCATTAGTGGTCAGTATGTACATTACATACTCCTGACCCCTGCACTCTGTACATTACATACTCTTGACCCCTGCACTCTGTACATTACATACTCCTGACCCTCGCATGCTGTGCATTACACACTCTTGACCCCTGCATTCTGTACATTACATACTCCAGATCTCCTACACTCTGTACATTGCATACTCCTGACCCCTGCACTCTGTACAGTACATACTCTTGACCCCTGTACTCTGTATATTACATACTCCTGACCCCTGCATGCTGTGCATTACACACTCTTGACCCCTGCACTCTGTACATTACATACTCCTGATCTCCTACACTCTGTACATTGCATACTCCTGACCCCTGCACTCTGTGCATTACATACTCCTGATCCCCTACACTCTGTACATTGCATACTCCTGACCCCTGCACTCTGTACAGAACATACTCCTGATCTCCTGTACTATGTACATTACAATCTCCTGACCCCTGCACTATGTACATTACATACTTCTGATCCCTGCACTCTGTACATGACATACTCCTGATCTCCTGCACTATGTACATTACATATTCCTGACCCCTGCCCTCTGTACGTAACATACTCCTGATCTCCTGCACTATGTACATTGCATACTCTTGACCCCTACAATCTGTATATTGCATACTCCTGACCCCTGCACCATGCACCCTTAAATACCCATGATCTCCTGGACTATGTACATTACATACTCCTGACCCCTGCACTCTGTACATTACATACTCCTGATCTCCTGCACTCTGTTCATTGCATACTCCTGACCCCTGCACTCTGTACATTGCATACTCCTGACCCCTGCACTCTTGTACATTACATACTCCTGATCCCTGCACATTGTACAGTACATACTTCTGCCCCCTGCACTCTGTACATTGCATACTCCTGAACCCTGCATCCTGTACATTGCATACTCCTGGCCCCTGCACTCTGTACATTGCATACTCCTGAACCCTGCATCCTGTACATTGCATACTCCTGGCCCCTGCACTCTGTACATTACATACTCCTGGCCCCTACACTCTGTACATTGCATACTCCTGATCTCCTTCACTCCGTACATTGCATAATCCTGACAGCTGCACTCTGTACATTGCATACTCCTGACCACCGCACTTCGTACATTACATACTCCTGACCCCTGCAATCTGTACATTACATACTCCTGACCCCTGCAATCTGTACATTACAGACTCCTGACCCCTGCAATCTTTACATTACATACTCCTGATCCCCTGCACTCTGTACATTACATATTCCTGACCCCTGCATTCTGCACATAACATACTCCTGATCTCCTGCACTATGTACATTACAATCTCCTGACCCCTGCACTATGTACATTACATACTTCTGCTCTCCTGCACTCTGTACATTACATATTCCTGACCCCTGCACTCTGTACGTAACGTACTCCTGATCCCCTGTACTATGTACATTACTTACTCCTGTCTCCTGCACACTGTATAATAAATACTCCTGACCCCAGCAGTCTGTCCAAAACACACTCTTGAAATTTTTAATCTGTATGTTACATAATCGTTTCTCCTGCCCTCTACATACACTTTAGATCCTTTGCACACAGTATTTTATATACATTTGACCTCTGCACTCGGTACATAGCACACTCCTGATCCTTACACTCTGTACATTACATGATCCTCGCTCCTGCATTCAATACATACACTCCAGATCCCTGCAGTATATATATTATGCACATCTGACCCCTGCACCCAATAAATATCACAGTCTTGAGCCCTGCATGCTGTATATTGCATACTCTTGCCCACTGCACTCTGTATATTACATACTCCTGACCCCTGTACTCTGTACATTACACACTCCTGACCCCTAAACTCTGTACATTACATACTTCTGTCCCCTGCACTCTGTACATTACATAATCCTGAACCCTGCACATTGTACATTATACATTACACACTCCTGACCCCTGCACTCTGTACATTACATACTCCTGACCCCTGCACTCCGTACATTACATACTCCGGACCCTTGCACTCTGTACATTACATACTTCTGATCCTGCACCCTGCACATAACATATTTCTGACCCCTGCACTCTGTACATTACATAATACTGACAACTGCACGTTTTACATTATACATTATACACTCCTGACCCCTGCACTCTGTACATTGCACACTCCTGATCTCCTGCACTATGTACATTACAATCTCCTTACCACTGCACTCTGTACATTACATACTCCTGATCCCCTGCACTCTGTACATTACATATTCCTGACCCCTGCACTCTGCACATAACATACTCCTGATCTCCTGCACTATGTACATTACAATCTCCTGACCCCTGCACTATGTACATTACATACTTCTGATCTCCTGCACTCTGTACATTACATATTCCTGACCCCTGCACTCTGCACATAACATACTCCTGATCTCCTGCACTATGTACATTACAATCTCCTGACCCCTGCACTATGTACATTACATACTTCTGATCTCCTGCACTCTGTACATAACATATTCCTGACCCCTGCACTCTGTACATAACATACTCCTGATCCCCTGTACTATGTACATTACTTACTCCTGTCTCCTGCACACTGTATATTAAATACTCCTGACCCCTGGACTCCGTACATTACATACTTCTGACCCTGCACCCTGTACATAACATACTCCTGACCCCTGCACTCAGTACATTACATACTGCGGACCCCTGCACTCCATACATTACATTCTCCTGACCCCTGCACTCCGTACATTACATACTGTGGATCCCTGCACTCCGTACATTACATACCCCTGCACTCCGTGCATTACATACTCCTGACCCCTGCACTCTGTTAATTACACACTCCTGACCCCTGCACTCTGTACATTACACACTCATGACCCCTACACTTAGTCTGTTACACAATCCTGACCCCTACAATCTGTACACAACAGATACAGTATATGACCTCTGCACCCTGTGATAACATGAAAATCCTGTGACTGGAAGTCAGTGCAGAGCTTTCCACTAACGCTACCTAGGTTGATGCGTTTATATTTTCACATTGGAATTGTTACATTGTCCTGCGTTTTGCTCGGACTGTCCTCACTTTATAATGGCTCCTCGCCAAGTCCTCTCTCTAAAAGAAAAGCCTTCTGCAGTGATCTTTGACCTCCTCCTCGTTGTTCAGGTAGATCTCCTCCTCCCCGGGGTCACCTACCCCTGCTTTATCTCATCCGGAGTCGGGAACATTTTCTGACTGTGCCGAAGGTAAAGACGGTTATTTCTGAGGCACAGGAGACGTTAGGCTGAACTCTTCAAAATTGCTGACTCCTTCCTGAAAGCCGCGAGCCGGTTATGATCACCACCGCGCCAATCTGCAGAATAAAAATACCGATTAGAACACGATAAACTCAAAGCTTCTGCTCCATCCGAATGCAGGCGGCTTCCGGGGAACACAAAGTACACGTTCCTCCTGGAAGGACTGGAGAACATAAAAATAGGGATTGGAATATACTTAACGTTTATATAATCCCTCAAGATGACCTTTTCCTATTTGTTCCCCTTTGTGCTGTTAGAGGTCCCATTGGAAGTGTTGTATCTGTTCAGGAGAGCCAAAAACCGGCTTGCGCTGGAAGAGCTGGAAGGAACCCTACTAAGAACAACATGGTGCCCCATGGGAGAGCACTGTAGAGCCCAGAGGAACCCTACTAAGACCCACATACATAGTGCTCCATGGGAGAGCAGTGGCACCTGGTGGAACCCTACTAAGTACAACATAGTGCCCCATAGGACTGTAGCACTGGGAGGAACCCTGCTAAGACCTACATACATAGTGCCCCATGGGAGAGCACAGTGGCACCTTGTGGAACCCTAAGTACAACATAGTGCCCCATGAGAGAACACTGTGGCACTTGGGGGAACCCTACTAAGACCCACATAGTGCTCTGTGGGAAAACACTGTAGCCTCTGGTGGACAGCTGCTAAAACCTACATAGTACCCTATGGTAAAGCACTGTAGCATTCGGAGGAACCCTACTAAGACCCACATAGTACCCAGTGGGAGAGCACTGTAGCACCCGGAGGAACCCTACTAAGACCCACATAGTGCCCCATGGGAGATCACTGTAGCACCTGGTGGAAAGCTGCTAAAACCTACATAGTACCCCATGGGAGAGAGCACTGTAGCACCCAGGGGAACCCTACTAAGACCCACATAGTGCCCCATGAGAGAGCACTGTAAAGCCCAGAGGAACCCTACTAAGACTCACATAGAGCCCCAATAGGAGAGCACTGTAGCACTGAGAGGAACCCTACTAAGGCCCATATAGTGCCCCATGGGAGAGCACTGTAGTAACCGGTGGATCCCTACTAGGACTCACATAGTAGTGCCCCATGGGAGAGCACTGTAGTGCTGGGAGGAACCCTACTAAGACCCATATAGTGCTCCATGGGAAAACACTATAGCCTCTGGTGGACAGCTGCTAAAACCTACATACAGTGGTGTGAAAAAGTGTTTGCCCCCTTCCTCATTTCCTGTTCCTTTGCATGTTTGTCACACTTAAGTGTTTCGGAACATCAAACCAATTTAAACAATAGTCAAGGACAACACAAGTAAACACAAAATGCAATTTGTAAATGAAGGTGTTTATTATTAAAGGTGAAAAAAAATCCAAACCATCATGGCCCTGTGTGAAAAAGTGATTGCCCCCTAAACCTAATAACTGGTTGGGCCACCCTTAGCAGCAACAACTGCAACCAAGCGTTTGCGATAACGTGCAATGAGGCTTTTACGGCGTCCTAGAGGAATTTTGGCCCACTCATCTTTGCAGAATTGTCCTAATTCAGTTACATTAGAGGGTTTTCGAGCATGAACGGCCTTTTTAAGGTCATACCACAACATCTCAATAGGATTCAGGTCAGGACTTTGGCTAGGCCACTCCAAAGTCTTCATTTTGTTTTTCTTCAGCCATTCGGTGGTGGACTTGCTGGTGTGTTTAGGATCATTGTCCTGCTGCAGAACCCAAGTTCGTTTCAGCTTGAGTACACGAACAGATGGTCAGACATTCTCCTTCAGGATCTCTTGGTAGACAGCAGAATTCATAGTTCCTTTTATCACGGCAAGTCTTCCAGGTCCTGAAGCAGCAAAACAGCCCCAGACCATCACACTACCACCACCATATTTTACTGTTGGTATAATGTTCTTTTTATGAAATGCAGTGTTCCTTCTACGCCAGATATACTTGGACACACACCTTCCAAAGAGTTCCACTTTTGTCTCATCACTCCACAGAATGTTGTCCCAAAAGTCTTGGGGATCATCAAGATGTGTTGTGGAGAAATTGAGACGAGCTTTGATGTTCTTTTTGCTCAGCAGTGGTTTTCTCCTTGGAACTCTGCCATGCAGGCCATTTTTGCCCAGTCTTTTCCTGATGGTGGAGGCATGAACGCTGACCTTAACTGAGGCAAGTGAGGCCTGCAGTTCCTTGGACGTTGTTGTGGGGTCTTTTGTGACCTCTTGGATGAGTCGTCGCTGCGCTCTTGGGGTAATTTTGGGCGGCCGGCCACTCCTGGGAAGGTTCACCACTGTTCCATGTCTTCGCCATTTGTGGATAATGGCTCTCACTGTGGTTCGCTGGATTCCCAAAGCTTTGGAAATGGCTTTATAACCCTTTCCAGACTGATAGATCTCAATTACTTTCTTTCTCAATTGTTCCTGAATTTCTTTGGGTCTCGGCATGATGTGTAGCTTTTAAGGATCTTCTGGTGGACCTTACTGTGTCAAGCAGCTCCTATTTAAGTGATGCCTTGATTGTGAACAGGTGTGGCAATAATCAGGCCTGGGTGTGGCTAGAGAAATTGAACTCAGGTGTGGACAACCACAGTTATAGTATGTTTTAACAAGGGAGGCAATCACTTTTTCACACAGGGCCATGATGGTTTGGATTTTTTTTCACCTTTAATAATAAACACCTTCATTTACAAATTGCATTTTGTGTTTACTTGTGTTGTCCTTGACTATTGTTTAAATTGGTTTGATGTTCCGAAACACTTAAGTGTGACAAACATGCAAAGGAACAGGAAATGAGGAAGGGGGCAAACACTTTTTCACACCACTGTAGTACCCTATGGGAGAGCACTGTAGCACCCGGAAGAACCCTACTAAGACCCAAATAGTGCCCCATGGGAGAGCACTGTAGTGCTGAGAGGAACCCTACCAAGACCCATATAGTGCTCCATATGAAAATACTGTAGCACCTGGTGGAAAGCTGCCAAAACCTACATAGTACCCCGTGGGAGAGCACTGTAGAGCCCGGAGGAACCCTGCTAAGATCCACATAGTGCACTATGGGAGAACACTGTAGCGCTGAGAGGAACCCTACTAAGACCCATATGGTGCACTATGGGAGAGCACTGTAGCACCCGGTGGAACCCTACTAAGACTCACATAGTGCCCCATGGGAGAGCACTGTAGCGCTGGGAGGAACCCTACTAAGACCCATATAGTGCTCCATGGGAAAACACTGTAGCACCTGGGGGAAAGCTGCTAAAACCTACATAGTACCCCGTGGGAGAGCACTATAGCACCCGGAGGAACCCTTCTAAGACCCACATAGTGCCCCTGAGAGAACACTGTAAAGCCCAGAGGAACCCTACTAACACTCACATAGAGCCCCAATGGGAGAGCACTGCAGCGCTGAGAGGAATCCTACTAAGACCCATATAGTGCCCCATGGGAGAGCACTGTAGTAACTGGTGGAACTCTACTAAGACTCACATAGTGCCCCATGGGAGAGCACTGTAGCGCTGGGAGGAACCCTACTATGACCCATATAGTGCTCCATGGGAAAACACTGTAGCCTCTGGTGGACAGCTGCTAAAACCTATATAGTAGGGTTCCTCAGGGTGATACAGTGCTCTCCCATAGGGTACTATGTAGGTTTTAGCAGCTGTCCACCAGAGGCTACAGTGTTTTCCCATGGAGCACTATATGGGTCATAGTAGGGTTCCTCTCAGCGCTACAGTGCTCTCCCATGGTACACTATGTGAGTTTTTGTAGAGTTCCACCGGTTACTACAGTGCTCTCCCATAGTGCACTATATGGGTCTTAGTAGGGTTCCTCTCAGCGCTACAGTGCTCTCTCATGGGGCACTATGTTGGTCTTACCAGGGTTCCTCCGGGCTTTACAGTGCTCTCATGGGGCACTATGTGGGTCTTAGTAGGGTTCCTCGGGGTGATACAGTGCTCTCCCATAGGGTACTAAGACCCACATAGTGCCCCATGAGAGCACTGTAGCGCTCAGAGGAACCCTACTATGACCCAAATAGTGCCCCATGAGAGCACTGTAGAGCCCGGAGGAACCCTGGTAAGACCCACATAGTGCCCCATGGGAGAGCACTGTAGCGCTGAGAGGAACCCTACTAAGACCCATATGGTGCACTATGGGAGAGCACTGTAGCCTCTGGTGGACAGCTGCTAAAACCTACATAGTACCCTATGGGAGAGCACTGTATCACCTGGAGGAACCCTACTAAGACCCACATAGTGCCCCATGAGAGCACTGTAGAGCCCAGAGGAACCATGGTAAGACCAGCATAGTGCCCCATGGGAGAGCACTGTAGCGCTGAGAGGAACCCTACTAAGACCCATATAGGACCCCATGGGGGAGCACTGTAGCAACCGGTGGAACCCCACTAAGACTCACATAGTGCCCCATGGGAGAGCACTGTAGCGCTGGGAGGAACCCTACTAAGACCCACATAGTGCACTATGGGAGAGCACTGTAGCTCTGGGAGGAACCCTACTAAGACCCACATTATGCCCCAATGCGAGAGCACTGTAGCACCGGGAGGAACCCTACTAAGGCTCACATTGTGCCCTATGGGAGAGCACTGTAATGATGGGAGAAACCCTACTAAGGCTCACATTGTGCCCTATGGGAGAGCACTGTAATGACAGGAGGAACCCTACTAAGACCCACATAGTGCCTCATGGGAAAACACTATAACACCCCGGTGGAAAGCTACTAAAATCTACATAGTGCCCCATGGGAGAGCACTGTTGCGCCGGGAGGAACCCTACTAAGACCCACATAATGCCTCATCACTCCAACACAGATGGGAGGACGTCTCCATTGACAGCCTTGCTTCATGGTTGACCAATATCTTCCTATATTTATTTGAAAGCCAAAGTATTGGCAGACGAAAGTTTAATATTTTCGGCCCTTGGAACCCTTCATTTACATAGAAGAAGCCATTTAATCATGGAGCGTTTGTCGATTTCCATGAGAGCGAAGAGATTTGTCATGGAAGCCACAGCTTGTAAAGCTCGGTAAATCATTCCGCCGTCTATGTCCCGTGTCTTTAGTCTTTGATTGGTGACCCGCTTAAATCACACTAAATGTGACTGTGAGACGGAGCAGAAGGGGAATGTCTGCATGGGGACCGGAGATAGATATGATTTGTATCTGAACTCCCTCCATGCAGACATTGTCGATGCTCATAAATATCAAACACAGCACTTAGCAGATCTGCGCCCAGTGCCGCGTCTGAGGTCTGGAGGATGGAGTAAAGGGACGTGATGGTGGGTCTCATGTGCTTTCAATTTCTGCTCTTTCAAGTTGTATTTCCATAACTTACTTTGGACTGGAATAAGGAATATTATGGCTTTAAAACTGACCTTTAATCTGCTTATATTTTGCCTTTCCTGGTACTTTCACCAATTCCACCCTCCCCCATCAACATGGATGAGGACATTTTTATAAAAACCTTTCCGTTTTCATTACAAAATAGTTACATTTGAGAAGAATTTCCAAATTACATAGTGCCCCATGGGAGAGCACTGTAGCACCCGGCCGGTGGAACCCTGCTAAGATCCACATGCTGCCCCTATGGGAGAGCACTGTAGCACCCAGTGGAAACCTTCTAAGATTCACATAGTGCCTCTATGGGAAAGCACTGTAGCACCCGGTGGAACCCTGCTAAGATCCACATGCTGCCCCTATGGGAGAGCACTGTAGCACCCAGTGGAAACCTTCTAAGATCCACATAGTGCCTCTATGGGAAAGCACTGTAGCACCCGATGGAACCCTGCTAAGATCCACATAGCACCCCATGGAAACCTTCTAAGGCCAACATAATTACGTAGTTAGTAAGGTTGAATAAAGACACCAGTCCATCCTGAGTGTCTATAATTGTCCCTATCAGTGTATATTGCACCCTACCCTCAAGGAGCCCACAGTCCAAGGTCCCCATTCTAGGGCAAATTTTGGACAGAAGCCAATTAACCTAATTGCATGTCTTTGGAGCATGGGAGGAAATCAGAGCACCTGGGGGAAACCCACACAGGTACAAGGAGAACATGCAAACTCCAGGCAGGTAGTGTTGTGGTTGGGATTTGAACCAGCAACCCTTTTCACAGCTAGGTGAGAGTGCTAACCACTACACCACTGTGAGAGAGCACTGCAGCACTCAATGGGAAGCTACTAAAACTCACATCCCAGATAGCAAGCTTGAAAACTATTGCTGCAAGTTTGAAAATAACTATTGCTATTGCTAGACTTGCAAGGCTTCACAAGTTTGTTGCACGATTGCACAAGTCCACATTTCATGACTCCCGATCAACTTTCTTTGCAAACATTCAGCAAGTCTGCTGCAAGTTCTGGTTCAGTTATGCTGTGCAATAGTCATCCCACCACAGGGGTCAGTGTGGCTGAATTTTCATGTTGTAGACTTGCAGAGCTGTTGCTGTAGACTAGAACTCTACTAAGTGCCACATAGTGCCCCACGAGAGAGCATTGTAACGCTGAGAGGAGCCCTATTAAGACCTGCATAGTACCCCATGAGAGGACACTGTAGCACCTGGTAGAACCCTACTAAGACCCACATAGTGCCCCATGGGAGAGGACTGTAGCACCCAGTGAAACCCTAGTAAAACCATTCATAGTGCCCCATGAGAAAGGACTGTAGCACCCAGTGGAACCCTAGTAAAACCTACATACTGTAGTGCCCCATGACAGAGCACAGTGGCATCCGGTTGGAACCCTATTAAAACTCACATAGTGCCCCATGGGAGAGCACTGTAGCACCCAGTGGAAAGCTACTAAAACTCACATAGTGCCCCATGGTACAGCACTTGAAGCACCAGGTGGAACCCTACTAAAACCCACATAGTGCGCCATAGGAGAGCACTGTAGCACCTGGTGGAACCCTACTGAAGCTCACGTAGTGCCCTGTGGTACAGCACTTGAAGCACCAGGTGGAACCCTACTTAAACCCACATAGTGCTCCATGGGAAAGCACTGTAGCACATGGTGGAACCCTACTAAAACCCACATGGTGCCCCATGGAAAACCACAGTAGCACCTGGTGGAACCCTACTAAGATCCACATAGTACCCCATGAGAGAGCACTGTAGCACCCAGTGGAACCCTAGTAAAACCCACATAGGGCTCCAATGGGAGAGCACAGTGGCACCTGGTGGAAAGCTACTAAAACCTGCATAGTGCCCCAATTGAGAGCACTTAAAGCAGCAGGTGGAACTCTACTAAAACCTATATAGTTCCCCATGGGAGAGCACTGTAGTACCTGGTGGAACCCTACTGAAGCCCACATAGTGTCCCATGGGAGAGCACTGTAGCACCCAAGGAAACCCTAGTAAGACCCACATAGTGCCCCATGAGAGAGCACTGTAATGCAGGGAGGAGCCCTACTAAGACCTACATAGTGCCGCATGAGAGCATACTGTAGCACCTGGTGGACCCTACTAAGACCTACATAGTTCCCCATGGGAGAGCCCTGTAGCACTGGGAGGAAGCCTACTAAGACCCACATACAGTAGTGTCCCATGGGAAAGCACTGTAGCACCTGGTGGAAAGCTACTGAAGCCCACATACTGCCTCATGGGAAAGCACTGTAGCACCCGGTGGAAAGTTACTGAAGCCCACATAGTGCCCCATGGGAGAGCACTGTAGCTCCCTGGGAAACCCTACTAGGACCCACATAGTGCCCCATGAGAGCACTATAATGCAGGGAAGAGCCCTACTAAGACCTACATAGTGTCCCATTAGAGCGTACTGTAGCACCTGGTGGACCCTACTAAGACCTACATAGTTCCCCATGGGAGAGCACTGTAGCACCGGGAGGAACCCTACTAAGACCCACATAGTGCCCCATGGGAAAGCACTGTAGCACAAAGTGGAAAGCTACTAAAACCCACATAGTACTCCATGGGAGAGCACTGCAGTGCCCCGAAGGAACCCTACTAAGACCCACATAGTGCCTCATCGCTCTGACAGGGACTGGAGGAGGGCTCCATTGACGGCCATTCTTCGTGGTTGACAAACACCTTACTATATTTATTTGTCTGTTTACAAAGAGCGTTCTGCACTAGTGACTGTTGTAGCAGCCGCGGCAGACGAGCTGCCAATTCCAGTAATAAACTCAACAAGCAGCAACTTATTTTCCATTGATTACCAATACGTACAGGACCAGGAACGTGTCTTATGTTTGTGTAAGAGGCATTTCTGTTATGTTCGGTCGTAGGAGGCGATAACCAAGGGCAGAACTGTGTCAGTCTCCATGTGATAATTGTGGACGTTTTACGGGGACGTAATTTCTATTACCTGGAATAACCGGCCCAAACATAAGAAGGGAAGGGAAGAGTGCCAGTGAAAGGAATGAAGGATAAGCTCATTACGGGGAATTGATCACAATTAGTCTTGTAATCGGGGTTAATCTACACAGTCTTTGAAGAGCTGTTAATGAATGATGACTTATCTTTGTGCTTATCCCTGCCTGAACAAATTAATTGGATTACAAATGAAAGGCTGGCAGTGTCTCTGCATGACTTCCCTGTAGGGAGGGTGCCGGTGCGACTACTCCCAAGTGAGCCCAAACCCAAGTACCAGATATAGACAGGTACACTTAGAATTGAGCTCAGAGAGTCAGGGTCTTTTCACTTGTACAGCTACCCTATCAGTTCAGATTAGACCATCCAGTTAGCGAGGTACACCATGTAAACCCTAACTCTAACCCCTAAAAATCTAATTTTAATGTTAATGTCATTTCAAACATCAATTTCATTTTTTTTCCAGATTGCAGAACCCATGTCAGATCCACTTCTTGCCCTATCCAACCTGGTGGTCAAGAAGCCTACACTCAGTCTACATGGCCAGGCTCAAGGACCCAAATCAGATCCACTTTCATCTTTTTTTTTTTTTAATCCAATAGGCATGAAACTTGCCCTATTTTCTACCTGGCCAGGTTCTGGGATCTAAAATAGATCCACTTCCTGCATTTTAAAGCTGATGGCCGGTAAACCCACCCTCTTTCTAATTGACAAGGTTCCAGGACCTAAATCAGAGCCACTACCTGCCCAACCAACTTGGTTTCCTGGAAGCTCAGCCTCTCTCTACCAGGCCAGCCTGTAGTACTCAAACCAGATCCACTTCTTGCTTGTCCAACCTGGTGGCCAAGAAGCCCACCCTCAGTCTACATGGCCAGGCTGAAGGACCCAAATCAGATCCGCTTTCATCTTTCCATCCTAGTAGGCATGAAAGTTGCCCTTTTTTCTACCTGGCCAGGTTCTGGGATCAAAATTAAATTAACTTTCTGCATTTTTAACCTGATGGCTGGTAAACCCATCCTCTTTCTAATTAACAAGGTTCCAGGACCTAAATCAGAGCCACTTCCAGTACCCAAACCAAATCAACTTCATGCTTGTCCAACCTGGTGGCCAAGAAGCCCACGATCTCTCTATATGGCCTGGCTGAAGGACCCAAATCAGATCCAAGTTTCCATGATTCCACCAGAGTAGGCATAAAATTCACAATTTTTCTACCTGGCCAGGTTCTAGGATCTAAAATAGATCCACTTCCTGCATTTTAAACCTGACGGCCAGTAAACCTATTCTCTTCTTACTTGACAAGGTTCCAGGCCTCAAATCAGGTCCACTTCCTGCCTAACCAGCCTGGTTTCCAGGAAGCTCATACCCGTGCTATCTTTCCAGGCTCCAGAACCCAAATCAGATTCACTTACTGTCCACCCAACCTGGTGGCCAAGAAGCCCATCCTATTTCTACATGGCCAGGCTGAAGGACCCAAATCAGATCTACTTTCGTCTTTCAACCCTTGTAGGCGCAAAACTCTGCTTTTTTCTGCATGGCCAGGTTCTGAAATCTAAATCAGATCCACCTCTTGCATTTCCAACCTGATGGCCAGTAAACCCATTCATTTTCTACCTGACAAGGTTCTAGGACTCCAGGAAGCCCATCCTCTTGTTACCTGTCCAGGTTTCAGAAACCAGGTCACTGAGGTCAGATCTCCTTCTTGCCCATCCAACCTGATGGCCAAAAAGCCGACCCTCTCTCTACACGACCAGGCTCAAGAACCCAAATCAGATCAATTTTTACCTTTCCACCTAGCAGGCATGAAACTTTCCCTTTTTCTACATGGCCGGGTTCTGGAATCTAAAACAGATCCACTTCTTGCATTTCCAACCTGATAGTAAACCCATCCTCTTTTTACCTGACAAGGTTGCGGGGCCCAAATCAGATCCACTTCCTGCCCCTCCAACCTGGTTTTCAGGAAGTCCATTATCTCACTACCTATCCACTCCGGGCTCCAGAACCCAAACCAGATCCACTTCTTGCCCGTCCAACCTGGTGGCCAAGAAGCCTACCCTCAGACTACATGGCCAGGCTTAAGGACTCAAATCAGATCCACTTTCATCTTTCCATCCTAATAGGCATGAAACGTGCCCTTTTTTCTACCTGGCCAGGTTCTGGGATCTAAAATAGATCCACTTCCTGCATTTTAAACCTGATGGCCAGTAAACCCATCCTCTTTCTAATTGACAGGGTTCCAGGACCTAAATCAGAGCCACTTCCTGCCCCCCAACCTGGTTTTCAGGAAGCCCATTCTCTCACTGCCTATCCACTCCAGGCTCCAGAACCCAAACCAGATCCACTTCTTGCCCGTCTAACCTGGTAGCCAAGAAGCCCGTCCCATTTCCACCTGGCCAGGCTCAAGAACCCAAACCAGATCTACTTCTTGCTCATCCAAACTTGTGGCCAAGAAGCCCATCCCATTTCCACCTGGTCAGGCTCGAAAATCAGATCTAATACCACTACCTGCTCAACCTGGTGGCCCAGAAGCCCACCCTCTCTTTCTACCAAGCCAGGCTCCAGAGTCCAAACCAGATCTGCTTCCTGACTATCCAATGTTTTGTTGCGCTCTGGACTCGCAAATGCCACATCTTGGCATCTTGGGCAGCAGATGTAGCCCACACCCCAGATCATCTCTTGAGCCATCTGGAGCTGCTAGTCGTTAAATAAAGAGATGGCACACTTGCAGATGTCAACAGAACTCCAAATGTAGCAAAGCTCATGTTTTAAGTAGCCTACAGATTTACAGATTGCATATTCGGATCATTTTGCAGTAAGCAGTAACAGATATGAGGAAGGACTCGCTCCCCTCCATGTTAATTAGGTCTTTGCGCCGCGTCTCTGTATTCCGATCATCAACCTGTTGAGAAATCAGCCATCCAGGGTGAAAAACAAAGAATCATCTCTGGGATTTATGTTTCAACGTAACGTTAATTAATTAGAATTTATGCTCTGCGGGACGGCGTTCCAAGTCTATCAGAAATAAATCCTCAATAAAATCTGTCCAGAGGCCTCGGATTTGTGCAGTTAATGGAGGAAAGATGACAGATGAGTCATCTGGTGAGGGGAACGTGGCAGAGAGACAACGGCACAGGGGGGTGACACTTCGTGGAATGTACAGAACATCAGATGTGTCAGATTGTATTGACACAAATGAGTTTACTATTGTCCCAACGTTGTTGGCGAAATGTTCATCTGTGTCCTACGGAGCGATTATAATCACCGAAAAGGTCAACGCAACCGATGACATGAAGATGCAAATAAAGCGATTATTAGCAGAGGAGCGTTGTCTGGTGACCCCAACATTTCTGGACCCTTTTAAAGCCACCACATCCCTGTCATTAAGATAAAAAATACATTGAAAATAATAAAGTAAAATAATAAATATATTAAAAATAACTAAACAAACCTAAAAGTAATACATTGAAATAATAATAATGATGATAACTTTATTTATCGTTAATGTATTTATTATTTCAAATATAGTTTAATATTTTTTTTATTATTCCTATTATTCTTAATATTATAATTAATATTATGAGTTTTATTATATTGTTATTATTAATAATATAATATTATTTATTTTAATGTATAATTTTTACTTTATATTATTATTTAAAATGTATTTATTTTTTATTTTTTGTATTTTATACTATTCTTGTTATTCTTAATATTATAATTACAATTATGACTTTTATTATATTGTTATTATTAATAATATTATTTATTTTAATATGTTATTTTTACTTTATGTTATTATTTTAAATGTATTTATTATTTTACACATTTTAATATTTTTTATTATTCTTAATATTATAATTAAAATTATTACTTTTATTATATTGTTATTATTAATAATATAATATTATTTATTTTAATGTATTATGTTTAATTTATGTTATTATTTTTAATGCATTTATTATTTCAAATGCATTTTAGTATGTTTTTATTATTCCTATTATTCTTAATATTATAATTCATATTATGACTTTTATTATATTGTTATTATTCATAATATATTATTATTTATTTTAATGTATTATTTTTACTTTATGTTATTATTTTTAATGTATTTATTATTTCAAATGCATTTTTATATTTTTTTATTATTCCTATTATTCTTAATATTATAATTAATATTATGAGTTTTATTATATTGTTATTATTAATAATATATAATATTTATTTTAATGTATAATTTTTACTTTACATTATTATTTTACATTTATTTATTATTTCAAATGTTTTTTTTAAATATTTTATACTATTCTTGTTATTCTTAATATTATAATTACAATTATGACTATTATTATATTGTTATTATTAATATTATTTATTTGAATGTATTATTTTTACTTTATATTATTATTTTCAATTTATTTATCATTTCAAATGCATTTTAATATTTTGTATTATTCCTATTATTCTTAATATTATAATTAAAATTATTACTTTTATTATATTGTTATTATTAATAATATAATATTATTTATTTGAATGTATTATTTTTAATGCATTTATTATTTCAAATGCATTTTAATATGTTTTTATTATTCCTATTATTCTTAATATTATAATTAATACTATGAATTTTATTATATTGTTATCATTAATAATATAATATTATTTATTTGAATGTATTATTGACATATATACACCCCCCTACACCTTCTACACCCCTTTATACCCCTCTAAACCTGTCAGTTAAAGCGACACAGTGCCGTATCGCAAAAAATGGTCTGGTCAGGAGGGGGGGAAATCTTTCCCAAAGCTGAAGTGGTTAATAAAGAGGTGGACCGCCTCTCGGCGAGGAAGTGTTTGTGGCATTAATGTCCCGGAATATTAATTTACTCCTTTGTTTTGGCCGTTTGGAGAAAACAAAAAAAAGTGCACAAAAGATTTATTTCCCCCAATTTACTCGATAAACAAAACGCTGAACCTTCCCATGAATCTCCTCCGAGACCTGGGAAGAGGAGAGGAACCTTCTAAGAGCTCCATAAACCACCTATTACCGCCGAGTAACCATTACAGCACCCAGACCGGTACACCACCCCCTACACTCCCCTACACCCCCTACACCTCCCTACACCTCCCTACACCTCTACAACCCCCCTACACCCCCCTACACTCCCCTAGATCCCACTACACCTCCCTACACCGCTACAACCTCGCTACAACCCCCTACACTCCCCTACACCCCTCTACACCTCCCTACACCTTCTACACCCCCCTACAACCCCCCTACACACCCATACACCCCTCTACACCTTCTACACCCCCTACACCTCCTACACCCCTCTACATCTTCTACACCCCTACACCTTCTACACCTCCTATATCCCCTAGACCTGCTATACCCCCCCCACAACCCCTACACCTTCTTCACTTCCTAACACCCCTCTGTATCCACCTACACCCCTGCACCTTCTACAACCCCCTACACCTTCTACACCCCTCTACACCCACTACACCCCGTACATCCCCCTAGACCTTCTACACCCCCTACACCTTCTACACCCTCTACACCCCCTACACCTTCTACACCCTCTACACCCCCTACACCTTCTACACCCCCTATGTACGGGAGGCAGTCCTACATTTATAATTATGTAAGAAAAAAAGTATAAATACCTGTATATATATATCCTATCTGAACAATGTTTATAAACAATGTTACTTTGTATCTCTCCATCTCTTGTCTGATCAATGTTTATAAACAATGTTCCTTTGTATCTTTCTATCTCCCGTCTGATCAATGTTTATAAACAATGTTACTTTGTATCTCTCTATCTTCTGTCTGATCAATGTTTATAAACAATGTTACTTTGTATCTCTCTATCTCCCGTCTTATCAATGTTTATAAACAATGTTACTTTGCATCTCTCTATCTCCCATCTGATCAATGTTTATAAACAATGTTACATTGTATCTCTTTATCTCCCTTCTGATCAATGTTTATAAACAATGTTACTTTGTATCTCTCTATCTTCTGTCTGATCAATGTTTATAAACAATGTTACTTTGTATCTTTCTATCTCCCGTCTGATCAATGTTTATAAACAATGTTACTTTGTATCTCTCTATCTCCCGTCTGATCAGTGAAGGGGAGAAGGGCAAGGTGTACTTCACGCACCCTGTGTACTTTGATGATTTTTTTTGAGGGGGGGGGGGGGCATTTGTAGAACGTCCAAGGTCTACAATTGGTTAGATTACCTAAAATGAATTTGCTGCTGAAATAATAATAATAATAATAATAATAATAGAAAAAAGCAGCTGTAAAAGAAAGCGCTTTACCTGCATGGTTTGTAGAACGCCCTCCATTGTCGTGGTTCCTCCTGACGGCCCCCCATGTCATCCCCAGGCACAGAAGTGGCACGGAGGCCGTCAGACGGAACCACAGAGCATGATGGAAATGCAGGATCCTAATGCGTTTCTGGGAGAGAAGATTTTCCGGGCGGCTTTGCTCAGCGACGGAGTGAACATCCTACAAATTTCCTTGTACAGAGACTTTCTGTCAGTGTTATTTTAAGAAAAGAAATCCTAAAAAGTATTTTATTATCATTTTAATTTTTTTATAAATATAAATTGAAATAAAATAAAAATAATAATATTTATACAGCGGCGTTTGTATTGGCTCCCCGTGGTATCGCACAGATGGGGGGGGGCTCGGTGGGCGTCTCGCCGCATTTCATGGGTTGTAAATGAATTTATACGTCGTACTAAATACTTGTCAGCGATGGATAAAAGGTGTCATTAAATATTAAAGGTGCCATATGGTGGAACAATCGATGGCATGAAAACATAAATCTTCACAGAAGTATTGAGAGCCGAGAACTCGATTTCACTAGGAAATCACTGATTACTGAAACAAAAAAAGCGTGACGTTTAAAAAAAACAAAAAACAGAAAAAAAACAATATTTTTTACTTTCTGCTATAAAACATATCCAATATGCAATATTAGATAGATGCAAGGTAACATTGTTTATAAACATTGATCAGACAGGAGATAGAGGGATACAAAGTAACATTGTTTATAAACATTGATCAGACGTGAGATAGAGAGATACAAAGTAACATTGTTTATAAACATTGATCAGAGATGAGATAGAGAGATACAAAGTAACATTGTTTATAAACATTGATCAGACCAGAGATAGAGAGATCCAAAGTAAAATTGTTTATAAACATTGATCAGACAGGAGATAGAGAGATACAAAGTAACATTGTTTATAAACATTGATCAGACGGGAGATAAAGAGATACAAAGTAACATTGTTTATAAACATTGATCAGACGGGAGATAGAGAGATACAAAGTAACATTGTTTATAAACATTGATCAGACGTGAGATAGAGAGATACAAAGTAACATTGTTTATAAACATTGATCAGACGTGAGATAGAGACATACAAAGTAACATTGTTTATAAACATTGATCAGACAGGAGATAGAGAGATCCAAAGTAAAATTGTTTATAAACATTAATCAGACAGGAGATAGAGAGATACAAACATTGTTTATAAACATTGATCACACAAGAGATACAGACATACAAAGTAACATTGTTTATAAACATTGATCAGACGTGAGATAGAGATACAAAGTAACATTGTTTATAAACATTGATCAGACGTGAGACAGAGAGATACAAAGTAACATTGTTTATAAACATTGATCAGACGTGAGATAGAGAGATACAAAGTAACATTGTTTATAAACATTGATCAGACGTGAGATAGAGACATACAAAGTAACATTGTTTATAAACATTGATCAGACGTGAGATAGAGAGATACAAAGTAACATTGTTTATAAACATTGATCAGACGTGAGATAGAGACATACAAAGTAACATTGTTTATAAACATTGATCAGACAGGAGATAGAGAGATCCAAAGTAAAATTGTTTATAAACATTAATCAGACAGGAGATAGAGAGATACAAACATTGTTTATAAACATTGATCACACAAGAGATACAGACATACAAAGTAACATTGTTTATAAACATTGATCAGACGTGAGATAGAGATACAAAGTAACATTGTTTATAAACATTGATCAGACGTGAGACAGAGAGATACAAAGTAACATTGTTTATAAACATTGATCAGACGTGAGATAGAGAGATACAAAGTAACATTGTTTATAAACATTGATCAGACGTGAGATAGAGACATACAAAGTAACATTGTTTATAAACATTGATCAGACAGGAGATAGAGAGATCCAAAGTAAAATTGTTTATAAACATTAATCAGACAGGAGATAGAGAGATACAAACATTGTTTATAAACATTGATCACACAAGAGATACAGAGATACAAAGTAACATTGTTTATAAACATTGATCAGACGTGAGATAGAGAGATACAAAGTAACATTGTTTATAAACATTGATCAGAGATGAGATAGAGAGATACAAAGTAACATTGTTTATAAACATTGATCAGACAGGAGATAGAGAGATCCAAAGTAAAATTGTTTATAAACATTAATCAGACAGGAGATAGAGAGATACAAACATTGTTTATAAACATTGATCACACAAGAGATACAGAGATACAAAGTAACATTGTTTATAAACATTGATCAGACGTGAGATAGAGAGATACAAAGTAACATTGTTTATAAACATTGATCAGAGATGAGATAGAGAGATACAAAGTAACATTGTTTATAAACATTGATCAGACAGGAGATAGAGAGATCCAAAGTAAAATTGTTTATAAACATTAATCAGACAGGAGATAGAGAGATACAAACATTGTTTATAAACATTGATCACACAAGAGATACAGAGGTACAAAGTAACATTGTTTATTAACATTGATCAGACGTGAGATAGAGAGATACAAAGTAACATTGTTTATAAACATTGATCAGACGTGAGATAGAGACATACAAAGTAACATTGTTTATAAACATTGATCAGACAGGAGATAGAGAGATCCAAAGTAAAATTGTTTATAAACATTAATCAGACAGGAGATAGAGAGATACAAACATTGTTTATAAACATTGATCACACAAGAGATACAGAGATACAAAGTAACATTGTTTATAAACATTGATCAGACGTGAGATAGAGAGATACAAAGTAACATTGTTTATAAACATTGATCAGAGATGAGATAGAGAGATACAAAGTAACATTGTTTATAAACATTGATCAGACAGGAGATAGAGAGATCCAAAGTAAAATTGTTTATAAACATTAATCAGACAGGAGATAGAGAGATACAAACATTGTTTATAAACATTGATCACACAAGAGATACAGAGGTACAAAGTAACATTGTTTATAAACATTGATCAGACGTGAGATAGAGAGATACAAAGTAACATTGTTTATAAACATTGATCAGACGTGAGATAGAGACATACAAAGTAACATTGTTTATAAACATTGATCAGACAGGAGATAGAGAGATCCAAAGTAAAATTGTTTATAAACATTGATCAGACAGGAGATAGAGAGGTACAAAGTAACATTGTTTATAAACATTGATCAGACAGGAGATAGAGAGATACAAAGTAACATTGTTTATAAACATTGATCAGACAGGAGATAGAGAGATCCAAAGTAAAATTGTTTATAAACATTAATCAGACAGGAGATAGAGAGATACAAACATTGTTTATAAACATTGATCACACAAGAGATACAGAGGTACAAAGTAACATTGTTTATAAACATTGATCAGACGTGAGATAGAGAGATACAAAGTAACATTGTTTATAAACATTGATCAGACGTGAGACAGAGAGATACAAAGTAACATTGTTTATAAACATTGATCAGACGTGAGATAGAGCGATACAAAGTAAACATTTTTATAAACATTGATCAGACATGAGATAGAGAGATCCAAAGTAATATTGTTTATAAACATTGATCAGACAGGAGATAGAGCGATCCAAAGTAAAATTGTTTATAAACATTGATCAGACGGGAGATAGATACAAAGTAACATTGTTTATAAACATTGATCAGACGGGAGATAGAGAGATACAAAGTAACATTGTTTATAAACAGTGATCAAACAGGAGATAGAGAGATACAAAGTAACATTGTTTATAAACATTGATCACACAAGAGATACAGAGATACAAAGTAACATTGTTTATAAACATTGATCAGACGTGAGATAGAGAGATACAAAGTAACATTGTTAATAAACATTGATCAGACGTGAGATAGAGACATACAAAGTAACATTGTTTATAAACATTGATCAGACAGGAGATAGAGAGATCCAAAGTAAAATTGTTTATAAACATTAATCAGACAGGAGATAGAGAGATACAAACATTGTTTATAAACATTGATCACACAAGAGATACAGAGGTACAAAGTAACATTGTTTATAAACATTGATCAGACGTGAGATAGAGAGATACAAAGTAACATTGTTTATAAACATTGATCAGACGTGAGACAGAGAGATACAAAGTAACATTGTTTATAAACATTGATCAGACGAGAGATAGAGCGATACAAAGTAAACATTTTTATAAACATTGATCAGACGTGAGATAGAGAGATCCAAAGTAATATTGTTTATAAACATTGATCAGACAGGAGATAGAGCGATCCAAAGTAAAATTGTCTATAAACATTGATCAGACGGGAGATAGATACAAAGTAACATTGTTTATAAACATTGTTCATACGGGAGATAGAGAGATACAAACAAATCTAATTTCTTCATCAGTTTAGGCCAATATGTATTATGCTACATATTTTTGGTTAAAAAAAAAAATCTGAATAAGTGTATATTGATTGGTTTGCTCCAAAGTTATAACGTCTACAAACTATGAATTTGCAATGGCGGTGATCAGCGACTTACAGCGGGACTGCGCTATTGCTATAAACATTACACTAATACAGGGATTGGCGCTAAAAATATGCACTGTCACTGTATTAATGACCTTCATGCTGTAAAGCACTCATGAAGGTCAGGTGGACCTTCATGACTGAATTTCTGATGTGTTCCAAATATACGGAGACAGTATCATTTTTGCAGAAAGGGCTCCTTGCTGCAAAGACCAAGTTATAGGTTGGGGGGCAGTGGCCACTTGTTTGTACCTACTTTAGAGCTCTTCTGGAAAATGATACTGTCTCCGTATGTCTGGGATACATCAAAAACACTCACACTCCAAAGACATGCTGGAGATAGAGAGACAGAGACAGAAAGACATGCTTGGCTTCTGTCCAAAAATTGGGGACCTTGGATTGTGGGTTCCTTGAGGGTAGGGACCGACGTGAGTGTGTCACAGGTCTTTATTCAACCTTACTAACTATGTAAGAAATGTAGTCCTGATGGTCCACCTGACCTTCATGAGGGCTTTGCAGCAAGGGCTCCTTGCAGCAAAGATCAAGTTAAAGGTTGGAGGACAATGGCCACTTGTTTGTACCTACTTTAGAGCTCTTCTGGAAAATGATACTGTCTACATATATTTGGGACACCTCAGAAACACTCACACTCCAAAGACATGCTGGTAGGTTAATTGGCTTCTGTCCAAAAAATTGTCCCTAGTATATGAATGTGAGTTGGGGACCTTGGATTGTGGGCTGCTTGAGGGTAGGGACTGAGGTGAGTGTGTACTCACTCAGGTTGAACTGGATGGACTGGTGTCTTTATCCAACCTTACTAACTGTGTAACTATGTAAGAAATGTAGTCATGATGGTCCACCTGAAAAGATCAAGTTATAGGTTGGAGGACAGTGGCCACTTGTTTGTACCTACTTTAGAACTCTTCTGGAAAATGATACTGTCTTCATATATTGGGACACATCAGAAACTAAGTCATGAAGTTCCACCGGAAGGTGGACCTTCATGGCTAACTTCCTGATGTGTCCCAATATTACAGAGACAGTATTGTTTTCCAAGATATTATTTGAATTGAGTAAGGTGCCAATGCTCTGATCCTGATCGGGGACACGGTAACGACGTTGGACTCGGTCCCACCGGGAGGTTTGCTTTCCACAGCGCTAAGCCTTGGGTAAAAAAAAACAGAAGAGCAGTGAGGAGCATAAATCCGTATAAAACATTTTTTTACATTTCCTCTCCGAAGCCAAAATGATCATCTTCATCAGATACTAAAAGGGATGTGGAATAATATCTGCTTGTACTCGGCAATAAACCAAACAGGATGTCATTTCGCCGGGAGACGCGGCCTGCCCCCACCCCTGCCCACCTCCAGCTAATGGGAGCAGAAGATGTATGGTTCTCCCTTTCTCATTGCTGCTATCAGCAATGCTTTATGGCCACCGTTCTGCACATTTAATGCAGTTTAAAGGTTTTAAGTAGAATGGCAAGTCACAACCAAATCCACAGCGAGATTTATTACCCTTCCTTCTGCTCCACTGGGAAACAGATTTGTGTATTCTCAATAAACTCGTCTTCCTCTGGGACACGTTCTTTGCTTTTTCTAGGTTATTTTCTGCATCCTGTTAACCGCAGTCGTAGAAGTTCGCTCTGCCTAGGCAAACCGGGTCGGGTTAGTGGCTATTAATAGGTTATCTGTTTGGTGATTCCTTCCCCCCGGCTTTCTAGAGCCTCATAGCAATTTTAATTGGTGGGAATTTGAAGGAAGTGGACAATAAGTGGACCTGTCATGAACATCTAACAATATCTAAAACCGCAACTTTGTTTTTTTTCGTTATAAATGGAATGGTGAGGCCCCCCTGAAAGCGTTAGCAAATCTCGTTAGTGAGATTTGCGCTCTCTCTGCTTGTCTTGCCAAAAGAACAAGATGGCGCCAATCCAATCCTCCCGTGTGGTACTTCTTAGTTCAATGTCCACCCTAGGTGGCGTTCTCGGAAAGTAGGACGTCCCTCTCCCTATAAATGCCAAGGTAAAAAAATCAGGGCCACGCTCTAATGATGTCAACCGTTCAGTTGCATTCCAAACCTGTCAGCTTCTGCATAGTCCCCACTAGGCCATGAGCTGACACATTTCGTCCCGATCGGTCCTAATTGTAGATTATCATTAAAGTGGTCTTTTTCTAGGTCATTTTCTGCATCCTGTTAACCGCAGTTGTAGAAATTCGCTCTGACTAGGCAAACTGGGGTGGGTTATTGGCTATTAATAGGTTATCTGTTTAGTGATTCCCCCCGGCTTTCTAGAGCTCTATAGCAATTTTCATTGGTGGGAATTTGAAGAAAGTGGGCAATAAGTGGACCTGTCATGAACATCTAACAATATATAAAACCGCAACTTTGTTTTTTTTTTCATTATGAATGGAATGGTGAGCCCCGAAAGGTGGCCCAGTTGGAGAGAGGGAGGAGGACAGTGGGGAGGGGATACATGAGAGCCGCATGAGGTGGATACAGTTGGAGAGGTGGAGGAGGACAGTGGAGGGGGGGGGGGGGACACTGGCTAGCCGGACAAGGCGGACACAGCTGGGGAGGGGGACGACAGTGGGGAGGGGACACAGGAGAGCCGGACGAGGCGGACACAGTTGGGGAGGTGGAGGAGGACAGTGGGGGGGGGACATGGAGCCGGACAAGCCGGACACAGTTGGGGAGGTGGAGGAGGACAGTGGGGAGGGGACACTGGGGACCTGGACGAGGCGGACACAGTTGGCGAGGTGGAGGACAGTGGGGAGGGGACACATGAGAGCCGGATGAGGCAGACACAGTTGGAGAGGTGGAGAAGGACAGTGGGGAGGGGACACATGGGACCTGGACGAGGTGGACACAGTTGGGGCGGTGGAGGAGGAGAGTGGGGAGGAGACACATGGGACATGGACTAGGCAGACACAGTTGGAGAGGTGGAGGAGGACAGTGGGGAGGGGACACTGGGGAGCCGGACAAGGTGGACACAGTTGGGAGGGTGGAGGAGGACAGTGGGGAGAGGACACTGGGGACCTGGACGAGGCGGACACAGTTGGGGAGGTGGAGGAGGACAGTGGGGAGGGGACACGGAGCCGGATGAGGCAGACACAGTTGGGGAGGTGGAGGAGGACAGTGGGGAGGGGACACATGAGAGCCGGACCAGGAGGACACAGTTGGGGAGGTGGAGGAGGACAGTGGGGGAGGGGACACATGGGGCCTGGACAAGGCAGGCACAGCTGGGGAGGTGGAGGAGGACAGTGGGGAGGGGACACATGAGAGCCGGACGAGGCGGACACAGTTGGGGAGGTGGAGGAGAGTGGGAGGGGACACATGAGAGCCGGACAAGGCGGACACAATTGGGGAGGTGGAGAAGGACAGTGGGGAGGGGACACATGAGAGCCGGATGAGGGGGACACAGTTGGGGAGGTGGAGGAGGACAGTGGGGGAGGGGACACATGGGACCTGGACGAGACGGACATCGTTGGGGGGGTGGAGGAGGACAGTGGGGAGGGGACACATGAGAGCCGGACGAGGCAGACACAGTTGGAGAGGTGGAGGAGGACAGTGGGGAGGGGACACTGGGGAGCCGGACAAGGCGGACACAGTTGGAAAGGCGGAGGAGGATAGTGAGGGAGGGGAAACATGGGAGCCAGACGAGGCGGACACAGTTGGGGAGGTGGAGGAGGACAGTGGGGAAGGGACACATGAGAGCCGGACAAGGCGAACACAGTTGGGGAGGTGGAGGAGGACAGTGGGGAGGGGAAACATGGGACCTGGACAAGGCGGACACAGTTGGGGAGGTGGAGGAGGACAGTGGGGAGGGGACACATGAGAGCCGGACGAGGCAGACACAGTTGGAGAGGTGGAGGAGGACAATGGGAGGGGGGCACATAAGAGCCGGACAAGGCGGACACAGTTGGAGAGGTGGAGGAGGACAGTGGGGAGGGGACACTGGGGGGGCCGGACAAGGCGGACACAGTTGGGGAGGTGTAGGAGAACAGTGGGGAGGGGACACATGGAAGGCGGACACAGTTGGGGAGGTGGAGGAGGACAGTGGGGAGGGGAAACATGGGACCTGGACGAGGCGGACACAGTTGGGGAGGTGGAGGAGGACAGTGGGGAGGGGACACATGAGAGCCAGACGAGGCAGACACAGTTGGAGAGGTGGAGGAGGACAGTGGGGGGGGGGACACATGAGAGCCGGACAAGGAGGACACAGTTGGAGAGGTGGAGGAGGACAGTGGGGAGGGGACACTGGGGAGCCGGACAAGGCGGACACAGTTGGGGAGGTGGAGGAGAACAGTGGGGAGGGGACACATGGGAGCCGGACAAGGCGGACACAGTTGGGGAGGTGGAGGAGGACAGTGGGGAGGGGAAACATGGGACCTGGACAAGGCGGACACAGTTGGGGAGGTGGAGGAGGACAGTGGGGAGGGGGCACTGGGGAGCCGGACGAGGCGAACACAGTTGGGGAGGGGGAGGAGGACAGTGGAGAGGGGAAACATGAGACCCGGACGACGAGGACACAGTTGGGGAGGTGGAAGAGGACAGTGGGGAGGGGACACTTGGGAGTCGGGCGAGGCGGACACAGTTGGGGAGGGGGAGGAGGACAGTGGAGAGGGGAAACATGAGACCTGGACGAGGCGGACACAGTTGGGGAGGTGGAAGAGGACAGTGGGGAGGGGACACTGGGGAGCCGGACAAGGTGGACACAGTTGGGGGGTGGAGGAGGACAGTGGGGAGGGGGCACATGGGACCTGAATGAGGCGGACACAGTTGGGGAGGTGGAGGAGGACAGTGGGGAGGGGACACATGGGACCTGGACGAAGGGGACACAGTTGGGGAGGTGGAGGAGGACAGTGGGGAGGGGACACATGGGACCTGGACGAGGCGGACACGGTTGGGTAGGTGGAGAAGGACAGTGGGGAGGGGACACATGGCAGGTTCTATTGATGCCCGTGTCTTTGTTAGTGAGATTTACGCTCTCTCTGCTTGTCTTGCCAAAAGAACAAGATGGCGCCAATCTAATCCTCCCGTGTGGTACATCTTAGTTCAATGTCCACCCTAGGTGGCTTTCTCGGTAAGTAGTACGTCCCTCTTCCTATAAATGCCACGGTACGAAAATCAGGTCACACTCTAATGATGTCAACCGTTCAGTTGCATTCCAAATCTGTATCAATAGTAATAACAACAACGACAACAAAACAATGATAATAATAATATTATTGTTTTTTTTATAGATTTGTTTATAGAATACAAAAAATCTAAACACTGTCTCCCTCCATTAATTATATAATAATGAAAACAATAATAATAACAACAACTAAAACAAAACAATAATACATATAATATTATTATTACCATTATTTAATTAATACTAATACAAATGGAGGGGGAAAAGTATTTCGATTTTTAGCATTCTATAAACAAGAATATAAAAAATATATATATAATTTATAATATATATTTATTTATAGAATACTAAAAATCTTATTACCGTCTCCTTCTATTAATTATATAACAATAAAATCAATAATAATAATAACAAAAACTACAACAAAACAATAATAAATATAACATTATTAGAATTATTATCATTATTTAATAATTATTCCCAATAATAAAATAATAATACTGTTTTATGATGAATATTTTTTATTATTATTATTACTTTTTTAATAATAACATTGTTACATAGTTAGGGTGAAAAAAGTCCATCTAATTCAACCAATAAAATTATACAATCCCATACACACAATCCTTCACCCACCCTTATAATAATAATTATTGTTATTATCTTCAATATTATTATTATTATTTTTATTATTATTATAGCTAGAAACATATTTCTGTGGGACAATATTGCCAAGAAAAAGCTTAGCTTGGCCCCAGAAAACGCAATGTATGTATCACTTATATTAATAAACAGTGCCATAATAAAATGTAAAATATAGCTCTGGTACATAGGGGGCATACGAGAGCGGAATAGGTTAAAGGCCAACTGAAATTTCACTTTTCAATCAGCTAAATACATTCCAGGTGTACTAAAACAAAAGGTGCAAAAAAGTCTTAGAGCTCCGCCTCAGAAGGGTGCATGAGCCTTGTTGATTTGAGAGCTCTGGCTCCGCCTCAGAAGGGTGCACGAGCCTTGCTGATTGGAGAGCTCTGGCTCCGCCGCAGAAGGGAGCACAAGCCTTGCTTTTTGGAGAGATCTGTCTCCGCCTCAGAAGGGTGCACGAGCCTTGCTGATTGGAGAGCTCTGGCTCCGCCTCAGAAGGGAGCACTAGCCTTGCTGATTGGAGAGCTCTGGCTCCGCCTCAGAAGGGTGCATGAGCCTTGCTGATTGGAGAGCTCTGGCTCCGCCCCAGAAGGGTGCACAAGCCTTGCTGATTGGAGAGCTCTGGCTCCACCTCAGAAGGGTGCACAAGCCTCGCTGATTGGAGAGCTCTGACACCACCTCAAAAGGGTGCACGAGCCTCACTGATTGGAGAGCTCTAGCTCCACCTCAGAAGGGTGTCGGACCTTCTGCTTCCACACAGACCGATTGCACCTGCAGTGCATTGAGCTGGTTGAAGCCAGAATTTTGGTTGGACTCACCATTACCATTAATCAAGGCTCGCTGTGAGCGGTCGAAGTTTGGCAGTTGTAAGTGCAGATCCATTCGCTGGTGGCGGAAGGAAGTATTTCTTTTTTTTGTGTTGTCACCCGGAGATGAGGTCGGGATGGTCACCTCCCATCCCTGTGACTGTATCTCAGCCACGTTGAGCTCCCGGTAGATTTAACTCCAGGCTTCATCCCGCTTGCCAGGCAGATGGAGGGAGATTTTCTAATGTATTCACCTTGATTTAAAGCTGATATAATGTTACTTTTTTTTTTTTCCTTTACAGTAAGAGAGCGTCCTGCCAATAAAAACATTGTGAATGTCAGAGGAGGTTGTCGGCTGAGGGATCTATTTTTCCTGCCTTTTAATTTTAACTGACAGGAAAATAATAGAACCCCCGTCGTGGAACCACTAGTAGAGGAAGTGGTGACCTCCAGCAGGGTCAGAGCTGCTGAGATGACATTGCCCGCTAATAAGTGACACTAACCATTAGCGAGAATGTCTATAAGGAGACAGTACGCCTCCCCCCCCCCCCCCCCCCACCACCACTACGATGAGACATAGATTGTACTGAAGTGATAAAAGTATCCAGATGTGGTACAATGGATTCCAACATACAGCTACGAGGGCTCCACCGAAAGTAATGCCAAACCTTTTTTTACTAACCTACATTGATCCTTCAAATTTCACTTGCAAGTAGAGCAAAGTCGGCCATAGACTGTTCAAATCTCGGCATGCTTCACAGGGACCAGCCAAGATTTGAACCATGTAAGGGCGGGCTGATTGTACCCAAGTTTATCAACCAATCAACTTGGGTACAACCAGCCTGTTGGATTTTTCATGCAATTATTGCCAGCGGCTATAGCCACTAGCAATAATCAATGTGGGTTCTCCCAGCAGGCTTGTCTCCCCCCCACCAGGAGAACACAATAGCTCAGCAGGGAATCTAGTAAAATCTCATAATCTATAGCCAGGTTTACTCTTCCTCTATAGTAATTCTTCTTCTTCTTTTTCATAGAAGGTAAATATTGGATTCCCATCACAATCAATGTGCCATATTTGACTTCTTCATGAAGGAGAGGTGCAGGCTGTCCAACGATAATGGTTGGTATCCCATTGCCTGGTTGGTCTTCAATACGGGTTTGCTCTTCTTTTAAACTGCTTCTCCTCCTCCTTCTCCTTCTGCTTCTTCTCCTTTTTCTCCTTCTCCTTCTTCTCCACCTCCTTCTCCTCCTCCTCCGTCTCCTCCTTCTTCTTCTTCTTCTCCCTCTCCCTCTTCTCTTCTTCTCCTCTCACTGTAGTAACTCTTCTTCTTCTTTTTCTCCTCCTCCTTCTCCTTCTCCTTTTTCTCCTTCTTCTCTTCCTCTTTCTCCTCCTCCTTCTTCTTCTTCTTCTCCTTCTTCTTCTACCTCTTCTCTTCTTCTCTCACTGTAGTAACTCTTCTTCTTTTTCTCCTCCTCCTTCTTCTTCTCCTTCTTCTCCTTTTTCTCCACCTCCTTCTCCTCTTCCGTCTCCTCTTTTTTCTTCTTCTCCTTCTTCTTATTCTCCCTCTTCTCTTCTTCTCTCACCGTAGTAACTATTCTTCTTTTTCTCCTCCTCCTCCTCATTCATCTTCTTCTCCCTTTTCTCCTTCTCTTTTTCCTCCTTTTCATTCTTCTTCTTCTCCTCCCCTTCCTCCTTCTTCTCCTCCTCTGTCTCCTCCTCCTACCGCTTCTTCTTATTCTACCTCTTCTCTACTTCTCTCTTTATACTAACTCTTCTTCATTTTCTCATCCTCCTTCTCCTCCTTCTCATTCTTCTTCTTCTCCTTTTTCTTCTCCTCCTTCTTCTCCTTCTCCTACTCTGTCTTCTCCTTCTCCACCCTCTTCTGTTCTTCTCGTCCTATAGATGACACCAAGCTATGCAGTGGAATAACGTCCTTACAGGATGTCTCCAATTTACAAGCCAACCTCAATGCTCTGTCTAATTGGGCGATTATGTGGCAGATGAGGTTTAATGTTGAGAAATGTAAAATTATGCACTTGGGGCCTAAGAATATGCATGCATCATACATGCTAGGGGGAGGACAACTGGGGGAGTCCATAGTGGAGAAGGATCTGGGGGTTTTGGTAGATCATAAGCTCAATAATAACATGCAATGCCAAGCTGTGGTTTCCAAAGCAAGCAAAGCCCTTTCTTGTATTAAGAGAGGTATAGACTCCAGAGAGAGAGAGATATAATATTGCCCCCTTGTACAAATCATTAGTAAGACCTCATCTGGAATATGCAGTTCAGTTTTTGGCACCAGTTCTCAAAAAGGATATCGATATCGGGGAACTGGAGAAAGTGCAAAGAAGGCCAACAAACTGATAAGAGGGATGGAGGAGCTCAGCTATGAGGAAAGATTAGAGAAACTGAATGTATTCTCTCCTGAGAAGAGGAGATTAAGGGGGGATATGATCAACATGTACAAATATATAAGGGGTCATATATATATATATATATATATATATATATATATATATATATATATATATATCTTTATATATTTAGTGAACTTGGTGTTGAGTTATTCACTTTACAGTCAACAAAGAGGACAAGGGGGCACTCTTTACGTCTAGAGAAAAAGAGATTTCATCTTCAAATACGGAAAGGTTTCTTCACAGTAAGAGCAGTGAAAATGTGGAATAGACTCCCTGCAGAGGTGGTTCTGGCCAGCTCAGTAGATTGCTTTAAGAAAGGCCTGGATTATTTCCTAAATGTACATAATATAACTGGGTACTGACATTTATAGGTAAAGATGATCCGGAGAGAATCCGATTGCCTCTCAGGGGATCAGGAAGGAATTTTTTCCCCGCTTTAGCAAATTGGATCATGCTCTGCTGTTTTTTTTTTTTTGCCTTCCTCTGGATCAACTGTGGGTATAGAATTGGGTATATGGGATTGTATGATATTATTATTATTTTTTTTTTGTGGTTGAACTAGATGGACTTGTGTCTTTTTTCAACCTGACTAACTGTGTAACTATGTAACTATGCAACTCTTCTTCTTCATTTTCTCCTCCTCCTTCTCATACTTCTTCTCCTCCTTCTTCCCTTCTCCTTCTTATCCTCCTCCTCCTTCTTCTTCTCTCTTCTTTTCTTCTCTCTTTTTAGTAACTCTTCTTCTTTTTCATTGAAGGCAAATAATGGATTCCAATTAGAAGTGGTGGGCTGCCAATTTACAAAGGAGGGATGCAGGCTGTCCAATGATGATGGTATCCCTTTGCTTGGTTGATCTTCAGTGCTGATTTCCACTTTTTTAATATCCTTATCCATCTGTGCACTTGTCATTGGCGACTCTTGTCAATGGTGTCATCTCCGTAAGCATTTTGTAGCTTTCTGTAGATGTTGGACAGCCTTCACCCCTCCAAGAACTCAATGATGGCACATTGCTTCTGCTTGGAATCCATTATTTACCTGCAAGGAAAAAGAAGAAGAAGACAAGGTATTATCGAGGAGGAGATCATTTATGAACATGTGAAAAAAAATAACATTTTATGAACTTACTTAGGTTGTTTAAATTTCACATTATGGTAGAGTTCTTCTCTTGCTTCTGCTTCTCCTTTTTCTGCTTCTCCTTCTCCTTCTTCTCCTTCTGCTTCTGCTCCTTCTCCTTCTGCTTCTCCTACTTCTCCTTCTCCTTCTTCTTCACTTTCTTCTCCTTCTCCTTCTTCTTCTCCTTCTTCTCCTTCTCCCTCTCTATAGTAACTCTTCTTCTTTCTCATTGAAGGCAAATAATTGATTCCAATTAGAAGCGGTGTTGGTAGAGTTCTTCTTCTCCTTCTTCTTCTCCTTCTTCTCCTTCTCCCTATGCTTCTCCTTCTACTTCTCCTCCTTTTTCCTCTTCTTCTCCTTCTTTTCCTTTTACTTCTACTTCTCCTTCTACTCCTTCTCCTTCTTCTCCTCTTTCGCCTCCTTCTCCTTCTTCTCCTTCTCCCTCTCTATAGTAACTCTTCTTCTTCGTTCTCATTGAAGGCAAATAATGGATTCCATTTAGAAGCGGTGTTGGTAGAGTTCTTCTCCTGCTTCTCCTTCTTCTTCTCCTTCTTCTACTTCTCCTTGTTCTCCTTCTACTTGTTCTACTTCTCCTTCTCCCTCTCCTTCTCCTTCTTCTCCTTCTCTTCCTTTTTCCTCTTCTCCTTCTTCTACTCCTTTTGCTTCTTCTCCTTCTTTTCCTTCTCCTTCTTTTCCTTCTCCTTCTCCTTCTTCTCCTTCTCCTTCTCCTTCTTCTCCTTCTCCGTGTCCTTCTTCTCCTTCATCTTCTCCTTCTTCTCCTTCTCATTCTGCTTTTCCTTCTTCTCCTTCTTCTTCTTCTTCTTCTTCTCCTTCTTCTTCTCCTTCTTCTCCTTCTCATTCTGCTATTCCTTCTTCTTCTTCTCCTTCTTCTTCTCCTTCTTCTCTGTGTCTTTCTTCTCCTTCTTCTTCAAATAATGGATTCCAAGCAGAAGCAGCACGCCAGCATCACATTTTTAATGGAGGGATGGGGTAGTGCAGGCTGTCCAACATCCACAAAAGGTTACAAATCATTTATGGAGATGACCCCGTTGACAAGAATCACCAATGACAAGAGCAAAGTGAACAGTTGGATAAGGAGTTTAAAGAAGGGGAAACCAGCATTGAAGACCAACCACACATTGGGAGACCATCAATGTTGAACAGCCCGCCCCCCTTTTCCGTCAAGGACTCAGTGACGGCACGTTGCTTCTGCTTGGAATTCGTTATTTACCTGCAATGAAAATGAAGAAGAGTTACTTTAGAGCAGGGGTCTCCAAAATGTGGCCGAGAGCCAGATGTGGCCCTTTGCTAGCCTTTATCCAGCCCTTGGGGCACTATTCCTCTCACTGATATGAGGCACTAATCCTCCCATTGATGTCAAAAGTAGGGCACCATTTCGTCCACGGATAACTATGATTGGATATTATTCCTCCTACTAGTAGGGGCACTACCCCTAATCCTATTGACCACCAACCCTGAGGCCATATTTATTCTCACTAATGCCAGGCCTGGGACATTTTCTGTCCACGCTGGCCACAATTTGGCCCTTCTACAGTCTGAAGGACTATAAACTGGCCATTTGTTTGAAAAGTTTGGAGACCCCTGCATTAGAGGAAGAGTTTCTCTACCAATGTGTGAAATTTGAATGTCCTACATAAGTTAAGTTAATGAGTTTAAAAAAAAAAGTTACTCCCGATTTTGGATTACTTTCTATATAGCCCTCGTATTACGTTGATAAAACGCCGAGTAGTGGAATTGCATATAATTGGTTAGATCCACCTAAAAAGATACAATGATAGAACATGCAGGGACAAATACATAACACATCAATGAATAAGAGAGAGCAACTTTTCTTCTTCACTCTCCAATTACAATCTCGGACAAGATATGTAAGGGTTTACTTGGGTTGCTGTGCTGTGTGGCAGAGCTGTGCAAAACTCAAGTCTGGATGGACAGAAATACAAAGTAGTTTAAAATGCTCTCTTATACAGCATGCATTTCATTTGTGTATGTAGATCAGCCTTTCTCAACCTTTTCAACACAGAGGAACCCTTGAAATAATTCTCCAGTCTCAGGGAACCCCTGCTAAAAAATAGAAATCTACAACTCCTGATACATTAGTGTGATGGTCAGTGGGAAGAATGGTCCTTACACTTGTGGTCATTGGGAAGAATTACCTCCTTACAGATAGCTAAAAAGATCAATGGTGTCAGTGGGAATTTATCTGAGAGGCAGAAATGGCCCAATGCTGAAGGAACCCCTAGCAACCTCTGGAGGAACCCTGGTTGAGAATCACTTATGTAGATGCTTGGAATTCAGCTTTAAGTGGTCAGCCTAATGGCCGCCTGTGCCTACGTATTTCCAGTCGTATATATCCCCCTAGAAATAATAAATATTGGGTTAGTAATGACTGCTCTACAAGGAAACAAGGCTTATCCTCAGACGGCCTAATTCAGGTAAAGTTCCAATTAACAAAGTGGTTAAAGAGCTCATTAATGAGCTAATTAAACAACCGCCTGGCTGATTTAACGAGGGGGCATTTTTGTCTTGGGGAAATTCTTCTCCGGAGCCACTTCTAGGGTGCGATATATTTATTTACAAGGTTGAATGTTTATCTTGCCAACTGCTCCGGGGGAAGGATTCTATGTCAACCCGAAAAGCCTTTTTGTGCATTCATTAGCACACATTTGAGATTTCTCAGTTACCATCTAGGACAGTGACTATTTTGTTTCAGTCAAGAAGCCCGTGAAAGGACTTCACGGTTGAGAAATCGGTCAGTCACGTTCAATCATGAAGCGTACTCTGGTAGCGATGCATTTTTAAGTGCCTGCTTTTACTGGGAATGCGTATATATTCTGAACCTCCCTTCTTCAGCTCCCCGTAAAAAATCTGAACGTAGAAGTAAGCCGTTTTATCTGCCAAAAGGTTTGTGCTTCTCAGATATTTAAAAGTCCAGTTGAACAAGTTATATACTTTTTGGGTTAACGTGGTGTGACTGTGTACTTAAGAAGAGATCGCAACTGAATGGCATATGAGGAAAATACGTGGGCCCCTTCTAAATCATGGAATTCAGAACTCAAAGACATTGTAGACATCTGTGTTCTTTCAACCTTGAGGTAACAGCTAGGTGAAGACCCTTTTCTGTTCCAGCGTGACTGTGCCCCCCTGTCTACAAAGCCAGCTCCATGAAGACATGGTGTGACCAGTTTGGTGTGGAGGAACCCGAGTGTCCTGCACGGAGACCTGACCTCAACCCTACTGAACATTATTGGGATGAACAGGAATGAGTCAGATCTTCTCATCCAGCCTCTCCATAAAGACATGGTTTGACCAGTTTGGGGGGGAGGAACTCGAGTGTCCTGCACAGAGCCCTGACCTCAACCCTTTGGTATAATTTCTTCTCATCCATCGTCATTACTTGCCCTTAACCCTACACGATATGTTTGGGGTAAGGTCTTCTCATCCCAAAGGTGTTCAGTAGGTTTGAGGTCATGGAGCACTGATCTCAACCCTACTGAACACCATTGGGATGAACTGAAATGAGTTGGGTCTTCTCATCCAGCATCTCCATAAAGACATGGTTTGACCAGTTTGGTGTGGAGGAATTTGAGTCTCCTGTACAGAGCCCTTTGCTCAACCCTACTGAACACTATTGGGAAGACCTGGAATGAGTCAGGTCTTCTCATCCCGAATTTCCATAAAGACATGGATTGACCAGTTTGACATGGAGGAACTCAAGTGTGCTGCACACTGCCCTGACCTCAACTCTACTTTTTGAAGACCTTTGGTATAATGTCTTTTCATCCATCATCATTACTTGCCCTTAACCCTACGTGATATCTTTGAGGTCAGGTCTTCTCATCCTAAAGGTGTTCAGTAGGTTTGAGGTCATGGAGGAATTTGATTGTCCCTCACAGAGCCCTGATCTCACCCCTACTGAACACCATCGGGATGAACTGGAATGAGTCGGGTCTTCTCATCCAGCATCTCCATAAAGACATGATTTGACCAGTTTGGTGTTGGGAGGAATTTGAGTCTCCTGTACAGAGCCCTGACCTCAACCCTACTGACACTATTGGGAAGACCTGAAATGAGTCAGGTCTTCTCATCCAGCGTCTCCATAAAGACATGTTTTTTTAACTCAATAAAGTGTATTTTTTCCCCCAAAAAAAATTATATTTGAAAAATCCCTGCGCAAATACCGTGTGACATAAAAAATTGCACGACTGCTATTTTATTCTCCAGGGCCTCTGCTACTATATATATATATATATATATATATATATATATATATATATATATATACAGTAATAATCTAGAAAAAAGATGATTTAAACTTGTAAACAAAAAGTGCCACAAAGGAACACCCTGTGTTTTTTTCTTGCCACAAGCGTGCGCAATTTCAAAGCATGACATGTGGGGTATCTATTTACTCTGCATAACATTATCTTTCATACTCAGGTGTTTTTTCTTTTTTTATTAATATTAGTGTATTTAAAAAAAAATATGTTTGAAAAATCCCTGCGCAAATACCGTGTGACATAAAAAATTGCAACAACCGCTATTTTATTCTCCAGGGCCTCTGCTAAATGTATATATATATATATATATATATATATATATATATATATATATATATATATATATAATGTTTGGAGGTTCTGAGTAATTTTCTCGAAAAAAAATGATTTAGACTTGTAAACAAAAAGTGCCAGAAAGGAATAACCTGTGACATTAAAAAAGCAATGAGCTCTATTTTCATTTCTAGGGCTTCTGCTAAAAAAAAAAAAAAATATATATATATATATATATATATATATATATATATATATATATATATATATAATCTTGTCATGATCGTGGGATCAGAATTTTTTTTGGACAGTCTTTAGAGATATTTGTGAACGTCAGTAACTTCTGTTCAGCAATCTCCCCCATGAATAATGAATTATTTATGTGTCAGATACATTTAAAATATACACATTGTCTTCTATGGGGGGGCGCACAGATTCAACACTAAAATGTTTATATAAAATTACAAAGAAACATTTTCTGAGACATCTGTATAAATACGGGCAGCTGCGAATTGCGCTCGGGGTACAGGCGCTGTCATGAGTCGAATGGGACTTGGTGAAGTATTTTTCGTTTTTTTACATTTTTTTTTTTTAGAGTTTTCTATTTTATCTGTATCTCTTCTATATATTCCCATCCAGAAATGCAATGGCAGGAAAGGCAATAGCCGCTATGTCAGCATCGGTCCTGCAAACAAGGGAGGTTAAGGCATGGCGGCCTCCTCGTCCTCCATGTAAAATAAATAAACATTGCACAATGTCAGACATTCTATTTGCTGCGTTTTCCTCATCTGCGGGATACCAGTGTGTTTTTTTTGGCTTTTTTGGGGGAATTTAATGTCTCGCTATCTTTCGTCTCAAGGAAAAAAAAAGTTTCCTTTAGAAAATTGCTTTTAATTCCCCTTATTTTATTTTAATAACAAATCTGGGGATTTATCTAAGGCACCGCATCCCTGGCTGACACAATGAACCTAGAATAGAACCTCTATGGTGCTTAGCGGACATCTAAATATCATACTGTATAACATAATAATTAAAAATTCAAATTTAAAAAAACAGACTTTTTATTGGTGAAAAAAATTAAATGATACAAAAAATTGAATAAAAGTTAAATAAAATAAAGCAATAAAAAATAAAATTCAAATAATGTATTAAAATTAAAATATAAAAAAAATTAAATATTCCATGCAGCTGTATGTAACAATAGGACACAATTATGTATATATATATATATATATATATATATATATATGGATACAGGATTTATATAGCGCCGACAGTTTACGCAGTGCTTAAAAAAAAAAATATATATATATATATATATATATATTTATATATATATATATATATATATATATATATATATATATTTAGATATATATATCTACAGATATATAAACATATTATTATTATACAGGATTTATACAGTGCTGACAGTTTACGCAGCGCTAAAAAAAAATATATCTATCTATATATATATATATATATATATATATATATATATATATATATATATAATTATTATACAGGATCTATACAGTGCCGACAGTTTATGCAGCGCTTAAAAAAAAAAGAAAAAAAACTATATATATAAAAAAGATATATACAGATATCTATAGAAATATATATATATATATATATATTTATATAGCGCCGACAGTTTATGTAGTGCTTAATATATATATATATATATATATATATATATATATATATATATATATATATATTTTATTAGCATTATTATTAATAATAATATTATTCATTTATATAAATAAGTAAATATATATATATATATATATATATATATATATATATAAAATTATTATTATTAATGTTATTATTATTATTAATAATAATAATAATAATATAAATGTATACATTTTATATATATATATATATATATATACACACACACACACACACACACACACACACACACATATATATATATATATATAAAACCACAACAATGTAAGATATTGTCACAATTATATACATCAGTAGTTATTTCCTGAGGCTGATTGCTGCAGTGGGATGAAGATAACGCTCGACGCGTTTCACACATCATAGATCTGCTGCAGCGGGAGATAAAGGAGGTGCATCCACGATCTTACATAAAATAAACCGACATTAATTAGGTTTAAAGAAGATGTAAAACCCAACAGGATGACACTCAGTTTACTAAAGAACTGCCTAAAATAAACAACTGAAACTTTTTTAAAGACCGGTTCACTGTTTTCCAGTTAGTTGGATCCGTAATTAATGGGGTGTGTAGTTTTCCTAAAGTGGCATGAGAACCTGCAACTACTACACCCATCATTGGGGGGAAAATCATGATTTGATCCCCTACAGATTGTGTAAGTTTTGCCTACTTCCATAGAAATGAAGGGTCTATCATTGTTATCATTGGTGGGTTTTATATGATAGAGACAGAAGATCGACCAAAAATCCAGAAGAAACACACGAAACAAATGTTATAAATGGAGTTCAGTGACTAAAATAAGTATTTGATCCTCCAAGCAAAACATGACTTAGTAGTTGGTGGAGAAAGAAACCCTTGTTGGCGATCACAGAGGTCAGACGTTTCTTGTAGTGGTGACCAGGTTTCCACACATCTCAGGAGGCATTTTGGTCCACTCTTCTCTACAGATCTTCTCTGAATCCTTAAGGTTTCTTGGCAACTCGAAGTTTCAGCTCCTTCTATACATTTTCTGTAGGATTAAGGTCTGGAGACTGGCTAGGCCACTCCATGAACTTAATGTGCTTCTTCTTGAGACACTCCTTTGTTGCCCTGGCGGTATGTTTTGGGTCATTGCCATGCTGGAAGACCCACCCTTGACCCATCTTCAGTGTTCTGGCTGGAGTTCCTTATGGTGACAAAAGCTCCTTTCATCTATTCTTGTGCCAAAAAATGGGCCCTCATTAGCCTTATATAATTTTTAAATAATATATATTAATATTAAATAATAATTTTAAAGTAATAATTTTATCAGTGACCAAAAAAAAGAGAAAAATAGTAGCTGTACTCAAACAATCATATACGAAAAAAAAAAAAAAGGCAAATACATAGAACACTGAATTGTTATAATCTATGTAAAATATACTCAATAAATATTTTTTTTTTCCTAAAATAATTCTCAATGAGCAAAAATTTAGATTAGCGTTAGCAAAATTTTCTTTTAATCAATTGTATATATCATTTTGTTTTGTTTTTTTTTTCCTAAAAAAAATTCTCAATGAGCAAAATGAGCCATGGAAAAAATATACTCAATACAATATATATTTTTTTTTCCATAAAAAAATATTCTCAATGAGCAACAAAAAAATATACTTAAAAAAAAAATTCTCAATGAGAAAAATGAGCAATGAAAGAAATATACTCAATAAATAGTTTTTTTTCCCCTTAAAAAAATTATCAATGAGCAAAATGAGCAACAAAAAAAAATATACTCAATAAATAGTTTTTTTTTCCTTAAAAAAAATTCTCAATCAGCAAAAAAAAAAAAAAAATTGTCAATAAATAGTTTTTTTTTCTAAAAAAAAAAATTCTCAATGAGCAAAATGAGCAATGAAAGAAATATAGTCAATAAATCGTTTTTTTTCCCTAAAAAAATTATCAATGAACAAAATGAGGAACAAAAAAAATATAATCAATAAATAGTTTTTTTTTCCTTAAACAAAATTCTCAATGAGTAACAGAAAAAATATAGTCAATAAATAGTTTTTTTTTCATAAAACAAAAATTCTCAATGAGCAACAAAAAAATATATAGTCAATATATAGTTTTTTTTCCTTAAAAAATTCTCAATGAGCAACAAAAAAGTATAGTCAATAAATAGTTTTTTTCATTAAAAAATTCTCAATGAGCAAAATGAGCAATGAAAAAAATATGCTCAATAAATAGATTTTTTTCCTAAAAAATAAAAATAAAAAAAGATAAAAATAGTAACTGTACACAATCATATACACAAAAAAAGCCAAATACAAAGAACACTGAATTGAAAAAGCTAGGGAAATATATTCAATAAATAGTTTTTTTTTTCCTAAAAAAAATTCTCAATGAGCAAAATGAGCAAAGAAAAAAATACTCAATAAATTGTTTTTTTTTTTTTGCTGAAAAAATTTCTCAATGAGCAAAATGAGCAATGAAAAAAATATGCCCAATAAATCGTTTTTTTTCTTAAAAAAAAAAAAAATTCTCAATGTGCAACGAAAAAAATATACTCAATAAATAGTTTTTTTTACTAAAAAAAATATCAATGAGCAAAATTGAGAATATCAGCGTTAGCAAAATTGGCTCTTAATCAGTTATATATATAATTTTTTTGAGAACATTTTTTATTGAAAGAAAAAAATTTTTTTTACAAACACTGCAAGAACAAAACAGTCATTTGATGGGGATTGGTTTAAAGAATCAGTGTAGGAAATATTACACAAATAACGAAACATTAATCATTAATGCTGCTGTCAAATAGACACAGTAATTGTAGTGATCAGTGGTCTAGTCTATAGTTTTTTTTTTTTTTATGGCTTATGCAAAAAAAAAAAATTGCCCTCATTACCCTTATTAAATAATATTTTTCAAAGAAAGAAAAAAGCAGAGTGACCAAAAATGTATTTAAAAAAATACAGCGACCGCACAAATCATATAAAAAAAAATCATATAAACCAAAAATAAAGGGGGAAAAAAAGGCAAATACAAAGAACACTAAATTAAATACTAATTTAGTGTTCTAATTTCTACTTGAAATATACTCAAAAATTGTTTCTTTTATACAAAAAAAAGCAGCTTAATGGGCAAAATTATTGGCAAAAAAAATTTCACCTCATTTATTTTTTGCCTTTTTTCTTTTTTTGTTTTCTTTCTCTTTTGAGTAGCAAGGGATGAAGCTTAGAGAATATTTAGTAACAATATTCCGGTTCTTTTGGCTTTTTCTAATTCCTCTTTTGGAAATCTTTTCTTCAGACTTCCAGTAAAGTTTTTTTTTTTTTTTTTACTGCCGAGGAAACAAAACTTACCAGTGAAATCTTTCCTCTAAGAAGAGTTTTAATTTATTTAAATCTCAGCACTTTCATAAGGTCTGTCTGAATCTCACTGCATTTGGCTCTGGCGCTCTTCCCGCTGACATCGTCATACATATTTATATCTTCTTGGCTCGTGATCGCGCAAGGAAATAAGCGGGCGAAGCGTTGTCACCGGACACGCCCAGAACAGGTACAGAGAGACAGGCATGAAATGCTGATAATAATCCGGGGGGATATTGTAAGATATCATGATGATTTCTGGGGTTCAATAGGTCTGGTGGGGCCCCTCCTGTCAGAACCAGTCATTGCAATTTTTTTTGTGGTGGTGATGTGGTGGGCTGGTAGTGGTGTGGTGGTGGGGTAGTAGTGATGTGGTGGGGTGGTAGTGGTGTGGTGGTGGTGATGTGGTGGGGTGGTAGTGGTGTGGTGGTGGTGATGTAGTGGTGATGTGGTGGGGTGGTAGTGGTGTGGTGGTGGTGAGGTGGTGAGATGGTGCTGATGATGTGGGCTGGTAGTGGTGATGTGGTGGGGTGGTAGTGGTGTGGTGGTGATGAATTGGTGGGGTGGTAGTGGTGTGGTGTTGGTGATGTGGTAATGATGTAGTTGTTATGTGGTGAGGTGGTGGGGTGGATGTGGTGATGTGGTGGGGTGGATGCAGTGATGGTGATGTGGTGGGGTGGAAGTGATGTAGCAGGGTGGATGTGCTGAGGTGGTGATGTGGTGGGGTGGGGATGGTGATGTGGTGAGGGGGTGGGGTGGATGTGGTGATGTGATGTGGTGAGATGGATGTGGTGATGGTGATGGGGTGAAGTGGTGGGGTGGATGTGGTGATGTGGCGGGGTGGATGTGGTGAGGTGGTGATTGCCATGTGGTGAGGTGGATGTGGTGAGGTGGTTATGGTCATGTGGTGAGGTGGTGGGGTGGATGCGGTGATGTGGTGAGGTGGTGGGGTGGATGCAGTGATGTGGTAAGGTGATGGGGTGGATGTAGTGATGTGGTGGGGTGGATGTGGTGAGGTGGTGATGGTGATGTGGTGAGGTGGTAGGGTGGATGCGGTGAGGTGGTGGGGTGGATGCAGTGATGTGGTGAGGTGATGGGGTGGATGTAGTGATGTGGTGGGGTGGATGTGGTGAGGTGGTGATGTGGTGGGGTGGATGTGGTGATGGTGATGTGGCGGGGTGGATGTGGTGATGGTGATGTGTTGGGGTGGATGTGGTGAGCTGGTGTTGGTGATGTGGGGAGGTGGTGGGGTGATGTGGTGGGGTGGTGATGGTGATGTGGTGGGGTGGTGATGGTGATGTGGTGGGGTGGATGTGGTGATGTGATGTGGTGAGATGGATGTGGTGATGTGGCAGGGTGGATGTGGTGAGGTGGTGATGGTGATGTGATGAGGTGCATGTGTTGATGGCCATGTGGTGGCCATGTGGTGAGGTGGTGATGGTCATGTGGTGGGGTGGATGCAGTGATGTGGTGAGGTGATGGGGGTGGATGTAGTGATGTGGTGGGGTGGATGTGGTGAGGTGGTGGGGTGGATGTGGTGAGGTGGTGGGGTGGATGCACTGATGTGGTGAGGTGATGGGGTGGATGTAGTGATGTGGTGGGGTGGATGTGGTGAGGTGGTGATGGTGATGTGGTGGGGTGGATGTGGTGATGGTGATGTGGCGGGGTGGATGTGGTGATGGTGATGTGTTGGGGTGGATGTGGTGAGCTGGTGTTGGTGATGTGGGGAGGTGGTGGGGTGATGTGGTGGGGTGGTGATGGTGATGTGGTGAGGTGGTGGGGTGGATGTGGTGATGTGATGTGGTGAGATGGATGTGGTGATGTGGCAGGGTGGATGTGGTGATGGTGATGTGGTGAGGTGCATGTGGTGATGGCCATGTGGTGGCCATGTGGTGAGGTGGATGTGGTGAGGTGGTGATGGTCATGTGGTGAGGTGGTGGGGTGGATGCGGCGATGTGGTGAGGTGGTGGGGTGGATGTAGTGATGTGGTGGGGTGGATGTGGTGAGGTGGTAATGGTGATGTGGAAAGGTGGTGGGGTAGATGTGGTAATGGTGATGTGGCAGGGTGGATGTGGTGATGTGTTGGCGTGGATGTGGTGAGCTGGTGTTGGTGATGTGGTGAGGTGGTGGGGTGGATGTGGTGATGTGGTGAGGTGGTGATGGTGATGTGGTGAGGGATGGTGATGTGGTGGGGTGGATGTGGTGATGTGATGTGGTGAGGTGGATGTGTAGAGGTGGTGATGGTGAGGTGGTGGGGTGGATGCGGTTATGTGGTGGGGTGGATGTGGTGAGGAGGTGATGGTGATGTGGTGAGGTGATGGGGTGGATGTGGTGATGTGGTGGGGTGGATGTGGTGAGGTGGTGATGTGGGGAGGGATGGTGATGTGGTAGGGTGGATGTGGTGATGTGATGTGGTGAGGTGGTGATGGTGATGTGGTGGGGTGGATGTGGTGGGGTGGTGATGAGGTGGGGTGGATGTGGTGAGATGGATGTGGTGATGGTAATGTGGTGATGTGGCGGGTGGATGTGGTGATGGTGATGTGTTGGGGTGGATGTGGTGAGCTGGTGAGGGTGATGTGGTGAGGTGGTTGAGTGAATGTGTAGATGTGGTGGGGTGGTGATGGTGATGTGGTGGGGTGGATGTGGTGATGTGATGTGGTGAGGTAGATGTGGTGAGGTGGTGGGGTGGATGTGGTGATGTGAGGTGGTGGGGTGGATGTGGTGATGTGGTGGAATGGATGTGGTGAGCTGGTGATGTGGTGAGGTGGTGGGGTGGATGCTGTGATGTGGTGGGGTGGATGTGGTGAGGTGGTGATGGTGATGTGGTGAGGTGGTGGGGTGGATGCGGTGATGGTGATGTGATGTGGTGAGGTGGATGTGGTGAGGTGGTTATGGTGATGTGGTGGGATGGATGTGGTGATGTGGTGGGGTGGATGTGGTGAGGTGGTGATGTGGTGGGGAGGATGCGGTGATGGTGATGTGGTGAGGTGGCAGGGTGGTGATGGTGAATGTGATGTGGTGGGGTGGATGTGGTGAGGTGGTGATGGTGAGGTGGTGGGGTGGATGTGGTGAGGTGGTGATGGTGATGTGGTGGGGTGGATGTGGTGATGTGGTGGAGTGCATGTGGTGATGTGGTGAGGTGGCGGGGTGGATGTGGTGAGATGGTGATGTGGTGAGTAGACATATGTGCCGTCAATAATTTTTTCTCATCTCGTTCCGTTTCATATTGGAATTAATTTGTGTTTCGTAGTTTGTGTCTGAAATTTCGTACGAAATACGAATTTTCTTTAGGTTTGTTAACTTTTTGTAACAACTACGAAAGTTCGTTATGATGAATTTATCATTATGAGGGGCTCTCCCATCCCTGTGCTGTGCTCATTATGAGGGGCCCCTCCCCCCATCCCTGTGCTGTGATCATTATGAGGGGCCCCTCCGCCCATCCCTGTGCTGTGATCATTAGGAGGGGCTCCCACCATCCCTGTGCTGTGCTCATTATGAGGGGCCCCTCCCCCCATCCCTGTGCTGTGATCATTAGGAGGGGCTCCCACCATCCCTGTGCTGTGATCATTATGAGGGGCTCCCCCCATCCCTGTGCTATGATCATTAGGAGGGGCTCCCACCATCCCTGTGCTGTGATCATTATGAGGGGCTCCCCCCATCCCTGTGCTGTGCTCATTATGAGGGGACCCTCCCCCCATCCCTGTGTTGTGCTCATTATAAGGGGCCCCTCCCCCCATCCCTGTGCTGTGATCATAATGAGGGGCTCCCCCCATCCCTGTGCTGTGATCATTATGAGGGGCTGCCCCATCCCTGTGCTGTGCTCATTATGAGGGGCTCCCCCCATCCCTGTGCTGTGCTCATTATGAGGGGCCCCTCCCCCCATCCCTGTGCTGTGCTCATTATGAGGGGCTCCCCCCATCCCTGTGCTGTGTTAATTATGAGGGGCTCTCCCATCCCTGTGCTGTGCTCATTATGAGGGGCTCCCCCATCCCTGTGCTGTGCTCATTATGAGCCCCCCCATCCTTGTGCTGTGTTCATTATGAGTTGTCCCTCCCCCCATCCCTGTGCTGTGATCATTATGAGGGTCTCCCACCATCTCTATGCTGTGATCATTATGAGGCCCCCCCTTATCCCTGTGCTGCGATCATTATGAGGGGCTCCCCCCATCCCTGTGCTGTGCTCATTATGAGGGTCTCTCCCCATCCCTGTGCCGAGATCATTATGAGGGGCTCCCCCCATCCCTGTGCTGTGATCATTATGAGGAGCGCCCCCATCCCTGTGCTGTGCTCATCATGAGGGCCTCCCCCATCCCTGTGCTGTGGTCATTATGAGCCCCCCCATCCCTGTGTTGTGATCATTATGAGGGGCTCCCACCATCCCTGTGCTGTGCTCATTATGAGGGGCTCCCACCATCCCTGTGCTGTGATCATTATGAGGGTCTCCCACCATCCCTGTACTGTGATCATTATGAGGGGCTCACCCCATCCCTGTGCTGTGCTCATTATGAGGGGCCCCTCCCCCATCCCTGTGTTGTGCTCATTATAAGGGGCCCCTCCCCCATCCCTGTGCTGTGATCATAATGAGGGGCTCCCCCCATCCCTGTGCTGTGCTCATTATGAGGGGCTCACCCCATCCCTGTGCTGTGCTCATTATGAGGGGCCCCTCCCCCCATCCCTGTGTTGTGCTCATTATGAGGTGCTCCCCCCATCCCTGTGCTGTGATCATTATGAGGAGCGCCCCCATCCCTGTGCTGTGCTCATCATGAGAGGCTCCCCCATCCCTGTGCTGTGATCATTATGAGGGTCTCCCCTCATCCCTGTGCTGTGATCATTATGAGGGGCTCCCACCATCCCTGTGCTGTGCTCATTATGAGCCCCCCCCCCATCCCTGTGCTGTAATCATTATGAGGTGCTCCCCCCATCCCTGTGCTGTGCTCATTATGAGGGGCTCCCACCATCCCTGTGCTGTGCTCATTATGAGGGGCTCCCACCATCCCTGTGCTGTGATCATTATGAGGGTCTCCCACCATCCCTGTACTGTGATCATTATGAGAGGCTCATCCCATCCCTGTGCTGTGCTCATTATGAGGGGCCCCTCCCCCCATCCCTGTGTTGTGCTCATTATAAAGGGCCCCTCCCCCCATCCCTGTGCTGTGATCATAATGAGGGGCTCCCCCCATCCCTGTGCTGTGCTCATTATGAGGGGCTCACCCCATCCCTGTGCTGTGCTCATTATGAGGGGCCCCTCCCCCCATCCCCGTGTTGTGCTCATTATGAGGTGCTCCCCCCATCCCTGTGCTGTGCTCATTATGAGAGGCTCCCACCATCCCTGTGCTGTGATCATTATGAGGGGCTCCCACCATCCCTGTGCTGTGATCATTATGAGGGTCTCCCACCATCCCTGTACTGTGATCATTATGAGGGGCTCACCCCATCCCTGTGCTGTGATCATTATGAGGGGCTCCCCCCATCCCTGTGCTGTGCTCATTATGAGGGTCTCCCCCCATCCCTGTGCCATGATAATTATGAGGGGCTCCCCCATCCCTGTGCTGTGATCATTATGAGGGGCCACCACCATCCCTGTGCTGTGCTCATTATGAGCCCCCCCCCCCCCCCATCCCTGTGCTGTGCTGACATCCTGGGGTTTTAACTTTTAGGTTCGTTAACTTTTCGTAACAATTATGAATGTTTGTTATGAATTTGGATATGAAATTTGTAAACTAAATTTTGTATTTCATACAGAATTCGCAAGCATAGCAATTTGTATTTCAGATCCTCCCGAATGTACGAATTTATGGCAATTTGTACGAATTTTCAATTCTTACAAAACAAATTGCATAGTGGTGAGGTGGTGTGATGATGTGGTAATGGTGATTTGGTGGTGGGGTGGATGTGGTGATGATGTGGTGGTGAGTTGGTGGGGTTGGGTGGTGGATGTGGTAGTGTTGATATGTTGGTGATGGTGATGTGGTGGAGTGGATGTGGTGGGGTGATGGTGAGGTGGGGTGGATGTGGTGAGGTGGTGTGGTGGTAAGGTAATGATGTGGTGGTGGGGTGAATGTGGTGATGATGTAGTGGTGTGGTGGTGGGGTTGGGTGGTAGATGTAGTGGTGAGGTGATGGTGGGGGTGGTGGATGTGGTGGTGATGGTGAGGTGGGGTGGATGTGGTGAGGTGGTGGTGGGGTGAATGTGGTGATGATGTAGTGGTGTGGTGGTGAGGTTGGGTGGTGGATGTATTGATGATGTGGTGAGGTGATGGTGGGGGTGGTGGATGTGGTGGTGATGGTGTGGTGGGGTGGATATGGTGAGGTGGTGGGGTGGATGTGGTGGGGTGAGGTGGTGTGGTGGTGGGGTGAATGTGGTGATGATGTAGTGGTGTGGTGGTGGGGTTGGGTGGTGGATGTAGTGGTGAGGTGATGGTGGGGGTGGTAGATGTGGTGAGGTAATGGTGAGGTGGGGTGGATGTGGTGATGTGGATGTGGTGGGGTGAGGTGGTGGGGTGAATGTGGTGATGATGTAGTGGTGTTGTGGTGAGGTTGGGTGGTGGATGTAGTGGTGATGTGGTGAGGGGATGGTGGGGGTGGTGGATGTGGTGGTGATGGTGAGGTGGGGTGGATGTGGTGGGGTGAGGTGGTGTGGTGGTGGGGTGAATGTAGTGATGATGTAGTGGTGTGGTGGTGGGGTTGGGTGGTGGATGTAGTGGTGAGGTGATGGTGGGGGTGGTGGATGTGGTGGTGATGGTGAGATGGAGTGGATGTGGTGAGGTGGTGGAGTGGATGTGGTGGGGTGAAGTGGTGGGGTTGGGTTGTGGGAATGGGTGGTGGAGGTGGTGTGGTGGTGGGGGTGGGGTGAGGTGGTAGGGTTGGGTGGTGTGGTGGTGGGGGTGGGGCAGTTAGATTTTTTATTTTGTGTGAATGAGTTCTCATATACCTTAGTTGTGATTTATTTATTAATAGACACTAATAACTCCGTATTATAAATAGTTTTATTGTAATCATTTAAACTCAAGAATTCTTACACATTCTTCTTCTCAGTTCTCACCAATTCTGAGACACAACTCTCTGGATTGGTTGTATTTTGTACATTGTATCCTTGTAGTAGAGCGGAGGAAACATTTCCTGTCTGTTCCCCCCATTGACTTTGCCTGATGTCATCAGTCTGCTGCAGGCAGAAGGAGGCGTGTCCTCAGCCCCCCTCCCCCAGTGACGTTGCCTAGGCTGAGATGATGCCAACAGCCTGCTGCAGGCAGAATAAAACATTTCCTTAGTTTCCCCTCCCCTAGTATCTTTGCCTAGGGTGAGAGGATGTCAACAGTCTGCTGCAGGCAGGAAGAAGCATTTCCTCAGTCTCCCGTCCCTCCAGCGATCAGACTGCAACATTGTTACTTTGTAGCAAGGTGAGAGACTGCAGGGGCTGATCTGTGTCAGGCATTTGTGAACAAGAGCTGCCAAATGATAGAAAGGAGATGGTGATCCTGGATGATGAATGGCGGCATCACGTCCGATGACAGGTCCTCTTTATATAAAGGCACCCGTCTCCGGAAACCATCTACGCCCCATAAACACACTGGTTTTCCTCGCGGGGCACTTCAAGCAGGCCTACTTCTATAGATTTCAGGCACGGAGAAATATAGCAAAAAAAAAAAAATCAGTTTTAATTAAATTTGTTGGGAAAAAAAAGGTCCTTCCTTATCGGGGGGAGGGGGGGCAGCAGGGGTCCGGGGTGGGGGGTGATAATCAGAAGGGAGGAACGCTTTTAATTAGCGTCCGATGGAATGGCAGGACGGGGCGCATATGACGGGCGAGGAGAGAGGAATCCCCAGTTCGGGTCCTGCCAGCTCCTCGCTCGGGTCCCGTGGGAATGGAGACAGACAGGAAGAAGTGGGAGATACGGCAAAGAGCTGCGGATAAAGTATCCGCTAATTAGGAGGCTGAGATATCAGATCCGGGGGGGGGGGGAGGCCACACATTTCACTTTAATTGGTGATCTCGCTTGTTGGGGGGGAAAAACAGGACAAAAAAATAAAAATACGCAGCAGATGTCCCCCCCCCCCTCCTGTGCCGCGGCTCAGCTCCTGGGAACGGCCTGGGTCACTCTTTGTGTAATGGAGGGGAAAAGAAAAAAACAGAAGTCGTCTTATTGGGGAAACGCCGACTGTTCTGCTACATCATCACCGGGCGTTCCTGGGGGGGAGGGGGGGCATTGTCACCTTCCTGGGGGGACGACATTATCACCTTCCTGGGGGGGGGACGTTGTCACCGTGCGTTCTTGGGGGGGGCATTGTCACCTTCCTGGGGGGGGACATTGTCACCAAGCGTTCTTGGGGGGGCGTGGTCACCTTCCTGGGGGGGAACATTATCACCAGGCATTCCTGGGGGGAATTGTCACCTTCCTGGGGGGGACATTATCACCAGGCCTTCTTGGGGGGGCATTGTCACCTTCCTGGGGGGGACATGATCACCGGGCGTTCTTGGGGGGGCATTGGAGGTGAGAGGCTGGGGGAAATAGGTGGTGCACTTAATAGGCACTGAAGTTTGCAGTGGATTGTCACCTTTGGAAATCACTTCCACTTTTTTGCATGGACTCTGTGTTTATCAAATATTTATGCATGGTTTTTTGGACAATCACTTGCTAATATTGCATTTTTTGCACGTTGTCACTGGATTGGTACATAAATATTTTTTTTCTACATATTTTTACACTTTATATCTTATATTTGCATTCCTGTATTTATTTGGATTATGTATGCAGGGTTATAATTTCTATTCATTGCACAGTATATGCATTATATTCATTTTTAATATGTCACTATTTATCACTGTAGTGGGATAGATTCCTATTTGCACTTTAGTTCTATTTTGACATTGCACTTTATTTATATATTTATTTATGCATATTTTTTAGGTAGCGCCGCATTTATTTATCTACTTGGGGGGGCATTATCACCTTCCTGGGGGGGGACATTTTCACCTTTTGGGGGGGACATTATCACCGGCCGTTCTTGGGGGGGCATTGTCACCTTCCTGGGGGGGGACATTATCACCGGGCGTTCTTGGGGGGGCATCGTCACCTTACTGGGAGGGGACATTGTAACCTTCCTGGGGGGGGGGGCATTATCACCGGGCATTCCTGGGGGGACATTGTCACCTTCCTGGGGGGGACATTATCACCGGGCGTTTTTGGGGGGGGCATTGTCACCTTCCTGGGGGACGACGACATTGTCACCTTCCTGGGGGGGACATTATCACCGGGCGTTCTTGGGGGGAGGCATTGTCACCTTCCTGGGGGGGGACATTATCACCGGGTGTTCTGGGGGGGCATTGTCACCTGCCTGGGGGGGACATTATCACCGGGCGTTCCTAGGGGGGGACATTGTCACCTTCCTGGGGGGGGGACATTATCACTGGGTGTTCTGGGGGGGAGGCATTGTCACCTTCCTGGGGGGGACATTATCACCAAACGTTTTTGGGGGGGGCATTGTCACCTTCCTGTGGGGGACATTATCACCGGGCGTTCTTGGGGGGGGCATTGTCACCTTCCGGGGGGGGGGACATTATCACCGGGTGTTCTGGGGGGGCATTGTCACCTTTCTGGGGGGGACATTATCACCGGGCATTCCTGGGGTGGGACATTGTCACCTTCCTGGGGGGGACATTATCACCGGATGTTCTTGGGGGGACATTGTCACCTTCCGGGGGGCGCATTGTCACCTGGCGTTCCTGGGAAGGGACATTGTCACCTTCCTGGGGGGGGACATTATCACTGGGCGTTCCTGGGGGGCACATTGTCACCTTCCTGGGGGGGAACATTATCACCGGGCATTTTTGGGGGGGCATTGTCATCTTCCTGGGGGGGACATTGACACCTTCCTGGGGGGGGAACATTGTCACCTTCGGGGGGGGGGGACATTATCACCGGGCGTTCTTGGGGAGAGGCATTGTCACCTTCCTGGGGGGGACATTATCACCGGGTGTTCTGGGGGGGCATTGTCACCTTCCTGGGGGGGACATTATCACCGGGCGTTCCTGGGGGGGGCATTGTCACCTTCCTGGGGGGGACATTATTACCAGGTGTTCTTGGGGGGGCATTGTCACCTTCCGGGGGGCGCATTGTCACTGTGCGTTCCTGGGGAGGACATTATCACCTTCCTATGGGGGGGACATTATCACCGGGTGTTCTGGGGGGGGGCATTGTCACCTTCCTGGTTGGGGAGCATTTGATGAAGTTCTGAGCCCAAAATGTCCCCCCTTTAGTTGTGCATCTTCCTCCCTTCTGGCCATTGGGTGCTACAGGCTTTAGCTGTGCAATCTGCTGATCGGTTGCTTGCTTACACCTTATTAGGCATACAATCGGCTGATCAGTCACTTAATCGCATATTAGCTGTGCAATCTGCTGATCAGTTGCTTGCTTCCATTCTATTAGCTGTGCAATCTGCTGATCAGTTGCTTAATCGCATATAAGCTTGTGCAAACTGCTAATCCATTGCTTGCTTCCATTCTTCTAGCTGTGCAATCTGCTAATCAGTTGCTTTGCTTACACTCTATTAGTTATACAACCTGCTGATCAGTTGCTTAATCACATATTAGCTGTGCAATCTGCTGATCAGTTGCTTAATCACATATTAGCTGTGCAATCTGCTGATCAGTTGCTTAACCACCACTTCATCCCCGGAAGGTTTTGCCCCCTTAATGACCAGGCCATTTTTTTGCAATTCGGCGCTGCGTCGCTTTAACTGACAATTGCGCAGTCGTGCGACGTGGCTCCCAAACAAAATGGACGTCCTTTTCTCCCCACAAATAGAACTTTCTTTTGGTGGTATTTTATCACCTCTGCGGTTTTTATTTTTTGCACTATAAACAAAAAAAGAGCGACAATTTTGAAAAAAAAAACAAATTTTTTTACTTTCTGTTATAATAAATAACCAATAAAAAAAAAAAATTCTTCCTCAGTTTAGGTCGATATTTATTCTTCTTCTACATATTTTTGGTTAAAAAAAAATCCCAATCAGTGTTTATTGATTGGTTTGCACAAAAGTTATATATACCGTCTACAAACTATGGGATAGATTTTTTTTTTCTTACTACTAATGATCTGCGATTTTTATTGGGACTGCGACATTGTGGCGGATACATCTGACAATTTTGATACATTTTCAGGACCATTGTCATTTATACAGCGATCACAGCTATAAAAATGCACTGATTACTGTGTAAATGACACTGGCAGGGAAGGGGTTAACACTAGGGGGGCGATCAAGGGGTTAAGTGTGTTCCCTGGGAGGTGTTTTTAACTGTATGGGGGAATGGGACTTACTGGAGGAGGAGGAGAGAGATCGCTGTTCCTGATCACTAGGGACAACAGATCTCTCTCTCCTCTCCTGTCAGAAAGGAGATCTGTCTGTTTACATTGACAGGATACCCGTTCTGCCTCTCTGTGGAGCGAGCGCAGGTGTGCCTGGTGGACATCGCGGCTGCAGGCCAGGCGCATCAGCTCCAGTGCTGTGTCGCAGGCAGCCGAGCGCCTGCTGTATGGATTACACGAAGCGCCTTACCGGTACAGCGGCTGGTCGGCAAATGATTAATCACGTATTAGCTGTGCAATCTGCTGATCAGTTGCTTGCTTACTCTCTCTTAGCTGTTCAATCTGCTGACCAGTTGCTTGCTTCCATTTTATTAGCTGTGCAATCTGCTGATCAGTTGCTTTCCTCCATTCTATTAGCTGTGCAATCTGCTGATCAGTTACTTGCTTATACTCTATTAGCTGTGCAATCTGCTGATCAGTTGCTTGCCTCCATTCTATTAGCTGTGCAATCTGCTGATCAGTTGCTTGCTTCCATTCTATCAGCTGTGCAATCTGCTGATCAGTTGCTTGCTTCCATTCTATCAGCTGTGCAATCTGCTGATCAGTTGCTTGCTTACCCTTTATTAGCTGTGCAATCTGCTGATCAGTTGCTTGCTTCCATTCTATCAGCTGTGCAATCTGCTGATCAGTTGCTTGCTTACCCTTTATTAGCTATGCAATCTTCTGATCAGTTGCTTGCTTATACTCTATTAGCTGTGCAATCTGATGGTCAGTTGCTTGCCTCCATTCTATTAGCTGTGCAATCTGCTGATCAGTTGCTTGCTTATACTCTATCAGCTGTACAATCTGCTGATCAGTTGTCATCAGTCTGCTGCATGCAGGAGGAAGCATCTCCTAAGTTTCCTCTCCCCCCATTGACTTTGCCTAGGCTGAGATGACATCATCAGACAGGAGGAGTAATTTCCTCAGTGTCCCCCCCCCCAGTGATCAGACTGTACATTGTAACTTTGTAGTAAGTCTCATCACTCATCATCTCCATAGGACAACATGGAGAGCGGCGACACCATCCGTTCTCCTTGGCGCTCTCCAGCCGTTGGCGATCAGGGAGGGAGAAGAGCCTCTAAATCGGGCCTCCAGCCTGCGCTCGTCTCCCGGAAAGAAGAGGAAAGTCTGGCAATGCCGCTCATTGCCGGGAAGATATGACCGCTCCAAGATACGCCCCATACACAACCAATTTGTACACCATCCACACCTTCCGATAACAAGCCTTCCTGAAATCCCCATATCGCCGCAAGAAAATGGAAATCCGCGCTCCATGGAAACCCTTCCGATAAAACTGGGGGGGCAAGGAAAACTGGGGGGGCAAGGAAACCCTTCCAATAAAACTGGGGGGCAAGGAAACCCTTCCGATAAAACTGGGGGGCAAGGAAACCTTTCAGATAAAACTGGGGGGGGCAAGGAAACCCTTCGATAAAACTGGGGAGCAAGAAAACCCTTCCGATAAAACTGGGGGGGCAAGGAAACTTTTCCAATAAAATTGAGGGGGTCAAGGAAACCCTTCCGATGAAACTGGGGGGGGCAAGAAAACCCTTCCGATAAAACTGGGGGGGCAAGGAAACCATTCCGATAAAACTGGGGGCAAGGAAACCGTTCCGATAAAACTGGGGGGGGCAAGGAAACCCTTCCGATAAAACTGGGGGGCAAGAAAACCCTTCTGATAAAACTGGGGGGGGGCAAGGAAACCATTTCGATAAAACTGGGGGGCATGAAAACCCTTCCGATAAAACTGGGGGGGACAAGGAAACCCTTCCGATAAAACTGGGGGGGCAAGGAAACCCTTTCCGATAAAACTGGGGGGGCAAGGAAACCCTTCCGATAAAACTGGGGGAGCAAAATAACCCTTCCGATAAAACTGGGGGAGCAAAGAAACCCTTCCGATAAAACTGGGGGGGCAAGGAAACCCTTCCGATAAAACTGGGGGGGCAAGGAAAACCTTCTGATAAAACTGGGGGCATGAAACCCTTCCGATAAAACTGGGGGGGCAAGGAGACCCTTACGATAAAACTGGGGGGGCAAGGAAACCCTTTCCCATAAAACTGGGGGGCAAGGAAACCCTTTCCGATAAAACTGGAGGGGCAAGGAAACCCTTCCAATAAACCTGGGGGGCAAGGAAACCCTTCCGATAAAACTGGGGGGGCAAGGAAACCCTTTCCGATAAAACTGGGGGGGCAAGGAAACCCTTTCCGATAAAACTGGGGGGGCAAGGAAACCCTTCTGATAAAACTGGGGGGGGGCAAGGAAACCCTTCTGATAAAACTGGGGGGGGCAAGGAAACCCTTCCGATAAAACTGGGGGGGGCAAGGAAAACCTTCTGATAAAACTGGGGGGGTATGAAACCCTTCCGATAAAACTGGGGGGGCAAGGAAACCTTTCCAATAAAACTGGGGGGGCAAGGAAACCCTTCTGATAAAACTGGGGGAGCAAGGAAACCCTTCCAATAAAACTGGGGGGGCAAGGAAACCCTTCCAATAAAACTGGGGGGGCAAGGAAACCCTTCCGATAAAACTGGGGGGGCAAGGAAACCCTTCCAATAAAACTGGGGGGGGCAAGGAAACCCTTCCGATAAAACTGGGGGGGGGCAAGGAAAACCTTCTGATAAAACTGGGGGGGTATGAAACCCTTCCGATAAAACTGGGGGGGCAAGGAAACCTTTCCAATAAAACTGGGGGGGCAAGGAAACCCTTCTGATAAAACTGGGGGAGCAAGGAAACCCTTCCAATAAAACTGGGGGGGCAAGGAAACCCTTCCAATAAAACTGGGGGGGGCAAGGAAACCCTTCCGATAAAACTGGGGGGGCAAGGAAACCCTTCCAATAAAACTGGGGGGGGCAAGGAAACCCTTCCGATAAAACTGGGGGGGGCAAGGAAACCCTTCCAATAAAACTGGGGGGGCAAGGAAACCCTTCTGCTAAAACTGGGGAGGGGGGCAAGGAAACCCTTCCAATAAACCTGGGGGGCAAGGAAACCCTTCCGATAAAACTGGGGGGGCAAGGAAACCCTTTCCGATAAAACTGGGGGGGGCAAGGAAACCCTTTCCGATAAAACTGGGGGGGCAAGGAAACCCTTCTGATAAAACTGGGGGGGGCAAGGAAACCCTTCTGATAAAACTGGGGGGGCAAGGAAACCCTTCCGATAAAACTGGGGGGGGGGGGCAAGGAAAACCTTCTGATAAAACTGGGGGGTATGAAACCCTTCCGATAAAACTGGGGGGGGCAAGGAAACCCTTCCAATAAAACTGGGGGGGCAAGGAAACCCTTCTGATAAAACTGGGGGAGCAAGGAAACCCTTCCAATAAAACTGGGGGGGGCAAGGAAACCCTTCCAATAAAACTGGGGGGGCAAGGAAACCCTTCCGATAAAACTGGGGGGGCAAGGAAACCCTTCCAATAAAACTGGGGGGGGCAAGGAAACCCTTCCGATAAAACTGGGGGGGGGCAAGGAAACCCTTCCAATAAAACTGGGGGGGCAAGGAAACCCTTCTGATAAAACTGGGGGGGCAAGGAAACCCTTCTGATAAAACTGGGGGGGGGGCAAGGAAACCCTTCCGATAAAACTGGGGGCAAGGAAATCCTTCCAATAAGACCGGGGGGCAAGGAAAGAGCGTTGTCACCCCATTACAGGATGTGACTGAACCTTCATGGTGGAGATTTTTTTGGATAAAAGCTGCAAATTATACAATTTTATTGACTATAGTATTACAAATGTTGTGCTCACATCTGCTTGGCAGACCCCTCCCCCCTCCCCGGTCTCAGGGAAATCCCTCTGGAAAATGTCCAGTTGGGAACAGAACCCCATTCTGCTAATTTTCAGTTTATTTGTCGTGTTTAATTGTAAAAATAAACGTACCTGGAAAGGGCAGAGGGTCCCGATCGGATCTGTGATAACAAATAATAACATTGTTTGTACGACCCCAACCCCCCCCCAGACACCCAATGATATCACCCGGCACATGACATGGACGGCGATGGATCATTGGAACTGCTGTATGGGAACTTTGAATGAGAAGAATCACCTGGAAAGGATATTATTTATAACTCATCTACTTTTTCCACTTGGCTGAAAAACTCATCTGTGCTCATTGTGGCTTTCTTCATCAAATCCTCCGTCATCACTCTATAAACATTCTGGTCACCCAGGAAATTGTCTTCAACTCTGTAGATGGGCCCCATCTCTGGCACTACATGTCTGCATAGAATGGATCCATGAACTCAGCTTATGGAAGAAGGTCACATCTTATGTGTAATAGATTAACTACATGGCTCCACCACCACTCTGCACCTCTATGAACATTCTACTCCTCCAAAGGAAACCATTACCGGCTTTGTAGATGGGCCCCATCTCCGGCACTACAAGACTGTATAGAATGGATCCATAGACTCCTCTTATGTATGAATTTCACCTCCAGCCACTAGTTTATATTACGAAAGACAGACCAGGAGGAATATAATTAATGGAGGGGCTAATTGACTCCATCACCACTCCATGTCTCTACACACATTCTGATCATCCAACTCTGTAAACGGGCCCCACCTCCGGCACTACATGTCTGCATAGAATGGATCCATGGACTCATCTTATGGAAGAAGGTCACATCTTATGTGTAATAGATTAACTACATGGCTCCACCACCACTCTGCACCTCTATGAACATTCTACTCCTCCAAAGGAAACCATCCTCAACCTTATAGATGGGCCCCATCTCCGACAATACATGTCTGCATAGAATGGATCCATGGACTCATCTTATGTACAAAGTTCACCTCCAGCCATTAGCTTACATTAAGAAAGACAGACCAGGAGGAATAAAATGAATGGAGGGGCAATACGACATTTTCACCACTATAAACATTTTGATCATCCAAGGAAACCGTCTCCAACTATGTAGATGGGCCCCATCTCTTCGGCACGACATGTCTGCATAGAATGGATCCATGGACTCCAACTCAAACATCCAACTTACAAACATCTCCTACTTGCAAACGGAAGGAGACAACAGGAAGTGAGATGAAAAAAGACGGATGGCAAAAAAAATTATACAGGGGTGATAACCCTTCCCCATGTTTTCCAAAAATCTTAAAAATAGATTTTTTGACTGGAGCTACACTTTAAAAATGTACCAGTTCAAAATTACAAACAGATTCTACTTAACACAACAAACCTACACAGTCCCTGTCTTGTTTGTACCGCCTGTATACTGCTGTTCTGAGTATATAGGGCCTGGGGGCCACACGCATTTCCTTTTTTTAATATGGGTACTGGGTTCCCCTTAATATCCGTACAAGACCCAAAGGGGCTGGTAATGGGCAGGGGGGGCTACCCATACCATTTTTCTCAATGATTTTCATCCATATTGCCGGAACCAGATATTACATTAAAACCGCAAGCAGTTTTAAATGGCTTTTTTTTCCGTTAAATGTCATTTTGTGCAGGGACTGTTCTAAACACGGGAAACACGTGGCACTTCACAGGCATACTACAGACACCCCCCAGGCACCATATTTAAAGGAATATTTCACTTTTTTTTTCACTTTAATCGTCATTAAAATCAGTGCTCCCGAAAAAACGTTAGTTTTTAAAAAAAATTTGCCATTGACCCATGTCCCCTGAGGCAGGAGCCAGGTCCCCAAACCCTTTTTTAAGACAATATCTTGCATATTAGCCATCAAAATTAGCACTTTTTATTTTGAACGTTCGAGTCCCATAAACTTCACTGGGGTTCTAAAGTTCGCACAAATTTTCGGTCCGTTCGAAAGTTCTGGTGCGAACCAAACCGGGGGTGTTCGGCTCATCCCTAATGAGGACCCTGATGTAATAAAAGGGGACCTCTATGCTGCCTTTGATACAATTGACCACCCTCTCCGCCTAAGAAAACTTAATTCCATTGATCTCCATGACTATGCTCTTTATTGGTTATCTTACTTATCTCACTGCACCTTCAGTGTAACTTACCCCTCTACCACCTCCTCTCCTTTTACTTTTTCCATTGGGTCCCCCAAGATTGTGTTCTAAGCCCTTGTACACACGGTCGGACATTCCGTCAGAAAATCGGACCACGTTGTCGGATAATCGGACTGTGTGTGGGCTCCATCGGACTGTTTCCGTCGGAATATCTGACGGACAAAGTTTTAGAGCTGGGCTATAAAACTTTCCGACAACATGATCCGATCGGACTTTGTCCGATTGTGTGTAGAGAATTCCGATCAGAAAAAGTGCTATGCATGCTCAGATCAAATTCCTAGACCAAAGCTATTGGCTACTAGCCTGAATGTAGTCCTGTCGTAACGAAATAACGTCATCACGTTACGTACGATCGGTTTTTCGGACAACTTTGTCCGACCGTGTGTATGTAACACAAGTTTCGGACAAAATCCGTCAGACAAAATCTGACGGATTTTGTTGTCGGAATGTCCGACCGTGTATATAAGGGCTTAGACCTCTCTAAGCCCTTGTACACATGATCGGAGATTCCGACGACCAAATCCGTCAGAGTTATTCCGACGGATTCATTCCGGACCCGGTCCGGAAGTGATGTTGCATACACACGGTCGGACCAAGTTGTCTGAATTTGCGGTTGCCAAGAACGTGACGTAAGCCGTGTACGGCGGGCCTAGAAAAGGGAAGTTCAGCACCACGCCCGGCACCCTTTGGGCTCCTTCTGCTGATCTCGTGTTAGTAGAAGTTTGGTGAGAGACGATTCGCGCTTTTCTGATTAGTGATTCAGATCGCTACTGCTCTTCAGTTTGTGCTTGTGTGTGCGTATCTGATAATCAGTGCGTGTAGTCAGTAAGTATTTGTTTCTCAATGTGGACTATATCTTGGTATAGTACGCTTTGAAAGGCATTTTTGTTATTGTCTGCTTGCTTCTGCTATTCAGGTCGTTCTTTCAGGCCTTGCTGTTTATCGGTGCTTTCTGTTGTCCGTTCTGACCATCCAACCGTTTTGAAACCATGTTTCGTCTACGTACTCGTCGTAGAGTTTGTGCTGTGCAGGGGCTTCGTGTTGGGGTTGTTACTTTGACACAAGCCCGGTCCATGAACAGGGAGGGGAGGCGTTTGTGGACCAAGAATTGGTTGCGCCAGCGTGACCAGTTCTCGCACATGCCTTTGCTCCGTGAGATCTGGGAGAATAATCCTGATGATTTCAGGAATTATCTCCGGATGACGGACCCCGTTTTCACCGCCTGCTGGCTTTGCCGACCCCTTATATCAGCAGGCAGGATACCTGCATGCGGCAAGCCATCCCTCCGGAGCAGAGGCTCATCGCCACATTGCGCTACTTGGCGACAGGGAGAAGCCTTCAGGACCTCAAGTTTTCTACAGGCATCTCCCCCCAGGCTCTGGGGATCATTATTCCAGAGACCTGTTCTGCCATCATTCAGGTCCTGCAGAAGGACTATATGAAGGTAAGTTTTATCCTTTAACATCACATTCTATGTATTTCATGATTGCTAATGTCTTGCATTTCTTTCCTCATTCCCTAATTACCATCATTGCAATATGCTCCAATTCATATACTCTGTCCCTTTGTCCTCAGGCATATTTGCCTCACTAACTTCCCCACCATGTCCTTCTTGGCCCATAAAACTATAGTCTAGTCACTTACCATGTCTTTTGCCAGCCCCATAGTATTGTTTTCCCCTAAACACCCCCTATAATGTCTACAAATGTGATGTGTGTGCTTCAATTCATGCAGAGTCACTTTTTAACATTTTTGGGGTTGTGCCAAACTCATTAGGAACCCCAACTGCTAGCTCAGCTGATAGCAATCCTCTCTCTGATGACTTTACTAAACCCAATACACACTACACCTACCTTTTTGATGATCACATTTATGGATGAATTCACCTAAGCATGTAGTGCAAGGGCCTGCCTCAATACTTTCAAATACTATTTTTATTTTGTTTTTTCACCTATTAATTATCTTGATATGTAATAGCAGAATGTCAAAATGTGCTTGCATTTTGTTTTCTTTTTGGTATTATGACACTTCTTACCTGTCTGGTGGGCTGCCAATAGTGTAACTAAGGAGGGGCTTTCCAAAGTATCACACATTATTATGGCATTCAGCTCTCAATCAAGTGGAGAGGGTTACCTGTCCAAAACATCCCCCCCCCCTCATTTTTTAGCAAGTGCCCATCAGATTGGGGGGATGGGGGGTGGGGGAGGGATGGGGGTGGTGATGACTCTCATAAGGGGAACTTATACTTTAGGCTTTAAATACTCAGTTCCCAAAATGTTATACTAATTTTGTCCAAAAATGTTGGTGTCTAATCTGCTTGCAATGTTGATTTGTCAAATTACTAATTTTGGTTCTTGTTTCACTCCACAGTGTCCTTCAACGCCACAGGAATGGCAAACTGTGGCCTCCCACTTTGCCAGTCGTTGGGACTTTCCCAATTGTGGAGGAGCAATAGATGGGAAGCACGTCCGCATCGTCCCACCACCCAACTCGGGGTCGTACTATTTTAACTACAAGGGGTTTAATAGTATTGTGATGTTGGCGGTGGTGTCTGCAACATAAGAAGAGCCCGGAGCGAAAACGAAATAAAATGAAGAGATAGCGCAGGGCGGGCATGACAGAGTTAACAGGGTACAGAGAGGGTTAGGTCTTTCTGGATTGGAGGAGCGGTGGGGAGGAGGGGACAGGAGAGTAAAAAGGAGCTGGCCCCTCCCCCCCTCCATCATCAGTGCAGAGAACAGGAACAAGCTTGCCGCCCTGGGCAGCTCAGGACGGGCACGTGGAGTGGAGGGGAGGTTTGTAGCGGCCGGCCTCGGTTTGGGCTGGGTCGCTCGGGCCCAGCCGCCATCACCCGCGATCGCGGCGCTCGGGGGGGTTACTACCCTGGCATGCTGCGGCTGCGCGACCTGCGCATGCCGCCCGTGCGGGGGCGGCAGGCACCGGGTTCAGGCACTCAGCACGGCCCGCGGCCTCCGGCGGGCGGAGGGGTCTCAGCGTTTCTCTGCAGCCCTCCGGATAGCGGCCTTCATTCCATACGGCCCGCCCTGTCGTTCCGATGGGGGGCCGAACCTCGGTGGCGGGACTCCCGGCCTTGGGTTGCGGGGTGGACCACTGCACCGGGTGGTGACCCTCGTGGTCCAGCCCGCGGCATCGGCGGGGGGCTAGCGGATGGCAGAGCAGCGGTGGGGGCCGCACACCCAGCGATGGCCACCTGGCCTCCTCTGCCTGGGCAGGCAGCTCTCCTTGGTCGGGGGACATGGCCGCCGGGCCTACACGGCCTCGGCGGCGGCTCTCCGCGGGCGGGCCAGCGCCCGGCGATAGCCGCCGGGCCTACACTGCCTCGGCAGGCGGCTCTCCGGACCGGACATGACATGTGCTCGGCAGCGGGGGGCAGGCTGGGGGGACCGAGGCGCCCCACCCCCCCCCCCCCCCGTTTGTGGCCCTCCTAGAGGAACGCGCAGACCCAGCAGTGGCCGCCGGGCCTGCACTGCCTCGGCAGGCGGCTCTCCGGGCACCGGACAAGGACATGTGCACGGCAGCGGGGGGCAGGCTGGGGGGACCGAGGCGCCTCACCCCCCCCCCGTTTGTGGCCATCCGGGAGGAACACGCTGACCCAGCAGTGGCCGCCGGGCCGGCACTGCCTCGGCGGGCGGCTCTCCGGGCACCAGTTTTTGGCCCGGCTGGGGGGACCAGGAAACCCAAAACCCAGTTGGCGGCCATCTCGGAGCCAGCTGGTGGACCACGCGGGTCGGAGCCCCATCGGGCAGACCTGGTTCAGCTGCGGGCGCCAGGCTGCCGTTCCCTCAGCTGGCAGTTCCAACGGACGAAGACGGACCGGAGGGCTTCCGGCCTCGTGGATCATCTCCATCCTGGGGGATGCTTCCCCAGAAAAGCTGCACCTCACGGGGGACAGTTGGTCAAATGCGGCGAACAAGGAGGCGGAAGGAGTGCCCCAGGATTGATCGGCGGCGAGGGTGGCCAGTCTTGCGGATGGTGGGACTCTTCCTAGGCAGTCAGGTATGCTACTTTGCAATTTTCTATTTCTTGGTAGTTAGTACGGGTAGGGGGAGGCCACAGTGGGGGGGTAGAGGCACTCGCGCCTGTTTGCATGCGGGTGTTCCCCTGGGTTCGTCCGTCCTATCGTCACGTCGGTGCCAGGGCGGTGCGGGAGTTTAATGGTTGGGGGAAGGGGCAACGGGTCCGGTCTGCAGCCGGGTTTGTGCGGAAGGGAATGGGGCTCTGGCCGGGACAGTAGGGGGAGAGCGCTGCTGGCCCAGCTGGCGCAGAGCGACAGGGGGGCATTACATGCCCTTGAGGTGGGGTTTTTTGCAGGGGCAATAGATGGGGATGCCGGGTTTTTTCCATGTTGGGTGCGGACTCAATTCGGGTTTCAGTGTTTTCAAGGAAAGGGGGGCCGGGGAGCAGTGACCCGGAGACAGGGGTGCTGGGCCGCATGGGGCACGGGCAACAGCAGGGCTGGGCCCGGCGGAGGGATGGGTGTCCTGTCCTACTGGGGGAAATAGTGGGGGGGCCCTAGCTGAGGTGGGGGGCCCCGTCCTACTTGGGAGGGAGCATGGTGGGTTGTGCCGACCTGAGTTTGGGGGTTCCTTCCTGCCGGAAGACTCGTGGGGAGGGGCTAGCGTAGGTATGGGGTTTGTTTCATTTTCTTGCTAGGCACAACGGGCTTTGGTGCTCAGTTGCGTGGGGGGTGCCCTACTGGGCACTACACAAAAAAAAAAAAAAAAAAAGAAAACCTACATAAATAAACAATCACATAAAAGGCAAAATGACAACGTAGATAAATATATAGTGAGGGTTGGGGCACAAACGGTAGTTGCCTAGCGGTTTGGGTGTGGTTGTAGTAGGGGGTTCTTTTCTTAACGGTGGATATCGGGGGGTTAGGCCCATCGGATGTATGGGTGTCCCTGCTCGACGGTGTAATAATGTTGGTTGGGTCCATTGGAGGTGTTGGGGGGGTCCTGTGGGGCTGGGGGATATCAGTGGGTTGGGCCCATCGGAGGTACAGGGCCCCTTCCTATCTGAACTGGGGTCGGTCGGTCCCATCGGAGGTAGGGGCGGCCCCTTTTCATAACGGTGGAGGGGTGTTGGGCGGGCCCATCGGAGGATGGGTGGCCCTTCCTGACGGTGGAGACGGAGTGGTCTGGCCCATCAGAGGTATGGGGGGTTTTTTACTAATGGTGGAGAACTGTTGGTTATGCCCTTCGGAGGTATGGGGGGCTCTTCCTAACGGTGAAGTGATGTTTGGTCGGTCCCATCAGTGGTATGGGCGGCCCCTTCCTGACGATGGAGAAAGGTTGGTTGGGCCCAGCAGGTTTGGGTGGCCCTGCCTAAACTGTTCACATATGGTGGTGGAGCCCATCGGTGGTATGGTGCCCCTTTTATGATGGTGGAAACTTTTGATTGGGCCCGCGGTGGGGTGTGGTTTCCCTTCCTGACGTGATGGTGGTGGCGGGTGAGTATCTGGTAGGTATGGAAGTAGAGACTTATGTATTCACGGTGGTGACTTCGGGCGACTGAGTACGTATCTGGTGAGTACGCAAGCAGTTCAGTATACCATCGCGGTGGTGACATCAGGGTGGCAAGTAAGTATACGGTAAGTAGTAGCGTAGGCAATGGTGGGTTTATGGGCCTGCACGGGCTGTAGATGGGACGTTAGCTTATTGTATTACCTGCATTAAACTGGTTGGTACGTGATGGGGGATTTCACAGTTGGTGATTGATTGCGCTATGGGGGGTGATCGGGCAGGTTGGTGATGGGCTATAGGCGTTTACGGGCGCGTGTCCGGCCGGACGGGCTGTGGGGTTTCCTTCGCGGGCCGGGGGAATAAGGTTTTCCTCTTGGATTCGGAGTATGTCGGTTGGGAGGTACGAGGCATGGCCATGGGAGTGTGCTGGCCATTAAGGGAGGTAGGTCTGTGTAGGGGGGCTGTGGGGCGCTTCCAAGGGGTCATTGTGCGGGGAGTTTCGGCTTCCACGTCATGTTGGGTTTGGGGATCAGCGGTCCTTGGTAGGGTGTTGCCACCTCCTGGGGGCAGAACGTCATCCTAAAAAGCAGGAAGGCTTGGGAGTTGGGCTGCTTCTTAAGGGGATATTGCAGTATTCTTGTCATTGGTGCATCGGGCAGGGATGGTACTGTGGGTCCCGGGGAGAGGGTTGCGGGTTAGTTTCTGGGTTCAGTGAGTTGGGTATGTTTCTTTAACTCGCAGTGCTGCTGTCGCTTCATTGCCATTTGGAGGACGAGCGCTATCGGTGTCTCCCCTCCCCACACGCGAAAAGTCGGGACACGTAGAGCTCTGTGCGGTGGTAGCTGCAGAGGACTGGGTTTTGGGGCCATTGTTTTTGTTTTTCGGGTTATGTCGGCAAGGGGGTTTCGTGGTGCACTATGGCTTTCCCTGGGTTTGCGGCAGGGGCTGGTGGGAGAGGCCAGCTGGGTAGCCTTTCCAGTAGATTTGGGGGGCATGGTACTACGGTACTAGAGGGGTAATGATGGGCTTGAGCGGCTGGTCCGAAGGCGGGGGGCCGTGGCGACGGTGGGGGAATGTCCACCATGTTCATATTCCTCGTCAGTTTGTTTGAGAGGTCATGGGCGTCGGGTTATTTCCTCGGGATGGCATTGTCTCACTTTTGCGGCTGTGGGTAAGCGGCCAGGTGTGGGTCGGGTTCAGGTCCGGTTTTCAGCTCATTTGCGGGGTAACCGAGTTGGTCCTAGGGGTATATGTGTGTATACATACATCTCTGTAGATGATATTTTGTTTTGTTGTTCCTTTTTTTTTCTCTTTCTTTCTCACATCCTGTCGACGATTTCAGGTGCGGGCAGGCTGCCAAGGTTTTTTCTTTTTTCTTTTCTTTTATTTTTTTGGGCCCTTGTATGGGTTTCAGGGGACAAGTGAGGCAGACTGTCGGAGTGGGGGACACTGTTTTGGGCATGGCTATAAGAGCGGCCGGCTCTCTTTGAGCAGGAGTGCCGGGCAGGCTGGGGAGCGCGGCATGCCTGTAGGGCGCAGAATGGGCACTACTGGATGGGGCCCGCCGTATACTGCCGGTCAAAGGTTTGTGGTTACCATGTGCGCTTGATGTCCATGTGGGTGGTTACGAGGGTGCTGAAGGTGGAGTTGGGCACACACGCGGGGCTTTCCTGGCGGAGGCTGTGTGGGGGCCCCGCAGCATTGCCCGTTTAATTGTAGATTGGACTGCCTGGCAGCTGGGGCTGGAAATGGTTAACTAAAAAGGGTAATGGGGATGTCGGCCTGTGTGGGGTCAGGAATGTTGGCTGGGCAGCAGGTGGTTAGAGCTGGACATGGATACTGGTAGGTGCTTCTGGGGTAGGGAAGTGACCTTTATTCTGGGCGGAGGAATTTGGGGGCCCGGGGGTTTGCAGGTGGCAGCTGGAGAGCGTAGGGGTTGGTGGGGCTCCCAAGGGTAAGGTGTTCCCCTTGGGCGCTGTGGCGGGTGTTGGTCTTGGCTGGTGAATGAAGAAACCTCGGATAAGGAGAGTAGGGACCCATTGGTGGTATGGGTCCCGATGGTGGTATTCCAGCTAACGGTGGTTTTAGCTGGAATTTGGTTAACGGGTGCACTGCGGTCAGTTGGTTGTCTCCGAGCCAGTATGTCGGCTAGAGGCCTATTAGCAGATATAAAAGGTTCCGCAGTGCTTTAGTATTATTATTAGTATTATTATTATTATTATTATTAAATAGAGGGTATGTGTAGTGCCCGCCAAGACCAATGCGAATATCAGATGTTTATGGTTATGTTCATTTAAATTTATTAATAAAGGGGCTGCTACGGCCAATTTTACCCCAACTTGGTGTGGTCTCTATTAATTGGGAATGGTAATGGGGCCTGTAGCAAGGTTTGTCCGTTAGGGTAGAGGGACAGTACATCTGTTATACAATAGTCAAGAAGAGCCCGGAGCGAAAACGAAATAAAATGAAGAGATAGCGCAGGGCGGGCATGACAGAGTTAACAGGGTACAGAGAGGGTTAGGTCTTTCTGGATTGGAGGAGCGGTGGGGAGGAGGGGACAGGAGAGTAAAAAGGAGCTGGCCCCTCCCCCCTCCATCATCAGTGCAGAGAACAGGAACAAGCTTCCCACCCACCCTCCCTGTTTGTTTTTCGTACTTGACTTTGTTTCTTCCGACAGATCGGTGTGTACTCAGGATGTCGTTGCAGCGGGCGGGTGTTGGTCTTGGCTGGTGAATGAAGAAACCTCGGATAAGGAGAGTAGGGACCCATTGGTGGTATGGGTCCCGATGGTGGTATTCCAGCTAACAGTGGTTTTAGCTGGAATTTGGTTAACGGGTGCACTGCGGTCAGTTGGTTGTCTCCGAGCCAGTATGTCGGCTAGAGGCCTATTAGCAGATATAAAAGGTTCCGCAGTGCTTTAGTATTATTATTAGTATTATTATTATTATTATTATTAAATAGAGGGTATGTGTAGTGCCCGCCAAGACCAATGCGAATATCAGATGTTTATGGTTATGTTCATTTAAATTTATTAATAAAGGGGCTGCTACGGCCAATTTTACCCCAACTTGGTGTGGTCTCTATTAATTGGGAATGGTAATGGGGCCTGTAGCAAGGTTTGTCCGTTAGCGTAGAGGGACAGTACATCTGTTATACAATAGTCATGAGTTTTTGTACAGTGGTGTGAAAAAGTGTTTGCCCCCTTCCTCATTTCCTGTTCCTTTGCATGTTTGTCACACTTAAGTGTTTCGGAACATCAAACCAATTTAAACAATAGTCAAGGACAACACAAGTAAACACAAAATGCAATTTGTAAATTAAGGTGTTTATTATTAAAGGTGAAAAAAAATCCAAACCATCATGGCCCTGTGTGAAAAAGTGATTGCCCCCTAAACCTAATAACTGGTTGGGCCACCCTTAGCAGCAACAACTGCAACCAAGCGTTTGCGATAACGTGCAATGAGGCTTTTACAGCGTCCTGGAGGAATTTTGGCCCACTCATCTTTGCAGAATTGTCCTAATTCAGTTACATTAGAGGGTTTTCGAGCATGAACGGCCTTTTTAAGGTCATACCACAACATCTCAATAGGATTCAGGTCAGGACTTTGGCTAGGCCACTCCAAAGTCTTCATTTTGTTTTTCTTCAGCCATTCGGTGGTGGACTTGCTGGTGTGTTTAGGATCATTGTCCTGCTGCAGAACCCAAGTTCGTTTCAGCTTGAGTACACGAATAGATGGTCGGACATTCTCCTTCAGGATCTCTTGGTAGACAGCAGAATTCATAGTTCCTTTTATCACGGCAAGTCTTCCAGGTCCTGAAGCAGCAAAACAGCCCCAGACCATCACACTACCACCATATTTTACTGTTGGTATAATGTTCTTTTTATGAAATGCAGTGTTCCTTCTACGCCAGATATACTTGGACACACACCTTCCAAAGAGTTCCACTTTTGTCTCATCGGTCCACAGAATGTTGTCCCAAAAGTCTTGGGGATCATCAAGATGTGTTGTGGAGAAATTGAGACGAGCTTTGATGTTCTTTTTGCTCAGCAGTGGTTTTCTCCTTGGAACTCTGCCATGCAGGCCATTTTTGCCCAGTCTTTTCCTGATGGTGGAGGCATGAACGCTGACCTTAACTGAGGCAAGTGAGGCCTGCAGTTCCTTGGACGTTGTTGTGGGGTCTTTTGTGACCTCTTGGATGAGTCGTCGCTGCGCTCTTGGGGTAATTTTGGGCGACCGGCCACTCCTGGGAAGGTTCACCACTGTTCCATGTCTTCGCCATTTGTGGATAATGGCTCTCACTGTGGTTCGCTGGATTCCCAAAGCTTTGGAAATGGCTTTATAACCCTTTCCAGACTGATAGATCTCAATTACTTTCTTTCTCAATTGTTCCTGAATTTCTTTGGGTCTCGGCATGATGTGTAGCTTTTAAGGATCTTCTGGTGGACCTTACTGTGTCAAGCAGCTCCTATTTAAGTGATGCCTTGATTGTGAACAGGTGTGGCAATAATCAGGCCTGGGTGTGGCTAGAGAAATTGAACTCAGGTGTGGACAACCACAGTTATAGTATGTTTTAACAAGGGGGGCAATCACTTTTTCACACAGGGCCATGATGGTTTGGATTTTTTTTCACCTTTAATAATAAACACCTTCATTTACAAATTGCATTTTGTGTTTACTTGTGTTGTCCTTGACTATTGTTTAAATTGGTTTGATGTTCCGAAACACTTAAGTGTGACAAACATGCAAAGAAACAGGAAATGAGGAAGGGGGCAAACACTTTGTGGGTAGGGGGGCCATTGATATGCCAGACAATGTCTGAGAGGCATTTTCAAAATAAATGTTTCTTTCAAACTCCTTCATTTACTGCTTGGCTTGGTTTTAGGTGTCTCCTAGGTATATTTATGTTTTTTCAAGTTGTGCCTTTTTCAACAACAGTGCAAACCCAAGTTCTGAGAGAGATGAGGGGACAGCCTCTTCTTCAGATAAGCTTATTATGTTGTGGGTCTGCTACACACACACACCTTGTTTTTGGTAACTAATGTATGTAGTGCATTACTGATCACAATCGTGCTCATTTTCAGCACCATGGCAGGAAAATGGCATGATTGTCCAAATTTACACCTCACTGTGGGTGTTTTTTTTACTAAAGGCACATCCACTATGCACTACAAGTGCACTGCAAAAGTACACCTGAAACTGCACTTGGAGTGCAAAGTGGAGTTGCCTTTAGTAAATAACACCCATTCTCAATTTTACTCCAAATACATGTTTGGCGCAATGAAAAAGGAAGCCACACATTGTTGATAATTAAACTTTTTAATCCAAGCACATTCACATGTGCGTTTAGAAATGGTTTTTACAACAAAACAAGAAATTGTGTGTATCAAAAACAGACTTTCAGCTAATTTTTGTTTACTTGGTGTTTTTGTGTAAACAGGCATGTATCAAAGCGTAAAATACAGAACACAGGAACTTATAAAGTTCAACTTTAAAAAGTGAAGACAATATCAGACATGAGTATGTACAAACTGGACTGATATTGCCTTCATCACATGGGTTGTCACCCCTGAAAAATCCAAATTTGGAAGATGCACACAGTGTGTCAACATGTGCTATCTCCCATCATAGGAGATCAATGTACATGTTTTGGGGCTGCAACCCCTTCATCTCAGCCACTTTACAGAAAACACGTACATTGATCCCCCATGATGGGAGATAGTACATGTTTACACACTTTGTGCATCTTCCAATTTGTAATTTCGATAAATACAAAAGTTGTGTTTTAAAATAGCAAAACTAAAACCCTATCTAGTTTTTTCTGTTTCACACTCTCCCCAAAACATCAATGATGTTCTTCATTTTATTTTTAACATCATTGATGTTTTGCTGTATATTTTCCAAATCCCGATTGCACCCCATTATCTCCCCAATCAGGATCTGGGTACTTTCACTGGTAAAACGGGAATCTTCTTCCACATCACCTACAAAACAAAGCAAAAAAACACACCATGTAATAAAAATATGGTGACATACATTGATGAGCTTTCCGGAAGCTGTGTTCTCCGACACTCACCTGTTGTGGTGACAATTTGCCCAACCTCAACGATCTCTCCTTCCTCCTCCTGCTCCTCCTCCTGCTCCTCTGTTTCTGGTTTTCGAAGTTGCCCTTCTTTGGGAGGGGTGTGGTCCCTGGTGTCCTCATACTTGCCGAGTCTTCTCTCCCCTATGAGAATGTAAAAAAAAAAAAATTAGCACAGAGAGGGCAGAAATAGGAATATGAAACATTGCTTGGAAGTGTTGTACAATTGTGTTTTTTGCCCGAGTTCCAAGGTGAGAACATTATTGGGGACACTTTGTTAAGCTGGAATACTTCCCTGCAGAACGATGTTTCTTACGAACGAATGAAACCATGAACTTGAAAGTGGCCATTTTAAAATGCACAACATGAAATCAAAGCACATTGAGCAGTATTCAAGCAAGAATAATCATATGAACACACGACAACTACTTACTTTTTTTAAGAACACGCTTGATCCTTCTGTACTGCTCGTGCTCCCTCAGTTTCAGGTCTGACCAGCGTTTTCTCAGTTGATCCTTGGATCGTCGTACCCCAAAATTCTTCTGAAGACTCTTCACAACTTTAGTCATGATCTTGGGCTTTCTGATATTTGGGTTTGGGTAAGGTCCATACTTCCCATCATAGTCGGTCCTGTTCAATATGTCCACCATCTCCAACATCTCTCCAAAAGACATATTTGAGGCCTTAAATCTTCTCTTCCTGATCAGGACGTTTCTGGCTCCGGGCTTTCCTCACCCTCCTCCTCGTTAGTGGAACTTTGATTGCGCACCTGCCTTCTCTCCGCCATGTGCTCTCCCCACTGCGCCGAAAGCGAAGGGGCAGGGAATAGTCTAGAAAGAACATCAGGGGCGGGCGGAGTTTCACGTATGCGCACTGTATATAAAACACAACACGCACGTGTCGTCCGTATGATCTGGGAAGAGAGTGAGGCACGGACGCGACGATCGTGCAAACGAAGGTAACATTTTTAACTTGGTGCTTCACTAGACTAGACTGCTTCTATCTAGGCCGATGTTGGGACAAGATTAGGAGGGTTTTTAATGGCATTATTAGTATTTGAGGGTTTGTCTTGTGTTGTGTCTTGCAGACAAGATGGATCCATTCCAAAACCCCAAATTTATGGGGCTATTCCTCCAAATGTACAGGGAGATGCCCTGCCTGTGGCAGATCCACAACAAATTTTATTACGACATAAGAAAGAGGAACGCAGAGCTGGAGAAACTTCTTTCTTTGGTGCGGATCATGGTCCCCACGGCAGACATGGCCTATATGAATATGAAAATTGGGGACATGAAGATTAGATATCTCAGGGAGAGAAAGAAGCACCTGGAGTCCTTGAGAGCAGGAGATCCAAATGTCGTTTATTACCCCCAAGATGGTTTACTTCGACAGGCTGCATTTTCTCGTAGACTAGGGGGTACCCAGGCCACCACTCAGGCCACCACTCTCCAGTCTTCCTTCAAGACATCCTTCACCCCCAGCTGAGGCTTCCAACGTCCAACCTGGGCCTTCCAGGCAGCAACATGTGGTGGGGCCCAGCTTGAGACAGGTATTGCATTGTTGAACATATTTCTTGTGGTACATTTAATGATGTTAACTAGATGTTCTTATTGATCAGTAAGTTGTGATTTAACAAAGTGGTTTACATATCAAGAGACAGTAGTGACCAAAAATGATTGGGACGGGAAAGAAAAATGCTGGGCTCAGAATGATAGTCTGTTCTATTTGGTAACATTCAATTTGCAAAAGCCAGGAGCACAAAATGGTGTAATTGATGAGCAAAAAACTAAAACTATGTCCCATTTTCATACACAGAAAGACCTCACCTGGGGGGAGGCTGTGGCAAGTGGCAGCCAGGAGGTCCACCAACGCCCTCCTTCTCCTCCTCCTGCCCCAACTACAGGAGCTCAGCCACAGCCTCGAAGGATGCCTGGAGGGAAGTGCCTAAGGAAGACGAGAGAGTGATGGCCTGAGTTCAGTCTGGTCTGTCAGAAGATGCAGCCTCTTGAAGAACCACATCCTGGGGACATAAATGGCATCTGAATTTCTTGTTCTCTAGGACTTCTGGACCAGACTTCTCTCCCTGAGATATGTACTCCTCAGGCCACCAATTTTTCTTATTCTAATTTGTTCATGTCTGCCCTGGGGGCCAAAGGCTGCACAAAAGTAACAAGTTTCTCCAGCGCTGCGTTCCTCTTTTTATTTTATTGCGACCAAAATAAAGGTTTTTTTTGTTTGATGAAATACTTGTGTATGTGTTTTCCTTCCAAAAGGCCAGTTTATTTGTGAGCAGGCAGGTACATTTCAAAAATACAAAATGAAATGAATAACAAGGGGTACCAACACTAAACAACCTCCTGTAGATTAAAAATCGAAAAACCAAAGATAAAAAATACAATAATGTTGTTGTGGTAAGTTTACACACAAAAAACACCCCCAAAAAAGGAGAAATTAGCAAACTGTCTTTAAAGGAGATTTTTAGGAAATAAAAAAAAAAAAGCATCCAAAAAAGAATAAACAAAATCTAAAATTGTGTAGATGTGACGCAAACAAAAATTGTATTGCCGAAATGGTTAAAAAAGAGCCATGAAATACGTTCGGGAGAAGTGTGTGTGACTATGAGCATCAAAAGAAGTTCCTTCTTGCAGCATTGTAAAGAACAAGAGAATGCGCTTCATGAAAGAATTTTTAACATTGCAGCGTGACGAATGTGCTATATCGATTACGAGCGGTAGTTTTACCTGAACGAGCGTTTCCGTGTCGGAATTTGAATGTGAGCATGCGTGGCACCTTGTCCATCGAAGTAGGATACACATGATCGGAGTATGTCCGATCGGAGCAGTTTGTTGGAAAATATTTCCAGCAAGTTGGAAAATTTGGTCCGATGGATATTCTGATGGAAACAGTCCGATGCATACCACACACAGTCGGAATATCCGACAAACCGCTCAGATCGGACACATTTCGATGGAATCTCCGACCGTGTGTACAAGGGCTAATTCTTGATCTACAGCAAAGATGTCACTGAAATCCAGGTTTATTGTAGAAGGAACTTTGATGAGGACCCTGATGTAAGGGGGACTTTGATGAGGACCCTGATGTGAGGGGGACTTTGATAAGGACCCTGATGTAATAAAAGGGGGCCTCTATGCTGCTTTTGATACAAATGACCACCCCCTCCACCTCAAAAAAGCTCCTACATTCCTTTAATCTCCATGACTGCACTCTTCATTGGTTCCGATCTTAACTACGTCACTGCACCTTCAGTGTCACTTACCGCTCTACCTCCTCCTCTCCTCTTACTTTTTCCATTGGGGTCTCCCAAGGTTCTGTCTTTGGACCTCTCTTATTCTTGATCTACCCCAGGGTAGATCCATTTTTTTTTTTCGAATGGCAAACATCTGTAAAATATATAGTGTGCCCCTCGTACTGAAAAGTTTGCAGTCCCCTGTTTTGGTGGCAATTCTCCTCTTTAGTCACCCCAAGCATTTCAGTACTGTGTGCTTTAAACTACGGTAATAAGAATTCCTTGCCAGCTTTTATAAAGAGCGGGCTCCTAAAATCTCAGATCTATGGTCAGGTTTGGAAGACGCACGTTGTTAAACCAAATTAGAGCACTCCAATTTATAGCCCAGAAGCCATATGCAGAGGTCCGAAGAGTTTTCTCCAATCTGTCAGTCGTATAAAATACAGCGCTGCTCTAATGTCTTTGAAGTGAGCGGTGTACTCAGACGGCCATTCCTTTTTTGTTTTTTGTTTTGTGCAACTCTCATAACATGCGCTGTGCGTTCATACAGACTGATCACAGAGCAGCATCATCTGGCAAACTAAAACAAGGCCTTATTCTAAATTCACAGATCACTCTACCCACTGAGCAAAGCAAGACAACCTCTTTTACTGTCCTGAAAGGGGGGCAATGAATGATGGAGGAAGTCTGTGGGCAGGTTTAAGCGTGCCCCTCACACTGGTAAATGGCAGCCTTGGTAAGTGTTCCTTTCCTGTTTCCGTTTCCTCTACTCAAGTCTGGCTTGTGGATCATCACACATGGCCAGAGAGAGAATGATCTGATGGGACCTCCAGCTAATAAATGCCAATTAGACCTCCTCCTCAACAAACTCCCTTGGTCTCTAAGCCCTTGTACACACGGTCGGAGATTCCGACAACCAAATCCGTCGGATTTTGTCCGACGGATTTTGTCCGAAACTGTTGTATACACACAGTCGGACAAAGTTGTCGGAAAATCCGACGTGATGACGTTATTTCGTTACGACGGGACTATGTTCAGGCTAGTAGCCAATAGCTTTGGTGTAATAATTTGATCTGAGCATGCGTGGCACTTTGTCCGATCGGAATTCTCTACACATGATCGGAGTATGTCCGATCGGAGCATTTTGTCGGAAAATATTTTCGGCAAGTTGGAAAAGTTGGTCCGACGGATATTCCGACGTAAACAGTCCGATGCAGACCACACACAGTCGGAATATCCGACAAAACGCTCCGATCTGACACATTCCGATGGAATCTCCGACCGCGTGTACAAGGGCTAACTCTACATGACTGAACTCTTCATTGGTTCTCCTCTTTCCTATCTCACTGCATCTTCAGTGTCATTGGTTCTCTATTGGTTCTTCTCTTACCTATCTGACTGCATCTTCAGTGTAATTGGTTCTCTATTGGTTTAATCTGGTGGTTTGGTCCTCTTCGCTCCAGCACTAGAATGTGGGTGGGCACCTCTAGCATCATCACATACAATGTAGGACACTGATCTGGTCCCCTTCGCTCCAGCAATAGATTGTTGGGGGGGGGGGGGGGCAACCAGTGGTCTGGTCCTTTGGGCTCCAGCACTAGAATATGGGGGGTGGGGACCAGTGGTCTGGTTCTCTTCCCCCCAGCACTAGAAAGTGGGCGGACACTCCAGCAGCATCTAGTACAATGCAGGAACGGGGTAGTCATTGGTTATGAATTGTTCATGTGAGGGGGGCGGAAACAAGGCTGGTGTGGTCCTCTTCATGGTGACTGGTTCAGCACCAGAATGTGGGGGGGGGGCAGCGACCAGGGGTCCGGTCCTCTTTGCTGCAGCACTAGAATGTGGGTTGGCACTCCAGCATCATCACGTACAATGCAGGACCAAGGATAATCCTTGGTTATGCATTGTTCATGTAAGGGGGCAGCGATAAGACCGCTCTGGTCCTCTTAATGGCAACCTGTTGTCTGGTCCTTTGGGCTCCAGCATTAGAATGTGGGGGCTGCGACCAGTGGTCTGGTCTTCTTCATTCCAGAATTATAATGTGGGGGACTGAGACCAGTGGTCCAGTCCTCTTCACTCCAGCACTAGAATGTGGGGGCTGTGACCAGTGGTCTGGTCCTCTTCACTCCAGCATTATAATGTGGGGGGCTGTGACCAGTGGTCCGGTCCGCTTCACTCCAGCACTGGAATGTGGGGGGCTGCGACCAGTGGTCTGGTCCTCTTCGCTCCAGCATTAGAATGTGGGGGCTACGACCAGTGGTCTGGTCCTCTTCACTCCAGCACTGGAATGTGGGTGGGCACTCCAGCATTATCATGTACAATGCAGGAACAGGTGTAGTCAGTTATAAATTTTACACGTGGAGGGGGGGGGCGTGACAAGACTGGTCTGGTCCTCTTCATGGTGACCGGTGGTCTGGTCCTCTTCGCTCTAGCACTAGAATGTGGCGGGTGGCGACCAGTGGACCAGTCCTCTGCGCTCCAGCACTAGTATGTGGGTACTGCGCCTTCAGTATCATTGGATCCCTATTGGTTCTCCTCTTACCTATCTCACTGCACCTTCAGTATCATTGGTTCTCCTCTTACCTATCTTAATGCATCTTCAATATAATTGGTTCTCTATTGGTTCAAGCTGGTGGTCCAATCCTCTTCGCTCCAGCAGTAGAATGTGGGTGGGCACCTCTAGCATCATCATGTACAATGCAGGACCAGGGGTAGTCATTGATTATAAATTGTTCATGTGAGGGGGACGCCAACAAGATGGGTCAGAGACCTGCAAGAGCAAGTGGATTCAGGGGAGGGGTCATCACAACCAGAGAGTAACACTAACACTAGAAAATATGAGCACTAGAAAATGGTATCAGCTGGTGTGGGGGGGGGGGGGGGGTGGACAATTTTATTTTTGGGTCTGGCATTAGCCCTTCAAGCAAAAGTTCTGTGGTATGGGGTGGCAGGACATGGACAGTATTACCCTTTTTTTCATCATATTTATTTTCTCATGGCCGGGTTAGTTCAGATCCAAATTTTAGCAAAATGGCAAATACAGAAAATGACTAGAAGGTTTGTAAAATTTACATAAACCCTTTTAACGCGGCCCATTGAAGGTCTCTGTGGAAATGTATCTACAGCATGGCATAGAAGCAAGGAGAATCAATCCCTTTGTTGAGTACAAAACGGGCAGCAGACCTTAGTAGTCTGGCACATTTCTTTTTTGGACTTTGTACGAAGACAATTTAGCACGGCCTTTGATGGCTTAGAAACCCGCGCCAGCTCTTGGCCTCTTCAGCACATCCCAGTTGTGATGCTATTCCAGAGATTTGGGACCTCCACCCCCACCCCACAGCAGGATTACCAATCATTCTGTTTGATTTCTTAATCAACAGCTCTCTATGATGAGCGATGTGTTTGTATAGACAATGCAGGGAGCAGATTGTGTCTAATCTGAACGTTCGACTGATGACTATTATCTATGGCATACAAAGAAAATCCCCAAACAATCCATTGAACAGCGGCTGATGTAATGTGCAAACAAAATAAATACCTTTTATTTGGCGTCTTATCAAGTTTGGTTAGAAAAAGGAAAAGATACATTGTCTATTTATTGGCTGATGATTCACAAAGACAAATACTGACTGTCCTAAATGATCCCTGAGCCAACCATGCTGGTCCATATTTATCTTTGTAGCGTGGATTCCCATACTTGCTCAACTCCTCCCATAAGAAAAAGGTTAAAGTTCATCTATAGCCAATTTTATTTTTTTGTTTTGACTTTTGTTTTCAAAGAGGAGGTCAATCATTCTCAACCAGGGTTCCATGGGTTCCTTCTGTGGTTCCTTGAGCTGTGGGTGGTTGACCTTCCACATGATGGTGCCTTCATAGTTCTGGGGCCATTGCCACTTGGCAGGGCCATCTACAAAACACCAAAGATCTACTTATCTGTGTATATGGGTGCAATTTTGAGCACCACTGTAAGGGGGACATTCTTCCCACTGATCACCAATGTAAGGAACATTCTTCTCACTGATCACCAATGTAAGGAACATTCTTCCCACTGATCACCAATGTAAGGAACAATTTTTCTTTATTAAAAGTCTTGCAATCAATAAGCATAAAATCACTATATAAAATATACATAAATATATACATATTTACATAAATGAAAATAAATATAGCAAATCTGCTCTCAAAACAAAAAAATACTTTACAGCAAAAACATAATCCTATTACGACTCACACTACTACACCAGACATCAAACTTGTGAGGTTAAGAAACAAACCCGCACCCATTATGCATGCAGCCCTTCTTCAAAAAGAAGATACTAACCAACAAAAGCTAAGGGAGTGAAAGAAACAGAAAAAGAAAAGAGCTCCTCACCCAGAGATGGGCAGTTCACCAAAGGCAGGTCTGATATTCCTCCACGCCCTTATGCAGACTGCCCAAGGCTCCCTGCCCTTCTCAAGACCCCGAATTTTCCCAACGTCACCCAGAATATCGTGCACCACCACCTCAACAGAGAGGACTTTCTTCTGCAGGGTAATCTGGCACCGTGCATTCCATGTGAAGTAACGGACAGCTATACTAACTAAAAACAGTGTATCGAAATTAAAATCCCAGTGAGTCGGGAATGCCCCATACACCCACTCCGCATAACTCATGCGATAGAAAAAGGGGATGCCTAGAGCCCTCCCCACCCTTTTATACACCTCTATGTTAAAGGGACACTAGAGTAAAAAGTGGTCCATAGACTCCACTTTACCAACACACTCCACTCTAGGACAATCCCAATCATCCACAGGGCGATGCTTCAAGTTCCCTCTCACATAGAGCCTTCTATGGAAAGCGAGCCAGGCTTGATCCCTAAACTTCAAGGGGATTCTTTCTAAATTGATTAAACGCAACCCTTCCCTCATTACAGAGCCTGGGCAATCCCTTAAGGCCAGTGACACACTGAAAGCAGAGCCCAAAATCCTCTTCTTCAGAAGCTTCCTGGGGAGGGACTTGATATCCTCCACTGTCACCTGCCACTGCCGAAGTATTTTCAGACACGGGGCAACATAAGCCGGGAGCTTGCCATGTCAGACTCTCAGACTTTTCACTGGCCCGCCATCTTCCCAGCATCACAGAAAAGGCCTAAAACAAGATTGAAAAATACCCACCCATCCCGGCGGGTTCTCTGCTAGCATGTTACCAAGATTGTACTTTAAAAACAGCAGAGAAAAGAAAACTATTGGGTTGACCATTCCTAGGCCACCCTCCCGCCTAGACAGGTAAGTTTCATTGTGCTTGATCAGCTTCAGCCTACTTCCCCATAACAGTTGGAAAAAACAGCTGTACACCCTTGCATAGAGAGATACTGGCAAGATACAGACGAAGCTGACATATAAAAAAATTGGGACCAGGTACGTTTTGATCAAGTCAACCCTCTCCCTCAATGAAAGCTTCCATTTCTTCCAGCTTGCTACTTTGGCATTGGCACACACCAACCTGCTTTCCCAATATCGATGACCATAGTCACCAGGACCAAATTTGATGCCCAACACTTTAATTTCCTGCTGGGGCTCTGGGAAGGCATCCGGAAGTTCGAAGCTTTCACCTTCCTCACCCATCCAGAAAACTTTACTCTTTTCATGGTTGACTTTAGAACCAGAAGCCTCCGTGTACTGCTCTATCATAGAGACCACCTCCTGTGCATCCTCCGTTCCAGAGACAATAACAGACACATCATCGGCATAGGCCATGACCTTCAAAGGTGGCACACCAGCAATGCCCAAAGGCACCCCGCACAAAGATCCACACTCTAGCCTTCTTATGAAGGGGTCAATTGCAAATACATATAACAGGGGGCTCAGAGGACATCCCTGGTGCACACCAGAGCCAACCTCAAAAGGCCGTCCAACCCAACCATTAACCAGTGGGAAGCTCTCAGCCCCTCTGTATAATGTCTTCAGCCAATCTATAAACCTCCCCTGCAGGCCGTTTCTACCAAGTAGCAAATACAGGTACTCGTGATTGACTCTATCAAAAGCCTTTGCCTGATCCAATGCCAGCAAGTACTTTCTCCATCCAGCAGCCCTGCATCGTTCCAAAGCCTCCCGGACAGCTAAAACTGCTGAAAAGGTACTTCTACCCTGGACCGAGCAGTGCTGTTGACTGGACAACAAATCGCCTGCCACTGACGACAAGCGCCAAAAAAGAATCTTTGCCAAGATCTTTCTATCAACATTGAGAAGACTGATGGGGCGCCAGTTCTCAATCATTGAGGGGTCTTTACCTTTTGACAGAAGAATCACAGCGGATTGCCTCATGGAGGGAGGGAGCGAACCCTCTTCTAGACAGCTGTTATAAACCTCCGCTAAAACGGGAGCCAGAATGGACTTAAAACACTTGTAAAATTCAGCTGTCAACCCATCTGGCCCAGGCAATTTTTTGGTAGCCAGCTTCTCTATAGCATGAACTACCTCATCCACTGAAATTGGTTCTGTCAAATCCATCAAAGGCAATGTACCATTTCCCAATCCTGGAGTAGAATCCAGAAAGCTTTCCATCTTGTCCCGACAAAGGTCCTTTCTTCCTAGAGGGTCTGCGTAATATGATCTGAAGATCTCCAGGATCCCTGATCTGGACTTCACCAGGGAACCCGTACTATCCCTCAGGCCTATGACCGTCTTAACTGCTATGCCTTGCTTACAGTTCTGGTAAGGATCAGGCGAGTGATATTTTCCATAATCCCTCTCCAGAACCAAGGAGGCATGCCGGTTGTATTGACACTTTCTAAGAAGAAACTTCACCTCAGAGATCTCCCCTGGATCTCCTCTATACGAGACAAGACGATCAAGCTTCCTCCGCAAATGCTGGTAGGCAATGTACATACCAAGCTGCTTCTTCTTACTTATGGCCTTGAAAAGTCCAATCGCCCTTTGTTTCACAAGCTCCCATCACTCTGACTTACTGCTGCAAAAGTCCAAAATAGAAACCTGTGCCTGAAAAAAATCCTCAAAGGATTGTCTTACCTCTACATCTTCCAGGAGAGCCGAATTCAGTTTCCAGGTACCCCTTCCCCTGGGTGGAGTGTCCGAGGCATTCAGAGTAACAGACAGCATACAGTGGTCAGAGAACTCCACCGCCCTCAACTCAGTAGCCGAGAAAGCAGAGTTCTCCTTTAAAAAAACCTATCTATCCTACTCTGACTATTCCCTCTCTGAAATGTGAATCCCGTGCTGCCAGGGCAGTGCTTAATATGCACATCTACCAGGCCTGCTTGTCTCACCATATCTCTAAGAAAAAGGCTATTGCACGCCAGCCTGTCTATGGAGCCTCTCCTGTCTTCAGGCCTAATTATGGTGTTAAAATCACCTCCAAAGACAACCTGCTGGGACGTAAAAAGGAAGGGCTTGATCTCTGTGAGGAGGCATTTCCTGCCCCATCTTGATTGCGGTCCATAGATATTGATCAGACGCAGGTCCTGCCCCCTAACAGAGACGTCCAAGACCATGCATCTCCCAATCTCTACCTCAATTACCCGCTGGCACGTTACCATATCGGTTTTGAAAAGGGCCGCAACTCCGCTGCAGGGTTCAGCCGCAAGAGACCAAAAGGAGGGACCGCATCTCCACTCCCTTTTTGCTAGATGAACATTGGCCAAAGTATTGAGCCAGGTCTCTTGCAAAAATAAAATCTCGGCATCAAACTCACTGAGCAAAAATAAGGCAATATCACAAGCTCTTACAGATTTAATGCTGGCGACATTAATGGTCGCCACCTTTATCGGAGTGGGAACTGCCATCAGGATGATTGGGGTAGTCGTTTCTTAACCTTTACCACACTCTCATCACCAGAAACAGCTCTATTCAAACTATGTGACTCCCCCTCATCCATGGATGATAAAGAAAAAGATATATCAGACATCCCATCACCTGACAAAACTGAAAAAGTATTACCAAGAGGAACCCCTCCTGGGTCCGACTCTGAGGAAGAAATAACCACCTTATTTCTCTTCCTCTTCTTCTTTTTCTTCCTCATAAACGTCTCCCACCCCTCATCATCCGAATCCCCCTCAACAGAGGGTGAGACATGAGATATGGACACCTTTCCATCAGCCTCACCCCCATCCAGCACCCTCCCATTCCCCTGACCACGTTTGCGCTGCTGAGGGACAGGGACTGGAGGCTGAGTGTGAAGATCCACCAAACCTTCCCCCCCAGCAGCTTCCACTAGTCTGGAGGATCTACGTACAGCAGGACCAGGGACCACCACATGGGGTACAGACTCAGGGACCACCACAGGAGGGACAGACTCAGGGACCACACCACTAGGGGAAACAGAATCCGAAACGACAGATGGAACAGACACAGGAGGGACAGACTCAGGGACCACATTACCAGGGGAAACAGAATCCAAAACAACAGATGCAACAGACACAGGAGGGACAACAACAGTTATAGCGGCCTCATCCTCCTTATCCAGCCTCTGCAGCTCAGCCTCCATTCCTGGCAAGTTATGTAAAGCCTCCGGGCACTTACTATAAGAATGGCCGAGCTTTTGGCACAAATTGCACTGAATTTGGGTACAATCCTTTACCAAATGGTCCAGATCCTGGCATAGCGAACACTTTTTACGGGTGCAGGTAGATGCAAAATGGCCCTTTTCACCACATTTATTACAAACTTTGGGCTGACCCTGGTAGAATATAGTCAGCTGATCTCTCCCCAGAAAAGCTGAGCAGGGCAGATGTTGGACTACATTTCCCAGCATCCCCAATTTTAGCGACACTGTCCAGGCCCCTGTCCATATCCCATGTTCATCCAGGACCTTCCACAGTGGAGTGAGGACCTCACCATATCGGCGTAGTCATACTATTAAATCAGCCTCCGGTATGGATTCGTTGCGCGCCAGGATCGTCACCGATTTTATCAGAGGCTGCCTGGAAATCACCTTTGGCACCAAACTACGCCACTGCGGAAGGCCCTGGCACCTCCTATGTCGCTCCCAAAATAAATCCAGACCCTCAGGTTTTACAAAGGATAAATCAAATTCATAACTTCCCACTGGGCAAATCAAAGAAAATATATCCGAAACTTTAAACCCCATTTCCAAAACCAACTCAGCCACCCTCCCCCTCACTGGTGGGGTCCCCTCCCCCTCCCACTTCAACTGAACCACATTTCTCCTCCTGTACCCACCAACCATCCCACCACCAAACCTCCCCAAATTGTGACCACTAATATTTACAAAATTCCCTCCACCCTCCTTGGTGCGACTCCCCAAAACTGACGCATAACTGCCCATATTCCTCCCAGCAGAAGAGACATTTGTTTGTTTTGAACTGTCTGAGACATCTCTAGCAGATATCGATTGTACAGATTTGGTCTGCACAATCGATGAGTCTTTCCTCTGAGCAGAGAGAGAAATGTCATTTTTATTTTTCCCAGCAGTAGTAACCCCTTCACCACCACCCACAGCATTCATTGTTTTATCATTACTGTCATTGTTAATACTTGCTGGTATATTCACATGTCCTGCAGTCTTCCCAACAGTGTCAGTTCCCACTGCTGTGCTGGTGGAATCTTCAGCTGGCCTGTTCTCTTCCATCAGGACAGAACTTTCTGCAGAGGATAGTGCAGGCTGGACTGACACATCCATGGCTTCCATTGCACATGGTGCAGTATTCTGACCCCCTCCCCCACCAGCATCAATCAGCTTTGCTGGAACACAGAGAGACTCAGGTGAGGCAATCTCATTACAGGTGTCAGACATACTGTGTGAAACACATGCAGCAAACGTAGTAGTGGAACTACAGGTCTCAGCACATGCAGGTGCAGCAACATCCATGCTCAGGGGGTTTGGTGCAGGTCCCTCCTCATTCCCTAGTTGGCCTTGGTTGGCACATCCACAGGAACCTCCGATGGATCATCAGAAATCACAAACCTGTCTCCTCTCAGGGGTGACTCCATCCGCTGTATGAAGGCCAGGGTGCCATGCACACTCTCAACCCCCTGGCTGGTTGCCGCCGGCGATTCCAAGGCCTTACATGGGGGGAGAGGAGCAGAGGCAGATGGACCCGGGTCATCCATTACCTGAGGCTGAGCCATGGAACACGCTGAGGACTGGCTGACAAATCTCCTCTCATTTTCAAATTTTTCTTTAAATGCACCACTTTTTTCTTTTAGTTTTTCCAACAATAAAGTTTGCTGCTTCACCTTTTCCTCCAAATCCTGTAACTCAGGCTTCATGGCGGTGCGATTTTTACTCCAGGCCTGGAAGTATTTGGCTTTGAAATTCTTATGCTCCGCTTTCAAAACTTTAAGTTTCTCCTCCACTCTCCCAATCGCCTTAAAGCGATTAACAACCTTCTGGCTGAAAACGCTTGCATCCATACCAGGGCCCGGACCCATAGTCAGATCCTCCACCTCCTCCTCACTGGGCCCGTGTCATCAGGGGGATCCATCTTAGGGCCTCCCCCAGGATCAGGCATTATTCCTGGGCCAAGCTAACAGGCAAGACCCAGGCTTGAAAAATGGGTGGTTCTCACAGAGAGCTCTTTGGGTGTGTCCTCCTCCTCCTTCCCACTGATCACCAATGTAAGGAACATTCTTCCCACTGATCACCAATGTAAGGAACATTCTTCTCACTGATCATCAATGTAAGAAACATTCTTCTCACTGATCACCAATGTAAGGAACATTCTTCTCACTGATCACTAAGGATGAGCCGAACACCCCCCTGTTCGGTTCGCACCAGAACCTGCGAACAGACCTAAACTTCGTGTGAACTTTAGAACCCTATTAAAGTCTATGGGACTCGAACGTTCACAATCTAAAGTGCTAATTTTAAAGGCTAATATGCAAGTTACGGTCCTAAAAAGTGTTTGGGGACCTGGGTCCTGCCCCAGGGGACATGGATCAACGCAAAAAAAAGTTTTAAAAACTGCCGTTTTTTCAGGAGTATTGATTTTATTAATGATTAAAGTGAAACAATAAAAGTGTAATATTCCTTTAAATTTCGTACCTGGGGGGTGTCTATAGTATGCTTGTGAAGGGGCGCATGTTTCCCGTGCTTAGGACTGTCCCTGCACAAAGTGTAATTTCTCAAAAAAAAAAAGTATTTTAAAATCACTTTCAATTGTCGGCTCCCGTAATACAGAGAACACTCAATGAGTGTTCTCTGTATTACGGAGTGGACAATTCATTCATTGATTAAAAAAAAAAGCGTGGGGTTCCCCTAAATTCAATTACCAGGCCCTTCAGGTCTGGTATGTATATTAAGTGGAACCCCGCGTCAAATTGACGTGGGGGTCCCCCTTAAAAATCCATACCAGACCCTTTATCCGAGCATGCAACCTGGCAGGCTGCAGGAAAAGAGGGGGGACAAGAGAGTGCTCCCCCTCCTGAACTGTACCAGGCCACATGCCCTCAACATTGGGAGGATGCTTTGGGGGTCTGTGACCCCTCAAATCACCATGTCCCCATGTTGATGGGGACAAGGGCCTCATCCCCACAACCCTGGCCGGTGGTTGTGGGGGTCTGCGGGCAGGGGGCTTATCAGAATCTGGAAGCCCCCTTTAACAAGGGGACCCCCAGATCCCGCCCCCCTGTTTCCAATAGTAAGGGGGTACAAAATTACCCCTATCATTTCACAAAGAAAGTGTAAAAAATGGTTAAATAAGACAAACACACTTTTGAAAAATTCCTTTATTAAAAAAAAAAAAAAGATTCCAGCGGTGGTAATCAACTCTTGCTATCCAGCGATGGATGATCATCCGGGGTCCAGCGATGGCTGATCTGATCCAGCGACGAGTGATTTTCAGTCCAGCGCTGTCCATGCATGCATCCGTCTTCTGTCTCCACTTCGGAGACACTGCGGTGATCCCAGCGCTGATGTTTCTTATATTAGGAGGGCGGGGACACCCGTCACCTGACCCCGTCCCCTCTGACGCTGGTGAGGGAATCCATAGGGTTCCCCAGTGATCTGACACCAGCACCGTGATAGAGAGCACTGACATCAGCAGCGTGACATACAGCAATGACACCTGCACCGTGATAGAGTGATCTGACACCAGCACCGTGATAGAGAGCACTGACATCAGCAGCGTGACATACAGCAATGACACCTGCACCATGATAGAGTTATCTGACACCAGCACCGTGATAGAGAGCACTGACATCAGCAGCGTGACATAAAGCACTGACACCAGCACCGTGATATACAGCACTGACACCTGCACCGTAAGCAGCCCCAGGAGGAAGTCAGCACAGGTATTGGTGGGAGCCCCTCATAATAAGCAGCCCCAGGAGGAAGTCGGCACAGCACAGGGATGGTGAACTTTACAAACCTACAGGTCATATTTGCAGCCACAAAATAATTATTAGCTGTGCACACATAGTCCCACCACATGGCCAATGACATAACACATGTATGAGGTGAATCTGGGATCGACAACTACAAGCATTCTTTTTTTATATGTGAAATTGTGACAATTCAGGACTGTGGAGCGCATGAAGGCAATGGAGGAGAGGGAAGGTCAGGGTAGGCAAAGAAAAGGGTGCAGGAGATGATCAACCGCACCGTGATAGAGAGCACTGACATCAGCAGCGTGACATACAGCAATGACACCTGCACCGTGATAGAGTGATCTGACACCAGCACCATGATAGAGAGCACTGACATCAGCAGCGTGACATACAGCAATGACACCTGCACTGTGATAGAGTGATCTGACACCAGCACCGTGATAGAGAGCACTAGAGGTCGACCGATATATCGGCCGATATTTGGCATTTTTTAATTAATCGGCATCTGCCGATTGTGCTGATAAAAAAGCCGATTACATGTTCAGTGCGACTTGCAAAAGTCTTCTGTAATAGAAGTCAATGTAAGTTGCCTGAAGACATCAGTGAAGGACTTTCCTCCTCTCTGGGCAGGCTGCCAAGAAAAGATCAAAGTAATACAATGTTTCTTCTTCAATGGGCTGAACTCCCTGTGTAGAAGTTCTCAGTTTAACCATTTAAAGACTAAATCTTTTCTGACACTTGTTGCTTACAAGTAAAAATACAGTATTTTCTGCTAGAAAATCACTCAGAAGCCCCAAAAATTATATATATATTTTTAGCAGAGACCCTAGGGAATAAAATAGCGGTTGTTGTAATATTTTATGTTTATGTTTATTGTTTTATCTGCGCAGAGGTCTTTCAAACGCAAGTTAGCCCTTTTTTTTTTTCATCCAAAAATTTTGAGTACCTGTTTTTGTGTGTTTAATAAATAGTTTTTTTTTTTTTTAATCTAAATTATACATACAAGTGAACTGATTGGAGGTTTGTTTTGTTTAATAAATGTGTAAGAAATTTCTGCATCACTTATTAAGGCTGCTTTCACACTGGATCGGGCAGGCGTTGAAGATAAAACACTGCAAGTTTTAGCAGCGATTTACCGTAATTTTAGCCCCGCTATTCGGCTGCTAGCGGGGCAGTGAAGCACTGCTGCAAAATTGCATTGCATGTGCTTGACTATTGTATAACTGATGTGACTTACTGACCCAACATTTTCCTTCTTAAAAAACTACTACGCCCCTCCCCCTCTATTACCCCAGAAATTGAGACCACACCCATCTGGAGTAAAACATGGCCGTAGCAGCCAATTATTTTTATTATCAAAAATATTAAAACAATTAACATAAATAACATAAATTAACGCAACTAAATCAGGTAGTAAGGCACTTCCTACATTGCAACTCCTCCCCGTTGGTCTGTGCTAGGATAACCCACCAGTCACCATAAACCATTAACGGCACTGCGGTACCCAAACTATAACGGACCTCCAGCTGATGAACTAGCTCAGAGGCCAAACACTGCCCCCAGTGCACCTGATCACCCACTGTAGCTAAAACTGTTAGCTATATCACCAACCGACGGGTACTATAACACCGATAGGCCCCGAACTCTTCCATCCCTGGGGTAAAATCCTTCATCTGCACAGACCAACCACATGCCACTGCCACGACAATTCCAACCTGTAAAAACAAAGGAACAACATTATTCCACCCCAAACCCCCCCCCCCCCCCCCAAAAGCTAAGGGAGGGAGGGTGGGAAGCTCGTTTCCCTGCAGACTGAGGAGGGGAGGAGCTGCCCACTCTAACACATTAACACTGCTCCTCCCCTCCCAGCCTCTGCACGGCAACGCCCCTTCAGGATCCCTGATTCTTCCCCAGTTAACCCTGTCATGCCCGCCCTCCGCCTATTTTTTTGTCTTGCTGCGGGCTCTCTTGACTATTGTATAACTGATGTGACTTACTGACCCAACATTTTCCTTCTTAAAAAACTACTACGCCCCTCCCCCTCTATTACCCCAGAAATTGAGACCACACCCATCTGGAGTAAAACATGGCCGTAGCAGCCAATTATTTTTATTATCAAAAATATTAAAACAATTAACATAAATAACATAAATAACATAAATTAACGCAACTAAATCAGGTAGTAAACTCCTCCCCGTTGGTCTGTGCTAGGATAACCCACCAATCACCATAAACCATTAACGGCACTGCGGTACCCAAACTATAACGGACCTCCAGCTGACGAACTAGCTCAGAGGCCAAACACTGCCCGCAGTGCACCTGATCACCCACTGTAGCTAAAACTGTTAGCTATATCACCAACCGACGGGTACTATAACACCGATAGGCCCCGAACTCTTCCATCCCTGGGGTAAAATCCTTCATCTGCACAGTCCAACCACATGCCACAGCAAGCAAGGGGAACACCTTACCCTTGCATGCCCTGCCACACCCTCACAGCTCGCTGGATCCCTTCCTGGATCCCCAGGGACCAAATATCGGTACCCACATCGTTCAGGTGAACCCCATCCCTCTTCAGGTAGCGCCAGGTGTCCACTTCCAATTCAAGATGCCGGATGGCCAAACCCCCATTCCTGACGAAAAAACCACTAACTTCCCTATTGACCTTTTTACGGGCCCCGTTCAGCCGGTCGATCGACCTTGCGAACCGCCATGCTGTCCTGGCCACCATGTCAGACCACACAATAACCATGTGTGGAAAAGCAAGGTGTAACTGCCAAAAATCGAACTTGATCTCCTTGACGAGGTCCAGCATGGTCTTGACCCCCAGGTCATTGCCCCTGACGTGCAGCACCAGCACATCCGGAGGCCCGTCCCAGCGAGCAAAACGGTGGACTTCCAACACCGCCCTGCCCCACAGCATGCCCGGCAACCCCAGCCAGCGTATCAATGCCTCTTGCCTAGAAAACCCAAGCTGGCGCCCATCCGGGCGGGCATCTCCCCGTCTAGCCCCCCAACAAACATATGAGTGGCCCACTATCCACACCCTGCCCGGCCGGCCACCTGTAAGAAAAGGAAGAGAAGAAAGAAAAACAAAAACATACCCCCAACATCAATATAAAAACATACCAAAACACAAAGAAAAAAACCAACAATCAACAATAAGCATTCACATGTCCCCCACCCAGCACTTTACGCAACCAACAAATGAGGGCGAACGTACGACCGAAACCTCCTGGATTCCCACCTCCCAATACGCTTAACCGCCGCCTCATCCAGACCCCACCGGACCGCCTCAGTGGCCGCCCCAATGCGGAAGGAATGTGAGGAAAACTTTTGCCCCCCCAAACCCAAAGCCTGCAAGCATCGCTGAAAAATCGCCGAAAACTGGAAACGCGAAAGAAATTGCCCATCCTGATGCACCAAAAATGGCCCGCGGATCGCGGGGCGAACCGACAAAAATTTGCGCACCAACCCAATCGGACACAAAGGCGAACCCGGCAAGGCAAACACCTGCACCGACTTGCCCTTGCCCTGCTGATCCGTTGTGGAGCGGCATACCCGGATGGACAGCCTGTCCACCTCACACACCACCGCGTCCCAGCCCAGACCACCCAGCTGGCTCCGCGATGGGCTAACCAACTCGCTAACCCGCAAAGCCCCAAAAAATGCCAAAGCAAAAGCCGCTCTGAACAAAACCACCTCGTATGGCGACGAACAGACCCACACCACCTGCTCCAACAACCGGCCCAAAAGTTCGAACGAAACCGGGCGCCTAGAATCCCTCCGGACCTGAGAACGGCGATAACCCTTCATGGCCTGACTGACCAAGAAATCCTTTGTCGCGTCCGGCAAACCCCTGAGCTTGAACCAAAACGCCAACCCCGCTAATTTCTTAGTAAGCCCGGACGCAGACACCCCAGCCTCAAAGTTCCTGGCCACAAAATAAACAACCAGCAAGCGCAGATCCTGTTCCCCCATCCCCCCCGTGGCCTGCTGCATGAACGCAGCCCATTCACTCCACACCCTGCTGTATGCGGACCATGTCGCTTCGCTCACCGACCGCCGTATCCAGCCTGCTACTCGTCCAAGACAATCCTCCACAGCCATTCCGGACAAGGGACCCCCTGCAGTTCCGCCCCCGGCGCCAATTCCCGAAACCTGTCCCACTGGAAGCGAGACAAAGCATCAGTGATGACGTTCTCAACGCCTGGAAGGTGCACAGCATAAATAAACACATTCAACTGTAAGCAGCGCAACACAAGGTGCCTGAGCAACCGGACCACCGGCGGTGAGGCCGCCGACACCTTGTTGATCACCTGCACCACCCCCAAATTGTCCGCATGAAAGCGCACCTTCAGATTCCGGAAAGCCTCCCCTCACAGTTCGACCGTCAAAACCACCGGAAAAAGCTCCAGCAGCAACATGTTTTTAACCAGGCCCGCCTCCTTCCACGCAGCCGGCCAAGGCCCCGCGCTCCACTTGCCCTGAAAAAAGGCACCGAAGCCCGCCGACCCCGCCGCATCCGTGTACAGTTCCAGATCAAAATTGCTGACCGGGCCCGACATCCACAGCGCCCTGCCGTTGAACTCAGCCAGGAACGCGTGCCATGTCGCAAGGTCATCCCTATGTGCCTTGACCAAGCGCACATAGTGCTTGGGCGAGGTGGCCCCCGCAGTACTGGCCGACAGCCGTCGGCAGAACACCCTCCCCATTGGCAGTATGCGACACGCAAAGTTCAGCTTACCCAGCAGCGATTGCAGTGGCCTAAGTTGAACCTTGCGTAATCCCAACATCCCGCGAATCTCCGCTTGGAGCGCCCGCAGTTTCTCCTCCGGCAACCTACACTCCATCCTCTCCGAGTCCAGCACGATGCCCAAGAAGCTCAACACCGTCCGCGGGCCCTCCGTCTTGTCCGGAGCCAAGGGAACGCCAAACTTGTCCGCAACGTGTTCCAACGTAGCCAAGAGTATCGCGCACAACTCCGAAGCAGGCGGGCCCACGCAGAGGAAGTCGTCCAGATAGTGGATCACTGAGTTCAATCCCGCGACGTCCCGCACCACCCACTCCAAGAAAGAGCTGAACCTCTCGAACAGAGCACACGATATGGAACATCCCATGGGCAGGCATCTATCGACGTAGAACCCCTCCTGCCAATGACAACCCAGCAATCGGAAGCTGTCCGGGTGGACCGGGAGCAGCCGGAAGGCCGCCTCAATGTCGGTCTTAGCCATCAATGCCCCCTTTCCATATTTCCGGACTCAAAAGACCGCCGCGTCAAAGGACGTATAAGACACCGCGCAAATCTCAGGATCAATGGCATCATTCACCGATCCCCCTTTCGGATACGAAAGATGATGAATGAGCCGAAATTTATTAGGCTCCTTTTTGGGCACCACCCCCAAGGGAGACACCACCAAATCTGGAATGGGCGCCGTCGGGAAGGGGCCGCTCATGCGCCCCAAAGCCACCTCCTTTTCCAGTTTCGCAGACACCACCTCGGCGTGAGCCAACGCTGAACGCAGATTACGAGCCAAAGGGGGTGCCACCCCCAGTTGTGCCGGAATATGAAAACCTTCCGCAAACCCCCGGGCCAGCAACTGCGCCACTTCCCGATCCGGATACCTATCGAGAAAAGGCAGCATCTTTCCCACTTTCAACTGAGTTTTCCCCTTTTCCAGCCGCATCACCGGACTTGCCCTTCCCGTGCTTGAAACAGCGGGATGAAGGGTGACCCCCACCGCAGCCAGTGCATTCGTGCTTGTACTTGCACGACCCCCCGAACCTACAGGACCCCTCGTTAAACTGCCAACACACCCCTTTTTTCCTTGTGGCCGGTTGTCCGGGGTTAGTGGACCCACCGGCCCCGCCTGGAAAAAACTGGCCAGTCGACTGCGCTGAAGTCATAAGGCGCATCCAAAGACTGATGTCCTTATGATCCCAACGTAAAGACGGGCGAATCGCCCTCCGCTGACGAAACTGTTCGTCGTAACGCAACCATGCCGTTCCCCAGTAGACCCGATAGGCTTCTCCCACGGCGTCCAAGTAGCAAAACAGCGCCGAGCAGTGCTCCGGGTTCCTCTCGCCTATCACACTAGCCAAAATCGCGAACGCCTGCAGCCAATTGGCAAACGTCCTGGGAATGAGCCTGTACCGCCGCTTCTCCTCATCCTCCTTCTTGTGATCCTCCGCCTTCATCCTATCCAGATTGAACTTCTCCAGCGGCAGCAGGGCGAAGATCTCCACATACTCACCCTTCCAGATCTTCTCGCGGACCTCAGGCTTCAGATGAGCCCCGAGGGGCCCCTCGAAGCAAACATACACCTCACATTTCGCCGCATCCGCTAAACGGACCAAGTCCTGCTTTTTGGAGGCCTCCGAAGCCGTCCCACCCCCAGCGGGGGCTGAACCCGCCCCCAGGTCAGCCACCGCAGCCACTACGGCGGCAGGCGCCGCCGGCTCCGCAGCCCCTATCGTCGCCCCCCAACATCCTCCGTTCCCGGGGCCACCCAAGCCGACACCAGGGCCCCAGCCCCGCCCACTCCCGGTTCAAACCGATGGACCAGCTCCTTCAAACCCGCCAGAAAACCCCGCAACCCCTCATCTGCCGCCGCGCGGTCCGTGACCGCCGCGGTCGGCGCAATGGGCACGGCCCCCTCCGGCCGCCCCGCACATACCCGGCCCCCACCCGCCTTCCCCCCCACATCGCCAGACATAGGATAACAAACATAAGCGGACTCACCGTGTTGCCTGGATGGAGTCCCACCAGCCGAGGGTCCCGGGTCCACTGCCGTCGGAATGCTGTGCCGTCCCTCGTCCTCCGACTGCGACAATTCTCCCTCCGAGCGGACGTCCGCCAACTCCACCTCGCTTGCCGGCTGCCATCCATCGGAAACGTCACTGGGTGCCGGGGATCCGCGGAGCTCCCTGGCCTTCTGCAACCCGCCAGATCCGCCCGCCGACTTCCGCGAGGACTTGCCAGGGCCAGCTTGCCGTTGATCGCAGTGCCGCCCCAGACCACTGCAGGCAGCCGCCGTCTCTCCGCCGTCCGCCACAGCCCGCCGTCCCAAAGCAGGGGACGGCTGCCGACCATCAATCCCAGGAGCGCCACCTGCCGACAGTCCCCTGCGCCCGGCAGCCATCCTCCCGGGCGATCCCGATGCAAGCCCCGCCCCCGCCGCCACCAGGCCATGAGGTGGGGCCCTCCGCACAGTCCTGGGCCTCCTGCCCCTGTCCGCCACCGGCCGTGAACGTCCAGCCCCCCCCACCCGGCTCACACCAGCTCCATGGTCCCCAAGCCCAACAGTCCCCCCTGGCCGTTCCGCAGGCTGCGCCTCGCGTTTCGCGGGCGGGCCCGAGTGTCCCCTGCCATCCCTGCCGCTGCCTCCACGTGTCCCAGGTCGGGGGGGAAGGGGGGTCAGGTGCAAAGCAAGCCGGCAGCCAGGAGCGCTGCGCTCGCGCCCGCCCGCCACCTTCCCGCTCGGCCACCGGGGGTACCTCACCCAGCGCCGCCGCCAGCCTCTCCTCAAGCCATCCCGGACCGCGGGACACCGATTCGGCCTTCAGCCGAGCGAAAAGGTCCTCCACGGCTGCCATGTTGGAGCTCCCAGCTCAAGCTCATTTCCCTGCAGACTGAGGAGGGGAGGAGCTGCCCACTCTAACACATTAACACTGCTCCTCCCCTCCCAGCCTCTGCACGGCAACGCCCCTTCAGGATCCCTGATTCTTCCCCAGTTAACCCTGTCATGCCTGCCCTCCGCCTATTTTTTTGTCTTGCTGCGGGCTCTCTTCAGCAGTGGTAACCATTCATTTCAATGGGCAGGAGTGGTGGAGGAGCAGTTTGCACCGCTCCAAAGATGCTGCTTGCAGGATTTTTTTTTTTTAACGTCCTGCCAACGCATCTCCTCATTGTGAAAGCACTCGGGCTTTCACACAGACTGCAGGGGAGCCGTTTTGAAGGCAATTTACAGGTGCTATTTTTAGCCCAAAATAGCCTGAAAAACGCCACAGTGTGAAAGGTGTCCAACTTAGATTTTATGAGATGAAGGGGGAAAAAAAAAAAAGGAAAAAACAAATAAAAAACCGGCCTAACATATCGGCCCAAAAAAATCGGCATCATATATCGGCCATCGGCCGCCACGATTTCTAAATATCGGCATCGGCCAGAGCAAAACCCATATCGGTCGACCTCTAGAGAGCACTGACATTAGCAGCGTGACATACAGCAATGACACCTGCACTGTGATAGAGTGATCTGACACCAGCACCGTGATAGAAAGCACTTACATCAGCAGCGTGACATACAGCAATGACACCTGCACCGTGATAGAGTGATCTGACACCAGCACAGTGATAGAGAGCACTGACATCAGCAGCGTGACATACAGCAATGACACCTGCTCCGTGATAGAGTGATCTGACACCAGCACCGTGATAGAGAGCACTGACATCAGCAGCGTGACATAAAGCACTGACACCTGCACCGTGATAGAGTGATCTGACACCAGCACCGTGATAGAGAGCACTGACATCAGCAGCGTGACATAAAGCACTGACACCAGCACCGTGATATACAGCACTGACACCTGCACCGTAAGCAGCCCCAGGAGGAAGTCAGCACAGCACAGGGATGGTGAACTTTACAAACCTACAGGTCATATTTGCAGCCACAAAATAATTACTAGCTGTGCACACATAGTCCCACCACATGGCCAATGACATAACACATGTATGAGGTGAATCTGGGATCGACAAATACAAGCATTCTTTTTTTATATGTGAAATTCTGAAAATTCAGGACTCTTGAGACAATGGAGGCGAGGGAAGGTCAGGGTAGCCAAAGAAGAGGGTGCAGGAGATGATGATCATCACCAGCACCGTGATATAGAGCTCTGACACCTGCACTGTGATAGAGTGATCTGACACCAGCACCGTGATAGAGAACACTGACATCAGCAGCGTGACATAAAGCACTGACACCAGCACTGTGATATACCAGTCCTTAAGGATTAGCAGACTGTACCTCACTCAACCCTATATACTGTAGTACGCTATACCTTACCAGTCCTTAGAAGGACCTTTGTGCAACTAGTAGGTTGTGATTAGCAGACTGTACCTCACTCAACCCTATATACTGTAGTACGCTATACCTTACCAGTCCTTATAAGGACCTTTGTTGAACTAGTAGGTTGTGATTAGCAGACTGTACCTCAGTTCCTACACTGATAAAGGACTGCTGCAGAATTGGGCAGCAGTCAGCAGTAGTGCACCTCAACCCTATATATTGTGGACCTATACCAGTCCTTAAGGATTAGCAGACTGTACCTCACTCAACCCTATATACTGTAGTACGCTATACCTTACCAGTCCTTATAAGGACCTTTGTGCAACTAGTAGGTTGTGATTAGCAGACTGTACCTCAGTCCCTATACTGATAAAGGACTGCTGCAGAATTGGGCAGCAGTCAGCAGTAGTGCACCTCAACCCTATATATTGTGGACCTATACCAGTCCTTAATGATTAGCAGACTGTACCTCACTCAACCCTATATACTGTAGTACACTATACCTTACCAGTCCTTATAAGGACCTTTGTAGAACTAGTAGGTTGTGATTAGCAGACTGTACCTCAGTCCCTATACTCATAAAGGACTGCTGCAGAATAGGGCAGCAGTCAGCAGTAGTGCACCTCAACCCTATATATTGTGGACCTATACCAGTCCTTAAGGATTAGCAGACTGTACCTCACTCAACCCTATATACTCTAGTACACTATACCTTACCAGTCCTTATAAGAACCTTTGTGGAACTAGTAGGTTGTGATTAGCAGACTGTACCTCAGTCCCTATACTGATAAAGGACTGCTGCAGAATTGGGCAGAAGTCAGCAGTAGTGCACCTCAACAATATATATTGTGGACCTATACCAGTCCTTAAGGATTAGCAGACTGTACCTCACTCAACCCTATATACTCTAGTATGCTATACCTTACCAGTCCTTAGAAGGACCTTTGTGGAACTAGTAGGTTGTGATTAGCAGACTGTACCTCAGTCCCTATACTGATAAAGGACTGCTGCAGAATTGGGCAGCAGTCAGCAGCAGTGCACCTCAACCCTATATATTGTGGACCTATACCAGTCCTTAAGGATTAGCAGACTGTACCTCACTCAACCCTATATACTGTAGTACACTATACCTTACCAGTCCTTATAAGGACCTTTGTGGAACTAGTAGGTTGTGATTAGCAGATTGTACCTCAGTCCCTATACTCATAAAGGACTGCTGCAGAATAGGGCAGCAGTCAGCAGTAGTGCACCTCAACCCTATATATTGTGGACCAATACCAGTCCTTAAGGATTAGCAGACTGTACCTCACTCAACCCTATATACTCTAGTACGCTATACCTTACCAGTCCTTAGAAGGACCTTTGTGTAACTAGTAGGTTGTGATTAGCAGACTGTACCTCAGTCCCTATACTCATAAAGGACTGCTGCAGAATTGGGCAGCAGTCAGCAGTAGTGCACCTCAACCCTATATATTGTGGACCTATACCAGTCCTTAAGGATTAGCAGACTGTACCTCACTCAACCCTATATACTCTAGTACACTATACCTTACCAGTCCTTATAAGGACCTTTGTGGAACTAGTAGGTTGTGATTAGCAGACTGTACCTCAGTCCCTATACTCATAAAGGACTGCTGCAGAATGGGGCAGCAGTCAGCAGTAGTGCACCTCAACCCTATATATTGTGGACCTATACCAGTCCTTAAGGATTAGCAGACTGTACCTCACTCAACCCTATATACTCTAGTACGCTATACCTTACCAGTCCTTAGAAGGACCTTTGTGCAACTAGTAGGTTGTGATTAGCAGACTGTACCTCAGTCCCTATACTGATAAAGGACTGTTGCAGAATTGGGCAGCAGTCAGCAGTAGTGCACCTCAACCCTATATATTGTGGACCTATACCAGTCCTTAAGGATTAGCAGACTGTACCTCACTCAACCCTATATACTCTAGTACGCTATACCTTACCAGTCCTTATAAGGACCTTTGTGCAACTAGTAAGTTGTGATTAGCAGACTGTACCTCAGTCCCTATACTCATAAAGGACTACTGCAGCAGAAGGGCAGCAGTCAAGTATAATATTATTTCTATATTTGGAAAAAATAATATTATACGTGTACAACCCTATTACCATACCAGTCCTGAAAAGAACCTTTGTGGACCTAATAGTAACAGCTACTGATTAAACTGACTGTCCCTCACTGCCACACACAGCTTCCTGCCTGTCCCTATTTAAACTGACAAAACACAGGCTGCTGCAACAATAACTTGAATAGCACTCAAAACTATATCCTGTACTACTTTACCATACCAGACCTGAAAAGGACTTTTGTGGACCTAATAGTAACAGCTAATGATTAAACTGACTGTCCCTGCTGCACACAGCGTCCTGTCCCTCTCTGCACTAGTGATGGACGAACTTCCGACGGGACGTTTCGCGAACGCGAAACGCGAACGGACACAAACGTTCGCGAAAACGACCGTTCGCCGCGGGCTCCATTGACTTCAATGGGAGGCGAATTTCGCAAACCTTTAGGTCGAATTTGCGGCCACGGGGTAATTATTAGGGGGTAGCACGTAGTCCCACCACCTGGACAATAGCATAATACATGTATGAGGTGAATTTGGGATCGATAACTACAAGCATTTTTTTTTTATTTGGGAAATTGTTCTGACAATTCAGGACTATGGAGCTAATGAAGGCAATGGAGGAGAGGGAAGGTCAGGGACCAGGGTAGGCAAACAAGAGGGTGCAGGAGATACAGAGCACTGACAGCAGCACCGTAATACAGAGCACTGACATCAGCACCGTGACATACAGCGCTGACAGCAGCTCCGTGACATACAGCGCTGACAGCAGCTCCGTGACATACAGCGCTGACAGCAGCTCCGTGACATACAGCGCTGACAGCAGCTCCGTGACATACAGCGCTGACAGCAGCTCCGTGACATACAGCGCTGACAGCAGCACCGTGACATACAGCGCTGACAGCAGCTCCGTGACATACAGCGCTGACAGCAGCTCCGTGACATACAGCGCTGACAGCAGCTCCGTGACATACAGCGCTGACAGCAGCTCCGTGACATACAGCGCTGACAGCAGCTCCGTGACATACAGCGCTGACAGCAGCACCGTGACATACAGCGCTGACAGCAGCTCCGTGACATACAGCGCTGACAGCAGCTCCGTGACATACAGCGCTGACAGCAGCTCCGTGACATACAGCGCTGACAGCAGCTCCGTGACATACAGCGCTGACAGCAGCTCCGTGACATACAGCGCTGACAGCAGCTCCGTGACATACAGCGCTGACAGCAGCTCCGTGACATACAGCGCTGACAGCAGCTCCGTGACATACAGCGCTGACAGCAGCTCCGTGACATACAGCGCTGACAGCAGCTCCGTGACATACAGCGCTGACAGCAGCACCGTAAGCAGCCCCAGGAGGAAGTCAGCACAGCACAGGGATGGTGTGATCCCCTCATAATAAGAACCCCCAGGAGGAAGTCAGCACAGCACAGGGATGGTGGGAGCCCCTCATAATAAGAACACCCAGGAGGAAGTCAGCACAGCACAGGGATGGTGGGAACCCCTCATAATAAGCAGCCCCAGTAGAAATATGACACCGCTCAACCTCTTCAAAGAGGAGGGTAGGGGCATATAGTACGGTGTGCTTTTTTGGGTCAGGGAAGTGAGCCAAATGAATTAAGAAGGTCTGTGTGCTTGATTCCAAAAATTGTTTATAGACATATACATGGTCTACTGATCACATGTGTTGAATTCCTCCGAGATCCATGCCTCATTCATTTTTAGAAATGTGAGGTAGTTAACACTGTGGTGAGCTAGGCGAGTACGCTTATCGGTCACAATCCCCCCTGCTGCGCTGAACGTCCTTTCGGACAGGACACTGGATGAGGGGCAAGCCAACAGTTCGATTGCAAATTGGGCAAGCTCTGGCCAGAGGTCAAGCCTGCCCACCCAGTAGTCTAGGGGTTCATCACTCCTCAGAGCGTCCACATCGGCCGTTAACCCAATGTAGTCGGACACCTGACGGTCTAGGCGTTCCCTGATGCTGGATCCGGATGACACCTGTCGATGGGTCGGCTGAAAGAATGACCTCATATCCGAAGTCACCAACACATCTTCAAACCGGCCTCTTCTTGCAGGCGCTGTTGGATTGGTACCCGCAAATCCTTCTCTGGGAGTGGGAATTGCTCCTCTGCCAGCGCACGCAAAAGCAGAATGCAGCATTTCTCGAAGCAAGGCCTGGAAGTGCTGCATTCTGACAGCCCTCTGCGACGGCGGTAACATTTCCGCCATTTTGTGTTTGTACCGGGGGTCTAAGTACGTTGCCACCCAGTACTGGTCCTTGACCCTCATGCTTTTTATACGGGGGTCCCTATTAAAACACTGGAGCATGAAGGCCCCCATTTGCACTAAAGTGGAAGCGGTGTGGTGGCCTGGCTCCTGCTCATCATCCAGGATAATGTCGTCCTCTTCATTCTCCTCTCCCCATCCTCGCACAACAGGGATCCCAGAAAGGTTTAAAGCATGCTCTTCTTGCTCCTGCTCATCCGCCCCGGCACCATCCTCCTCTGACTCCTCATCAGACTCCTGTTGTTGACTTGTCTCAGATAGAGTAGCCCCCCCTGGGAATTCATCCAGCATTGCGACTTCCTCATCTTCCCGCTCCTGCTCCTCCACAGCCTGATCAATGACACGACGCAATGCACGCTCCAGAAAGAAGGCATAAGGTACCATGTCACTGATGGCGCCATGGCTGCGACTGACCAGTTTGGTGATCTCCTCAAATGGCCGCAGAAGTCTGCATGTGTCGCGCATGAGCAGCCACTGGCGCGGTGAAAAAAAACCCAGCTCCCCAGAACCGTTTCTTTCGCAGAGTTCATACAGGTAGACGTTAACTGCACGTTTCTGCTGGAGCAGCCTATCAAGCATATAGAAGGTTGAGTTCCATCGCGTCGGGCAATCGCAAATAAGACGTCTGACCGGCAGATGGTGTCGCCGCTGAATGTCAGCAAGGCGAGCCATGGCCGTGTAAGATCTTCTGAAATGGGCCGAGATTTTCCTTGCCTGCCGCAAGATGTCCTGGACCCCAGGGTATTTGACAAGGAATCGCTGCACGACCAAGTTTAAGACGTGTGCCATGCACGGCACGTGCGTGATTTTGCCCTGTTTCAATGCGCTAAGCAGATTGGCACCGTTGTCACACACCACTTTACCAACTGTCAAATTGAGCGGTGTTAGCCACTCATCTGCCTGTGAACGCAAAGCTGAAAGGAGTGCCGGGCCAGTGTGGCTCTTTGCTTCCAGGCACAACAGACGCAGCACGGCATGGCAACGTCTCACCTGGCATGTGGAATAGGTTCTGGGGAGCTTGGGCGGTGCAGTGGAAGAGACGCTAGCAGCGGAAAAGGAGGAGGCAGCTGAGGAGGAGAGGGAGGAGGATGGAGTAGGAGGAGGAGAAGAAGAGTCAGGCCTGCATGCAATCCGTGGCGGTAAAACCAAATCTACACGGGTGCCACGGGTTACATGCTTGACGGCCGTCAGAAGGTTCACCCAGTGGGCAGTAAAACTGATATACCTTCCCTGCCCGTGTTTGCTAGACCACGTGTCTGTGGTCAGATGTATCTTGGCACCGACACTGTGTGCCAGAGATACATTCACTTGCCGCTGAACATGGCCATATAGCTCTGGGATGCCCTTCTCTGAGAAATACTTCCTTCCTGGGACCTTCCATTGTGGTGTTCCAATGGCCACAAATTTGCGAAAGGCCTCCGAGTCCACCAGTTTATATGGCAGTAGTTGGCGGGCTATGAGTTCTGACAAGCCAGCCGCCAACCGTTGGGCAAGAGGGTTATCCGGCGTCATCATTTTTTTACGCTCAAACATTAGGCCCACGGAAGCCTGCCTTTTTGCAGAAAAATGTGAGCTTGGCGTGATGGAAGGTGGAGTGGAGGACAATTGTGAGGAGAGAGGAGAAGGAGAAGTAGAAGACGAGGCTGGACGGTGAGAGCCTGCAGTGTGGCTTTGTGTGTTCCGTTGCTCCCACTGGGCTCGGTGATGGCTGCTCATGTGCCTTCTTAAGGCGGTCGTCCCTAG